>NC_138999.1:110895400-111495400 GCF_964374135.1 Grampus griseus | reverse complement strand
GACGAAACTTTCTGCAGTGAAACAACCATTTAAGCATTGAAAAACTACTTTTAAAAAACATTTAAAGTCTCCACAAATTGTCTTAAGGAAATACAGAAAATGAAGAAACAGTTATACAAGAAAATCTGCTAAATCTCAGTAAGAATAGTGAGTCTGTGGCATTTGAACCACGACCTGCTCCCATGCCCCACCCCATAGCTCTGTACAATGGACTCTCTTCTCTAGGCAGGTATGGGCAGGAAGACAGGTGCTCCCTTTCCCTACAACTTCTAGTCTATGGCTACAGTTTCACCCTGGGAAGGGCAGGCTGCTGGTGTCTTTCTTTCTCCCCAGCCCAATGTTACAGAAGCTCTGTTCTAGGCAGGTGAGTCTGAGAGGACTGAAACTTTCTTTCCCCATTCAGCTCCCACACATAGGACAAGGGCTTTACCGGAGGAAAGACAGGCTGAGAATACTGGCGCCCAATTGGCTCCACAGCCCGCTCACTCATACAATAGAGATCCCATTATGGCAGTGGCAAGCTATCACCATCCCTGGCACCCACTGGGAAAACAGGAGTGTCACTCCAGAAAAAGAAACCCACTGTCCCTGCCCCCAGCTCCAATGCAGTGGTCCAGAGATTCTGCCCAGGGGGAGGGGCAGGCCATAAGGACCAAGAGCTCGATAACTCTGCTTAAGATGATGGACTTTATTAAAAGAGAGCATGGAGAGGTGCATACCTAAGGGCATTGTTGAAAACGGTAGAGATTTTGGTGGTAAGCATTTAAGAGAGACTGGTAGCTCCAGGATGGCAATAAGCAAAACAGCAAACCAGTCAGAAGATTAATAGAATATGAGAGACAACCAAGAAGAACCTGTCCTGGGATCACACTCTCCACACAGTCCTAGATCTCTTTGATGAGACATTGTCATTATACTTTACTTCTCTAAGCATGATTTACTTTGGTTCTTTGAACATATTTATAACACCTTCTTTGAATCTTTTGTCTGCATTTTCCCCAACACTTCACATCCAAAAACACATATCAGTTTGTCCCAGTATCAGTGATGTTAATTTGATCACTTGTTTAAAGTAGTATCCTTCAGACCTCTGCACTGTAACAGTATCTTTTCCCCTTTGTAGATAACACTAAACTTGTCCCAAGATTGACCAGTGAGAGCTTATTTGAGTCAGCTCTTATGTCCTTTTGCCATGTCCTCTTAGTCTTGGTGCATTTCATTTCTTTCTGGCACCATAAATAATTCGTGGCTCACCTGTTTTGTTCCCCTGCTACATATCTGGATTCAATTATTTCTCCAAGGAACTATAAGAGTGTAGCCCTTTTTTGAGAGCTCTTGATTTATGTAGGGGTCTCAGTTCTATCTCCTCATTTTGTGTAGACCAATGAACTTATCCCCTATGCTTACATAAACTCCTACAAACTCCATTTTCCATGTTCCTTTCTTTATAGCAAGCTATGAGACCTTGGCCTCCTCTTACCTCCTCTCCATAGTTGCTACTTCTCCTGCTCTTCCATAGTTGTTGCTATGAAAGGAGCCGGAGGCTCTCTACCTTGACCCCTCCTTGGGGTCCCAGATGACCACCTGCATTTAAGCTCTTCTCATTTTAAGGGATTTATAGTTGATCATGTGAAGACAGATACAGAAGCTAGCAAGTCATTAGAAGGGTACACAACCCTCAATTATGGTCCCTGCTCTTTTGACCTTTTTACATGAGAGGGTCCTTGACACAAGTTTTCCCAAACTCTGAAGACCAGTAGACAGTAGACGTCAAAGAATCAGCTTGGATTCCCAAGTCTGGATCAACTACTCTTGGCCCAGCCCTTCCTCCCTCCCTACTCAATGAATGATTATTCTGCTGTAGGGTATACTGACATTTAAAAAGATTTCATTGACTATGCATCAACATCTGTATGGTACATGTACCATCTGGAGCAGCAAGTAGGGCACTGAAATTCTGATTCGATAACAACAAAAAGAAACATGTTCTTCAGAGATCCATTTAGGCACCAGAAAACCAGACTATTGGAATATCTGTAGCACAGTATATAATCTTAGGATTTTGCTTTATGTTAGAAAAGAGTGATGTGTATTTGTTCAGCGTGGGGTTCCTAATTTTACTTCCATACATCTACGTAAGTATTAAAAATACATATTTCCATAAGTCAATCTCCCAGAATTTGACTAACTCTCCCTTGGGTAGTTTCATGCCAGCTCTCCACAGACAAAGCCAAATCAAAGAACTAGGACAAGGATACACACACACATTGTGTAAATGAGCCATTTCATTTTGACTCTTGAAACCAAGTTTTTTAAATATATCTTCATATGTACAAGCATAATTCTGGAAAAGAAAGGAAAACTGATTTAAATAAAATTTTTGAGTCCAAGAATTTACTGTTCATATACTCTGAGGCCAAGAATGAAGGATTCTAAGGTCAAAATCCCATAATCAGAAAAAGTCCTGTTCTGGAAGGTGTGGCCAAGATGGCAGAGTAAGAAGACCTCCTCACACAGGCATACCGAAATTACAACCATTTCCAGAGTAACTGTCAATGAGAATGACCTCAAGACTAGCAGAAAAGATTTTCCACAACTAAAGATATAAAGAAGGAACCACAATGAGATAGGTAGGAGGGGCAGTGACACTGTACGGTCAAGACCCATACATCCAGGTAGGCAACCCACAAATGGGAGGATAATCATAATTGCAGGGGTTCTCCCAAGGAGCAAGGGGCCTGAGCCTCACATTGGGCTCTCTAGCCTGGGGGTCCTGTGCCAGGAAGATGAGCTCTCAGAAGGTCTGGCTTTGAAGGCCAGCATGGCTTGTGTATGGGAGAACCAGAGGGCAGTAGGAAACAGAGACTTCACTCTTAAAAGATGCACACAAATCTCACACACTTTGAGTCTCAGGGAAGAGACAGTAATTTGAAAGGAGCCTGGGTCAGACCCACTTGCTGATCTTAGAGAGCCTCCCAGAGAGACAGGAGAAACTGGGACACCCCCTAGGGACACAGATGCTGGTTGCAGCTATTTTTGGGTGCTCAGACTACCATGAAGACACTGGTGCTGTCAAGCACCATTTTGGAGTCCTCCCTCTAGCCTATTAGCACCTGCAGCTTACCTGCCCACCAGATGGTTGGCACCACCCTTGTGACTTCCCAGGCCAAGCAGCTAGCTGCACAGGGATGCAACCTCACCCACCAGCAGACTGGCACCAGGCCCTGCCCCTCCCTGGGACCCCACAGTCAACCACCCCAGGACCCAGCCCTGCAGCAGCCAGATGCCCCAGGACCCAGCCCTCCCCACCAGCAGGCTGGCACCAGCACTGAGATGGCCTGGACCACACAGTCAGACATGCCAGGACCCAGACCTTCCCACCAGTGGGCTGGCAGCCTCTTCAGAGCCAACCCCACCTACCAGTGTCCCTGCAGTACTTGGACCCACCACAACAGAAGGGCCCATTCAGCGCACATAAGAGCATATAGCTTTGATGACCAGAGGGGAGTGTGCTTCTGGGTCCCATAGGACATTTCCTACATAAGGTCACTTCGCCAAGTGTAATCAACCTACCTAATACATTGAAATACAAACAGAGAATTAGGCAAAATGAGGTGGCAGAGGAATAAGTTCCAAAAGAACTAACAATATAAAACCCCAGAAGAAGAACTAAGCAAAGTGGAGATAAGCAATATAAACAATAAAGAGCTCAAGGTAATGATCACAGAGATTCTCAATGAACTTGGAGAAGAATGGATGAACACAGTGAGGAGTTTAACAAAGAGTTAGAAAATATAAAGAAGAACCAACAGAGCTAAAGAATACAATAACTGAATTTTTTTAAAAAAATACACTAGAAGGAATAAACTGTAGATTAGATGATAGAGAGGAACAGATCAGTGCACTGGAAGACAGAATAGTGGACCTCACCCAAGTTGAACAGAAAAAAGAAAAAAATTTTTGATTGGGGATAGTTTGAGAGACCTCTTGCACAACATCAAGCATACTAACATTCGAATTATAGGGGTCCCAGAAGAAAAACAGAGAGAGAAAGGGGCAGATAACTTATTTGAAAAAGATAATAGCTGAAAATTTCAATAATCTGGGAGAAAATAGACTCCCAGCTACAGGAATCACAGAGAGTCCCAAACAAGATGAATTCAAAGAGATCCACTCCAAGACACATTGTAATTAAAATGGTAAAAATTAAAGCTAAAGGGAGAATCTTAAAAGCAGCAAGGGAAAAGCAACTAGTTACATAAAAGGGAACTTTCACAAGACTATCAATTGACTTTTCAGCAGATACTTTGCAAGCCAGAAGGGAGTGGCATGATCTTTTTTTAATGATGTAATGAAAAAACCTACAACCAAGAATACTCTACCTGTCAAGGCTATCATTCAGATTTGAAGAAGAGATAAAGAGTTTTACAGATAAGCAAAAGGAAAGAGTTAAGGACCACTAAACTGGCTTCACAAGAAATGTTAAAGGAACTTCTCTATGTGGAAATGAAAAGGCCACAATTAGAAATATGAAAATTACACAAAAATCTCATTGGTAAAGGCAAATATACAGTAAAGGTAGTAGACAAACCACTTATAAAGCTAGATGGACCTTAAAAGCCAAAAGTAGTAAAATTATCTATATCCACAATAATTAGCTTGGGGATGCTCAGAACAAAAAGGTAAAATATAAAGTCAAAAACACTAAACATGTGGGGGTGGGAGGAGAAAAAATGGTTGTTAGAATGCATTCAAACTTAAGTGATCATCAACTTAAAATAACCAAATATATAGGTCTTATATTAAACCTCATGGTAACCACAAGCCAAACATCTATAAGAAATACACACCAAAAAGGAAAGACAAAGAATTTCAAACATAACACTAAAGATAGTCATCAAATCACAAGGGAAGAGAGCAATAGCAGAAGAAAGGAACAAAAAAGAACTATGAAAACAACGAGAAAGCAATTAACAAAATGGCAGTAAGTATATGCCTATCAATAATTAATTTAAATGTAAGTGAACTAAAGGCACCAACCAAAAGACAAATACAAAGATGTTTGTCGAAAGATGTGGCTGAATGGACTAAAAAAAACCAAACAAAACTGATATATATGCCGCCTACAAAATACTCATTTCAGATCTGAAGACACACACAGACTGAAAGTGAGAAAATGGAAAAAGGTACTCCATGCAAACGGAAATGAAAAGAAAGTTGGGGTAGTTTATATCAGACAAAATAGACTTTAAAATAAAGACTGTCCCATGAGACAAATAATAACATTAGGAAATAATAAAGGGATCAATCAGGCAAGAAGATATAACAATTGCAAGTATATATGCACACAACATAGGAGCACCTAAATACATACAGCAAATACTAACAAGCATAAGGGGAGAAATTGACAGTACAAAATAACAATACCACTTACATCAATGGACAGGTCATCCAGATAAAAAATCAGTAAGGAAACACTGGCCTTAAACAACACATAAGAGCAGATGGATTAATAGATACATATAGAACATTCCATCCAAAAGCAGCAGAATACACATTCTTTTGAAGTGTACAAGGAACATTCTCCAGAATAGACCACACACTAGGCCACAAAACAAGTCTCAATCAGTTTAAGAAGACTGAAATCATATCAAGCATCTTTTCTGACCACAAAAATATGAGACTAGAAATTAACTACAAGGAAAAAACTGAAGAAAAAAAAACACAAACATATGGAGGCTAAACAATATGCTACTAAACAATCAATGGATCACTGAAGAATTCAAAGAAGAAATCAAAAAATACCTGGAAAAAAATAAAAATAGAAGCACAATGATCCAACATCTATGGGACGCAGAGAAGCACTTCTTAGAGGGAAGCTTATAGCGATACAAGTCTACCTCAGGAAACAAGAAACAAGACCTCTGGGACAACATTAAGCACACCAACATTCGAATTATAGGGGTTCCAGAAGAAGAAGAGAAAAAGAAAGGGATTGAGAAAATATTTGAAGAGATTATAGTTGACAACTTCCCTAATATGGGAAGGAAAATAGTTAATCAAGTGCAGGAAGCACAGAGAGTCCCATACAGGATAAATCCAAGGAGAAACACGCCAAGACACCGATTAATCAAACTGTCAAAAATTAAATACAAAGAAAACATATTAAAAGCAGCAACGGAAAAACAATAAATAACACACAAGGGAATCCCCATAAGCTGAACAGCTCATCTTTCAGCAGAAATTCTGCAAGCCAGAAGGGAGTGGCAGGACATAGTTAAAGTGATTCAGGAGAAAAACCTACAACCAAGATTACTCTACCCAGCAAGGATCTCATTCAGAGTTGCCAGAGAAATTAAAACCTTTACAGACAAGCAAAAGCTGAGAGAGTTCAGCACCACCAAACCAGCTTTACAAAAAATGCTAAAGGAACTTCTCTAGGCAAGAAACACAAGAGAAGTAAAAGACCTACAATAACAAATCCAAAACAATTAAGAAAATGGGAATAGGAACATACATAACGATAATTACCTTAAATGTAAATGGATTGAATGCTCCCACCAAAAGACACAGACTGGCTGAATGGATACAAAAACAGGCCCATATATATGCTGTCTACAAGAGACCCACTTCAGACCTAGAGACACATACAGACTGAAAGTAAGGGGATGGAAAAAGATGTTCCATGCAAATGGAAATCAAAAGAAAGCTGGAGTAGCAATTCTCATATCAGACAAAATAGACTTTAAAATAAAGACTATTACAAGAGACAAAGAAGGACACTACATAACGATCAAGGGATCGATCCAAGAAGAAGATATAACAATTGTAAATATTTATGCACTGAACATAGAAGCACCTCAATACATAAGGCAAATACCAACAGCCATAAAAGGGGAAATTGACAGTAACACATTCATAGTAGGGGACTTTCACACTCGACTTTCACCAATGGACAGATCATCCAAAATGAAAATAAATAAGGAAACACAAGCTTTAAATGATACATTAAACAAGATGGACTTAATTGATATTTATAGGACATTCCATCCCAAAACAACAGAATACACATTCTTCTCAAGTGCACATGGAACATTCTCCAGGATAGATCATACCTTGGGTCACAAATCAACCCTTGGTAAATTTAAGAAAATTGAAATTGTATCAAGTATCTTTCCGACCACAATGCTATGAGACTAGATATCAATTACAGGAAAAGATCTGTAAAAAATACAAACACATGGAGGCTAAACAATACACTACTTAATAACGAAGTGATCACTGAAGAAATCAAAGAGGAAATCAAAAAATACCTAGAAACAAATGACAATGGAGACACGACGCCCCAAAACCTATGGGATGCAGCAAAAGCAGTTCTAAGAGGGAAGTTTATAGCAATACAATCCTACCTTATGAAACAGCAAACATCTCGAATAAACAACCTAACCTTGCACCTAAAGCAATTAGAGAAAGAAGAACAAAAAAAACCCCAGAATTAGCAGAAGGAAAGAAATCATAAAGATCAGAGCAGAAATAAATGAAAAAGAAATGAAGGAAACGATAGCAAAGATCAATAAAAATAAAAGCTGGTTCTTTGAGAAGATAAACAAAACTGATAAACCATTAGCCAGACTCATCAAGACAAAAAGGGAGAAGACTCAAATCAATAGAATTAGAAATGAAAAAGAAGTAACAACTGACACTGCAGAAATACAAAAGAATGAGAGATTACTACAAGCAACTCTATGCCAATAAGATGGACAACCTGGAAGAAATGGACAAATTCTTAGAAATGCACAACCTGCCAAGACTGAATCAGGAAGAAATGGACAGTATGAACAGACCAATCACAAGCACTGAAATTGAAACTGTGATTAAAAATCTTCCAACAAACAAAAGCCCAGGACCAGATGGCTTCACAGGCGAATTCTATCAAACATTTAGAGAAGAGCTAACACCTATCCTTCTCAAACTGTTCCAAAATATAGCAGAGGGAGGAACATTCCCAAACTCATTCTACGAGGCCACCATCACCCTGATACCAAAACTAGACAAGGATGTCACAAAGAAAGAAAACTACAGGCCAATATCACTGATGAACATAGATGCAAAAATCCTCAACAAAATACTAGCAAACAGAATCCAACAGCACATTAAAAGGATCATACAACATGATCAAGTGGGACTTATTCCAAGAATGCAAGGATTCTTCAATATATGCAAATCAATCAATGTGATACACCATATTAACAAACTGAAGGAGAAAAACCATATGGTCATCTCAATAGATGCAGAGAAAGCTTTCAACAAAATTCAACACCCATGTATGATAAAAACCCTCCAGAAGGTAGGCATAGAGGGAAATTTCCTAAACATAATAAAGGCCATATATGACAAACCCACAGCCAACATCATCCTCAATGGTGAAAAACTGAAAGCATTTTCACTAAGATCAGAAACAAGACAAGGTTACCCACTCTCACCACTCTTATTCAACATAATTTTGGAAGTTTTAGCCACAGCAATCAGAGAAGAAAAGGAAATAAAAGGAATCCAAATCGGAAAAGAAGAAGTAAAGCTGTCACTGTTTGCAGATGACATGATACTATACATAGAGAACCCTAAGGATGCTACCAGAAAACTACTAGAGCTAATCAATGAATCTGGTAAAGTAGCAGGATACAAAATTAATGCACAGAAATCTCTGGCATTCCTATACACTAATGATGAAAAATCTGAAAGTGAAATCAAGAAAACGCTCCCATTTACCACTGCAACAAAGAAAATAAAATATCTAGGAGTAAACCTACCTAAGGAGACAAAAGACCTGTATGCAAAAAATTATAAGACACTGATGAAAGAAATTAGAGATGATACAAATAGATGGAGAGATATACCATGTTCTTGGAATGGAAGAATCAATGTTGTGAAAATGACTCTACTACCCAAAGCAATCTACAGATTCAAGGCAATCCCTATCAAACTACCACTGGCATTTTTCACAGAATTAGAACAAAAAATTTCACAATTTGTATGGAAATACAAAAGGCCCCAAATAGCCAAAGCAATCGTGAGAACGAAAAACGGAGCTGGAGGAATCAGGCTCCCTGCTATACTACAAAGCTACAGTAATCAAGACAGTATGGTACTGGCAGAAAAACAGAAAGATAGATCGATGGAACAGGATAGAAAGCCCAGAGATAAACGCACGCACATATGGTCACCTTATCTTTGATAAAGGAGGCAGGAATGTACAGTGGAGAAAGGACAGCCTCTTCAATAAGTGGTGCTGGGAAAACTGGACAGGTACATGTAAAAGTATGAGATTAGATCACTCCCTAACACCATACACAAAAATAAGCTCAAAATGGATTAAAGACCTAAATGTAAGGCCAGAAACTATCAAACTCTTAGAGGTGTAAAACACAGGCAGAACACTCTATGACATAAATCACAGCAAGATCCTTTTTGACCCACCTCCTGGAGAAATGGAAATAAAAACAAAAATAAACAAATGGGACCTAATAAAACTTCAAAGCTTTTGCACAGCAAAGGAAACCATAAACAAGACCAAAAGACAACCCTCTGAATGGGAGAAAATATTTGCAAATAAAGCAACTGACAAAGGATTAATCTCCAAAATTTACAAGCAGCTCATGCAGCTCAATAAGAAAAAAACAAACAACCCAGTTCAAAAATCGGCAGAAGACCTACATAGACATTTCTCCAAAGAGGATGTACAGACTGCCAACCAACACATGAAAGAATGCTCAACATCATTAATCATTAGAGAAATGCAAATCAAAACTACAATGAGGTATCATCTCACACCAGTCAGAATGGCCATCATCAAAAAATCTAGAAACAATAAATGTTGGAGAGGGTGTGGAGAAAAGGGAACACTCTAGCACTGCTGGTGGGAATGTGAATTGATACAGCCACTATGGAGAACAGTATGGGGTTCCTTAAAAAAACTACAAATAGAACTACCATATGACCCAGCAATCCCACTACTGGGCATATACCCTGAGAAAACCATAATTCAAAAAGAGTCATGTACTAAAATGTTCATTGCAGCTCTATTTACAATAGCCAGGACATGGAAGCAACCTAAGTGTCCATCATCGGATGAATGGATAAAGAAGATGTGGCACATATATACAGTAGAATATTACTCAGCCATAAAAAGAAACGAAATTGAGCTATTTGTAATGAGGTGGATGGACCTAGAGTCTGTCATACAGAGTGAAGTAAGTCAGAAAGAGAAAGACAAATACCGTATGCTAACACATATATATGGAATTTAAGGAAAAAAATGTCATGAAGAACCTAGGGGTAAGGCAGGAATAAAGACACAGACCTACTAGAGAATGCACTTGAGGATATGGGGAGGGGGAAGGGTAAGCTGGAACAAAGTGAGAGAGTGGCATGGACATATATACACTGCCAAACGTAAAATAGATAGCTAGTGGGACGCAGCCGCATAGCACAGGGAGATCAGCTCGGTGCTTTGTGACCACCTAGAGGGGTGGGATAGGGAGGGTGGGAGGGAGGGAGACGCAAGAGGGAAGAGATATGAGAACATATGTATATGTATAACTGATTCACTTTGTTATAAAGCAGAAACTAACACACCATTGTAAAGCAATTATACTCCAATAAAGATGTAAAAAAAAAAGAAAAATATCAAATAAACAACCTTACACCTGAAGGAACTAAAAAAAGAACAAACAAAACCCAGATTTAGTAGAAGGAAAGACATCATAAAGATTAGAGCAGAAATAAATGAAATAGAGACTAAAAAACAGAAGAAAATATGAATGAAACTAATAACTGGTTCCTTGAAAAGGTAAACAAAATTGATAAACTTTTAGTAGATTAATCAAGTAAAAAGATAAAGGGCCCAAATAAATATAATCAGATATGAAAGAGGAGAGGTTACAACCATCACCACTGAAATACAAAGGATCATAAGAGATTACTACAGTTATATGCCAATAAAATGTACAACCTATAAGAAATGGATAAATTCCTAGAAACATACAATCTCCCAAGACTGAACCAGGAAGAAACAGAAAATATGAACAGATTGATTATGAATAAGGAAATGGAATCAGTAATTTAAAAAAAAACTCACAACAAACAAAAGTCCAAGACCAGATGGCTTCACAGTTGAATTTTACCAAACATTTAAAGAAGAGTTAATACCTATCTTCAAACTATTCCAAAAAATTTGAGAGGAAAGAATGCTTCTGACTCTTTCTATGAGTCCAGCATCACCCCAATACCAAAACCAAAGACACTACAAAAAAAGAAAATTACAGGTCAATATCTCTGATGAACACAGATGCAAAAATACTCAACAAAATATTAGCAAACTGAATTCAACAATACATTAAAGTATCATACACCTTGGTCAAGTGGGATTTATCCCAGGGATGCAAGGATGGTTCAATATTTGCACCATATAAACAAACAGAAGAATACAAATCATATGATCATCTCAATAGATGCAGAAAAAGCATTTGACAAAACTCAACATCCATTTATGATAAAAAAAAAACTCTTCAGAGTTCAGAGTGGTGGATTTTGTAAATTAATAGCCCCAGGCTAGCATTATTAGGGCTTTGTACACAAGCAGTCTGAGAGAGTTATGAGACAGGTTTATTGTTTTAATAAAAAATTACAAACATCAAAAAAAAACCCTTCAGAAAGTCGGTATAGAGGGAACATACCTCAATATAATAAAGGTCATATATGACAAATCCAAAGCTACCATCATACTCAATAGTGAAAAGCTGAAAGCATTTCCTCTAAGATCAGGAATAAGACAAGGATGCTCACTCTCACCACATTCATTCAACATAGTATTGGAAGTCCTAGCCACAGCAATCAGAAAAGGAAAAGATATATAAGGAATCCAAAATGGAAAGGAAAAAGTAAAATTGTCACTGTTAGCAGATGTTATGTTACTATAGCTAGAAAGTCCTAAAGATACCACCAAACAACTATTGGAACTAATAAATGAATTCACTAAAGCTGAGGACAGAAAATTAATGTACAAAAATCTGTTGCATTTCTCTACACTAACAATGAACTATCAGAAAGGGAAATTTTTAAAAACAGTCCCATTTACAATCACATCAAAAAGAATAAAATACCTAGGAATAAATCTAACCAAGGAAGTAAAAGACCTGTACTCAGAAAACTGTAAGAAATTGATGAAAGAAATTGAAGATGACACAAACAAATGAAAAGGTATACCATTCTCATGGCTTGGAAGAATTAATATTGTTAAAATGACCATACTCCTCAAGGCAATCTTCAGATTCAATGCAATCCCTATCAAAATACCAATGGCAGGGCTTCCCTGGTGGTGCAGTGGTTGGGAGTCCGCCTGCCGATGCAGGGGACACGGGTTCGTGCCCGGGTCCGGGAGGATCCCACGTGTCGCGGAGCGGCTGGGTCCGTGAGCCGTGGCCGCTGGGCCTGCGCGTCCTGAGCCTGTGCTCCGCAGCGGGAGAGGCCACGGCGGTGAGAGGCCCGTGTACCGCAAAAAAAAAATAATAATAATACCAATGGCATTTTTCATAGAACTAGAACAAATAATTCTATAATTTGTATAGAAACACAAAAGACCCCTAACAGCCCAAATAATCATGCTGAATGTAGGCACTGATGAGGTGGGGCAGATGAATCTCTCAGGCCCCTTCCTCTCCAGGCTCATAGAATTCTGCAGAGCCCTAACAGAACAGGGTAGATACTGTATTCTACAACTCAATACCCTGGCATTCAGCTAGCTGTTGTGCCTCTACTTGGAACATCAAATTTCGAAAGGAAAAAATATTTTTTTAAAAACAGCAGCTAGTATTTATTAAGGATTTGCTCTATGTTAAACACTGTATTCAGTGTTTTTATATTTTATATATAAAATATTAATTTTATATAAAATTATATTTATAAAAATATTTATATAAAATATTTTACATATTTTATATTTCATTTAGTCCTCTAACAACCCTGTGAAATTGGTATTATTATTAGCTCCATTTTACTGATGAGGAAATTGAGGCTCAAAACTGAGGTTGTGACTACCCAAAATCACACAGCTAGTAATAGATTAAGGTATCAAAACTAATGGTATTTACCTCTAGACTGCAGTGCTCCTTCCTCATCCACCAAATTACCTCCTAATACAGTCCATATACTCTCTCCACAGAAACAATAACAAAAGCTTTTTTTAAATACCTAGAATGTGCCAGGCACTTTGCTGTTTTTCTTACAATATTTTATTTAATGCTAACCACAAAATCCAATACCCTATTACTTAGTGCAGAAGGAAGCAATATGGTTAGTAGTTAAGAGTGTAGGTTTAGGAGTCAGACTAACATTTTACAGATGAAGAAACCAATGCTCAGAGATGTTAAGTAACTTGCCCAAGGTCACGCAGGTAGTAAGTGGCAGAGCTGAAATGTGAATTTAAGATTATCTGACTCCAGAGGCTTATACAAAAGAAAAATCTTTTTTAAATATTTTAATGCAATGTTAAGACAATTTTTCATCAAAGTTTATGACGTGGAGAAAAGGTGTAGACACTTAGCTTCTTTTTCCCTTTTCTTTTGGCATATTATCTTTCCTCTGTCCCTCTCTAGGTGACAGAACTTCACATGCAGTAATTTGTGCTAACATGAGCATGAGACAGAGCCTAGGCACTGTGCATACATAAGCCAAACAATGCAAAAAACTTCCAGTCATCTGAACCAGTCATGCCAGATTTATGAAGAGAAAAGGGCAGACGACGTGACCAAAATACACTCTCGCTGAGAAGCACTTTTTGTCCACCTCCACCCCCACCCCCACTTTATTGTCTTGTTAAACAAGAAATGTGGCATAAAGCACACGGCTTATATCACAAGCAGGTCACATGTGGTGCTGGTGATGTGTAGCTCTTATCTACCCCTAGCAGATTCACTTACAGCTCTCTTCTGTCTCTGCACATTCTCCTGAATATAAACATGCTTGCTAAGTGTTCTGTACCTTGCTTCCATTCTTTCCCTGCACTTGCCTTGGGTAGGGAACACACAGCATTCTGGGACCAAACATGAGGATCCATAGTGAGACAACAGTCTTCTTTTTAATAAAAAGGGGGAGGTGTACTGTGTCTCTGTTGCAGATGGCATTAGGGGAGGGGGAGAAGTAGTCAGAATATTAAATCACCTTTCTTTGTATGCATGGTCAGATTTTCTATTCGAAATTCACCAAGCTTTGAAAACATGTCGCTGTGCACTGCCTCCAGGCTTGGCAGCTCTTCTTTTTCTGTTGGGATGAGTTCCCAGCCTCAGGGAATAGTTCCTTTAGATGTCAGCTACACACCTTGCCCAGACAAAGCTTCTAACAGCTTGACTTATTCCAAAGAACCCCATAGCAACTGAAAGGCTATTACCATGGTTAGATGTCAGGTAGGATGAGCTGCATCTGCAGAAAGGTAGAGAAATGGCGATGGGAGGGATATTGTTGATAGAAGCTTTACAAGTGGGATAAAAAGCCACCAATAATTTGTTGTTGAAGAGTCTTAGCTCTTTTCATCAAGGTGGCATGAGGATCAACATTGAGGTTAACTTCTGTAGAACTCTTCAACTCCAGATTTTAGGTTCCAAGAAAAGTATACTCCTTAAGAAAGACTGAAACCTTTCCAATATGATACTTGGAAATAGCATTATGAGACTGTTGACTTGAGGATGTCAGCATTCCCACCTACACGTTTACTCATTTGCACAATCCTTAAGCAAATATTACAAAAATATCACACACTGGGGATTTTCCAAGCATTTCCATAGGGAATGCTTTATCAGACAAAATCAGAACTTATTATCCATATTTTACAGGCTAATGAATCAGAAATATTTATTGTGAGCCTACTAAATACATCAGATACACAGTCATACTAGTTTAGAGTGCATAATGAAGCAGTGGCTTTAGTGGTTAAAAGAACATGTTTAGGAGTTAGACTTACCTAGCACTGAGTCCCCTCTCTGCCATTTATGGACTGTATGACCTTTACCAGATGACTCAACCTCTCTCTGACTCAATCTCTTCAACTGTAGAATGGAGATCATAACAATCTCATAGAGTTGTTGTACTGAGGAGATAACACATGTAAAGTGCTTGGCACAGCACCTAGCACATATCAAGTATTCAATAAATAGTAGATCTAAGTAGTAGTGGCACTAGTCACAGTGGGGAAAACAATAGGTATGAGACACAGCCCCTTCCCTCAAAGAGTTCCCTGTCTAGTTGGGAAAATGACTTATCCTGAAAAAATTACTACCAACACTAGGCAGTAAACTTTGTGCCACATGAGTGGAAAAGAAGAAATTGCTACTCAATAACAAAAAAAGACAAATAACCCAATTTTAAAAAGTGCAAAGGATTTCAACAGACATTTCTCCAAAGAAAATATACAAATGGCCAATAAGCCCATGAAAAGATGCTCAACATCATTAGTCATCACAAAAATACAAATCAAAACTGCGAGACACCACTTCACATCCACTAGAATAGCTAGAATCAAAAAGACAGAGGGACTTCCCTGGCGGTCCAGTGGTTAAGACTTTGCGCTTCAGCTGCAGGGGGCACAGGTTTGATCCCTGGTCGGGGAACTAAGATCCCGCATGCTGTGCAATACGGCCAAAAAAAAAACCAACAACAACTAAGTCCCTAAAATGTTAAATCCGAAAAAAAAAAAGACAGATAATAACAAGTGTTAATGAGCTCTCATACACTACTCATGGGAACATAAAATGGTGCAGGCTCTTTGGAAAACAGTCTGGTAGTTCCTCAAAAAGTGAAACAGTTACCATAGGACTCAGCAATTCCACTCATAGGTGGAACCTCAGAGAACTGAAAACATATAGTCACACAAAAATTTGTACACAAATGTTCATGTCAGCATTGTTCAAAACAACAGAAAGTGAAAACAACCCAAATGTCCATAAAGTGATGAATGGATAAATAAAATCTTCCATATGCATACAATAGAGAATGATTTAGCTATAAAAAAAGGAAACGCTGATATATGGTAAAACATGGATGGAGCTTGTGAAAGAAGATAGATGCAAAAGGTCACATCCTGGGCTTCCCTGGTGACACAGTGGTTAAGAATCTACCTGCCAATGCAGGGAACAGGGGTTCGAGCCCTGGTCTGGGAAGATCCCACATGGTGTGGAGCAACTAAGCTCATGAACCACAACTACTGAGCCTGCGCTCTAGAGCCTGCAAGCCACAACTACTGAAGCCCACGTGCCTAGAGGCCGTGCTTCACAGCAAGAGAAGCCACCGCAATGAGAAGCCTGCGCACTGCAAGGAAGAGTAGCCCCTGCTCACTGCAGCTAGAGAAAGCCTGTGCGCAGCAGCAAAGACCCAACATAGCCAAAAATAAATAAATAAATAAATATATTTTTAAAGTCACATCCCATTCATATGATTCTATTCATATAAAGCTGTTTTAAAAAAGAAGGTGCTGAAAGAATTTGGAGGATGATGAAATCACTGCATATTGGAGAAGCAGTTCTTGAGATGAACAGAGGATGTGCAGTATTTCGAAAGCTAGAGAAGAGAAGATAGGACATATGTATCAGTTAGCTGTTGCTTCATAACAAGCCACCCTGTAACTTATGGCTTAAAACAACAAACATTTCTTCTCACTCATATATCTGAGTGTCGGCCAAAGATCAGTTGATCTCAGCTGTGCATGGCTCCAAATGGTGGATATGGATCCGGGTCTTTCCCACATTTTTCTCATCCTCCTTGGATCTGCAAGCTGCCCAGGGCAAGTTCTTCTCATGTGATGGCAGAAGCACACAAGGGCAAGCCCAACCATGTAAGCCTTTGCTTACCTCATATCTATGAACATCCTATTTGTCAAAGCAAGTCACATGGCCAAGGCCAAGGTCGAAAGTAGGGAAGAACTGCGAAGTCTCATGACAAAGGGAAAAACACAGGGAAGAATGGAAAATTGGGACCTAAAATCCAATCTACTACAGTATTCCAGATAGAAAGAACATTAATTCATCTGACAAACATTTACTGTCTACTCTGAGAACCAGGATGCAACAGAAAACAAGTCAGTCATATACTTGCCTTCATGTGGATCATAGTAGGCAGTGAACCCAAAAGAGCAGGTTTAAGATGGACCTATAAACTAGGACCTATAAACAACAAACCCAAGTGCTCAGAGGATCCAGACTTGTGAGATGAATTAGTTGAAATGCGGGGCAGGACCAAGATGAGTTGGGAAGTGCAAGTACAATCTAAAGGTGACAACTATTACTCAGCTTCAGCTGACTGTTACCAGGAAGAAACATGAGCTGAGTCCTTATGTCATTCACATAATAATCCCTCCTGTGCAAGCCAAACAAAACTCCTGAGGGCATGATGTAGCCTGAGAGTCACAAGTTTGTTGACATCTGATGTGAAAAAGAAAATTGGGTCAAATATGCTAATTGCTTTGATGGAGATTCATATAATGTGCAAAGGGAGTAAAAGAGAAGGAGTGCCTGTGACCGCTTAGGGGAATCCAGGAAGGCAGCAAAGAGAAGGCAACACCTAAGTGGACGCTCTAAGGGCAGAATTCAGAGAGTTCAGGCAGAAAGAATGCATGCACAAAGGTATGGAGGATTGAGAGAGCATAGTGTGTTCAAGGAACTGCCAGTAAGTTAATATAGCTGGAGTGTAGGATTTTGGAGAAGGATGTAAGTGTCAAGAAATGAAGCTGATGGGTTAGAAAGGCGCCAGATCATGGATGTTCTTTCAGGTCATGCTAACTTGTTTAGACTTTATCCTGAAGGGTTGTGAGCAGAGTAAGGACATGATCAGATTATCTGCTATGGATGTGATGGATTTGAGGCAAGAATGGAAAGCTAGAAGACCAGTTAGGAGACTATTGCACTAGTCCAGGTGAATGAGAAAAAGAACTAAACTAAGGCAGTAACAGTAAGGATGGAAAGACCAGATAGATAGGAGAGGTGACAAGCAGGCAAAAACTAGTAAATGTGGTTGAACATTAGATGTTGGTAGTAGAAAGAAAATAATAGAATGAGACCAGATTTCTGGGATGAAAAACTTGATGCAATAAAATGTTATCTATGGAGACAGGGAAAACAGAAGAACATGTTGGGGGTGGTGGATTGATTTTATGAGTTTAGTTTTAGACATATTATGTTTGGGGAGAGATGTCTAATACTCAGTTGAATATGCACGTCTAGAGCTCAGGGGAAAAGTTAGGGCTACAGATATGGATTTGGGCATCTTCAGCTACCAGACGACAGTCGAAGTCAAGAGTTTAAATGATCTTACAGAGAGTTGGGGGTATAAAAAATAAGTTAAATCCTAGGGAAGAACTACCTTTAAGGGATGGGCTAAAAAAGTGCCTGCAGGGCTTCCCTGGTGGCGCAGTGGTTGAGAGTCCGCCTGCCGATGCAGGGGACACGGGTTCGTGCCCCAGTCTGGGAAGATCCCACATGCCGTGGAGCGGCTGGGCCCGTGAGCCATGGCTGCTGAGCCTGCGCGTCCAGAGCCTGTGCTCCGCAATGGGAGAGGCCACAACAGTGAGAGGCCCACATACCACAAAAAAAAAAAAAAAGTGCCTGCACAGTATACTGAGAAACAATCAGAGAGGTAGGAGGAAAACCAAGAAAGAGTGCTGCCATGGAAATGAAATGTAAAGATAATTTCAGGGAAAGAACAGTCTCACTTGCAGAAGCCAAGATTTGGAAACAACTTAAGGCAACCATTCTTGCCTCCCTCACCAAAAGATGAAAGTATAAAGAAAATGTGATAGATGGATGATAGGCAGATGGATAGATCTATATCTATATAATGGAATATTATTCAGCCATGAGAAAGAAACACATCCTGCCATTTGTGACAACATGGATGGACCTCAAAGGCATGCTAAGTGAAACAAGTCAGACAGAGAAAGACAAATACTGTATGATTTCACTTACATGTGGAATCTATAAAAGCCGAACTCACAGATACAGGGAGTAGAATGGTGGTTACCAGGGGCTGGGGTGTGGGGAAAAAAGAGATGTTGGTCAAAGAAGACAAACATCTAGTTGAAAGATGAATAAGTTTTGGGGATATTATGTATAGCATACTGATTATAGTTAATAATACTGTATTATATACTTGAAAGTTGCTAAGAGAGTAGATTTTAAATGTTCTCGCCATTAAAAAGAAATGGTAATTATGTGACATAATGCAGGTGCTATCTAATGCTATGGTGGTACTCATTTTGCTATATATATATATATATATATATATATATAAAATCAAGTTGTACACCTTTAACTTACACACAATGTTATATGTCAACTATATCTCAATTTTAAAAAGAAAGAAATGGTCATCATTAAGAATTGCCAAGATAGATTAAGTCAGGTGGGAATGCAGATTCTGTTGGGTTTGGCAAAATGAACTTATTGGAGCCGTTGACCTTAACTCAGAGGAACAATGGGGAGTGAGGGTCGGGAAAGAAGAAGCATGGTGATTATGGATTAAAGAGGAAGTGGGATGTAAGAAAATGAATATGGTGAATGTAGGCAGTTCTCTGGAGAAGTTTGGTTGAAAAGTAAAGAATATCTATGGGGGTAGTAAAGAGTTAGAGACATCAGAGCTAAGGAAGTTTTGTTTCATTTCTGGTTTTGGTTGCTTATTTTTTTAAGATGAGATGTCTCTGAACTTCCTAAATAAATATCCAATGGAGAGGGGGTGATTTAATGCACAGGAGTTAGAAACAATAATATATGGCTCTGATGGTATCCAAAGCAAAGTTGGAGGGACTGGCATTAACAGACAATTCTTCTCTGATAGTAAGAGGGAAGCAAGTTTATGTAGATGTAAATAGATTGGTAGGTTTATTAGCAAGGAATGGAGGGAGATCCTGCTTGGTGGGTTCTATTTACTATTTGTAGTAGAAATCAAGGTTATCTTATGAGATTATCCTCTGAGGAGCAAGGTGATAGGGTAAAGGGTTTGAGAAGAATGGAAAAGGTTTGAAAATAGCCCCTGAGAAGAATATGAAAGGATGCTAACTAAGGACAAAGAATAGGATAGCTGGACAGCACTTAGCACTAAGCACTAAGGGCCCCACTAGGTTAGAAATCATAAACTGGCAATGATCCCAATCTGAAAAATTGTGTGATTTTTCTCTAGCAATGTACAGCAGCCTGGGGAGAAGAACAAAGGAGTTGGAAGTCTGGATTGATTTGGAGTTTGGATTTCACATGATAGACAAGAAGATGGAAGAATAAAAGCAAAACTCAAGGGCTTATGTGATGAGCCATGGGGTCTGTGCTATAGAGGGGAAAAAGTGAATTTAGAAGAGAGATGACAATTAGGAGAAAATGCAGTTGTTTCAACTAGATCAAGGAATGGATATGGTTTGGATATGAGAATGAGAGGTTGGGAGGAGTAAAAACTTGTGGACAGAGGGCTGTCAGAGGATTAGATATCAAAGATGGGACATGACAAGTTCTAACGTGTAGTTTTGAGAGTGAATGACTGAGGTAGTGTGGAGGTGGTGTTAAAGAAGTAAAGAAGAGTAGAGAAGGGAAAGACCAGGAGGTTGGATGGATCATCCAAAATAATTGCACTTGTGCGGAGATAAAGACAGTGATCTGGGTGACAAATCCTCACCAAATAAAAGGATATATTCGGGGGTTGGAAAATGACAGAGGTAAGAAGGGATAGAAGATGGTGTACCTGGATGACATGAGCCTTAACGGGGAATGGTTTCTACATAAGAGTAGAGGAAAAGTCATTTGGAAGTGTCACTTGAATCAAATATAATACTGACCTGACCCCAGTCCTACAGTTTGTGGCCATAGAAGAATAAGCAGCAAGTAGTCAGAGTCACCTGGAAGTACCTGGGAGAAAGCCAGGACTCAGTTTGAGGACTCCAGAAGGCACCGTGGAAAGTGTTGGTAGACAGGGAAGTAGCTGAATGAGCCCAGCATGAGTTTAGTGTGCAGGAAGCACAAGTTGGTTTGAGAATGACCAGAAATGAGACTTTAGACTGGATGACCAGAGAGGTAAGAATTTGGGGAGATGGCAAAAAGCAGAGATGAGAAATCTAATGAAATTGACTAGCATCAAAGTTCTGAAAGGACCTATGAGGAACATTTCCATGCCAAAGCAGACACATGCACTGGGTGCCACTGAAACTGTGTGTCCTCAGCCGTGAATGCTCTCATCATTCTGTAACTGAACTTCCTTGGCCCAGGGTTTCAAAAGACTGTGGGCTCAGATTCTATCAGGTGGTGACGAAGTATTTCCAAAGTATTTGTACCAATTTATATTCATATTGACAGTGTATGAGATTTACCATAGCACCTCCTTGCCAACATTTGGTATTTATTTGTACCATGTTTTATGCTTACCAACTTTATTGAAGTATAATTTACATAGCACAACATCACCCATTGTAAGTGTAAAAATCCATGATTTTAGTAAATGTATAGAGTTGTGCAACTATCAGCATAATCCAATTTTAGATCATTTCCATTACTTTGAAAAGTTCCCTCATAGCCTTTTACACTTAATCCTCACTCTTACCCTTACACTTAGACCAGTACTTTTCTGCTTTCTGTCTCTATAAACTTGCCTTATCTGGGCATGTCATATAAATGGAATCACATAATGTGTAGTTCTTTTGTGTCTATCTTCTTTCACTTAGCATAAAAATTTTGAGGCTCATTCATCGCATAACATGTATCAGCAAATTTGTCCCTTTTAATTGCTTAATGGTATTCCATTGTATGGAAATACTTTTTTTCTCCATTCTCTGGTTGATGGGCATTTGGATTCTTTCCACTTTTCACTATTGTGAATACGTTGTTATAGGCAGTCATATAATTGTCTGTGTGAACAAACGTTTTCATTTCTCTTGGGTAAATACCTAGGCATGGGACTGTTGAGTCATATAGTATTTGTGTTTGACTTTTTAAGAAATTTTCAGTGGCTGTACTATTTTATATTCCCACCAGCTCTAGTTTCTCCACTTAGCAATGTCTGCCTTTTTTATTATAGCCAATCTAGTGCGGGTTGTAATGGCATCTCACTGAAGTTTTAATTTGCATTTTCCTAATGCCTAATGATGTTCAGCATATTTTTATGTGCTTATTAGCCATTCATATACCTTCTTTGGAGAAATGTCTATTAAGAATCTTGCCAATTTTTAAAATTTGAGTTACTTGTCTTTTATTATTGAGTTTTAAGAGTTCTTTAAATTTTTTAATATAAACCCTTTATCAAATATATTATTTGCAGAAATCTCCCAGTCTATGGTGTATATTTTCATTTATTTAATGGTATCTTTTTAAATTAAACTTCTTATTTTGATATAAGCGTAGATTCACATGACGTTGTAAGAAATAATACAGAGAGATACCACGTACCCTTTACCCACTTTCCTCAATTGGTAGCACCTTGCAAAACTATACAATATCATAACTGGGGTATTGACATTGATATGGTCAAGATACACAACAGTTCCATCCACACAAGGATCCCTCATGTTGCACTTTTATAACCACAACCAACTCCCTCCCAATCCCCCTCCCTCATTCTTAACTCCTGGCAAATGCTAATCTGTTCTCCATTTCTATTTTTTTCCTTTTAAGAATGTTATATAAATTGAATCATACAGTATATACTCTTCTTTGGATAGGTTTTTATCAGCTTTATTGAGGTGTAGTTAACAAATAAAATTGTAATATATTTAAAGGGCACAATGTGATGATTTGTTATAAATATACATTGTGAAAGGATTACCACCATCGAGTTAATTAACACATCCATCACTCACATATTTACTTTTTTGTGTGTGTGTGTGAGAACACTTAAGTTCTACTCTCTTGGCAAATGTCCATTTTACGATACAATATTAGCAACACAGTCACCATGTTATACATTAGATCCTCAGATCTTATTCACCTTATAACTGAAGGTTTGTACCCTATTACCAACCTCTCCCTATTTCCCCTATCCCCCAGTACCGGCCAATACCATTCTACTCTCTATTTCTATGAGTTTGACTCCTTTTTTAAAAAGTTCCACATATAATTGATACCGTGCAGTATTTGTTTTTCTCTATTGGTTTACTTCACTTAGTATAATGCCTTCCAGGTTCATACATGTTGTTGCAAATGGCAGGATTTCCTTCATTTTAAGGCTGAATAATATTCCCTTGTGTATATATAACACTTTTTCTTTATCCATGCATCTCTCAATGGACACTTAGGTTGTTTTCATACCTTGGCTGTTGTAAATAATGCTGCAATGAACATAGGAGTACAGCTATCTCTTCAAGATAGTTATTTTCTATCCTTTGGCTATATACACAGAAGTGGGATTGTTAGATCATATGGTAGTTCTATTTTTAAATTTTTTGGAACCTCCAATCTTTTTTCATAGTGGCTGTACAAGATTACATTCCAGCCACCAGTGTACAAGGATTCCCTTTTCTCTACAACCACACCAGCATTTATTTCTTGTCTTTTTTTCTTTTGCAGTACACGGGCCTCTCACTGTTGTGGCCTCTCCCGTTGTGGACGCGCAGGCTCAGCGGCCATGGCTCACAGGCCCAGCCACTCCGCGGTAATTGGGATCTTCCCGGACCAGGGCACGAACCCATGTCCCCTGCGTCGGCAGGTGGACTCTCAACCACTGCGCCACCAGGGAAGCCCCTTGTCTTTTTGATAATAGACATCCTACTGGGTGTTAGGTGATATCTCACTGTGGTTTTGATCTGCACATTTCTCTGATGATTAGTGATGCTGAGCACATTTTCACGTATCCATTGGTCATTTGGATATCTTCTTAGGAAAAATGTCTATTCAGGTCCTTAGTCCATTTTTAAATTGCCCATTTTTTGCTATGGAGATGTATGAGTTTTTTGTGTATTTTGGATATTAACCCCTTGTCAGATATGTGGCTTGCAAATATTTTCTATCAATCCACAGGTTGTCTTTTCATTTTGTTTATGGTTTCCCTTACTGTGAAGAATCTTTTTAGTTTGAAATAGTCACATTTGTTTATTTTTGCTTTTGTTGCCTTTGCTTTTGGTGTAAAATCAAAGAAAAGAAAAGATTGCTCAAGATCGCTTTGGCTATTTGGGGTCTTTTGTGTTTCCATACAAATTGTGAAATTTTTTGTTCTAGTTCTGTGAAAAATGACAGTGGTAGTTTGATAGGAATTGCATTGAATCTGTAGATTTCTTTGGGTAGTAGAGTCATTTTCATGATGTTGATTCTTCCAATCCAAGAACATGGTATATCTCTCCATCTATTTGTATCATCTTTAATTTCTTTCATCAGTGTCTTATAATTTTCTGCATACACGTCTTTTGTCTCCTTAGGTAGGTTTATTCCTAGGTATTTTATTCTTTTTGTTGCAATGGTAAATGGGAGTGTTTTCTTAATTTCACTTTCAGATTTTTCATCATTAGTGTATAGGAATGCAAGAGATTTCTGTGCATTAATTGTGTATCCTGCTACTTTATCAAATTCATTGATTAGCTCTAGTAGTTTTCTGGTAGCATCTTTAGGATTCTCTACATATAGTATCATGTCATCTGCAAACAGTGACAGCTTTACTTCTTCTTTTCCAATTTGGATTCCTTTTATTTCTTTTTCTTCTCTGATTGCTGTGGCTAAAACTTCCAAAACTATATTGAATAATAGTAACAGCAGTTTTAATTCTTCCATTCCAATCTTGATGCATTTTATTTACTTATTCATTCATTATTTATATTTATTTTTGCCTTATTGCACTAGTTAGATATTCCAGTACAATGCTGAAAGAAGTGGGGAAAGCAGACATCATTGCCCTGTTCCTGAACTTATGGAAAGTATTCAGTTTTCACCATAAAGTATGATGTTAATTGTGGATTTTTTGGTAGATACTATTTATTAGGTTGAGGAAGTTCCCTTTTATTTCTGGTTTGTTGAATCTTGACCGAGTGTTAGCTTTTGTCACATTCTTTTTGTGCTTCTCTTCTTATTATCATTTTTTTCTTCCTTTATTCTATTAATATAGTATATTACATTAATTTTTTTCAGATATTAAACCAATCTAGCATTCTATAGGATGGACATAGAGAAAATCATACTAAGTGAAGTAAGTCAGGCAGAGAGAGACAAATATTATAATGATATCACTTATATGTGGAATCTAAAAGGTAATACAAATGAACTTATTTACAAAATAGAAACAGACTCACAGATATAGAACCCTAAGAGAAAAGGCGGTGAGGAATAAATTAGGAGTATAGGATCAACAGATACATACTACTATATATAAAATACAGGGATTTCCTGTATAGCACAGGGAACTATATTCAATATCATATAATAACCTCTAATGGAAAAGAATCTGGAAAAAATATATGTAACTGAATCACTTAGCTATACACCTGACACTAACACAATATTGTAAATTAATATTTATTTGAAAAATATTTATTTTTTCAATTAAAAAAAGCACAATGGTTAAGCAATTGGGCTCTAGACTCAGACTACCTATATTCATATCTCAACTCCACCACCTCTTCGCTGTGTGACCTTGGACCCCAGTTTCTACATCTGTCAAATGGAAAAAATAAGAGTACTTATATCATCAGATTATTTTGAGGATTAAATGAGATAGTGTACAAGGACATAGTAAGTGCTCAATAAATAGTAGTTGCTATTAACTACATGTGTCCTCCAATTTCTTTTTACTAAGTAGTATTTCTAAATTGTCTACAATAAGCATATTTTGTGTGAAAAGACTAAGCAGTAGAATTTAAATACATGACAGAATGACTTTTAAAATAGTATTCCTTCAGCCTAGAAGGACCACCTCATCCTATTTTTTCAGATCCTCACCCACGTCATCTTTTGAAGAGACTTACGTGAATCTGCAACAATAAAATATTTTTATCATCTCTCCTGAACTCTTTCTGATACAATATTAGAGGGAGGAACACCAGCTTGGATTTGAAGCTCCCATTTTTCAAGGATTATAATTCAGAAAGCCTAAGCTAAGAGCCTAAGGAAAGAGAAAAAGCCTAAAGAAAGAGAAAATTTAAAGGGGGAGCCTTTATTCATTTTATTCAGAAATAAAATTTCTGAATTTCAACTCATTCTCTAGTTAAAAGGAGTAGGAGGGATGCAATGAGAGAATTCTCCAACTGAAGAATTAACTTCCAACCTGCTTGGAATTTCAGGAACTGCTCATGTGAACGAGCTCAATTTCACACTCTGTTCTCATCTTCAATATTCAAGAAACTAAATTCAACAGGAAACAGTTCTTTTAGGCTACTGCCACATCAATTTACTTTGTGTTTTTCAAGTGTTGATGCAGCAGGGACAGATAACTTTGCTCAATACAAAACTGCAGTAACCTGAGCATTGCTGGGGTGCAATGCCCCTAGTGGCCTAACAGGTTTACAAAATACATTAGCCCACTCTAGGCAGAAAACACAAGAGAAGGAGAAGACCTACAATAACAAACCTAAAACAATTAAAAAAATGGTAAGAGGAACATACATATCGATAACTACCTTAAATGTAAATGGATTTAATGCTCCAACCAAAAGACATAGACTGGCTGAATGTATACAAAAACAGGACTCGTATATATGCTGTCCACAAGAGACCCACTTCAGACCTGAGACATATACACACTGAAAGTGAGGGGATGGAAAAAATATTCCATGCAAATGGAAATCAAAAGAAAGCTGGAGTAGCAATTCTCATATCAGACAAAATAGACTTTAAAATAAAGACTATTACAAGAGACAAAGAAGGACACTACATAGTGATCAAGGATTCAATTCAAGAAGAAGATATAACACGTGTAAATATTTATGCAACCAACATAGGAGCACCTCAATACATAAGGCAAATGCTAATGGCCATAGAAAGGGAAATCGACAGTAACACAATCATAGTAGGGGACTTTAACACCCCACTTTCACCAATGGACAGATCATCCAAAATGAAAATAAATAAGGAAACACAAGCTTTAAATGATACATTAAACAAGATGGACTTAATTGATATTTACAGGATATTCCATCCAAAAACAACAGAATACACATTCTTCTCAAGTGCTCATGGAACATTCTCCAGGATAGATCATATCTTGGGTCACAAATCAACCCTTGGTAAATTTAAGAAACTTGACATTGTATCAAGTATCTTTTCTGACCACAACGCTATGAGACTAGATATCACTTACAGGAAAGAAATTGTAAAAAATACAAACACATGGAGGCTAAACAGTACACTACTTAATAACCAAGAGATCAATGAAGAAATCAAAGAGGAAATCAAAAAATACCTAGAAACAAATGACAATGATAACACGATAACCCGAAACCTATGGGAGGCAGCAAAAGCAGTTCTAAGAGGGAAGTTTATAGCATTAGAATCCTACCTCAAGAAACAAGAAACATCTCAAAAAACAACCTAAACTTACACCTAAAGCAATTAGAGGAAGAAGAACAAAAAAACACCAAAATTACCCGAAGGAAAGAAATCAGAAAGACCAGAAATAAATGAAAAAGAAATGAAGGAAATGATAGCAACAATTAACAAAACTAAAAGCTGGTTCTTTGAGAAGATAAACAAAATTGATAAACCATTAGCCAGACTCATCAAGAAAAAGAGGGAGAGGACTCAAATCAATAAAATTAGAAATGAAAAAGAAGTTATAACAGACACCACAGAAATACAAAGCATCCTAAGAGACTACTACAAACAACTGTATGCCAATAAAATGGACAACCTGGAAGAAATGGACAAATTCATAGAAAGGTATAACCTTCCAAGACTGAACCAGGAAGAAATAGAAAATATGAACAGACCAATCACAAGTAATGAAATTGAAACTGTGATTAAAAATCTTCCAACAAACAAAACCACAGGACCAGATGGCTTCATAGGCGAATTCTATCAAACATTTAGAGAAGAGCTAACACCTATCCTTCTCAAACTCTTCCAAAACACAGCAGAGGGAGGAACACTCCCAAACTCATTCTATGAGGCCTCCATCACCCTGACACCAAAACCAGACAAAGATGTCACAAAGAAAGAAAACCACACACCAATATCACTGATAAATATAGATGCAAAAATTCTCAACAAAATACTAGCAAACAGAATCCAGCAGCACATTAAAAGGATCATACACCATGATCAAGTGGGGTTTATACCAGGAATGCAAGGATTCTTCAATATACGCAAATCAATCAATGTGATACCTCATATTAACAAATTGAAGGATAAAACACATATGATCATCTCAAAAGATGCCGGAAAAGCTTTCAACAAAATTCAACACCAACTTATGAAAAAAGCCTCCATAAAGTAGTCATAGAGGGAACTTACCTCAACATAATAAAGGTCATATATGACAAACCACAGCCAACATCGTTCTCAATGGTGAATAACTGAAACTATTTCCACTAAGATCAGGAACAAGACAAGGTTGCCCACTCTCACCACTATTATTCAACATAGTTTTGGAAATTTTAGCCACAGCAATCAGAGAAGAAAAAGAAATGAAAGGAATCCAAATCAGAAAAGAGGAAGTAAATCTGTCACTGTTTGCAGATGACATGATACTATACATCGAGAATCCTAAAGACGCTGCCAGAAAACTACTAGAGCTAATCAATGAATTGGGTAAAGTAGCAGAATACACAATTAATGCACAGAAATCTCTTGCATACCTATAAGCTAATGATGAAAAATCTGAAAGAGAAATTAAGGAAATACTCCCATTTACCATTGCAACAAAAAGAATAAAATACCTAGGAATAAACCTACCTAAGGAAACAAAAGACCTGTATGCAGAAAACTATAAGACACTGATGAAATTAAAGACGATACAAACAGATAGAGAGATATACCATGTTCTTGGATTGGAAGAATCAACATTGTGAAAATGACTATACTACCCAAAGCAATCTACAGATTCAATACAATCCCTATCAAGCTATCAATGGCATTTTTCACAGAACTAGAACAAAATATTTCACAATTTGTATGGAAACACAAAAGACCCTGAATAGCAAAAGCAACCTTGAGAAGGAAAGACAGAACTGGAGGAATCAGACTGCCTGACTTCAGACTACACTACAAAGCTACAGTAACCAAGACAGTACAGTACTAGCAAAAAAACAAATATAGATCAATGGAACAGGACAGAAAGCCCAGAGTTAAACCCAAGCACATATGGTCACCTTATTTTTGATAAAAGAGGCAAGAATATACAATGGAGAAAAGACAGCCTCTTCAGTAAGTGGTGCTGGGAAAACTGGACTGCTATATGTAAAAGAATGAAATTAGAACACTCCCTAACACCATACACAAAAATAAACTCAAAATGGATTAGAGACCTAAATATAAGCCCAGACACTATAAAACTCTTAGAGGAAAACATAGGAAGACCACTCTTTGACATAAATCACAGCAAGATCCTTTTTGACCCACCTCCTGGAGAAATGGGAATAAAAACAAAAATAAACAAATGGGATCTAATGAAACTTAAAAGCTTTTGCACAGTAAAGGAAACCATAAACAAGATAAAAAGACAACCCTCAGAATGGGAGAAAATATTTGCAAATGAAGCAACTGACAAAGGACTAATCTCCAAAATTTACAAGTAGCTCATGCAGCTCAATATCAAAGAAACAAATAACCCAATCCAAAAATGGGCAGAAGACCTAAGTAGACATTTCTCTAAAGAAGATATACAGATTGCCCACAAACACATGAAAGAATGCTCAACATCACTAATCATTAGATAAATGCAAATCAAAACTACAATGAGGTTTCAACTCCCAGCAGTCAGAATGGCCATCATTAAAAAATCTACAAAAAATAAATGCTGGAGAGGGTGTGGAGAAAAGGGAACCCTCTTGCACTGTTGGCAGGAATGTAAATTGATACAGCCACTATGGAGAACAGTATGGAGGTTCCTTAAAAAACTACAAATAGAACTACCATACGACCCAGCAATCCCACTACTGGGCATATACCCTGAGAAAACTATAATTCAAAAAGTGTCTTGTATCACAATGTTCATTGCAGCTCTATTTACAATAGCCAGGACATGGAAGCAACCTAAGTGTCCATCAACAGACAAATGGATAAAGAAGATGTGGTACATATATACGATGGAATATTACTCGGCCATAAAAAGAAACGAAATTGAGTTATTTGTAGTGAGGTGGATGGACCTAGAGCCTGTCACACAGAGTGAAGTAAGTCAGAAAGAGAAAAACAAATACCATATATTAACGCATATATGTGGAATCTGAAAAAAAAAACTGGTATAGACGATCTTATTTACAAAGCAGAAATAGAGACACACACGTTTGTAGAGAACAAACGTATGGATACCAACAGGAAAGGGGGGGGATGAAATGGGAGATTGGGATTGGCATGTATACACTGCTATGAATGGAATAGATAAGTAGTGAGAGCATGCTGCATAGGACACGGAACTCTACTCGATGCTCTGTGGTGACCTAGATGGGAGGAAAATCCAAAAGAGAGGGCATATGTGTATACATATGGCTGGTTCACTTCACTGAATAGCAGAAACTAGCACAACATTGTGAAGCAACTATACCCCAATAAATAAATTAAAAAATTCTGTTCACAACAACGTAGGCTTTCCCTCACATGCACCACACTCTAAGACATAAATCACAGCAAGATCCTTTTTGACCCACCTCCTAGAGAAATGGAAATAAAAACAAAAATAAACAAATGGGCCCTAATGAAGCTTAAAAGCTTTTGCACAGCAAAGGAAACCATAAACAAGACGAAAAGACAACCCTCAGAATGCGAGGAAATATTTGCAAATGAAGCAACTGACAAAGGATCAATCTCCAAACTTTACAAGCAGCTCATGCAGCTCAATATCAAAAAAAACAAACAACCCAATCCAAAAACGGGCAGAAGACGTAAATAGACATTTCTCCAAAGAAGATATACAGATTGCCAACAAATACATGAAAGAATACTCAACATCATTAATCATTAAAGAAATTCAAATCAAAACTACAATGAGATATCATCTCACATGGGTCAGAATGGCCATTATCCAAAAATCTACAAACAATAAATGCTGGAGAGGGTGTGGAGAAAAGGGAACCCTCTTGCACTGTTGGCAGGAATGTAAATTGATACGGCCACTATGGAGAACAGTATGGAGGTTCCTTAAGTAACTAAAAATAGAACTACCATACAACCCAACAATCCCACTACTGGGCATATACCTTGAGAAAACCATAATTCAAAAAGAGTCATGTACCAAAATGTTCATTGCAGCTCTATTTACAATAGCCAGGACATGGAAGCAACCTAAGTGTCCATCAACAGATGAATGGATAAAGAAGATGTGGCATATATATACAATGGAATATTTCAGCCATAAAAAGAAACGAAATTGAGTTATTTGTAGTGAGGTGGATGGACCTAGAGTCTGTCATACAGAGTGAATTAAGTCAGAAAGAGAAAAACAAATATAATATGCTAACACATATATATGGAATCTAAGAAAAAAAAAAGGTCATGAATAACCTAGAGGCAAGATGGGAATAAAGACACAGACCTACTAGAGAATGGACTTGAGGATATGGGGAGGGGGAAGAGTAAGCTGGGACAAAGTGAGAGAGTGGCATGGACCTATATACACTACCAAACGTAAGGTAGATAGCTAGTGGGAAGCAGCCGCATAGCACAGGGAGATCAGCTCGGTGCTTTGTGACCACCTAGAGGGGTGGGATAGGGAGGGTGGGAGGGAGAGAGACGCAAGAGGGCAGAGATATGGGAACATATGTATATGTATAACTGATTCACTTTGTTATAAATGAGAAACTAACACAGCATTGTAAAGCAATTATACTCCAATAAAGATGTTAAAAAAACATTTAAAAAAAGACACAGACCTACTAGAGAATGGACTTGAGGATACAGGGTGGGGGAAGGGTAAGCTGGAACAAAGTGAGAGAGTGGCATAGACATATATACACTACCAAACGTAAAATAGATGGCTAGTGGGAAGCAGCCGCATAGCACTGGGAGATTAGCTTGGTGTCTTGTGACCACCTAGAGGGGTGGGATAGAAATGGTGGGAAGGAGGGAGACACAAGAGGGAAGAGATATGGTGACATATATATATGTATAACTGATTCACTTTGTTATAAAGCAGAAACTAACACACCATTGTAAAGCAATTATACTCCAATAAAGATGTTAAGAAAAAAACTCTTCCAGCCTCTACCCATTACCCAATTCCAAAACTGCTTCCACATTTTTAGGTATTTATTACAGCAGCACCTCACTTTTCAGTATCAATTTCTATCTTAGTCCTTTCAGGCTGCTATAACAAAAATACCATAGACTTAAACAACAAACATTCCTTTTTCACAGGTCTGAAACCTGGCAAGTCTAAGATTAAAGTGCCTGCAGATTCCGTGTCTGGTTAGGACCCGCATGTTTGTTCATAGATGACCGTCTTCTTGCTGTGTCCCCACATAGCAGAAGGGGTGAGAGAGCTCTCTGTGGTGTCTTTTATAAGGGCACTAATTCCATTCATGAGGGCTCTACCCTCATGACCTAATCACCTCCCAAATGTCCCACCTCCTATTAACATGACATTGAAAGTTAGAATTTCAACATATGAATTTGGGGAGAGGAGATACAAACATTCAGTCCATAGCAGAGGCATACAATGTCACATCATCCCACTATTAATTATTTGATTTTTAGGTTAAGATGATGACCTCCAGATATCTCTCTATCATTAAGATATTTTTCCTTTTGTAATTACTAGGTAAACTGTGGGGTGATTTATCGGCACTGTGTGAATATGCTTTTTCCCAACAATCTTTTATCCAATGGTTTTCAAATACACCGAAGATCTCTGCCTGACTGAATCAGCAATTATTACATTGTGTAATAAAATGATATTTCTAATTCTGTCATTCTTTGACACTACTATGAAGACTTTCCCTTTTTTCTGTTATTCTTTTAGATGATAGATAGATAGATATAGATATAGATACTAGATTGGACTCATGGATTTTTTTAAAAATAGATGTGTTGTAAACAATTATAATCATTATTCTTTTTATACTTGAACTGTCCCAAAGTTCACCAGAGGGTTCCCCTTCAAGCTGCTTCCTATGGTCTTTTGATATGATCTCATTACTCTTTGAGTACTTTGTTGTTTTCTGGCACAACAGGATGTACCAGGCTCACTTTGTACTTTCCCTGCCCCAGACCTGGATCAGCTATTTCTGTAAAGAGCTTTTGTTTTCTTTTAGTAGCAAATAGTATTTAGAAACCAAGATCTGAGTGCTAGATGTGCTCATTGATACTGGAGTACCATTGTTCCAGGCCTATGTTTTTTGAGTTGTTAGTTCATATTAATACAAGCAAAATTACTGTGACAAACATCTTCAAGAAAAGCATATTTTCTTCAATAATTTTTATATTCTCAATACCTGTATTTTTCTTTTTCTGAAGTTATACTTAACGATTACTGGTTATCAAATGAATCCATTCTCATCTAGAAAATGTATATAGAAACATGTAAAAAGAGCAAAAGTAAAAATTACCCCAAATCCCAGAAACAACCACTTTTGACTTGCTAGAATATTTCTTTCCAGTCTTTTGTCTATATATTTTTCTTGGTGAGCCTAAGAACATATTATGCATAAAACTTTGTATCTTTATTTTCAGCCTTGTAAGTAGTTTCAAAAATCATTGAATAAATTTTCACAGTTGTATTTTTATATAACTATTATATTAGTTTTCTATTGCTAAATAACAAATTACCAAAAAATTAGTAGTTTAAAACACAAATTTACTATCTCACACTTTCCATGGGTCAGTATTCCTGCCGTGAGTTAGCTAGGTTGTCTACTCAGGGTCTCCCCAGTTTGAAATCAAGGTGTCAGCCAGGGCTGTTATCTCATCTAAGGATCAGGGTCCTCTTTCGAGCTCATTCAGGTTTGTGGCAGAATTCAGCTCCTTGCAGTTGTTTTCTTGTTAGTTGTCTGTCAAGAGTTGCTCTTAGCTCTTATAGGCCACTCTCAGGTCCTAGCACATGGACCTCTCACAACATAACAACTTTTTCAAAACACACAAGAGAATATCTATCCAGTCTGCTACAATATAATCACGGGAGTGACTATCTCAACACCTTTGACATGTAACATAAATTAATCAAGGGAGCAATTATCCCATCATATTCATATGCTTACCCACTCTTTTGGGGAGGAAAGTATGCCAGGTGTGTACACCATGGCTGGACACTTGGAGGCCATCCTAGCTTTCTGCCAGCCATAGCTATATAATATTTCATTCTCTCATTGCACTATGAATTACTTAACAAATCTCCTATAGTATATCATTTAGCTTGATTGCAAATTTTTTTAATTATAAGGAATACTGCACTCACCATCACTGAAAACAGCATATTCTTCATCAAAAGTTTTATAGTTTGGGCTTCCCTGGTGGCGCAGTGGTTGAGAGTTCGCCTGCCGATGCAGGGGACACGGGTTCGTGCCCCGGTCCAGGAAGATCCCACATGCCGCGGAGCAGCTAGGCCCGTGAGCCATGGCCGCTGAGCCTGCGCGTCCGGAGCCTGTGCTCCGCAACGGGAGAGGCCACAACAGTGAGAGGCCTAAGAACTGCAAAAAAAAAAAAAAAAGTTTTATAGTTTATTTATCCAATTCTAATTCCGAAGAATTAGAGAATTTACATTAACATTTCATCTTTCCAATAAGGCTTTTAATAGGGTATTGCCCCTTTCCTATCACATGACTCTTGAACTTTTAAACATTGATTTATAAATAGCATGTACCAGCAACAGACATTGCAAAATTTTTACTCAACCCTTCTACTTCCAAGCCTTCTCTCACCTCACCCTCTCGCATACATTAAACATGGAGAAAGTTAAGCATGAGAGAATATTTGGGAGGACCTGAGGACAAAGTCCCACCTGTAAGAGTGGACTCTACTGATGTCCATATATTTTGCCCTCAGTTAAATGCAAAGACCTCTTCTACCTCTAGACTTCAATGTTTCTATGATATTTTTTTTAACATCTTCATTGGAGTATAATTGCTTTACAATGTTATGTTAGTTTCTGCTGTATAACAAAGTAAATCAGCTATACATACACATATATCCCCTCCCTCTTGATATTCTGATTTGGGATTCATACCTACTTCTCAAATAATTTGAAATGGGTTTTAAGATTAAACATAATGCAAAAAAAAAGACCAAAACATGAAAGCAGAACAGAGGCCATTAAGGAAGTAGAGACATTCATACTTATCAGAAACCTAAGGAGACAAATATCAAGGTAACGCTTTTCAGAAACTTTGAAGCATTTGGAAGACATCTTCAATATCCCGCTAAACCAGTACTGGTGTCATTATCTTTTCTCTTCTGCAGAAGAGGATTTTGAACCACTGGCCCCAGGACTACTCTGTCCATGCTACAATCCTTGCTAGCACAATGGATGGCCCTCCATGATCTGCCCCCTACCTGTTCTCCAGTCTCATGTCTTCCAGCATCCCCTTCTTGAACTAGGCTCCAGACGTACAGAAGCATTTGCACTTACCCAAATGTGCCGCGCTACTTCAAACCTTTGCTCCCGTTGTCCCCTTGCCTGAGATAGCCTCGCCTCCACCCCTGATGTATCAGTCTAATGAACACCTAGTTATCTCTCATTTATGAAGCCTTCCCTGAATTTCTCTGGTATAACTGACCATTTCTTCATCTATGGTCCTACCGTGCATTGCAACACTTTAGAACACTTACATATTTCCTGCTGCAACACTATGAGTTCCTGAATGGAAAAGAACATGTCTCTTCATCTCTGTCTCCACAGTGCCTGGCACATAGTAAATGACTAATCAATTTTGAGGCTGAGTTGTAAAAGTAATTTCATAACTGTTTTTAACATCATTTAAATTAGTATATAATCCCACAGTGACTACTTTGAAGGTAAGAACATTAATTTGGGGGACAGTAAATTCTGGCAAGTTGTTAAAAATCAGTCACATTAATTTCATATCACTTTTCATACCGTGTCCTCAAAGACACTACTAGGTATTAAATTAAGTGACACTTTGATTTTATTTTTAGGGCATATAAATCAAGATAGGCCAGGTTATGCTGCAATAGTAAATGATTTAAAGATCTCAGTACGTTAAAACAGCATGAGTTTCTTTCTTTCCCAAACAGTGCCCTGCTGGTCTAGGTGACTGTTTAGGGTAGCTGTCTTCCATTTGATGGCTCAGCATTGCATTTCCATTATCAGTGGGGCTTTCCTTTTTGACAGTGCAGAGGAAAAGAGCACTGGGGAGTTGAGAACCAACAATTAAATGCTTCTACTTAGAAGTGACACATGTCACTTCAGCTCGTATTCCATTTACTAAAGCAAGTCATATGGCCACATCTAACTTCAAGAGAGGAGAAAAGTATAGTCCTACTCTGTGCCCAGAAAGAAAAGCACCAGCAATACTAGTGAACAGCATGAAAACCTACCATAGTGGGGCACTAGTGGACCCAATCAAAGCAAGGAACAATATTCCTTAGGCAATTTTTGAATTATGAGCCCAGTTCATATATGCTAATTCAATTTCACTCCTCCAAATATCTCTGCATTTTCCTTCATCATCCTTTTATAGAGCACCCCTGGGTGCCAGACCCTATGCTAGGTGGTTTCCCATCTATTATCTCATTGGATTCTCACAACTACCCTAAGAAAGAGGTCCTATCATTACCTCCATTTGATAGTTACGGAGACTCAGGCTGAAAGAGATTAAGTGATTCAACAAGGTCATAACTTAATAAGTAGTCAAACCAAGAATCAAGTCTGTAATACTATAGAGACTGTGCTGTGTCCACTGTACCTCATGTATCCTGCTGTCCAAAGCTGAGCTCTCCAACTCTGCTCAGTCCCCTACCCCTCAGCTCCTCCAGGAACTTACTCCATTAATGATTTACCACAATGATTTACCACTGTCACTCACTGATTTGCTTGAACCTCAGTCTCTCCTCAACTATCCCCTTCCTGTCAATCATTCAAAATCACTTAGTATCCCCCATCGGAAATTTGTTTCCTTCAACCAGAGATCTCCCCTTCCTTTCTGTGCCCTGTCTCCACTCAACCTCAGCATCCACCTGTGCTCTGTTTTCTCACATCTGAATCCTCTACGGTCTGTCCTCAGTCCCTACCACTGTGCTAGCTGAAGCATCCCAAGTGACCAAATCCAACATTTGGGCAGTTCCATGTGACATTGTCCACTACAGTGACTTAGAAGCAGTCAATATTCTTGGCCCACCCTCCTAGAAACCCCTTCCCTGCCTCATCCTCCAGGGCATACCACTCCCTTGAACAATGTCTCTGTTTCCACTGGCTCCTTTGCCTCCTTCTCTCTGTTTGTATGGACATTCTGTCAGGATCTATTTACATTTTCATTCTGTCTTTCTCTTCTCTTCTCTTCCCTTCTATTATGGACTGAATTGTGCTCCCTCAAAATTCGTATGTTTGAAGCCCCAACCCCCAATGTGATGGTATCTGGAGGTGGGGCCTTTGGGAGGTAATAAGGGTTAGATGAGGTCATGAGGGTGAGGCCCTCATGCTGGGATTAGTATCCTTACAAGCTTCCTGCCTCTGTCTTTCTCTTTCTCTTCCTCTCCCTCTCCCTCTCCCTCTCCCTCTCTTTCTCCCATTACAAACTGACACAGCAAGAAGGCAGCCTTCTGGAAGCCAGGAAGAGAGTGAGAGCCCTCACCAGAGAACCAAATCTGCTAACATCTTGATCTTGGATTTCTACCCTCCAGAGCTTTAAGAACTACATTCCTGTTATTAAAGCTTCCCTGTCTATGGTATTTTGTTATGGCAGCCATAGCTGACTAATGCACCTTCATGTCCCTTTCCCTTGCCTCTCCTCTCCTATTTCTCTCTGTCTTTCTATCCCTGCTCATTATCCTCCTCAGTGACCACATCTACTCCTGGAGCTTCAACTATCACCATTATGTACAGAGTTATGCAATATGCTCACAGTACAACATTAAGCAAGTTACTCTACCTCTCTGAGACACAGTTCCCTCATTTGTAAAATGAGGATAAATATAGTACTCTCCTTTACAGAACTGCTGGGAGGACTAAATGAGCTACTGAATGCAGAGCAGTTTGTACGGTTTGTAAGTGCTCAAAATAGGTGGAAGTTTTTTTGATGGCTGAGTAGATGGAGCTAGAGAAGAGGAAGCAGTTGAAGGTATAGTAGGAAGGCAGTTTTGAGGAAATGGTACAGACCTCAGACTCTGGCACCAGTTAAACCTCAGTTCAATTCCAGTTCCATCACTTACTGACCTTGAAACCATGGGCAAATTTCTTAGCTTTTTGAGTCTCAGTTTCCTCATCTGTAAAATCAAAATAATTAAGTATGGATTCCTCAGGTGGGCATTTAAGTGTCCCCCCTCATAATCTGGACTCACTGTACTTTTCTAGTTTCCTGACCACTATTTTCCTCTATATGTTTTAGCCGAACCAGACTACTCAGCATTCCCTATGAAGAACTGAATTATTAAATTGAATTCTTAAAGGGTGGCATGGTGTAGTAAAATCAAACAGACCTAGATTTTAATGCCAGTTCTGCTACTTAGTAGTTGTGAAACCATGGGCAAATTATTTACCCCCTCTGAGACTCAGTTTCCTTACATGTAGAAAGAAGATAATAATGATAATAAAACCCATCTCATCACCAGAACCTAAGTAGCAGAACCTACAAAGCCCTTTATGATCTGACCTGGCTGAATTCTCCAGCTTCATCATTCATCTTTCCATGTTCATATTTAACTTTCAACCTAACTGAACTCTTTGTTTCCCCAAAAGTCACGCCCTACCTCCCCTTTCTCTTCTCTGCATATTCATACAAACTACTCCTTCTGCCTGGAATATTCTCTCCTCACTGCCCATCCCCCTTTTTTGCCTAAGTCCTACCTATGCTTCAGTTCTCAACCTAAATGTCACTTTTTCCAGGATACCTTCTCTGTCTTACCCCAGCTCCATGAGAAAAGGGACCATATCTGTCTTGTTCCCACAAATGTTCAGCTTCTAGAAGAGAATCTGAAACATGGTAGGACATGTCTGAAGTTGGGTTTAAGATATGCAGGGTACAGAGCGAATATCATCCAAGTTTAACAAGAGTCACATACAGAGGTATTCGATACAATTTATTTGGAGTATAGGAGCATAAGGACATAGTGAACAGGAAAATTGTGGAAAGCTTGGGATGCTAAGCCAAGGCGTTTTTTACTTAACCTGGTAAACAGAGGTAGTTGTGGAGAGTTTTTGCACTAAGGAGTGACATAACATGTAAGGTATGTACAGCTGTGCATATGTATTTGAAACATAGGAACCAATAGGATGATTAGAAAGCACCCATGATTTTACCTTTTGGAAAGCAAAAGAGGGGTTGCTTAACCAACTGTATTAGTCAGGATTTCCCCAGAGAAACAGAATCAAAAGGGTGTGTGGAGGGGGGGTGGAGAGAGAGATTATAAGGAATTGGCTTAGGTGATTGTGGAGGCTTGGTAAATCCAAAATCTGCAGGGTAAACCAGCAGGCTGGAGATCCAGGAAAGAGTTCATGTTGTAGCTCTAACACAAAGGCAGCCTGAAGGCAGAATTCCTTCTTTTCAGGGGAGCCCAATCCTTGTTTTCTTAAGGCCTTCAACTGATCAGATGAGGCCCACCGCAATTTAAATGCTTATCTCATCCAAAAACAACTTCACAGAAACATCCAGAACGCTTTACCAAGTATCTGGGCATTGTGGCCCAACCAAGTTGATACAGAAACTTAACCATCATACCCGCATAGAACCAATGTGTATACTGTGAACTCATTATAGGGACTAACTAATCTGTTCATGATCAGAAAACCATGCAGCCTACTAGAAATCTAATGTTCTCCTGGCAGATTCTAATTTATATTTTTAAAGCAGAAATTCTATCCATAATTTCCCTATAAAAGCCCTTTTGCTAATCTTTTGCTTGATATATTAATCAACCCTGCAATAAGAGAGTCTCTGCCAACCCCTGCCATTTCAGAAGCAATTTTCCTTTCTATATGTCAGAATCTTTTTGAGGTTTTTGTATTAATTGCCTTGAGTGTGTGTGTGTGGTGGGACTGTGGAGAGTGGCAGGATTGGAGAGCAGGGAGGCAAATGTGCTTGTGGAATGATATACATGAGTCTACAATTGTATTTGTAAATATAATTATTCTATATATTAAGACTTGGTGATGAGCGTATTATATTTGCTATAATATTCTTTTTTACCTTTGCAATGTTTCGAATTTTTCATACTTTTTTGAAATCTGAGGCTCAGTAAATTTAGGTCATATTTCCAAAGTCACACAGAATTCAAACCCAAGACTGGGCGATGCCAAAGTCCTTGCTGTTATCATTCTGCCTCACAGTACTCAATTATTAATGCCCTGTGTAGATACCACTTTTCATCATTGATTGTTTTAGTCATGAATAGATAAACCCTCTTTCTTCTCCTTGACCTCAATGCAGTCTTCACAGCACATTATTAACCATCTAAGTTTCCACAGCACTACAAACACAGCCCTGGGAAAACACCATCAAGAGTATTAAAAGTTAGCAGAATTATTTATAACAGCCAAGATATGGAAGCAACCTAAGTGTCCATCAACAGATGAATGGATAAAGAAGAAGTGGTATATATATACAATGGAATACTTCTCGGCCATAAAAAAGAACGAAATTTTGGCATTTGCAGCAACATGGATGGACTTGGAGGATATTATGTTTAGTGAAGTAAGTCAGAGAAAGACAAATATTGTATGCCATCACTTATATGTGGATCTAAAGAATAAAACAAACTGGTGAGTATAATAAAAAAAGAAACAGACTCACAGATATAGAGAACAAACTAATGATTACCAGTGGGAAGAGGGAAGCAGGAAGGGGCAAGATAGGTGTAGGGGATTAAGAGGCACAGACTACTATGTGTAAAGTAAGTAAGCTACAAGGATATATTGTTCACCATAGGGAACATAGCCAATATTTTATAATAACTTGAAATGGAGTATAATCTATAAAAATTTTGAATCGCTATGTTATACAGTGAAATTAATGTAATATTGCAAATCAACTATGCCTCAATAAAAAATAAAAAATTTTATTTTTTTAAAATTTTTATTGGAGTATAGTTGCTTTACAATGCTGTGTTAGTTTCTACTGTATAGCAAAGTGAATCAGCTATATGTATACATATATTCCTTCCTTTTTGGATTTCTTTCCCATTTAGTTACCACAGAGCATTGAGTACAGTTCCCTGTGTTATACAGCAGGTTCTCATTAGTTACCTATGTTATACATAGTATCAATAGTGTATATATGTCAATCCCAATGTCCCAAATCATCCCACCTCCCCTTCCCCCTTGGTATCCATATGTTCATTCTCTATGTTCATGCCTCTATTTCTGCTCTGTAAATAATATCGTCTATACCAATTTTTTCAGATTCCACATATATATGCATTAATATATGTTTTCCTCTTTCTGACTTACTTCACTCTACATGACACACTCAAGGTCCCTCCATGTCTCTATAAATGACCCAATTTTGTTCCTTTTTATGGTTGAGTAATATTCCATTGTATATATGTACCACATCTTCTTTATCCATTCTTCTGTTGATGGACATTTAGGTTGCTTCCATGTCATGGCTATTGTAAATAGTGCTGCAATGAACATTGTGGTACATGACTTTTTTTTTTCTTATTAGTCATCAATTTTATACATATCAATGTATACATGTCAATCCCAAACACCCAATTCATCACACCACCATCCCCATCCCCCACAGCTTTCCCCACTTGGTGTCCATATGTTTGTTCTCTGCATCTGTGTCTCAACTTCTGCCCCACAAAATGGTTCATCTGTACCATTTTTCTAGGTTCCACATACATGCATTAATATACAATATTTGTTTTTCTCTTTCTGACTTACTTCACTCTGTATGACAGTCTCTAGATCCATCCACGTCTCAACAAATGACCCAATTTCGTTCCTTTTTATGGCTGAGTAATATTCCATTGTATATATGTACCACATCTTCTTCATCCATTTGTCTCTTGATGGGCATTTAGGTTGCTTCCATGACCTGGCTATTGTAAATAGTGCTGCAGTGAACATTGGGGTGCATGTGTCTTTTGGAATTATGGTTTTCTCTGGGTATATTCCCAGTAGTGGGATTGCTGGATCATATGGTAATTCTATTTTTAGTTTTTTAAGGAAACTCCATACTGTTCTCCATAGTGGCTGTATCAATTTACATTCCCACCAACAGTACAAGAGGGTTCCCTTTTCTCCACACCCTCTCCAGCATTTGTTGTTTGTAGATTTTCTAATGACGCCCATTCTAACTGGTGTGAGGTGATACCTCATTGTAGTTTTTGTTGTTGTTGTTGTTTTGCGGTACGTGGGCCTCTCACTGCTGTGGCCTCTCCCATTGCGGAGCACAGGCTCCGGATGAGCAGGCCCAGCGGCCATGGCTCACGGGCCCAGCCGCTCTGCGGCATGTGGGATCCTCCCGGACCGGGGCACGAACTCGCGTCCCCTGCATCGGCAGGCGGACTCTCAACCACTGGGCCACCAGGGAAGCCCCCTCATTGTAGTTTTGATTTGCATTTCTCTAATAATCAGCGATGTCGAGCAGCTTTCCATGTGCTTCTTGGCCATCTGTATGTCTTCTTTGGAGAAATGTCTATTTAGGTCTTCTGCCCATTTTTGGATTGGGTTGTTTGTTTCTTTAATATTGAGCTGCATGAGCTGTTTATATATTTTGGAGATTAATCCTTTGTCCGTTGATTCATTTGCAAATATTTTCTCCCATTCTGAGGGTTGTCTTTTGGTCTTGTTTATGGTTTCCTTTGCTGTGCAAAAGCTTTGAAGTTTCTTTTGGTTTCCATTTGCATGGAATATCTTTTTCCATCCCCTCACTTTCAGTCTGTATATGTCCCTAGGTCTGAAGTGGGTCTCTTGTAGAGAGCATGTATATGGGTCTTGTTTTTGTATCCATTCAGCGAGTCTGTGTCATTTGGTTGGAGCATTTAATCCATTCATGTTTAAGGTAATTATCGATATGTATGTTCCTATGATCATTTTCTTAATGGTTTGGGGTTTGTTTTTGTACGTCCTTTTCTTCTCTTGTGTTTCCCACTTAGAGAAGTTCCTTTAGCATTTGTTGTAGAGCTGGTTTGGTGGTGCTGAATTGTCTTAGCTTTTGCTTGTCTGTAAAGCTTTTGATTTCTCCATTGAATCTGAATGAGATCCTTGCCGGGTAGAGTAATCTAGGTTGCAGGTTCTTCACTTTCATCACTTTAAGTATGTCATGCCACTCCCTTCTGGCTTGTAGAGTTTCTGCTGAGAAATCAGCTGTTAACCTTATGGGAGTTCCCTTGTGTATTATTTGTTGTTTATCCCTTGCTGCTTTCAGTAATTTTTCTTTGTCTTTAATTTTTGCCAGTTTGATTACTATGTGTCTCTGCGTGTTTCTCCTTCGGTTTATCCTGTATGAGACTCACTGTGCTTCCTGGACTTGGGTGGCTATTTCCTTTCCCATGTTAGGGAAGTTTTTGACTATAAGCTCTTCAAATATTTTCTCGGGTCCTTTCTCTCTTCTCCTTCTGGGACCCCTATATTGCGAATGTTGTTGCATTTAATGTTGTCCCAGAGGTCTCTTAGGCTGTCTTCATTTCTTTTCATTCTTTTTTCTTTATTCTGTTCTGTGGCAGTGAATTCCACCATTCTGTTTTCCAGGTCACTTATCCGTTCTTCTGCCTCAGTTATTCTGCTATTGATTCCTTCTAGTGTAGTTTTCATTCCAGTTATTGTATTTTTCATCTCTGCTTGTTTGTTCTTTAGTTCTTCTAGGTGTTTGTTAAACAAACATTTCTTGCATCTTCTCGATCTTTGCCTCCATTCTTTTTCCGAGGTCCTGGATCATCCTCACTATCATTATTCTGAATTCTTTTTCTGGAAGGTTGCCTATCTCCACTTCATTTAGTTGTTTTTCTGGGGTTTTATCTTATTCCTTCATCTGGTACATAGCCCTCTGCCTTTTCATCTTGTCTGTCTTTCTGTGAATGTGGTTTTTGCTCCACAGGCTGCAGGATTGTAGTTCTTCTGCTTTTGCTGTCTGCCCTCTGGTGGATGAGGCTATCAATGTCCTGATATTCAGTTAAAGCAATTCCTAGAGGGAAATTTGTAGATGTACATGCCTGGTTACCCTTCTTCATCACCCAAACCTGCCCCAGGGTGCAGCGTGGAAGCAGCTGGAGGGAGAAGCGCCCAGGCTTTTACATGACTCTTTTTGAATTATGGTTTTCTCAGGGTATATGCCTAGGAGTAGGATTGCTGGGTCACACGGTAGTTCTATTTTTAGTTTTTTAAAGAACCTCCATATTGTTCTCCATAGTGGCTGTATCAATTTACATTCCTACCAACAGTGCAAGGGTGTTCCCTTTTCTCCACACCCTCTCCAGCATTTATTGTTTGTAGATTTCGTAATGATGGCCATTCTGACCGGTGTGAGGTGATAGCTCATTGTAGTTTTGATTTGCATTTCTCTAATAATTAGTGAAATTGAGCAACTTTTCATGGGTTTGTTGGTCACCTGTATGTCTTCTTTGGAGAAATGTCTATTTAGGTCTTCTGCCCATTTTTTGATTGGGTTGTTGTTTTCTTGATATTGAGCTGCATGCACTGTTTGTATATTTTGGAGATTAATCCTTTATCAGTTGCTTCACTAGCAAATATTTTCTCCCATTCTGATGGTTGTCTTTTCATCTGGTTTATGGTTTCCTTTACTGTGCAAAAGCTTTTAAGTTTCATTAGGTCCCATTTGTTTATTTTTGTTTTTATTCTCATTACCCTAGGAGGTGTGAGAAAAAAGATCTTGCTGCGATTTATGTCATAGAGTGTTCTGCCTATGTTTTCCTCTAAGAGTTTTATAATGTCTGGCCTTACATTTAGGACTTTAATCCATTTTGAGTTTATTTTTGTGTATGGTGTTAGGGAGTGTTGTAATTTCATTTCTTTACATGTGGCTGTCCAGTTTTCCCAGCACCACTTATTGAAGAGGCTGTCTTTGCTCCACTGTATATTCTGGCCTCCTTTGCCATAGATTAGTTGACCATGGGTGCATGGGTGTATCTCTGGGCTTTCTATTCTGTTCCATTGGTCTATGTTTCTGTTTTTGTGCCAGTACCATACTGTCTTCATTACTGTAGCCCTGTAGTACAGTCTGAAGTCAGGGAGCCTGATTCCTCCAGCTCCATTTTTCTTTCTCAATATTGCTTTGGTTATTCGGGGTCTTTTGTGTTTCCATACAAATTGTGAAATTTTTTGTTCTAGCTCTGTGAAAAATGCCATTGGTAGTTTGATAGGGATCGCATTGAATCTGTAGATTGCTTTGGGTAGTATAATCATTTTCACAATGTTGATTCTTCCAGTCCAAGAACATGGTATATCTCTCCATTTGTTTGTGTCATCTTTGATTTCTTTCAAGAGTGTCTTATAGTTTTCTGCATAGAGGTCTTTTGCCTCCTTAGGTAGGTTTATTCCTAGGTATTGTATTCTTTTTGTTGCAATGGTAAATGGGATTGTTTCCTTAATTTTTCTTTCTGATCTTTCATTGTTAGTGTATAGGAATTTTAAAATAATTTATTTAAAAAGAGGATTAAAAGTGAAGATGCCTGTTTATGAAAATTTCCAAGCATCTGTCATGAGGTATGGTTTGCGTATTTCCTAGTGTAGATTACCACTACATGTATGTTGACAATTATTAGTAACTGCACCAGTGCCAGGATGGGGAAGAGGGTCCTTATTGGTATGAATTTCTTAACTTTGATGCTTATCAAAAACATCATCTCTGATTCTTTCACTGTCCTGTGAGATTGCAGTGACAGCTGTATTACCAAGGTAATAATATATAGAAACTTATGTTAGCATGGCCCAGATACATCGGCTCGAAAGCAAGATGAGAGAACAAAGGTATATCTGGAGAGTGCCACACAAATAGGGAAGCTGTAATAATCCTTCAAAACTATAACTATGCATAGAGGAGTAGTGTTGGCCAGCACATTCACCCCCTGCAAACACCAACCAGAACACATTCTTCAGAAATCCTCCAAGTCTCAGAATAAGCACAAGCAACAAAACAACAACAAAATGATTTTAGAGATTCAATAGAAGGCTTGGGAAACAATCATAACACTGATACCATGGACATTTTTCTTGGCTCCCAAGTATAGATACAGTGTAATCTAAAGTAGAAAAGTCTTGTGTGCTAGATATTTGCTCTTTTGACAAAGTTCTCTGTCTGGCTTTAATAATATTTACCCTTAGGAGATTACAAGAGTATCCAAGGTGGGTATATTAGCTTCCTAGGGCTGCCATAGCTAACTACCACAAACTGGGTGGCTTAAAATAATAGAAATTTATTGTCTCATAGTTCTGAGGACTAAAAGCCCAAAATCAAGGTGTCAGCAGAGCCATGCTTTCTCTGATGGCTCTAGAGGAGAATCCTTCCTTGCCTCTGCCTAGCTTCTGGCATTTGCTGGCAATTCTTGGCATTCCTTGGCTTGTAGATGCTTCATTCCAGTCACATAGCCATCATCTCCTTGTGCGTTTTGCACCATCTTTCCTCTGTGCATGTCTGTCTTGGTGCCCAATTTTCCCTTTTTATAAGAACACCAGTCATACTGGATGAGAGTCCACCCTAATGACCCCATTTTTAACTTGAACATTTTTAACTTTTAACCTCTGCAAATACCCTATTTCCAAATAAGGTTACATTCTGAAGTACTGAGGGTTAGGACACAATTCAACCCATAACTATTTTGGGAGCCAGAAACGATAGAAAAAATCAAAATGGGAGCCTTTGGGATAAATCAAAAGAGTAGAATTGTCTGTAACTTATGGCTTAATAGATTTTTAAAAAAATCTAAAACAGCAGTGTGATGTAGAGGGATAAGCACTTGACTAGTGTCAGGGACTTAGCCTCTAGCTTAAGCTCTGTCATGAATTCCCTGCCTGGTCCTGAACAAATAAGTTGACATCTCTGAGTGTCAATTCCCTTTAAGTGAGTGGCTTGGACTTATGGTCTCTAAATGTCTTTCAAACTCTGATATGCCATGATTTATTCATTTACAGAATAGTAAACAAAAATCAAATTCAGTAAGATACCTGGTGGTTGGCACAGAAATATAGCACTTAGTTTAGCACCCTCTTCAGTCTTGAATGCCAACAGCAGGGTTATGCAAGGTAAAAAGAGGCAAGGATGAGAAAAGAAAGAGGTAGAGTGTGAACAATGATTTCCAAAGATAACCTTCGTATCAACCATCACCAAGCCCTGGAACAGCCCACACAGAGGGTGATACAGAATATAATGTAAGGGTTCCCAGAAGGGGGCCTGTACCACACAGTGAGGAAGACACAGAGCCTTCTAAGGAGTAAGGGGAAATGTGGTCTATTGCACTGACTAGGTCAGGTACAGTGGAAACATTTGACCATTTGCACATTAGTGCAAGATGGCGTGATTATGAAGAATCCTTAAATCTTTGGTTTGGGATCCAATGACATTTCTTCCTCCTCTCCATTCTGGATCCTATTTTCCAAAAAAGCTACCGGGAAGGGAGCAGTTAATTGTTTTGCAACTCCCTAGGCTCTGTTCTAAGCTATTTATACACATTATCTCGTTTTTTAAAAACCCTGTGTGGTAGGTATTAAAACAATGACCAGCATTTATTGCGTGCTCATTCTGAGCCTGGCACTTTCATATGTATAATTTATTCCTGGAAATAATACTGCGAAGTACAGAATGCTGTAAGCACAACAATTGTCATCTTATAAACAAAGGACCATGGGACTTCCCTGGCAGTCCAGTGGTTAAGACTCCACGCTTCCACTGCAGGGGGCACAGATTCAATCCCTGGTCAGGGAACTAAGATCCTGCATGCTACGTGGCATGGCCAAAAAAAAAAAAAAAAGACTCTAGGCTCAGAGAAGTGAGATAATTTGCTCAGGTTCACACAGTTAGTAGATGGCAGAACTGGACTATGTGACTTCTAAGCCTAGGCTCCCTATAACTGCACCATATTAATTCCCCATTTACAGATGAGGAGAAACAGGGTAGGGGGAGAGAGAGAGAGAAAGAACACCATGGGCCCGATTCTGTTAATAGAGAGATGAGACAATGAGAAGGACAAAATGAAGGAAAAAGATGCTATGTACTAATGGAGGAAAATAAACCCATCTTCTACTGAAGTGATTCACAGATCATTTTTATCAATTCAATTCTAAGTGACCGTGAGGCTTAGAGGGATTTTTGGAGGAAGGAGTGAGCCCAAGAAGGAGAACTAGCCATGAAAGGCTGCCAATTAACAACAGATGCACCATTTGAGATTGTGTGTGTGTGTGTGTGTGTGTGTGTGAGAGAGAGAGATGGGAAAATCAAGATGAAATCAGCGGCAAATGCTGAAGTCATGCTCTCCCTTTGTGGGAAGGGAAGTTGAGACAGGACTTCCAGCTATAACGCAAAAGCAAAAACATCCCAAGGAGACTGTTACTGTGAGCACTTATTACCCCATGGAAATGACCTTCGAGCAGGATGCATAATCACCATATTGCATCCAATTACAAGTTGAAGATGAAACATGATTGCTGGTGTCATGTTTGTATCTAATCAGAAGTTGGGAGACAATTATGGTAATGATGTGGGGTGCAGGAGGGAGCTCGTATCAGGAGGAGAGGGCAAACCTCGCTTAAGGACTCATGTCTACTCTGCAGGAGACAAGAGTGTTGAACTGGGACTCTAAAGTCATGCCAACTAAAGAATACAAAAGGATCTCAGATTGCAGCATGGAATGGCCAGGGGTGTCACTGGGGTAGGGAGAGAACAGAACCCACTTGCCTATGGTTTTCAAAGTCTGACTTTTGCACACTGGCATCTCAATCACCTGTGGTGCTTCTGATTCTTGAGCCCCATTCCAATCCTCCTGAACCTGAACCTCTAAGGAGGCCCAAAAGACTTAATTTGCACAGGATATGCAGGTTCCAATTTTTCTGATGTGTCCACTAAAAAAAATGATGGATCAAAGAGAAGTAAGATGTTGCATAGCTCAGCTAATACAAAGTATGGGCCCCTAGGTCCCATCACTTGATATATTTTAAAAATATATGTATTTTTACCAGTAGTAATAGTGATGTTATAAGTTATGGGTGACAAAACACAGAAGTTCTTTGCAGTCTTCTCTTGAGTTTGGAAGACACTAGCAAGGGCAGATTATTGTACCCTTCTCACTTAACTTAGTTTAAAATCTTAATTATGAAACCGTCAGATGCAAAGAAAACAGACACGTGAATATATATTACCTACCCCTCTGTCCTCACATTTTTTGTCCTTTTCAAAACATCTTTAATCAGATCAAATAAAATGAATCAACCCCCAGAGTACACACACATCTGATTCATTACATATTTGCTTTAAATGGTTGTTATTGTTATTATTAAACTATAATTTACTTAGTGCCTACTGTGTGTTAGGCACTATGCCAACCACTCCAAATGCATGACTTCACTGAACACTCTCAGCAATTCTCAGAGGTAAGTCCCATTGTTATCTCCATCTTACACAGGAGAAACTGAGGAATTAAATAACTCAGCCAAGGTCACACAGCCAGTCAGTGGGGAAGCCAGGATAGCAATAAGCTCCTGTGTGCCTTGCCCTTCAAGAAAGAAGAAAAACAACAACAGAAATTCCACAAGCCCTTTAGGTTTGCTTTAGAAGGCATTTGGTGATTTTTGGCAGCAGAACAGCCTCCCTAATTAAGTTTGTTTAGGTTGGCATTAAAATTAATCTGCTGGTGCTGAACTCTTCTCTGCTGAGGCCACTAAGGAAGAAGGCCTGACCTTGTTTTAAAAGAATCAATAAATAATCCAAACTTGACAGTATTTCAAAGAGTAAAAAGTGATATGAGGTCAGAGTAAAGCAGGGAGTCTGAGCAGTCCGTGGAGTGGTTTAGTGTTCACATCTTGAATAGAAGCACTTGCTTTCATATTGAAATCTCCTACTTCTTCTAGCCAATTTATCACTTTCATCTTCACGCTCCCCACAGATTTACTCTTTATAGTAATATCCATGTCATCTAATGACAAGATGCGATAACTAATGTGAGCTTGCACCTGACCCCTAATATTCCCCCACTGAAACTCTATTAGATTCCACGTTGACAGCTCCTTCTGACTCCAATCTACCAGCTTCTCACTGAGCCAAAGAGTACAAGGTACCTCAAGAGCAAAGCAATTTATTTAAATAACACAGTTAAGTAGATGGGAAAGTGTGTTGCATTCAGAAAGTCAACATTCTCCTGCGGAAAGCAAAAGGCTCAGCGTGGCCACTCCTGATGCAGCAATATAACTGGCACACATCCCTCTGCCCCCCACTTCAGTCTTTTTGTTGGGTTATTTCCCAGTTCACCTCAATGGAACCAGCTAAATTGGTTTCTGAAAGATATATTTGCAAGAGAGTTGCAGCCTTTCTATGGGGAAAACCCAGACTTTGGCTTACTGAGCTCAACACCCAGGGACCTCACTTAGGAATCCCCAGGATGGACAGACACTGAGAACGGATATGCCTGTGTCCAGATGGTGCAACAGAACAAAAACCTTGAGCTTCCCACTGTATTAAAGAACTGACTGGACTCCTTCCTCCTCAGAAAGATTAAAGGGATCTTGCTTACCATGGGACTTCCTCTTAGAGAAAGAGAATACACTTTCTCTTAAGGTCATGTTTACATCTTCCCCTTGCAGTGGTTGGGAGCTTCTTGACTGTAAGACTGTAATAATGTGTGAACATGGAAATGCAAAGACTACTCAAGCAGACCTTAAACTGCCATCGATTGCTTCCAAGTGATAGCAGTTTAACTGGTTGTGTAATGAGGCTGCCTGGGCACCCAGCATAGCCTGCTCTCAGGGGAAAGCCATTTATACTGTCGTTGAAGCCCACCAGAAATGGTGTCAGCTCACTGCAAGAAGGCCTGAGCCGACTGCACCTGTCAGGTTGTCTCTGACTGAAGCTGAAGAGAATCAATCAGGCCATAAATCTTTGGGAAGAAGCCTAGGTGATGGGCAGGCTTTGAGAAATGTGTTCTGAGGATTCTGCCAAGAGAGTAAGGCTCTATATGCAGGCCTGAACAAACTTCTGTTACTCTCTCCTTTTCTTGCAGCTCATTTTCTTCCTCAAAACATTTCCTTTAAATCACTCTTCCTTTCACCCCATGTCTGAAAAAGAAAATGCTCCTTTCCAAGGAAAACTCTTCCACTAATTCCCATCTCAGCCCTCCTCCTCTGTGAATTCTTTGTATGAATTAGCCAGTTTCTCCCACATTTCCAGATTTTCCCTCTCCACAGGCCCCTTCCTCTCTGCCTTCAAAGATGCTCGACTCCACAAAGACTTGAAAGATTGTTTTAGCCCACTATTAACTCATATGCTCCATAAGGACAGAGACCATGTCTTTGTATTCCTGCAGTATTTCAGCACAATGCATCTTCAGAATACACTTTCAATAACTTTCTGTCAAATAAATTGACACCATGCAATTAATAATGCTTCCCACTCACAATTCCAATAATTTCCCTGAGACATTAATCCTACTGAATCCTTGAGCTCCCCAAGTTCAGCAAGATAAATGTGCTCCTATTCACTCTTCTACAGGGTAAGAATAGTGAAGCTTTAGAAACGCCATATGCTAGCAATACTAAACAGGACATATGTGAGCCATACCTTAAAAGGGCATGCTATTTCAAAAAAAGAACCAACACAAAAGTTGCAGAGATTATCAGATGCCAGAGCCAGCAATGCCATATGCCAAACACTAAAGCCAAAGGTGTGAGTGCAGCATCGTGTAGGGGATGAGAAAAGCATGTAGGTCTTCTGAAAATATGTCTAGAATCCCCTGTATAGAAGCCCAGCACTAGCATTGTCCTCAAAAAGATATTGAGGCACTAGAAAAATCCTTAGACCTGAGGCCCTTGTGTTTGGGGCAGCAGTAGTCTACCTGAAAATAAAAAGCTGCCAGAAAGTGGATGTTTAGCAGGAGATGAAAAGGCTGAAACATCAGAACCACCTTTGTTTCATGGAAATAACACTAATTTAGTGAAAAGGGGAAGCGGCTTTTCAGAAGAAAAAAATAGCTCCACCAAAATATAGGTAACAAACAGCTCCTTTTCCCTAGAGTTGAAAGCGAGTGAAATGAGTAGCCAGGGTACCTCAAGGGCTAAGGCACATGTTTGGGGTTTGTTATTATTTTAAGGTGATAGCTGCCCTTGTGCTTCTCATTTCTGGAATAAGAACAATGTTTCTGGGAAACATCATGGAGTGATAGAAAGATCACAGGCTTTGAGGCAGATCAATCTCAGTTCACATTCTAGCCTTGTGCTTACTGACTGTACCTTGGACAAGCTATTTAAGCCCTGTGAGTCTCAGTTTTCTCAACTATAAAACGGGGGTAATCATACCTATTTATCAGGGTGGTTGGAAGGAGAATGATAATAACAACAGCATTTACCAGGTGGCAGGCATTCTAAGGTTACTTCACATGTATTATTATCTCACATGTGTTATCACACAATCCTCTGAACTAAGTTCTATTAGCTCCCCCATTTTACAGATGAGGAAAGTGAGGCTCTGAATGGTTAAGTGATTTATCCAAGATCATACAGCTAATGAATGACACAGCTAGAACTGAAACCCAAGTCTGGATGTGCTCTTATTCACTACAACAGTCAGTCTTGCTAGAGACCATCTTCAGAAGTTGTCACACCTATCCCCAGGGCTGGGAATTGGGGCAGTTCTCAGCCTATCCCTTCCTTCCAGATCATTATTCCTCTGCCATATCTCAAGAATACTATCCTATTCCCAGCTGTCTTGTTGTATCTAGCAAGAATTTTGGTTAGTAGACCCTGAACTTTGCTTTTTCAAGGCCACTGGTTGTGTCGTATTATAGTAACAGAGTAGGAGGAGGAGGAAGAGGAGGAGGAGGAGGAGTAGTGACAATAACAGTAATAATAGCTCACTTTTATTGACAGCTTGCTATGTGCCAGGCATTGCACTCAGCACTTCATATGTATGAGCTTATTTAATATTCACAACAACCCTGTGCTGTAGGTACTATTATTAAATAAGATAATGTATGTTAAATCCCTGGCACACAGAAAGCTCAATAACTGCTAGTTCTTATTATGAATATTATTTTTCAATAGGTCTGCAGAATACAAAGCCCTCACAGAAGGGATGGGCAGTACTTTTTCTGTTAAGAGCAACTGTCCCAGCGAAGGAAACCATAAATAAGACCAAAAGACAACCCTCAGAATGGGAGAAAATATTTGCAAATGAAGCAACTGACAAAGGATTAATCTCCAAAATTTACAAGCAGCTCATGCAGCTCAATAACAAAAAAACAAACAACCCAATCCAAAAATGGGCAGAAGACCTAAACAGACATTTCTCCAAAGAAGATATACAGATTGCCAACAGACACATGAAAGAATGCTCAACATCATTAATCATTAGAGAAATGCAAATCAAAACTACAATGAGATATCATCTCACACCAGTAAGAATGGCCATCATCAAAAAATCTACAAACAATAAGTGCTGGAAAGGGTGTGGAGAAAAGGGAACACTTTTGCACTGTTGGTGGGAATGTAAATTGATACAGCCACTATGGAGAACAGTATGGAGGTTTCTTAAAAAACTAAAAATAGAACTACCATACGACCCGGCAATCCCACTACTGGGCATATACCCCGAGAAAACCATAATTCAAAAAGAGTCATGTACCAAAATGTTCATTACAGCTCTATTTACAATAGCCAGGACATGGAAGCAACCTAAGTGTTCATCAACAGATGAATGGATAAATAAGATGTGGCACATATATACAATGGAATATTACTCAGCCATAAAAAGAAACGAAATTGAGTTATTTGTGGTGAGGTGGATGGACCTAGAGTCTGTCATACAGAGTGAAGTAAGTCAGAAAGAGAAAAACAAATACTGTATGCTAACACATATATATGGAATCTAAGAAAAAAATGGTCATGAAGAACCTAGGGGTAAGACGGGAATAAAGACGCAGACCTACTAGAGCATGGAGTTGAGGATATGGGGAGGGAGAGGGGTAGGCTGTGACGAGGTGAGAGAGTGGCATGGACATATATACACTACCAAGCGTAAAGTAGATAGCTAGTGGGAAGCAGCCGCGTAGCACAGGGAGAACAGCTAGGTGGTTTGTGACTGCCTAGAGGGGTGGGATAGGCAGGGTGGGAGGGAGGGAGAGGCAGGAGGGAAGAGATATGGGAACATGTATATATGTATAACTGATTCACTTTGTTATAAAGCAGAAACTAACACACCATTGTAAAGCAATTATACTCCAATAAAGATGTTTAAAAAAAAAAAGAGCAACTGTCCCAAAGGGGGCAGAAAGAAAAAACTTGAAAAAATTTAACTAGGTGAGGTTTTATGAGAAAAAAAAATAAAAGAAATCCCACTCACTTGCTTTTACAATAAAAGGTAAAACTCTGTTCAATAAATAAAAGTGAATAAAGATAACTTTGCTTCCATTTTCTGTCTAAATAAATGAGAGAAGAACTAAGGGAAAGAAAAGACTCAAGGAAATGGGAACTTTCAAAGAAGAGGGCTCTAAAGGGGCATATAGAGACAACTTGGATTAGATGTGAGGCAGAGCAGAGAAGCAGCTCCCAGTCTTTTGGGGGTTCCGGATTTGGACAACTCTGAGAAGCTTACACAAACTATAGATCCTTCCCTTTAGTGAAATTTCAGTGAGCTCATAGCCTCTCTGAAGCCCATCCTTTTCACTCCTACCTCATGAAAAAGAGGGAAAGAGAACAAAATCAAGCCAGAGAGAGGAGAGAAACCCAAGAAGAAAGAGAAAAAAATCAAAAGAACAGCCAGTCTGCTCTGCTTGACCATTTATCAGCCACTGTTTTCAGAAGCCTTTACCACTATGCCCTTTCCAGCTTTGCCACCTTAATGTCACCTCCAGTTAGCACTCAGCAAGTTTGACATACCCAAGATCAGCAACCCCCCTTCACTAACTTCCTCTCAAATTTAATCTCGCTTAACCCGAAGGAGGTACAGACTCCATCCCCTCTCCCATTGCTCTCATCCACACAACTCCTCCTCCTGAAAACTAGGTCTCTGTGCAAAGCACCTATCCCTCTCAAAGGCTGTCTCAGGGCCTTGGGGCCAGTCTTTTAACACCCAGAGATCTCTTTTGAATTCATGCAACATTCATGTTAAACTCGACTTGAAGAAATTGTATATGTGTGTGGGTCAGTGTAGGAGGAGAAAGGTAAGAACTCAAAAAATTGCTTCAAGTTGTACTAAATTAAGCCCAGGGTCACACCCAAATGATAGGTCAAAGGTTTCTTATATTTGCACTATGGTATCAAAATAGTTTCTCTTTGCTCTTGATTCTACTCTATGCCAGTGGAAATAGGATTATTTTTCCCAATCTCTATTTTCAATTCAACTCTTTGACGTACCAACCTATTTTACTTCTCTCTGAGAAAGCAATACTATGATATATTATAAGACTTCCTGGGACTGTAAGCACCAGAACTCAAGTGCACTGATGGAGAATGGAAACAAGTGGATATTTGTAATCTGTACGTGAACAATAAATATTAGCAATCAGAAGATCAAGGTCATGAACTGCTACATGGAAAACCCTTGTCTTCATATGTTGTGCCCATGGAATGGTCGTGATAAAAGGTGAACCTTTTCTTAAAATGAAATTTCTTTTTCAGTCAAAAGGAACATGTGTTGGACAAGTAATTTTCTGGAAGGAATGGAATTTTACACCTGTCACAGAGACCATTCCCTGTTAGGCCTTTTAAATTAGCAAAGGTTAATTATTTCATGTCTGATTATAACTACTTCATTGAGGCTTCTTATGAAATCTGATTAGAAGGCAAATATCTGATTGTTGGCATGATAGAGACCACCACTGTGTCTTCTGCAGCTGGGTCATTATGCCTAAACTGAAAGAAGAGTACATGTGTTGTTTGGCAATGAAGAGTAGTGAGTTGTGAGTAAAGGGTTTAGAGAGTTGGCATTAATCAAACATACATTACTGTGGCTTATTCTTTGTATCTAAGGAATTTAAAAACTGAAAATCTTGGAGTTTTCCAATTTTAGGCATGACACAAATCAGTCTTATTTAGACCATATCAGGGCATTGTTTGTTTGTTTGTTTGTTTTGTAACACACTAATTTAACAATTGAGGTTAAAAGACCATGAGGCTCTAAGTACTGCTTCCGTTTACAAAATTGTAGGAATTATGGAACACTGATCCAGATGATGTGGTTCCCATGGCCCATCAACTTGCAACCAATGTGGGCGTGTTCTTCATTTTTCTACCCCCTTGCCAGCTGCTCAGTTAGATACTACATTCAACTTTGGCCTTGTGTCTACAACATACACTAATGGGCCTCCCTTCAAGGGCTTCGTTAATGGCCTTCAGCATCTGCTCACATTCCAAGCATCAAGTACTAAATCCAGAGAGGGACTGGCATATGGCTTCATTGTTCTACTCGTAGAAAATGAAAACACAGGAATGCGCTCTCAACCACTGAACTTTAAGCTTCCAACCACTGCTAGCTAAAAACAAAAAACTTAATGAGTCCCTTTTGTTTGCATGTGCATGTGTGTGTGCATACACATGTGTGTGCACACATTTGTTTCTAAGGGCATAGAAAAAGATCTGAAATCATTCACATCAAATGCACATCAATATGTTAATGGTTACTCACTAAGACTGGGATTGGGGGTGAGGATGTGAGGAACTTTCACTCTTTATACAAACTTCCGTTTTGTTTTCCCATCATTGAAGGATTTCGGGTTATAAATAAATCATAGTTACAGGAGTCGTGGCCTGATTGGAGAAAACTGAGAAGTGAAACATAAACTTTCTGTGCATTCTGTAGAATGTAGGCATCACAAGGTCAGAGATCTTGCCTTCTTTGTTCACCACCACATGCCCAATGGCTATGATTTTGCCTGGCATATAGCAGGTGTTCAATAAATATTTGTTGAATGACTAGATGAATGAATGTTTGAATCAAATGACAAAGTGAGCCCTTCAGAGACTTATATGGTGAAAGAGCAGGAGGTATGCCATGTAGATGATAAGAGAAGAAAAGAGGAACATGGTTTAACAGAAAAAAAAATTGAATTGGCAAGTCAAGAGACCTGGATCTAACTGACTGGATGAGTGACCTTGGACCGGACTTTTCCTGCCTCTAGGACTCAATGTCCTCATTTGTAAAGTAAGAGGATTAGAGTCAATCTACACTATTCAAACTGTTTCTAACAATGGGCCAATGTTATTTAAAAGAGATCCAAGAACGTGTAAAATAGTTACAAATGTAAAAATTCATACAGTTGTCTCAGATGATGTATACCTAGTTAATGATGGTTATTTATGGAGGTTCTCTTTTAATTTAATTTAATTTATTTTTTATATAGCAGGTTCTTATTAGTTACCTATTTTATACATATTACTGTATATACGTCAATCCCAATCTCTAAATTCATCCCACCACCACCACCACCCGCCACTTTCCTGCCTTCGTGTCCATACATTTGTTCTCCACATATGTGTCTCAATTTTTGCCCTGCAAACCAGTTCATCTGTACGATTTTTCTAGGTTCCACATATATGCGTTAACATACGATCTCTGTTTTTCGCTTTCTGACTTACTTCACTCTGTATGACAGTCTCTAGATCCATCCACATCTCTAAAAATGACCCAGTTTTGTTCCTTTTTATGGCTGAGTAATATTCCATTGTATATATGTACCACATCTTCTTTATCCATTCGTCTCTCGATGGGCATTACGTTGCTTCCATCTCCTGGCTATTGTAAATAGCATTGCAGTGAACATTGGGGTGCATGTGTCTTTTTGAATTATGGTCTTCTCTGGGTATATGCCCAGTAGTGGGATTGCTGGGTCGTATGGTAGTTCTATTTTTAGATTTTTAAGGAATATCCATACTGTTCTCCACAATGGCTGTATCAATTTACATTCCCACCAACAGTGCAAGAGGGTTCCCGTTTCTCCACACCCTCTCCAGCATTTGTTGTTGGTAGATTTTCTGATGATGTCTGTTCTAACTGGTGTGAGGTGATACCTCATTGTGGGTTTGATTTGCATTTCTCTAATAATTAGTGATGTTGATCAGCTTTTCATGTGCTTCTTGGCCATCTGTATATCTTCTTTGGAGAAATGTCTATTTACGTCTTCAGACCATTTTCTGATTGAGTTTTTTTTTTTTAATATTGATCTGCATGAGCTGTTTATATATTTTGGAGATTAACCCTTTGTCTGTTAATTCATTTGCAAATATTTCCTCCCATTCTGAGGGTTGTCTTTTCATCTTGTTTATGGTTTCCTTTGCTGTGCAAAAACTTTTAAGTTTCATTAGGTCCCATTTGTTTATTTTTCTTTTTATTTTCATTACTCTAGGAGGTGGAACAAAAAAGATCTTGCTGTGATTTATGTCAAAGAGTGTTCTTCCTATGTTTTCCTCTAAGAGTTTTATAGTGTCCAGTCTTACATTTAGGTCCCTAATCTATTTTGAGTTTATTTTTGTGTATGATGTTAGGGAGTGTTCCAATTTCATTCTTTAATATGTAGCTGTCCAGTTTTCCCAGCACTACTTACTGAAGAGACTGTCTTTTCTCCATTGTATATCCTTGCCTCCTTTGTCATAGATTAGTTGACCATAGATGTATGGGTTTATCTCTGGGCTTTCTATCCTGTTCCATTGATCTATATTTCTGTTTTTATGCCAGTACCATATTGTCTTGATTACTGTAGCTTTACAGTATAGTCTGAAGTCAGGGAGTCTGATTCCTCCAGCTCCATTTTTTTCCCTCAAGACTGCTTTGCCTATTCGGGGTCTTTTGTGTCTCCATACAAATCTTAACATTTTTTGTTCTAGTCCTGTAAAAAATGCCACTGGTAATCTGATAGGGATTGCATTGAATCTGTAGATTTCTTTGGGTAATATAGTCATCTTCACAATAGTGAGTCTTCCAATCCAAGAACACGGTATATATCTCCATCTCTTTGTGTCATTTGATTTCTTTCATCAGTGTCTTATAGTTTTCTGAGTACAGGTCTTTTAACTCCTTAGGTAGGTTTATTCCTAGGTATTTTATTCTTTTTGCTGCAATGGTAAATGGGAGTGTTTCCTTAATTTCTCCTGCAGATTTTTCATCATTACTGTATAGGAATGCAAGAGATTTCTGTGCATTAATTTTGTATCCTGCAACTTTACCAAATTCATTGATTAGCTCTAGTAGTTTCCTGGTGGCATCTTTAGGATTCTCTATATATAGTATCAGGTCATCTGCAAACAGTGACAGTTTTACTTCTTTTCCAATTTGTATTCTTTTTATTTCTTTTTCTTCTCTGATTGCCGTGGTTAGGACCTCCAAAACTATGTTGAATAATAGTGGTGAGAGTGGACACACTTGTCTTGTTCCTGATGTTAGAGGAAATACTTTCAGTTTTTCACCATTGAGAATGATGTTCACGGTGGGTTTGTTGTATATGGCCTTTATTATGTTGAGGTAGGTTCCCTCTATGCCCATTTTCTGGAGAGTTTTTTTTATCATAAATGGGTGTTGAATTTTGTCAGAAGCTTTTTCTGCATCTATTGAGATGATCATATGGTTTTTATTCTTCAATTTGTTAATATGGTGTATTACATTGATTGATTTGTGTATATTGAAGAATCCTTGCATCACTGGGATATATCCCGCTTGATCATGGTGTAGGATCCTTTTAATGTGTTGTTAGATTCTGTTTGCTAGTATTTTGTTGAGGATTTTTGCATCTATATTCATCAGTGATATTGGTCTGTAATTTCCTTTTTTTGTACTATCTTTGTCTGGTTTTGGTATCAGGGTGATGGTGGACTCATAGAATGAGTTTGGGAGTGTTCCTTCTTCTGCAATTTTTTGCAAGAGTTTGAGAAGGATGGGAGTTAGCTCTTCTCTAAATGTTTGATAGAATTCACCTGTGAAGCTATCTGGCCCTGGACTTTTGTTTGTTGGAAGATTTTTAATCACAGTTTCAATTTCATTACTTGTGATTGGTCTGTTCATATTTTCTATTTCTTCCTTGTTCTGTCTTTGAAGGTTATACCTTTCTAAGAATTTGTCCATTTCTTCCAGGTTGTCCATTTTATTGGCATTGAGTTGCTTGTAGTAGTCTTTTAGGATGTTTTGTATTTCTGCAGTGTCTGTTGTAACTTCTCCTTTTTCATTTCTAATTTTATTGATTTGAGTCCTCTCCCTCTTTTTCTTTATGAGTCTGGCTAAAGGTGTATCAATTTTATTTATCTTCTCAAAGAACCAGCTTTTAGGGCTTCTCTGGTGGCGCAGTGGTTGAGAGTCCGCCTGCCAATGCAGGGGACACGGGTTCATGCCCCAGTCCAGGAAGATCCCACATGCCGCAGAGCGGCTGGGCCCCTGGGACATGGCTGCTGAGCCTGCGCATCCGGAACCTGTGCTCTGCAATGGGAGAGGCCGCAACAGTGAATGGCCCACGTACCACAAAAAAAAAAAGAACCAGCTTTTAGTTTATTCATCTTTGTTATTGTTTTCTTTGTTTCTATTTCATTTATTTCTGCTCTGACTTTATGATTTCTTTCCTTCTACTAACTTTGTGTTTTGTTTGTTCTTCTTTCTCTAGTTCCTTTAGGTGTAAGGTTAGATTGTTTATTTGAGATTTTTCTTGTTTCATGATGTAGGCTTGTATTGCTATAAACTTCCATCTTAGAACTGCTTTGGCTGTATCCCATAGGTTCTGGATTGTCTTCTTTTTACTGTAATTTGTCTCTAGGTATTTTTTAATTTCCTCTTTGATTTCTTCAGTGATCTCTTGGCTATTTAGTAATGTATTGTTTAGCCTCCATGTGTTTGTGTTTTATACGTCTTTTTCCATGTAATTAATTTCTAATGTCATAGCGTTCTGGTTGGAAAAGATGCTTGATATGATTTCAATTTTCTTAAATTTACCGAGGCTTGATTTGTGACCCGAGATGTGATCTATCCTGGAGAATGTTCTGTGTGAACTTGAGAAGAAAGTGTAGTTTGCTGGTTTTGGATAGAATGTCCTATAAATATCAATTAACCCTATCTGGTCTATTGTATCATTTAAAATTTGTGTTTCCTTGTTAATTTTCTGTCTGGATGATCTGTCCATCAGTGTAAGTGAGGTGTTAAAGTCCCCCACTAAGATTGTGTTAACTGTCGATTTCCTTTTGTATAGCTGTTAGCAGTTGCCTTATGTATTGAGGTGCTCCTATGTTGGGTGTATAGATATTTATAATTGTTATATCTTCTTCTTGGATCGATCCCTTGATCATTATGTAGTGTCCTTCCTTGTCTCTTGTAACATTCTTTATTTTAAAGTCTATTTTATCAGAAATGAGTATTGCTACTCCAGCTTTCTTTTGATTTCCATTTGCATGGAATATCTTTTTCCGTCCCCTCACTTTCAGTCTGTATGTGTCCCTAGGGCTAAACTGGGTCTCTTGTAGACAGCATATATATGGATCTTGTTTTTGTATCCATTCAGCGAGCCTGTGCCTTTTGGTTGGAGCATTTAATCCTCACATTTAAGGTAATTATCGATATGTATGTTCCTATTACCATTTTCTTAATTGTTTTCAGTTTATTATTGTAGGTCTTTTCCTTCTCTTGTGTTTCCTGCCTAGAGAAGTTCCTTTAACATTTGTTGTAGAGCTTGTTTGGTGGTGCTGAATTCTCTTAGCTTTTGCTTGTCTGTAAAACTTTTGATTTCTCCGTCGAATCTGAATGAGATCCTTGCCAGGTAGAGTAATCTTGGTTGTAGCTTCTTACCTTTCATCACTTTAAATATATCTTCCCACTCCCTTCTGGCTTATAGAGTTTCTGCTGAGAAATCAGCTGTTAACCTTATGGGAGTTCCCTTGTATGTTATTTGTCATTTTTCCCTTGTAGCTTTCAATAATTTTTCTTTGTTTTTAATTTTTGTCATTTTGATTACTATGTGTCACGGTGTGTTTCCCCTTGGGTTTATCCTGCCTGGGACTCTCTGCACTTCCGAGACTTGGGTGGCTATTTCCTTTCCCATGTTAGGGAAGTTTTTGACTATAATCTCTTCAAATATTTTCTCGGGTCCTTTCTCTCTCTCTTCTCCTTCTGGAACCCCTATAATGCGAATGTTGTTGCATTTAATGTTGTCTCAGAGGTCTCTTAGGCTGTCTTCATTTCTTTTCATTCTTTTTTCTTTATTCTGTTCTGCGGCAGTGAATTCCACCATTCTGTCTTCCAGGTCACTTATCCGTTCTTCTGCCTCAGTTATTCTGCTATTGATTCCTTCTAGTGTAGTTTTCATTTCAGTTATTGTATTTTTCATCTCTGTTTATTTGTTCTTTAATTCTTCTAGGTGTTTGTTAAACATTTCTTGCATCTTCTCGATCTTTGCCTCCATTCTTTTTCCGAGGTCCTGGATCATCTTCACTATCATTATTCTGAATTCTTTTTCTGGAAGGTTGCCTGTCTCCACTTCATTTAGTTGTTTTTCTGGGGTTTTATCTTGTTCCTTCATTTGGTACAAAGTCCTCTGCCTTTTCATCTTGTCTATCTTTCTGTGAATGTGGTTTTCCTTCCACAGACTGAAGAATTGTAATTCTTGCTTCTGCTGCCTGCCCTCTGGTGGATGAGGCTATCTAAGAGGCTTGTGGAAGGTTCCTGATGGGAGGGACTGGTGGTGGGTAGAGCTGGGTGTCGCTCTGGTGAGCAGAGCTCAGTAAAACTTTAATCTGCTTGTCTGCTGATGGGTGGGGCTGGGCTCCCTCCCTATTGGTTGTTTTCCCTGAGGCAACCCAGCACTGGAGCCTACCCAGCTCTTTGGTGGGGCTAATGGTGGACTCTGGGAGTGCTCATGCCAAGGAGAACTTTCCAGAACTTCTGCTTCCAGTGTCCTTGTCCCCATGGTGAGCCACAGCCACCCCCACCTCTGCAGGAGACCCTCCAACACTAGCAGGTAAGTCTGGTTCAGTCTCCTATGGAGTCACTGCTCCTTCCCCTGGGTCCTGATGTGCACAATACTTTGTGTGTGCCCTCCAAGAGTAGAGTCTGTTTACCCCAGTCCTGTCGAAGTTCTGCAATCAAATCCCACTAGCCTTCAAAGTCTGATTCTCTGGGAATTCCTCCTCCCGTTGCCAGACCCACAGGTTGGGAAGCCTGACGTGGGGCTCAGAACCTTCACTCCAATGGGTGGACTTCTGTGATATAAGTGTTCTCCAGTTTGAGTCACCCAACCAGCAGTTATGGGATTTGATTTTATTGTGATTGCACCCCTCCTACTGTCTCATTGTGGCTTCTCCTTTGTCTTTGGATGTGGGGTATCTTTTTTGGTGAGTTCCAGTGTCTTCCTGTCAATGATTGTTCAGCAGTTAGTTGTGATTCCGGTGCTCTTGCAAGAGGGAGTCTGGAGGTTTTTTTCTTACTTCACTTTTCTCAACTACTTGAATATCTTATAATAATCATATATCAATTTTATGAAAACAAACATCACTGTGCTACTGTGCTATTTTAAAGTGATGAGCAGCATATGAAAATAAAAGAAATAAAAGAAGTATGGCAATTAACCAACAGGATTAAAAGGGAGGCCCTAACGGTTACAATCCCTCCTGGTAAGATCAAGCCTCTTCCAGACTTGCCACCTCTCTGGAAAAGATCAAAGGGGGGCCCAGTGCTCTACATGCTCCTGGTGAGACCACCACTCCACCTCCCCCTATAATCTCCATTATTAACCACTATACACTACATAAGACACCATTTTCAAGAAGAGCCTACATTTAAAACTGACCATTTGTTCCCAGCCAAGCGATCATAGGGACTCATCATGCTCTAAATGCCTATTCATCTCAATCATCACAAAAAGTTCAAACCACCTAGATCATCCATTATCACTCACATTCTTTTTTTTAATATTTTTAAAATTTATTTTATTGCAGTATAGTTGATTTACAATGTTGTGTTAATTTCTGCTATACAGTAAAGTGTGTGTATATATGATAATATAATATGAAAAAGAATGTATACGTATATATATTCTTTTTCATTATGGTTTATCACAGGATATTGAATATAGTTCCCTGTGCTATACAGGAGGACCTTGTTGTTTATCCAATCTATATATAATAGTTTGCATCTGCTAATCCCAAACTCCAAACCCATCCCTCCCCCACCCTGCCGCCCTTTGGCAACCACAAGTCTATTCTCTCTACCTGATCACTCACATGCTTTTGCACGTGGAAATGAATTCCTACATCCCCTAATCTGGCTCAATCTACCACCCCTCCCCAACACTCCCAAACCCTTCTCTCCTGCTCTCTGCAAAATCCCCAATGTCCTCAAATTCTCCAAAATCTCCCTTGAACTTCTTGCTTTATCAAAATCTTGGCTCCCCTCTGAGGATCCTGCTTCCTGTACAGCCTTCTCAAGTGGTGGCCATTTTTTCTCATGCCTGACATACAACTGAACACAGAGGTGGTGTATGTGTCCTTGCTCCTCCTTGGCACTTTCTGTCCATGGGTCCTCCTTAAACCCCCTGACCAGCTCCTTTCAGTCAGTTTGCTATCAGACTCTAGCACCTACTACACCTCCTTATTGCAGTTACCTACCCTCCTCCTGTTCAAGTTCCCTTATTCATTGATGATTTTAGCTCATGGTTCACTGTCTTCCTCACAACTGCTCATGTCATCATTCTTGGAGATTTCAAAATCTATGTGGAGTCTACATACATATATTGTCTACATTGTAAACAATCCATGTAATACTCTGGCCTCTCAGTTGCCCTTGTCATTACAAATTATCATATCACCTTTAAAATCTTAGTTTTAAGCACACCACTCTCCTCTCTCTATCTAATTCCCTCTAATAATACCACTCCAAAAGTCCTCCCAACCATTTTTTGCTCTCCACCACCTCCCTCATATCCTCATTTCCATGTTTATCCTGCTTAGATTTCACAGTCCACTATTATAATCACTCCTAGCATCTATCCTCAACTCCCCAACTCCCTCTCCCACCATCATACTTACGTAGAAACACCTGAACTAAGGTTAAGTTCAACTCTCCATCTTCTCTACATCTGCATCCTGGCATCTGAGCCTAGATGGAGTTAAGTTTCATTTTAAGCTTCATGACCTCAAATTGTAAGTGGGCTCTCATGCTCCCTAGAAATCACTCCCAAAACTTTGTCTCTTACTTGGAACTCTTTCCTGAATTCCACGCTCATATAGCTAACTACCTACTATACTGGACATCTTCACTTGAATGCCTAATAGGCATCTCAAATTTAATTTGTCCAAACTCAAACCATGATTTTCCCCTAAACTGACTCTTCTACATTCACCAGCTCAGTTGTTGCTAACTTCGTCCTTCCAGTTCCTCAAGCCAAACACCTTGGACTCAGCTTTGATCCATTTCTTTATCTAGGCCTCACTCTCTATTCATCAGCAAAGCTTTTTTTCTTAACATCTTTATTGGAGTATAATTGCTTTATAATGGTGTGTTAGTTTCTGCTGTATAACAAAGTGAATCAGCTATACATATACATATATCCCCATATCTCCACCCTCTTGTGTCTCCCTCCCACCCTCCCTATCCCACCCCTCTTGGTGGACACAAAGCACCAAGCTGATCTCCCTGTGCTATGAGGCTTCAGCAAAGTTTTTGACTCTACCTTCAACATATATTCATAGCCAGATAACTTCTCACTACCACTACTGTTGCCACCCTGGCCCAAGCTCCAATTATCTCTTGCCTAGAGTATCACAATATCCTCCCATTATGAGTTAAATGTGTCCCCCCAAAAATGTCGAAGTCTCAACATTCACTACCTCAGAATGTGATCTTAGTTGAAAACAGAGTCATTGCAGATATAATTCAATAAGTTAAGATGAGGTCATACTAGAGCGAGATGGGCCCTTAATCCAATATGGCTGGTGTCCTCATAAGTAAAGGAGAGAGACACAGAGAGAAGGTGGCCATGTGAGGATAGAGACATACAGGGAGAAAGCCATATGATGAGAGAGGCCCAGATGGAAGTGCTGCAGCTGCCAGGCAAGGAACTCCAAGGTTCAACAGCCACCACCAGAAGCTAGGAAGAGGCAAGAAAAGGTTCTAACCAGAGTATCAGAAGGAATATGGCCCTGTTGACACCTTGATTTCAGACTTCTAGCTTCCAGATCTGTGAAACAATAAATTTGTATTGTTTTAAGCCACCCAGTTTGTGGCACTTTTTAATAGCTCTAGGAAACTAATATGTCTCTTAACTGGTTTCCCTGTTTCTACCTTTGACTGCCCACTGTCTACTTTCAACCCAGTAGCTGGAACAATCCTACTAAACCTTTAAGTCAGATCATGTCTCTCATCTGTTCAAAACTCCGCAATGGCTGCACTTTTCATTCAGAGTAAAAGCCTATAAGTAAAAGGTCTATAATTTCCTATAAAATCTGGTCCTCTTTTATTAATTTGGTCCCTTCTCTTACTCTCCCCCTCATTCACTCACTTCAGCCACATGGGCCTACTTTGCTGCCCCTCAAACTTCTGCACAGGTTTCCATCAGGTCTTTTCACTCAGTGTTCTCTGTTGCATCAAGAGCACACACCCAGTGCAAGTTCTCAAAGGCTCTCCTAGCTTTAAGCTGAGTGTGGCCCATATATGCCTTTTGGCTTATCGTTTATACAACTTTATATAAACAGATGCAGACAGGCTGGTATTGGGGGAAAAAAACACAGTGTTACAAACTACCTATCTGGGAAGGCTATATAGTTTAATGGTTAAGTAAGTAAGACTTAGTGTCCAACAGACCTAAGTTAAGTGACCAAATCACTTAAAGGTGTAAAAAGAAAAACGACCAATCTTATTCTTAAAAATCACTCTCCCCTTGACCCCAGGCCTCTGTTCTCTTATCTGTAAAGTAGGAAAAAAACAGTGTTAATCGTACTATTAAACCAGATGATGCATGCAAGGTGCTTGCTACATAGTAAGCATTCAGTATCAGATATTATTATTATTAACCAATGAAATTTAAAAGAAGCTTGACATATGAAAGGACGCTCAACATCACTAATCATTAGATAAATGCAAATCAAAACTACAATGAGGTATCACTTCACACCAGTCAGAATGGCCATCATCAAAAAATCTACAAACAATAAATGCTGGAGAGGGTGTGGAGAAAAGGGAACTCTCTTGCACTGCTGGTGGCAATGTAAATTGATACAACCACTACGGAGAACAGTATGGAGGTTCCTTAAAAAAGTAAAAATGGAACTACCATACGACCCAGCAATCCCACTACTGGGCATATACCCTGAGAAAACCATAATTCAAAAAGAGTCATGTACCACAATGTTCACTGCAGCTCTATTTACAATAGCCAGGACATGGAAGCAACCTAAGTGTCCATCGACAGATGAATGGATAAAGAAGATGTGGCACATATATACAATGGAATATTAGCCATAAAAAGAAACAAAATTGAGTTATTTGTAGTGAGGTGGATGGACCTAGAGACTGTCATACAGAGTGAAGTAAGTCAGAAAGAGAAAAACAAATACCATATGCTAACATATATGTATGGAATCTAAATAAAAATGTTTCTGAAGAAACTAGGGGCAGGACAAGAATAAAGATGGAGATGTAGAGAATGGACTTGAGGACACAGGGAGGGGAAGGGTAAGCTGGGAAGAAGTGAGAGCGTGGCATGGACATATATACACTACCAAATGTAAAATAGATAGCTAGTGGGAAGCAGCCACATAGCACAGGGAGATCAGCTTGGTGCTTTGTAACCACCTAGAGGGGTGGGATAGGGAGGGTGGGAGGGAGACGCAAGAGGGAGGAGATATGGGGATATATGTATATGTATAGCTGATTCACTTTGTTATACAGCAGAAACTAGCACACCATTGTAAAGCAATTATACTCCAATAAAGATGTTAAAATAAATAAATAAATAATAAAAGAAGTTTGAGTACTGAGATACCAAGAGTAATTATGTTGAGGTAGAACCCAGAAGAAGCTAGCTTGACATTTGAGTGGACAAAGTTTCCTTTAGTACAAGTTTGGGCTTAAAACTTCTTAACAAAATTCACATCAAACATTTGTGCAGCCCTAGGATTTCACTAAATACAGACAGGAAATGATGTTGTTTGTTTAGGTCTCTCTCACCGCTAACACTCTCTGTGTCTCAGTGATGTATGCATCATAGCAACAGTGAACTGACTCAGTCTTGAGTCTGCAATGGGCTTGCTTCATGGGAAAAGTTCCCCTAGCAAGTACTGCCACCCCCAAACACCTCCTCAAATAAACCCAGCTCCTGCCCCCCTCCCACGCACCCCAATATCAGGATTGATTTGGTTTTCAAAGGAAAAAACCTTTGCCTTTTTCTCAAAAACCATCAAACACACAAAAGAATATTTTTAATCTATAAAAATAAAAACTGGTCTCATAACTCCAAAGGGAGCATGACAGGACAAATGACAAGGGAGTTGTGACAATTTCATCTCTGTGGAAGTGTGAGAAAATTGTAGTGACAACCAACAGAGCCTCAGTAGGGTTCATGCTACTACCTAGGGCAAAGAGGTAGAATTAGTCTTAAATAGAAAAGCCAGAATTTTGACAGCCATGATGTACACAACAGTAGATTCCACATCTTACAATTCTAAAAGTAAAGTAAACAGACATAAGATAAATGAAAAGGATACCAGGATACCATGTTGGTGTTTTAAAAAATGGTTGAAGGTTTATTTGATTTATTATTATTATTTTTTTTAGATTTCAAAAAATGTTACAATATTTTATTTTCAGAACTTTGTATGGTCTTTGATAGGAGTGCGCCCTCTAGTGCCTACAGCAATGACTTGCAAGTGAACAGGGACCTAAGTCCAACACACTAACTGGAGGATTTTCAAATTTTCCTCTAAAGGTGAAAAAAAAGGAAATTGATCTATCTGATGTTAACCTTAAAAAAATCACCCGCCTGAGGGACCTTCAAGACGGCAGAGGAGTTAAGACGTGGAGATCACCTTCCTCCCCACAAATACATCAAAAATACATCTACATGTGGAACAACTCCTACAGAACACGTACTGAACGCTGGCAGAAAACCTCAGACTTCCCAAAAGGCAAGAAACTCCCCCACTTACTTGGCCATGTGGCTGACAGGGTCTTGGTGCTCCAGCCGGGTGTCAGGCCTGAGCCTCTGAGGTGGGAGAGCCGAGCTCAGGATATTAGACCACCGGAGACCTCCTGGCCCCACGTAATATCAATCAGGGAGAGCTCTCCCAGAGATCTCCGTCTCAATGCTAAGACCCAGCTCCACTCAACGACCAGCAAGCTACAGTGCTGGACACCTGATGCTAAACAACTAGCAAGACAGGAGCACAACCCCACCCATTAGCAGGAGAGGCTGCCTAAAATCATAATAAGGTCACAGACACCCCAAAACACACCACTGGGCGCAGTCCTTCCCACCAGAAAGACAAGATCCAACTTCATCCATGTGAACACAGGCAAGAGTCCCCTCCTCCAGGAGCCTACACAACCCACTGAACCAAACTTAGCCACTGGGGACAGACACCAAAAACAACGGGAACTACAAACCTGCAGCCTGCAAAAAGGAGACCCCAAACACAGTAAGTTTAGCAAAATGAAAAGACAGAGAAACACACAGCAGATGAAGGAGCAAGGTAAAAACCCACCAGACCAAACAAATGAACAGGAAATAGGCAGTCTCACTGAAAAAGAATTCACAGTAATGAGAGTAAAGATGATCCAAAATCTTGGAAATAGGATGGAGAAAATATAAGGAACATTTAACAAGGAACTAGAAGAACTAAAGAGCAAACAAACAATGATGAACAACACAATAGATGAAATTAAAACTTATCTAGAAGGAATCAACAGCAGAATAACTGAGGCAGAAGAACGGATAAGTGACATGGAAGATAAGATAGTGGAAATTACTACTGCAGAGCAGAATAAAGAAAAAAGAATGAAAAGAATTGAGGACAGTCTCAGAGACCTCTGGGACAACATTAAATCCACGAACATTCAAATTATAGGGGTCCCAGAAGAAGAAGAGAAAAAGAAAGGGACGGAGAAAATATTTGAAGAGATTATAGTTGAAAACTTCCCTAATATGAGAAAGGAAATAGTTAATCAAGTCCAGGAAGCACAGAGAGTCCCATACAGGATAAATCCAAGGAGAAACACACCAAGACACATATTAATCAAACTATCAAAAATTAAATACAAAGAAAAACTATTAAAAGCAGCAAGGGAAAAGCAACAAATAACATACAAGGGAATCCCCATAAGGTTAACAGCTGATCCTTCAGCAGAAACTGTGCAAGCAAAAAGGGAGTGGCAGGACATATTTAAAGTGATGAAGGAGAAAAACCTACAACCAAGATTACCCAGCAAGGATCTCATTCAGATTCGACGGAGAAATTAAAACCTTTACAGACAAGCAAAAGCTGAGAGAGTTCAGCACCACCAAACCAGCTTTACAACAAATGCTAAAGGAACTTTTCTAGGCAGGAAACACAAGAGAAGGAAAAGACCTACAATAACAAACCCAAAACAATTAAGAAAATGGTAAGAGGAACATACATATTAATAATTACCTTAAACGTGAAAGGATTAAATGCTCCCACCAAAAGACATAGACTGGCTGAATGGTTACAAAAACAAGACCCATATATATGCTGTCTACAAGAGACCCACTTCAGACCTAGGGACACATACAGACTGAAAGGGAGGGGATGGAAAAAGACATTCCATGCAAATGGAAATCAAAAGAAAGCTGGAGTAGCAATTCTCATATCAGATAAATTAGACTTTAAAATAAAGACTATTACAAGAGACAAAGAAGGACACTACATAATGATCAAGGGATCAATCCAAGAAGAAGATATAACAACTGTAAATATTTATGCACCCAACATAGGAGCACCTCAATACATAAGGCTAATGCTAACAGCCATAAAACGGGAAAGCAACAATAACACAATCACAGTAGGGGACGTTAACACCCCACTTTCACCAATGGGCAGATCATCCAAAATGAAAATGAATAAGGAAACACAAGCTTTAAATGATACATTAAACAAGATGGACTTAATTGATATTTACAGGATATTCCATCCAAAAACAACAGAATACACATTCTTCTCAAGTGCTCATGGAACATTCTCCAGGATAGATCATATCTTGGGTCACAAATCAATCCTTGGTAAATTTAAGAAATTTGAAATTGTATCAAGTATCTTCCAACCACAATGCTATGAGACTAGATATCAATTACAGGAAAAAAAACTGTAAAAAATACAAACACGTGGAGGCTAAACAATATGCTACTAAATAACGAAGAGGTCAGTGAAGAAATAAAAGAGGAAATCAAAAAATACCTAGAAACAAATGACAATGAAAATACAATGGCCCAAAACCTATGGGATGCAGCAAAAGCAGTTCTAAGAGGGAAGTTTATAGCACTACAGTCCTACCTCAAGAAATAAGAAACATCTCAAATAAACAACCTAACCTTACACCTAAAGCAATTAGAGAAAGAAAAACAAAATAAACCAAAGTTAGCAGAAGGAAAGAAATCAGAAAGATCAGAAATAAATGAAAAAGAAATGAAGAAAAAAATAGCAAAGATCAATAAAACTAAAATCTGGTTCTTTGAGAAGATAAACAAAATTGATAAACCATTAGCCAGACTCATTAAGGAAAAAAGGGGGGAGACTCAAATCAACAGAATTAGAAATGAAAAAGGCAAAGTAACAACTGACACTGCAGAAATACAAAGGATCATGAGAGATTACTACAAGCAACTCTATGCCAATAAAATGGACAACCTGGAAGAAATGGACACATTCTTAGACATGCACAACCTTCTGAGACTGAACCAGGAAGAAACAGAAAATATGAACAGACCAATCACAAGCACTGAAATTGAAACTGTGATTAAAAATCTTCCAACAAACAAAAGCCCAGGACCAGACTGGCTTCACAGCGAGTTCTATCAAACATTTAGAGAAGTGCTAACACCTATCCTTCTCAAACTCTTCCAAAATATAGCAGAGGGAGGAACACTCCCAAACTCATTCTATGAGGCCACCATCACTCTGATACCAAAACCAGACAAAGATGTCACAAAGAAAGAAAACTACAGGCCACTATCACTGATGAACATAGATGCAAAAATCCTCAACAAAATACTAGCAAACAGAATCCAACAGCACATTAAAAGGATCATACACCATGATCAAGTGGGGTTTATCCCGGGAATGCAAGGATTCTTCAATATATGCAAATCAATCAATGTGATACACCGTATTAACAACCTGAAAAAGAAAAACCATATGATCATCTCAATAGATGCAGAAAAAGCTTTTGACAAAATTCAACACCCATTTATGATAAAAACCCACCAGAAAGTAGGCATAGAGGGAACTTACCTCAACATAATAAAAGCCATATATGACCAACCCACAGCCAACATTGTTCTCAATGGTGAAAAACTGAAACCATTTCCTCTAAGATCGGGAACAAGACAAGGTTGCTCACTCTCAGAAGCCCGACACACCTCACAGATGCTCTCTTCGTCCTGCTTGGGCTCAGGCCCCCTCATCAAGCTTTCCCCTGCATAGATGCCCTCCTCACACTGCTAGGGATCTGACACCCCACACCATGCAACTCACATGTGTGGACACTCTCCTCACCTTGTTCCAGCTCTGACTCTCCATGCCAGGCCACCCACACACAAGAAGACCCTCCTCACCTTGCTTAGGCTCTGTAAAAGCTTGAGTTGTTCCTGCCACCCCGCTGAAAAAAACATTAATTGAAGTCCTAGCCCATAGTACCTCAGAACATCACAGATATAATTAGTTAAGATGAAGCCATATTGGAGTAGGATGGGCTCCTAATCCAACATAACTGATGCCCTTATAAGAAGATGTCCATATAAATAGAGACACGTACAGGGACGATGTCACGTGATGATGAAGGCAGAGATTGGAGTTATGCAGTTGAAAGCCAAGGAATATCATAAAGATTGCTGGCAAATCATCAGAAGGCAGGAAAAGGCAGAGAAGGTTTCCCCTGCAGATTCAGAGGGAGCATGGCCCTACTGCTACCTTGATTTCAGACTTCCAGCCTCCAGAACTGAGACAATAAACTTCTGTTTATTGTCTCCAGCCACATGGTTTTCAGAATTCTGTTAAGGCATTTCTAGAACACTAATACCAATTTGGGTATTGGGAAGTGGGGTACTGTACTGCTGTAACCAATAACTTAAAATGTGGAACTGTACCTTAAAATTTGGAATTGGGTAATGGGTAGATGCTGGAAGGTACTTTTGGTGAGGTCCAAATAGAAATGAGAAAAAAAGTTGTTGGACACTAGAAGAAAGGTGACCCTTATTACAACGTGGCAAAGTACTTGGCTGAATTATCTTCTACTGTTGGGTAGAAAGTAGAACTTGTAAGCAATGAACTTAGATAGTTAGCTAAGGAAATTTCCAAGCAAAGTGTGGAAGGTACAGCCTGGTTTCTCCTTACTGCTTATACTAAGAAGAGAGAAGAAAGAGATAAATTAATGAATGAATTGTTAAGCAAAAAGGAACCAGAACTTGAAGATATGAAATATTCTCAGCCTAACTATATTGCAAAAAATGAGAAAGGTTGCTCTGGAGAGAACAACAAAGGTGTGGCTGGACAACCTTTAATAAAGAGCTTACAAGTATGACGTCAGGATCCAATCAACCATCTCAGCAGAAGCTAGGAATAGAGATGTAGTAATCCAGTAAAGATCTGTGGAGAGCCCTCTTTTCTAATGGCTTGGACTTCTGTGAATTGCAGGGACGCTTACAGAGTTTTTGAGAGTTTTACGCCTCAGAAACACTACCAACCTGGACTGGAAGGAACAAACAGGGACAAAATGAAGGAAGAATAACTGGAAGAGCCATGGATGCAGACACCTGGGCCAAACTTGTGGTTTTAGAGGGCAGAGCCACCAGTTCCTTCTAGAGGCCAGAGCCACTGCCCAGGCATGAGTGCATAGGGCCATCATCAAGGCATGAGGATGTGGAGCTGCTACTCAGGGCTAGGGGACGGGGCCACCACCAGAATCCGAGTGGGGCTACCGTCAGGGTTCCAGATGACAGGGTCACTGTGTAGGCCTGAGAGGGTGGGATCTCTGCCCAGAGATCAGGGGGCAAAGTTGCCACCCAGGATGGAGGCAGGCTGCCAGCCAGGGCCAATGGGACTGGCCATGTTCTGGGCTCCAGAGAGTAGGGCTCCCTCCTGAGTCCAGGCGCTGGGGTCTCTGGACAGGGCTAAGAGGTACAGACCTCCTCCTGTCCCGAGGGCAGAGCCTCCTTCTGGGTTCCAGAGGGAGGGGCTACCTCCTCTGATGCAGAGGGCAGCATAGCTGCCCAGGTCTGAGGGGGCAGAACTTCCACCCAGGGCTCAAGGACACCACCAAGAGCCAGAGGGCCAGGCCATCTCTACTGCCAGATGGTGGGGCTGAGGAGGTGGGCCAGTGGACAGAGCCACAGAGAATTATTCTAAAGCTATTAATCATAATGGAATTTGCCCTGTTGTGTTACAAACTGCTTTAAACCAGTGACAGCTTTTTTCTTTCCAGTTTCTCCCTTTGAGAATGGAAATGTTTATCCTATGTCTGCCTCACTATTGTATCTTGAAAGCAGATAACTGTTTTCTAGGTTTCACAGATCCATAGCTGGAGAGGAATTTTGCCCCAGGATGGACCATGTCTTACCCATACCTAATTTAGATGATACTTACATGAGATTTGGGGCATAAGAGTTGATGCTAAAATGGGTTAAGACTTTGGGGGCTATTGGAATGGGGTAAATGTATTTTGCATGTGGGGAGGACGTGAATTTGGGGGGAAGGCAAAGGGCAGATCATTATTGGTTGAATTGCGTCCTCAGAAAAGTATATATTGAAGTCTTCACCCCCAGTGTCTCAGGATGTGACCTTACTTGGAAATAGCATCACTGCAGATACAATTAGTTAAAATAAGGTCATACTAGGGTAGAGTGGGTCCCTAATCCACTATGACTGATGTCCTTATAAGAAGACAAGCACATGAAGACAGAGACACGCCAGAATTCCATGTGACAATGAAAGCAGAGATTGGAGTTATGCTGCTGCAAGTCAAGGAACACCAAAGATTACCTACAAACATCAGAAGCTAGGAACAGTCAAGGAAGGATTCCTCTACAGGTTTCAGAGGGAGCATGGCCCCGCCAACCCTGTGATTTCAGGCTTGTAGCCCCTAAGACTCTGAGACAACAAATTTCCATTGTTTTAAGCCATCCAGTTCGTGGTACTTTGTTACAGCAGCCCAAGAAAACTAATACAGACTCTGATACTCCATGCTGTCCCACACATTGCTAATCCCCCATCCTACTCATGCTCTGAATCTCCATGCTAGATCACCCTTCCATGTAAATACCCTCATTGACCGGCTTGGTCTCTGACACTCCACACTGAGCTGCTTGTAAATTGCTCATAAATGTGGATGCCTTCCTCTCTCCTCCTGGATTCTGATTCTATACACCAAACGACCCCCCACAGAAAAACAACCTTTTCACTCTTCTCAGGCTCTGACTCCACTCCAGGCTGCCTCATCTGTGGTTTTCTACCTTACCACAGTTGAGCATCCCCACCCAGAGCCGCTCTTCTGCATGGACACCTACCTTGCTCTGTCCCATCTATTTACTTTAGGAATAAATTTTTATAGAAGAGATGGGAAGCGAAGGAAAGGAAGGGGTAAAAGAAGAGTCAGACTTGGTTTTAAGCAATAAAATGTGAAAGATGAAGTCAAAGTCTCTTTCACATTCCTTCATGATCTCATTCACCTCCCTTTTTCCCCAGGGGACTACTATCCTAAATTTTTCTTTTTTTCATGCAGGATTTTATACTACTACTACATAACTGGTTATCCATAAACATGATTCAAACTTCAAATAAATTATATCATTCTGCAGCTTACTGAGTTTTGCTCAACATTATGTTTTTAAAGTACATGTTGTTAATATATGTAGTTCCAAGTCTTTCACTTAAGCTACTGTATAGGCATGAGTACAGCATAATTGTTATTTATCAAATCTCCTGTTGATAGGCATTTAGTAAGTCCCACATTATAACTGTGGATTTGTCTTTTTCTCCATTCATCTCTATCATTCTTGTTTCATGTATTTTGAGGCTCTGTTTTTTGGTACATGTACATTTTGGAATCATTATGTTTCCTGGTGGTTTGATCCTTTTATCATTATGTAATGTGCCTCTTTGTATCTAGCAAGTGAAGTCTACTTTATCTGATATAAATATGGCCACTCTTGCTTTTTTTTTTTTGCGGTATGCGGGCCTCTCACTGTTGTGGCCTCTCCCGTTGCGGAGCACAGGCTTGGGATGCGCAGGCTCAGCGGCCATGGCTCACGGGTCCAGCCGCTCCGCGGCATGTGGGATCTTCCCGGACCAGGGCATGAACCCGTGTCCCCTGCATCGGCAGGCGGACTCTCAACCATTGCGCCACCAGGGAAGCCCCACTTTTGCTTTTTTTAAATTAATATTTGCTTCAATACTTTTTTCCATTATTGTATATTCAACCTACTTATGTCATTGTATTTGAAGTGCATCTCTTATAGATGGCATATAGTTGGAGAATATTTTTAATCCACTCTCAATCTCTGTCTTTTAGTTAGTTTATTTTTCTAGTTTTTTTACTGAAGTATAGTTGACATACTATATTATATTAGCTTCAAGTGTACAATATAGTGATTCAACATTATATACATTGCAAATTCATTACCCCAATTCTAGTACCCATCTGTCACCATACAAAGTTATTGCAATATTACTGACTATATTCCCTATGCTGTACATTACATCCCTGTGATTATTTTACAATATTTTACAATATTTTATTATTTTAAAATATCTTTTAAAATTAGTATCTTCATTTTCTTTGTATAAACACCAGAATTTGAATTGCTGGATCATATGGTAGTTCTACTTTTAATTTTTTGAGGAACCTCCAAATTGTTTTCCATAGTGGCTGCACCAGTTTACATTCCCTCCAACAGTGCATGAAGGTTTCCTTTTCCCCACACCCTTGTGAACACTTGATTTTGTTGTCTTTTTGGTGATAGTCACTCTGACAGGTGTGAGGTGATATCTCATTGTGGTTTTGATTTGCATTTCCTGATGATTAACGATGTTGAGCATCTTTTCATGTGTCTTTTGGCTCTCTGTTTGTCTTCTTTGGAAGTGTCTATTCAGGTCCTCTGCCCATTTTTCATTAGATTGTTTAGGTTTTTTTAAATATTGAGTTGTGTGAGTTCTTTACATACTTTGGATACTGACCCCTTATCAGACATATCACTTGCAAATATCTTCTCCCATTCAGTAGGTTGCCTTTTCATTTTGTTGATGGTTTCCTTCACTATGAAAGAGTTTTTTTAATCCAGTCCACTTGTTTATTTTTGATTTTGTTTCCCTTGCCTGAGGAGACATATCCAAAGAAATATTGCTAAGACCAATGTCCAAGAGCATACTATACTGCCTATCTTTTCTTCTAGGGATTTTATGGTTTCAGGTCTTACATTTAAGTCTTTAATCCATTTTGAGTTCATTTTTGTATAATGATTTAAGCAAGTGGTCCAGTTTCATTGTTTTGTAGGTAACTGTCTGGTTTTCCCAACACCATCTATTGAGGAGACTGTTTTTTCCCTAATTACTATGTTTAGATCATTTATATTTAAGGTAATCATTGCTATGTTAGGGTTTAAGTCTGCTATTTTATTATTTGTTTTCTGTTTGTTTCCTCTGTTTCTCATTACTCTGTCTTCAATTGCCTTCTTGTGGGTTACTTGAACATTTTTAGGAGTCCATTTTGATTTATTTATAATGTTTTTAAATATGTCACTTTGTATACTTTTCTTAATGATTGCTCTAGGAACTACAATATACATAGGTAACTTACCAAAGCCTAATTTGAGTGAAGCATAGGAACCTTACTTCCATTTATGTCCCTTTACACTGCCCACTTTTTAAATATAACTGTCTTAAATAGTTCCTTTACATACATAACCACCACATCAGATGGTGTTATAATTTTTACTTTAACCATCAAATATGATTTAAGAAACTCATGAAAAATAGGATAGTCTATTATATTTATCCCTATTTTTACCCATTTTGATGTTCTTCTTTCCTTTCTAAAGTTCCAAGTCTTCTTCTAATTTCTTTTCTGATTAGAGAACTCCTTTAGCCATTCTTTAAGGATAAGTTTGCTAGCATAAAATTCTTAGTCTTACTTCATCTAAAAATGTCTTTTTCTTCATTCCTGAAGGATATTTTCACTAGCCATAGAATTCACAGTTAACAATTCATTTCTTTCAGCACTTGAAAAACGCTGTGCCACTTCCTCCCGCCCTCCGCGGTTTCAGATGATAAATACTCTGTCATGCACATTGGTGTTCCCCTATAAGTAATGTGCCATTTATCTCTGGCTGCGTTCAAGAATTTTCTTGTAATTAATTTTCATAAATTTAATTATGATGTGTTTTGGGTTTATCTTTGCGGGGGGGATTGCTCCACTTCTTGAATCCATAGGTTTATGTCTTTCACCAAATTTGGGATGTCTCCACCCAATATTTCTTTAAATATTCTATCAGCAACACTATCTTCCTCCTCTGATGGCATAAATGTTAGATCTTTTGTTATAGTACCACAGGTTCTTTGAGATCTGTTCATTTTTTTAAACTCTATTTTGTCTCTATGGTTCAGATTGGGTGAATTCTATTGATCTGTCTTTAAACTCACTGATTTTATCCTTTGTCATTTTCACTCTGTTATTGAGGCCATCCAACAAGTGGGTTTTTAAATTTTCCTGTTATCATATTTTTCAGTCAGTCCTATAATTTCCATTTAGTCCTTTTTTTAGCTTCTATTTCTTTGCTGTGATTTTTCTATTTATTGTTTCTTTCAAGAAAATATGTAATGGCTTATTGAAGCATTTTTTGATGAATGCTTTAAAATTCTTATCAGATAATTCCAACATCTGATTCATCTCACTGTTGGCATCATATTCAAGTTGTGATTTTCCTGGTTCTCAGTATGATGAGAAATTTTCTATTTAAACCTGGACATTTTAAGTACTATAAGATCTGAATCCTGTTTATATCTTTTGCTTCCAGAGGCTTCCTCTGACACTGCTCTAGCAAGGGAATGGGGGTGAATGAAGGAGGGAGCACTGACTCATTAATGTCAGGGTTGGGTGGGGAGTGTCCTGAATGTCCACTAGGCCTCCCATGCCACCACTCTAGCAGAAAATGAGAAAAGTGCCTTGTTACTGCCAAGTGGTGGTGGAAGTCCACGTCTCCTATGTGGCCTCCACTGCCACTAAGGTGGAGGAAGAGGAGGTTAAGGGGGAAGAGGGAAAGAAGATTGGTACTGCCCAGTGAGGGTAAAAGTCCCAGCTCCTGAGTCAGCTTCTCTGACATGACCGCAGCAGTGAGGGCTGTGACAATATATTACAGTCTGTCAAGGGGGAATGCTAGGTGCTCCACTCAGTCTTAGCTGCTGTGGGTAGGGATGAAACCAGAGATTTGTCTGTGGTGTTTGGGTGTTAGTTATTGTCAAAGAGTTTTCTGTCTTGCTAGGCTGCCCCTTTCCTGGTCTTGGCTGAAGAAAGTAGGATTTTCTTGAGACTTTTTTCGTTTGTACCCATTGGCATTTCTGGGCTGCTGGTTTCTCCAGTATTCAGTTTGGGACATTTGAAGCAAAAAGGAAACCCAGGGAACTCACCTCAGGTTTCAGGTCTTTAGCAGGTCTTCCTTCTTCTCTATCAGAGAAGATCATTTAGAGTCTTCTTGTGTTTGTTTTATATATAAGGTACAAGGTTTTTAGCTATACTTAGTGGGAAGAATGGGGAAAAGTATATCTATTCTACCTTTCCAGTAGTGGAAATCTTCATTTCTGCTACTGATTCCTAGTTTATTTCCACTATGGTCTGTATTAGGTTCCTAGGGCTGCCATAACAATGTACCAAAATTTGTGTGGTTTAAAACAACAGAAACTTGTCATATCACAGTTCTGGAGGCTAGAAGCCTGAAATCAAGGTGCCAACATTGCCACGCTCCCTCTAAAGCCTATAGGGGAAAATCCTTCCTTGCCTCTTCATAGCTCCTGGTGGTTGCTGGCAATCCTTCACATTCCTCGGTTTGCAGCTGCCACACTTCAGTCTCTGCCTCTGTTGTCACATGGTATTCTCCCTTCATATGTCTCCTGTGTCTCCTTAGAAGGACATCAACCATATTTGATTAAGGGCACCCAACTCCAGGATGACCTCATCTTAACTAATTACATCTGCAATGATCCTACTTCCAAATTCTGTCACATTCTAAGGTATGACTTCAACATATGTCTTGGGAGAACACAATTCAACCAATAACATTATCGAAGACCATACTTTTATCATTTAAATGCTTTTAAATTCAAGACTTGTTTTATGGCCCAGAATATGGTCTGTCTGTCTTGGCCTATATTCCATGGGCACTTGAAAAGAATGTGTGTTTGGGGGCTGTTGGGTGAAGTGTTGTATAAATGTCACTTGGGTTATGCTGGTTGACAGTTTAGTTCAGGTCTCCTATGTCCTTTACTGATTTTCTGTCTACTTGTTCTATCACTTACTGAGAGAGGAGTGTTGAACTCCCCACATATAACTGTGGATCTATCTATTGCTTTTCTCATGTCTATCGGGTTTTGCTTCATGTATTTTGAAGCTCTGTTTTCATTTCTTATTACATCGTTTCTATTTTTTTGCCTTTCTGTGGGTTACTTGCACATGATTTTAGGATTCCATCTTGACTTATTTAATAAGTTCCACCAGGACCACCAACATATTCTTAGCTGTGAAGCCACAAAAAGAGTAATAACCCAGAGGCTCCAGCTTTCCTCCTCTCCACCAATTCCCCCACCACTGTCTCACTTCACTGACTAAACATGCTTAGCTTCTCAGATGTCCCTGAAAACTCCTATTTGTCCACCCATGCTAGCACTTCAGCATGGTTGCTTAGTGACGGTTTCTCACATCTTCTGACTCTCCAACTAACCCTTCCAAAGTTGTGTAAAGTCTAATGTTATTTCACAAAACATGTAGTGGCTCTGCCACTTCCCTGGCTGAATACTGAAGGAGGATAAAAGAGCATGTGGAGAGAGGGGGCCCAGACATTCCAGCTATTCCAACCTTAGTAGCCAACGTCCCACATACATGAGTAAAGCCATCTTAGACCACTGAAATTGGTACTTAAAAGTAACGTACTATTGTAAAAAAAAAAAAAAAAAGGAAAGAAAAGAAAAGAAAAAAACTAAAACAGGTGCATTAACTTTGGGACCGAGTGGTGGGTAGAGGCTAGAAAAGCAGCAAAGAAAATGGCTGGGAAATGGGTGAAAAAAGTAGAAGCTCTAAAAGTGATGAGGAAACTGTAATAGAAGGTTGGAAAATGACATCTCATGTCATATAGTAACAAAACAATTGGCAAAACTGTCACCTGCAGGGCTTCCCTGGTGGCACAGTGGTTGAGAGTCCGCCTGCCGATGCAGGGGACACAGGTTTGTGCCCCGGTCCAGGAAGATCCCACATGCCACAGAGCGGCTGCACCCGTGAGCCATGGCCGCTGAGCCTGAGCGTCCAGAGCCTGTGCTCCGCAACGGGAGAGGCCACAACAGTGAGAGGCCCGCGTACCGCAAAAAAAAAAAAAAAAAAACTGTCACCTGCAGTAATGTGGAAGATGGAAAAAAATGTACCTAATGAACTTGTGTATCTAGTTAAGGAGAATGTCTAGTCATGAAGAATGTTGAGAGTGTCATTTGACATTTAGCTGCACATCATAATGTACAGAAAGACAGAGGTGAGCTTAACAGAATTTACAAAAAGAATTTTAGAGGAAATATCGAAAAGCAAAGATTTTCTGGGTCAGAAAATGAAACTGTTTCACATTTTGAGTTTTCCAAGCCAGCAAAGATTAAGAGTGTAACTGTAAGAACCTTTGTGAAGACACCAGAAAGATATAAGCTGGTGCCTAAGAGACACTTTCAAATAGAAAAAAGGCATTGTATGTAGGCAGAACACTCTTTGACATAAATCATAGCAATATATTTTTGGATCTGTCTCCTAAGGGAAAAGAAACAAAAGCAAAAATAAACAAATGGGACCTAATTAAACTTAAAAGCTTTTGCACAGCAAAGGAAACCATCAACAAAACAAAAAGACAACCTACTGAATGGGAGAAAATATTTACAAATGATATGACTAATAAGGGGTTAATATTCAAAATATATAAACAGCTCATACAAATCAACATCAAAAAAACAAACAACCCAATTAAAAATGGGCAGAAGAACTGAATAGACATTTTTCCAAAGAAGACATACAGATGGCCAACAGGCAGATGAAAAGATGCTCAACATGGCTAATCATCAGAGAAATGCAAGTCAAAACCTCAATTAGATACCACCTCACACCTGTCAGAATGGTTATTATCAAAAAGACTACAAATAACAAATGTTAACAAGGATGTGAAGAAAAGGGAACCATAGTACATTGTTGGTAGGAATGTAAATTGATGCAGCCACTATGGAAAACAGTATGGAGGTTCCTAAAAAAACTGAAAATAGAAATACCATATGATCCAGCAATTCCAATCATGGGCACATATCCAACAAAAACACTAATTCAAAAAGATACATGCACCTCAATGTTTATAGCAGCAATATTTATTGATTCAATAGTAAAGATATGGAAGCAATCTAAGTGTCCATCCAACAGACGAATGGATAAAGAAGATGCTTCTTTATGGAAGCATCTTGGAATATTATTATTTATATTATTATAAATAATAATGGAATATTATTCGGCCATAAAAATAGAATGAAATTTTGCCATTTACAACAGCATGGATGGACCCAGAGGGTATTATTCTTAGTGAATCTTAAGTCAAACAAAGAAAGACAAATATTGTATGTTATCACTTATATGTGGAATCTAAAAAATAAAACAAATGAATAATATAACAAAACAGAAACAGACTTACAGATATAGAGAACAAGCTAGTAGTTACCAGTGGGAAGAGGGAAGAGGAGAGGGACAAGATAGAGGTAGGGGATTAAGAAGTACAAACTATTATGTATAAAATAAATAATCTACAGGAATATATTGTACAGCACAAGGAATATAGCCAATATTTTATAATGATTTTAAATGGAGTATAATCTATAAAAATATTGAATCACTATGCTGTACACCTGAAACTAAGATAATATTGTAACTCAACTATACTTCAATTTAAAAAGAAAAAGGGCATTGTCCCACAGCCCTTAACATGCTACCCAAAGTAGAGAGAAGCCCGTCTCAAAAAGTGTTGTGGGTATAACTTCTGTTCAGTGGAGTCAGATTCATATGAACTCACATTTTTAAGAGAGCTGAACTAGCAAAATACCTTCAAATAGATCTAAGAGAGCCTAGATTGCTCAATTTGCAAATTCCGACTAGGCCCCCAGCTTTCTGTGGGCAGGGAGGGGGAAGGCTGAGAAAGCCACTAAGTTGTAAACACAGGCCATTTCTTATATAAAAGTATGACCCATGGGGCCAAGTCAAGAGCCCAGAGGATGAGAATAAGAGCTATGGATAACAGTGAACTAGAAAGCCACTCCCAGGGAATATAATCAGGATCTAGTCAAGGATATCTCTGCTCCAAGAAAAGGGGGACCTGGCAACATGTACCCAGGTAGATTCCATAGTTGCTATGGGCCAGTGACTCCTTTGTACCTCTATTTTCAAATGGGAGTGTTTATTTACTGTAGTTATCTTTTCCTTGTATCACCACTGTTGGTTAGAGGGTGGTACAGATAACTTGTGTGGCAGATTGTATTTTTCCAAAGATGGTCACATCAATATATAGACTATCCCACATGCTGTTCTCACAATGTGACATTGACAGCTCTCCATCAAGATGGTGGTATCCATGTTCTTTTCCCTTGAACTTGGGTGGACTTTTGTAACTGCCTCAACCAATAAAATGTCATGAAAGTGATGCTGCATGACTTCTGAGGCTAGGTCATGAAAGGCAACAGAGCTTTCGCCTGGCACCCTCTCTCACGTGCTCTTGCTCTAGCTCTCTCTCTCCCCTTGCCCTTGCAATGCAGTGCTATGTTGTGAGGAAGCCCAGTCAATACAAAGAGGTTAGTGTGTGTGTTCTGGTTGACAACCCCAGACAGGCTCCTAGCCAACAGCTACAAGCCACACATGTGAGTGAACAAAGTCTTAAGGTGCTGCCAGCCTTCACCTTCAGCTGAAAGGGCCTTCCAAGTGAAGCCCCAGACATCATGGAACAGAGACAAACTATACTATCTGATGCCCTGTCTGAAACAGAAGCCAAGGAGGTAATAAATGATTTTGTATTGTTTTAAGCCACTAAATATAGGGGTAACTTGTCACATGGCAATAGATAACTAATGCAAATTGCTTTACAGTTCGTAAATCTCTGGAATAACAAGAAGCTACCTCTGGGTAAGACTGTAGATGACAAAATCCTGAACTTTGAGCTGATGCTATAATTGGATGAAACTTTTGGGGTCTTGGGAGAGGTAAGTATATTTTGCCTATAGGAGGAACAGGAATCACAGGGACCAGAGGAAGCCAGTGCTATACTGTCATATTAATCACCAAAGATAAATGACACCTCTCTGTATCCATGCCCTTGGTTAATCCTCCGCTATATTGACTGGGCTTGTCTGTGTGACTTGCTTTGGTCAAGGTGATGCAAGCCAAATCTTGAAAGTAGTTGCACTTCGGGGCTTGCCCTTTCTTGCTGCTGGGAACCCTAAGACCACCATGTGAAGAAGCATGGCCTTAGCTCCTAGAGCATGAAAAACTCACGGAGAGAGAGCCCAATTACCCCAGCCATTCCAATTGAGGCCCCAGAATTAGCCAGGCAAAGAAGGGGCATAGTCATGCAAGGCAGAGGGGACAGCATGAGCAAAGGCACAGAGTCACGAACCAGCAGGTTGTGTGCAGTTCTATCTTACTGTTGGGTCAAGTTTGAGAGATGGTATTGCAGTAGTGTCTTGGAGAGGTAGACAGGGACCAAGTCACAAAAAACGTTTTATGCTTTGTTTTCATTCTTTCTTCCTTAGGATCATTAGGGGTTTTAAGCAGGGGAGAGACATGATCTGTTAGCAGTTTAGAAAGATCACGTTGGTGGCAGGATGAAAGATGGATTAGCGAGTGAAAGGTGAGAGATATTAGGAGGTTGTGATAATGGTGTGGACAAGAAGTGATGAGTGGCTTAATTGGAGCAGTGGTAGAAGAAGTGGCAAGGAGAGGAAAAATAGAGGAAATATTTAGGAGGTAAACACAGCAGGACTTAAGGATGGATTGAATGTCAAGGTCGTGGGGAAAGAGAGGCATCTAGGAGCATTCTCCGGTTTCTGGCTTCAGTAGAACTAGTACGAGTCACTGACAGAGGAAATACAGAAGGAATAATTAGGCCTTTTTTGGTTCTGTTTCACTGAGGAGAGGTTGAGTTGAGTGTTGAGTATGTCAATTTCAGTTGCTTGTCAGACATCCGTGTAGAAATGTTTGGCTGGCAGTAGTGTATATAACCAGGCTAGAGTTTTAAATGCAGGAGTTGTAATCATATATGTGGAATTAAAACAAGAACACATATAAGAGTACAGTGTATTGATTAAGAATATAGCTTTTGGAGTCAGCTAACTTGGATTCAAATCTCAGCCCCATCACAAATTATCCATTGTCATTGTGAACAGTCTTCATCTACAGAGATGGAGTAAATATAGGTGGGGTTGTTGTGAGGATTAAACGAGGCAAGGTTTAGCACAGAATCTAAAATTAATAAGTTCTCAATAAGTGATAGGTATTGTTACTAAATGACCAAGATATAACAAAGAAGTAGACCAAAAATATGGAGACAAGAAATGTCCAAAAGGCACATGAAAAGATGCTTGACATCACTAATCATCAGAGAAATGCAAATCTAAAGTACAATAAGATATCACCTCACACCCATTAGGAGAGCTAGAGGAAGGAAGAAAGGAAGGAAGGAAGGAAGGAAGAAAATAAGTGTTGGCAATGATGTGGAGAAATTGAAACCCTTGTGTACTGTTGATGGGATTGTAAAATGGCATAACCACCATGGAAAACAGTAGAGATCCTCAAGAAGTTAAAAATACAATTACCATATCATCCAGCAATCCCACTTCTAGGTATATATCCAAAAAGTTTTGAAGTAGGGTCTCAAAGAGACATTTGCACACCCATGTTCATAGCAGTACTATTCATAATAGCCAAGAGGTAGAAGCAACCTAAGTGTCCATTAATGGTTGAATGGATAAAGAAAATGTGATATATACATATAACAGAATATTATTCACCCTTTAAAAGGGAAGAAACCATACCACATGCTACCACACATATGAACCTTGAAGTCATTATACTAAGTGAAACAAGCCAATCACAAAAGACAAATACTCCTTGATTCCACTTATATCACTTATATAAGGTATCTGAAGTATTCCAATTCATAGAAACAGAAAGCAGAATGGTGGCTACCAGTGGCTGGGGGGAAGGGAGGAAAGGAGAACTGTTTAATGGGTATAGCGTTTCAGTTTTGCAAAATGAATAAGTTCTGGAGATCTGTTGCATAACAATTTGAATATATGTAATACTACTGAACTGTACACTTAAAAATGGTTAAGATGGTAAATTTTATGTTATGCACTTTTAGCACAATAAAAAGATGCATGAAAGAACAGGGAGACAAAGTACAAATTCCCAACAAACCAAGTGCAGCCTCGGCTCTCAATGTATTTACCCGGGCGACCACTGTCTTGGCTGCCCAGACTGGATGTGGGCGTGGAGCGGGAAAGGTGTGCGTGAAGAGAAGAAAGGAAGACTGCTTGCTGCGCCCCAGCCCCCAGCCCCCTGGGGGCTGACGTATGGCCATGGATCTGTATGTACCTCAGCAACTGCTATAACACTGCCCAAGCCGCCGCCGCTAAGGCAGCTGCCAGCAGCCTAACTGCCGACAGGGGGCAGTGCGACTCCGTGAGTGGCGGCCAGTCGGTCCTCCTCCGGGATCCGGGGCTGGTCTCGGAAGGGAAGGAGGGCGGGCAGATGGAAGAGGGGGAGATCTCAGCAGAGGTGGGGATGGGTCTTTGACGCTTGGCTTCCGGCTCCCAGGCCCCCGGCAGTTAGTGCCTAGAGCTGCCTCTGGCCTGGATTAGCTCTGAACGGTGCTCAGAGATAGGGTTGGTGACCAGGGTAAACTGGGAGGCCTTCCAGGTTGTCAGCAGGACGGGTTCTTTCAACCCTGAGTGTGTGATTCTTTGGTTTATTTGGAGGTATTAGCCTATTGAAGTTTAAGTAGATTGGTCTAAACTAAAAGAATAGTTCTAGAAAAAAAGAAACTTTCTAATTATATCTGACAGAGCTCTCAAAAAAAACCCATTCCAGAGGTGGGAGCTGCTCATCTATTGAATCTTCCTCTTGGGGTCAAGCTGCCTACAAATTTAAGTGAAAAGGTAAACTAACTTTTAATAGTGCTGAAGTGATTTTCTTGACTGTTTTCAGCTTGCTATTAAACTTGAAACACTGCTATGATTCTGCTTTGAGTCAACTTCAATTTCACACACCAAGTGAAGTTAAAATGAGTTGAAGTGTTCAGTGTCTGAACCTCACTTTAATGATAGAAGCCCCCATGATATACCTCAGCCACCCAATTCAGCTTTATCTCCAACCCAGAGCCTGAAAGGTCGGGGTCTTTTCTGCCTACCCACACGTACCATGCTAATTCCTACTTCTGTGCCTTTGTTCTTCTGGCTCCTGAAACCTGGCATGCACTCCTCCCCTTCCTGACCTTCAATTTGAGCCATCTTTCAAGAGCTACTATATGAAGCCTTTCGCCAGTGTCCCAACCCCCAATTGTCTCATTCTTCCTTAGAATTTACATTGCCCTTGGCCTGCACTATCTCACTCAGCACTGAAAGTACTATTACTGGTTCAGAGTGCTGCACTCACATTTTTACACATTTTAAGTCCTCTGCCTAACACTCCGCACACTGTCCTTAGCTTTAGGCCAAGCCTGAAGGAGGTTGAGAACTCTCTGGTTGAGTGTGTGCTTTGATCACAACAGCAAAAGGTTCTACAGGAATATTTATGACATCCTTACCCTTCCACTCTCTAGGGTGTCATCAAGGATGAGTACAGGGCTCCTTGGTATTTCAGACATTTGTCTAATATATATGATTTTTTAAAGTTTTATTGCTGGAAAACAATATAATTTCTATTTTCAAACCCAATATGTTCTACCCACTCCCATGAATTAGCATTCCTAAAACATACTCAAAGCCTATTTCACTACTAGCAATAACACTCCTTTTTACTTTGTAACTGTAGCCCTCTCTGTTGGTTTCTTCCTCAAATATCTTTTTTTTTAATATTTATTTATTTATTTTTGGCTGTGTTGGGTCTTCGTTTCTGTGCGAGGGCTTTCTCTAGTTGTGGCAAGCGGGGGCCACTCTTCATCGCAGTGCGCGGGCCTCTCACTGTCACGGCCTCTCTTGTTGCGGAGCACAGGCTCCAGAAGCGCAGGCTCAGTAATTGTGGCTCACGGGCCTAGCTGCTCTGTGGCATGTGGGATCTTCCCAGACCAGGGCTCAAACTCGTGTCCCCTGCATTGGCAGGCAGATTCTCAACCACTGCGTCACGAGGGAAGCCCTCTCAAATATCTTTTATTTGCCATATTTATATTGTGTTATTCTGTTATTCACTTGTTAGCTACTTCTTATTTCCTGATTTTTTTCCATACTTAATTATACTGATTTGCTCTATATTATACTGATTCCCCCAAAACGTATGCATTTATTTTTTTACATATAATTCATTTTATTTATTTATTTTTGGCTGAGTTGGTCTTCGTTGTTGCGCGCCGGCTTTCTCTAGTTGCGGCGAGTGGGGGCTACTCTTCTTTGTGCCGCGCGGGCTTCTCATTGCAGTGGCTTCTCTTGTGTGGAGCACGGGCTCTAGGCATGCAGGCTTCAGTAGTTGTGGCTCGTGGGCTCAGTAGTTGTGGTTCGCAGGCTCTAGAGCGTAGGCTCAGTAGTTGTGGCGCACAGGCTTAGTTGCTCCGTGGCATGTGGGATCTTCCCGGACCAGGAATCAAACCCGTGTCCCCTGCATTGGCAGGCAGATTCTTAACCACTGCACCACCAGGGAAGCCCAAAACATATGCATTTAATCATGGTCAGGTACTATATTCAACTCCTGTAAAGACTAACTTAGTGGGATCCTTCTTTGTCTTTTGGCAAGATCTCCTCAAGGAAGTAAGACTTTATATTTACACATTTAGTTGTTTTTTTTTTCAACTTAACTTTACCCTCATGACCACCTTTTAAGGTGAAGCTATGACAGGTAGATGGTGGCAGAATTTAGACCAGAACCACAGTCTCCTGATTTCTTAGGCCATGCTCCTTCACCTGACCTTGCTGCTTCCTGAACTGCAAACCACTTTAGCAGAGTGCTACAGAAATGTAATTTAAAGGTCTTTCGTATTATTTTGAATGCAAGTGTAAGGGAAATTATAGTATTCTACTGTCTTCTTTTCAATAAGATTAAAATATAACAATGTAATGTACCTGTCTAGCTATTCATTAATCCAAACCTGACAACTGATCCTATTACTTCAACATTTTTAATTGAAGTATAGTTTCTGTACAATATTATATGTTACAGGTGTACAACATAGTGATCCACAGTTTTTAAAGGTTATACTCCATTTATAGTTATTATAAAGTACTGGCTATAGTCCTTCAACATTTGATAGTAAACTTATTCTCAAGTAATTTATCTATAAATTAATTTGCTTATTAGTATACTATACTTGAGTAGCACCTGTTCACAAACTCCTTAAATTGGTTTTACCATAAAGTAAATAGTAAATACTTTGCCAATTAACCTTGACACTTTGCTTTCAGGAAAAGATACCACGTTAAGTGAAAAGAACAATTTGCCTACTTTTAAAAGTCTGCCCTATGATCTCCCACCGGCAGGTAGTGATGACATAATAAATTCTTCTGTTCAGGGAAACCAATTATTTTGATTGACAATAGAAAGCTTACCCTGGCCTTAATGAATGGATTTGTTCTTTCCTGATAGGTCAGTAGCCAAGGTTTGGTCAACACATGCCATCACCAACAAAAGTCAACATCTAAAAGAAGCAATAATCAACCCACTAACTGCAGCACTGTTTCAATTGCCATCACTGCTGATTGTTTCTCTTCTAGGAAAGATATGGGCTTCCTGTTTAGTTTCACTGTAAATTAAATCATTGCCCAGACGGATGTCTTTCTTTGCCTTTTTAAGAAGACATTGGTAGTCAGGGAATCCAGCTTCCTTATATAGGTCCCTTGGGAGAGACAAGAGGCTGGCATCAATCAAGTAGTCAGAAACTTACAAAAGAAGCTTTTCAATGGAAAAACAAAGCTAGAACCCATCATGCCCCTTCCTGTCTGCTCCTCTGCTCATATTGAGTATCCTACCTACCTTACAGGAACATTTAGGGCCATATCTCAGTGTCCAGGAATGGGATTGAGGCTGAGGCTGCCACCTCCAGCCTAAAGTCAGCTCTGATAGAGAGGAAGAGAAAGGCATTAGATTTACCCAAATCAGCCTCACTTCAGATTCCCTCTGAAGGAGGGAGTATTCCCTCACTTCAGATTCTTCTTGCATGTTTTATTTTCAACAAACAGCCTAATCACTTCAACAAACTGAAGTTTAAAAGTGTGCTTTCATTCATTTTACACGTCGTACTTTTGAATCTGTGTGTTTGCAGCTTTATCAACCTTCTTATGACTTTAACCTGACTGATTCTTATTGTCAACTTTTGGAAACAAGCTATAAAAGCCTGCATGATCCACATTTAAAAATATACTATAGGCGAAAGGATATCCTGAGGAGATTAAAGAAAGGCGGCTATGTCACCAGCAATAATAAGGTGGGTTGAATCCTGCTTCCTGTTAACCAGCAAAAACATATGGACTTGATAGATGCTTGCTTCTGTACTTCACTGGGAGCCTGTGTCAACTTTTAATTGAGCAATAAAGAATACCTAACAGAAAACTCAATGAATTACTCAGTATTTGAGTAAAGAGAAATCAGGCGGCTGTTTCTAAATAAAATTGTTCCCACTTGATCTTTTTTCTTTGATAAAAGCAAAAGATAAGCACCAAATGATTTGAATATGTAAAGACATATACATACACATTTATTTATTTATGTATTTTCTCTCAGCTGTATTATTAGTGCCTTTCCTCTGGCTCTAAAAGTAATAATGGCACTGTATACCTGTCAAGGAATATTTCCTATACCCTTTGAGAAGACTAGAGACAAAATGGAAACCTAGCAGAATACAGCTTGATAGAATAAATTCTTCTGAAAGTTAACATCATTATTATACTGGGGTTTTTTTTGTTTGTTTGTTTTGTTTTGTTTTTTTACGGTACGCGGGCCTCTCACTGCTGTGGCCTCTCCCGTTGTGGAGCACAGGCTCCGGACACGCAGGCTCAGCGGCCATGGCTCACGGGCCCAGCTGCTCCGCGGCATGTGGGATCTTCCCGGACCGGGGCACGAACCCGTGTCCCTGCATCGGCAGGCGGACGCTCAACCACTGCGCCACCAGGGAAGCCCTATACTGGTGTTTTAATAACAAATTCATTAAGCATAGTAAATTCTTGATTATGATGTGAACCATATTATTGAAATAATATTATTTAGGTAGAAATTTCCTGGTGATAAACCACTATAGAGAGATATTGCCTTCCAAATTATTACCAAAATATGCTATCACTACCCTTGATCCCAAAACTGTTACTAAAATGAATGTTCTTATGACTCTCTTCTCTGGGAAGTTTCATGATTGTTACAACTTTCTATTTATATATTTGGTTTTTGGTTTTTGTTTTTATAGGTTGTATGTACCTTGAAGGAATTGAATAAGTACAGGCAGTATCTCACCAGTTTAAAACTAGACTTTGAAAGAAACTATATAAGAGAACAAGTAAGTTAAACACTTAAATTTGTTTTATTTGAGGCCTGTAAGAAAGTTTTTATGTAGGTTGTAGAAAAAAGGTTTGGTCTTATACAGAATATTTTCTTATGATATCCTGACCTAGAAGTATTAAGGTAACAAATCAAAAAATATCTCTAAATATCTGTGAGATAAAAATGAGACCTCTGCCTTTCACTTACAGAGAAATTTTCACTTATCTGGAGTGGAGCCACACTAGACTTAAATGCAGGTTAATTAACCATTTGTAAACTATAGGAAGTTTACCAAGCCCTAAACATAAGAAGACATATCAAAGGACAGGGTTATTTCTGGCCAATATAAAAACTTTTAATTCTTTTTTCTCTCTCAGAAAATGATTGAAAAACAAGTAAATAAGTTGTATGAAACCAAGAGAGCCTGTGACAATTATGACAATACACAGTTCCAAGACTGGCTGTTATAGGAAAGTATACAAACAACTCCAGACCAAGAGCTGTTAATAAAGCAGAGGTATGACCAAAGTTAATGCATCTTTTTGCGGACATATTGTGGACCCCAGAAAGTTGTAAAAGTACTAGAAATAATTGAAAGCAGAATGAAAAAAGTATTAGACACTATTTAATCTCCTGTAGTCTTCAATGTGGAGAAAAAGGAAAGGAGATTAAGAGGTAACAGGGATTGGGAACCTTGGTACCATGGCTAGGGAGGAGAGTTTCTACCTGAGAAACTGGAGTCACTAGGGAGCCCAAGAGGTAAGACAAACTGATATTTGAAGAACAATTCCAAAGTACAGATCCCTGACCTTGGGAAACCCAAGTCCATAGTAACAGAGGAAAGAAGGTGTCATTAGCACATTTCAAACTTAAGTTTAAGGAAATTACTGCAAGATCAAAAAGAGAGAGTTGCTGTAACTTCATCTGATGATAATATAAACAGGTGTTATTCCCCAACCAACTGTGTATGTTCATTCAGCTATTACCCACACACATTCAATGTTACCATTCAGCGGCCAAGCCCATGCCCCAGGAGGCAAAGCGATGAATTATATATAGTTCCTCCTCTTTCTCCTTTATCAGGGATGGGGGCCAGTTCTCCATCACCTGGCTCTTATATTTCATGGATTCATGTCATGACATGCCATAATATATACTGATTCACCAGAGTGGCAGACTAGTAGTCTACAGACCTATCTATACATGAGAGGTTGTTCAAGAACTTGGGAATTACAGAGAGGCCAGTACCCACTTATTTTTTAAAGGAAATTCAAATCTACTTGTTTTTTGAAGTCAGTGCTTAAGTTGATTTCAGCTGTCTTTGGAAACTCATGTTCCCAGAACTCCTGAGTTATGACTAATCCCCGTGTAAAATGCTTTTAATCACTCAGTTCTATATTTTGCCATTGTCCCAGCCACAACAACAGAGTCTGATAAAATTAGTACATCATGGTGAGTTGGTGGATCTGACTAGCTTAAAAGTCCCTGAAAATCTCTACGTTTCCTGTAGTTCAAGAAATAAAAAGCAACCCAGAAGGTGGTTTGGGAATGTCAGAATAGATAATACCATCATAAGGGAAACACCCAATTTATCTTCACTTATATTTACACTTTTACTTAGATATTTAGATATGATTAGTAGGGAATTAAACAAGCTTGAACACATGGCAGAAAAGCAGAACATACTCCAGATAAAGGAAGAAGAAAGAGGACATTGGGACCACATTCTAAGAAAACTTAGTCTCCGTAGATAAATTGAAGAGGTGAGAAACACCAAATTTTAAATGTTGATGGGAAAATTGTGCATGATTGTTTTATTTATAAACATTTTTAACAGTCCCACCATATTACCTGAAGTTATTTCAGGTCTAAAAAGTAAACCACTGTTTATAATTTTTTAAAATAATAAACTGCTATTAATCTTATATCACTGTTATAACAGACAAGTTTTTAGTTAATACAGTGAGACTGATACCACACATTATATATCCATCACAGTACAGTCACACTTCATCTCCTCTTAAAGTTTTAGAATTTAACTCTAGTGAAAAATAACCATGCCTGTACTCTCACTCCTCAACATTCAGACAAGGCTACTTGTTTAGGTTCTCTGTCAAAATACATTTAAGGTCAACAGATCACATATGATAACCCCCCAAATCCATAAGAGAAAGTCCCCTTGCCAGCATCTTTTTAGATCCATCTTTGGAGCCGGGCTTATGTTTGAATTGTTTCCAGTAAGAAAATAATTTCCTTCCTTTTGCCATTCTGTTGCATCCACCAATATATTCTGAATAAAAAAGCAGTAAGATAAGCCCATTCTAAAGCCAATGTAAGAGTTTCATTATGGTTGTCCAAATTTCTGTAAGGCCCTTGATTTGACCTAATTCACCTACTGACAAAGACAAAACAAAACAAAAAAAGATTATGAAAGAGAACCCCTGCTGACTACCATGACATTGTGCTCCTTAGGAATGGAAAACAAAAGAAATGTTACTTCTGGGCTTCCCTGGTGGCGCAGTGGTTGAGAGTCCGCCTGCCGACGCAGGGGACACGGGTTCGTGCCCTGGTCCAGGAGGATCCCACATGCCGCGGAGCGGCTGGGCCCGTGAGCCATGGCCGCTGAGCCTGCGCGTCCGGAGCCTGTGCTCCGCAACGGGAGAGGCCACAACAGTGAGAGGCCCACGTACCGCAAAAAAAAAAAAAAAAAAAAAAGGAAATGTTACTTCTAACAAAGATTGGAGAAGAAGTAAAAAGAGAAGCAAGAGTTGAGGAACAACATAGAAAAGTCAAAGAAGAAGCTCACCAGAAGGTAGAGTGAGCTTTGACCAATAATTTGGGCTATTTTGAGGACAGGCTTTTGCCAATTTTGATATTTTAAAGTGTGAATTTTCAGAAGTGGCCTAAACTCACAAGGATATCTATTGATGGAGAGAGCGAGTCTGGTCTGAACCTGGACTTCAAGGGCTGGTCTGAAATGCGACCAGTCTCCAGAAAGTAGGAAATGAGTTAAATTAGATCTAGTTATTAAAATACATTCTTCATGCTGGACAACAAAAGGAAACTTACCCTTATTACCTTCCTAGCCTTATACTCTTTGTGACTTTAGAAATCTCAAGACAGGAATGAGGGCTCCCTTCAAATGTACCATCATATTTGAAGTATTTGTTTTGCATTTCCAGTGGCAAGTTGATATTAAATTTTTAAACATAAAAATTATGCACCACAACTACAGAGCCCATGCACTCTGGAGTCCACGCACCACAATCAGAGAGAGAAAACCCACACACCACAACGAGAGAGAAGCTCACACACCACAACGAAGAGCCTGAGCACCAAAATGAAATTGAGTTATTTGTAATGAGGTGGATAGACCTAGAGTCTGTCACACAGAGTGAAGTAAGTCAGAAAGAGAAAGACAAATACTGTATGCTAACACATCTATATGGAATTTAAGAAAAAAAATGTCATGAAGAACCTAGGGGTAAGACAGGAATAAAGACACAGACCTACTAGAGAACGAGCTTGAGGATATGGGGAGGGGGAAGGGTAAGCTGTGACAAAGCGAGAGAGTGGCATGGACATATATACACTACCAAGCGTAAAGTAGATAGCTAGTGGGAAGCAGCTACATAGCACAGGAAGATCAGCTTGGTGCTTTGTGACCGCCTGGAGGGGTGGGATAGGGAGGGTGGGAGGGAGGGAGATGCAAGAGGGAAGAGATATGGGAACATATGTATATGTATAACTGATTCACTTTGTTATAAAGCAGAAACTAACACACCATTGTAAAGCAATTATACTCCAATAAAGATGTAAAAAATATATATATATATTTTTAAAAAATGTCTCCAGACATGTCCAAATTCCATTATCCCCTGGGATACAAAACTGCCTCCCATTGAGACCCACTACCTATCCTCTCTAATTCCTCCCCACAACCCCATATACAGATTAGGCTATGGCTCCCTCCTGTTGGGCATGAAAGGATAAATAAAATCTATCTTGAATAACTTTGTCATCAGCACTATTAAAAATAAATATTGTGTTTTTTTAAGCTTCTTATCCAAAGATCAAGGAAATGAGTATCACTGCCGGTCACCAGAAATTACACCAAGGACAAAAACGTAATTGTAATATTATGATTAGAAATACTAAAATAGTAATTTGTGTAAATACTGGATTTGGTACTGATTGCTTCTGCTTATAAGATGGATAAATCCTCTGTCCTCTGTTATAAATGATGGATTTTGAGTAATGCTTACCAACAATGCTACAGCCGCTCTTGCGGTCCTAATTACTCAGTTGGAGTCACTGTCTCCACACGCCTCTGAACAGGACAGCCCACGTTTTGCAGCTGACAACTCTGCAAGCCCAGTGCAGAGCCCTGTCCCCTCCACACACAGCCCCTGCTCCTGATCTCATTTCTGTACTTTTCCATTCCCAAAAAGATCCCAAAGCATTTTTTTACGCTGTGCTTCACCGACTGCTGCCACCACAGCTCCCATACCTTGCTCAGCAGTTCTGCCTCCTAGGGAAGCTCATTGGTTTCACCTGGAGCATCATCCTTGCAAATTGCTCACTGGAGGTGCTTGCTACTGATGTTTCTGAAGCCTATGGCCCTAAAGACCTCGTGAGGATCAAGACCTGGACCAGTGCTTTCTCTCAAAACCCTGCCCTTCCTTAGGCTTTGGACTTTTCAGGCCTGAAGTAACTTGTCACTTTACTAGCAGCAGAAGTATTTCATTCTGCCACATATTTTTCTGCAGCAGTGGAGTGTGCAATCAGTGTCACCACTCTTTTTTTTTGGCGGTACGCAGGCCTCTCACTGTTGTGGCCTCTCCCGTTGCGGAGCACAGGCCCCGGACGCGCAGGCTCAGCGGCCATGGCTCACGGGCCCAGCCGCTCCGCGGCATGTGGGATCTTCCCGGACTGGGGCACAAACCTGTGTCCCCTGCATCGGCAGGCAGACTCTCAACCACTGCACCACCAGGGAAGCCCCAGTGTCACCACTCTTATTCCCCTGTTCCTTTTAGAACTGCCCAACTGAGTAGTAGCTGTTGCCATTTTAACATTTCAACCTACTTCTTGAGTTGGCTTCTTTAGCACATGTAGGGCTAGCACTATTTGCTGGATCTAAGTGCCTTCCTTCCTTTTGTTTTCTGGCTCAGTCATTGATTTTTCTAACATACTCCTCTAGATTCTGCCTTTATGGAGTCCCCAAAATGGCTCAGACCTTCAGAGAGCCTCCCCACTTTTCTGCTGCTTTCCCAAAGATGTTGTCTGGGGCAACAGGTGTGGCTTATGTTCTTACTCCTTTAAGTGTTAGCAGTATGGGCATCACCAGGGCGCTTATTAGAAATGCAGATTCTCAGGCCCCACCCCAGACCTACTGAGTCAGAATCTGCATTTTCATAAGATCCCCAGTGTATTATATGCACATTAAATTTTGGGAAACACTGGCTTCCATGACCTCGTGGAGGTGGAATAAAGTAAGGGGGCTTGGATGACTTTTTTGTCCTCTGCCTTCTCTGGTCTTCAGAGAGATGCCCTTATCTCCACTGAGATAGTCCTTGGCCTGTTGTCATTCACAGCTGATTTGGCCATCACTGCCATGACTCATGGTCTAGTCTCGCTGGGCTTAGTAGAATCCTCTGGCTTTCCCATTCCACCTCAGCTCTGGCTGGCTGCTCCACTAACACTCGGGATGGAGACCTCTTACCCCCAGCCTAGTGACTCCCCATGGCAAGCTTCCCAGCTAGATTCTCAGCCCTTTCTGGGCCATGTGTATACCACATGGGAACCAAGAGTGGCTTAAGAAAGCAAAACCTCAAGGGGAAATAGGGAGAGGTTGGTAAAAGGGTACAAATTTTCAGCTATAAGATGAATAAGCTCTGAGGAGCCGGTGTATAACATGGCAACTATAGTTGAAAACATTGTTTTGTATAATTAAAATTTGCTAAGAGAGTAGAACTTAAATGTTTTCAACAACAACAACAAATGTAAATATGTGAGGTGATGGATGTGCTAATTAACTAAATGGGGGAAATCCTTTCACAGTATACATATATATCAAATCACCACAATGTATACTTTAACTGTCTTACAATTTTATGTCAGTTGTAAGATAGTTAAAGCAAAACTTCAGAGAGAGCCTTGCTCTGCCTGACCACACTGTATTGCAACGTTTCTGGGTCATGCCCCAGGTGAGGAGGAGGTGGCAGGGGCGGGGGTAGCCGAAAAAATCTCTTTCTAGAGTCCAAAACAGAGTAGAGCAATAGCTCTTCTTTTCTCTCCATATTAACCTCAGTTATGAAGCACCAAGGCCCAAATGTGAAGACCCATCTTTGCTCTCCAGCCTCTCCCACCACCTTTCCATTTTCCCACCATCTCTGGGCTGCTAAAGGAGTGGACTTTTTTCCCCCTAACTTTTCTTAAGTCATATCCCTTCTTTCTGAGCTCAGATAACTGTTATTGGTGGGCTTAGGGTATCTCCAGTACACTAAAGGAGAATTTTCTAAGTATTCCAGGCTCTTGCTACACAAAAAAGAAGATAAAATTTAGGGAAATTCTTGAGATAATTGCATGGCTTGCAGGTCATACTGTCTTGGTTGTGTCATCGTATTTTGGGATGACAGGTGCTGAATATTACCTGGGTGTTTATCGTGGCATTCCTCCTGTTAAAAATTCTAACCTCCCCTCCCCTAGTTCCACCCCCAGGCAGGTGGATGCCTATGGAAGACTAGGGTAGAGGTCTTGTACTTAGAGAGTCAAAAATGAAAAAAAATATATACAATTTAAAAAATAGCCCTGTTGCATAATGGCTGTTTCGCATCTGTCAAGCCCCAAAAGTGAGCACAGCAAAAGATGGTCTCCAGACCTACATGTAGAAGGCATGATCACTGTAAAAAGTGTAAAATATAGAAAAACATGCAATATATGTAATGTGACAACCGAATAAACTTGGGCAAAAGGCATGAACAACCATTTTACTGAAGACGTACAGATGGCAAATAAGCACACAAAAAGCTGTTTAACATTATTAGTCATTAGGGAAATATAAACCAAACCACAGTGAGATAACATTATACACCCTGTAAAATGTCTAGAATTTAAGTAACTGACCATACCAAGTATTTGCAAGGACGTGAAGCAACTAGAACTCTCTGACATTGCAGGTGGGAATGTAAAATGGTACAACCACTATGGAAAACATTTTGGCAGCCTGAGTTAAACTTACATCTACCACATGATTCAGTCATTCCACTCCTAGGTATGTGCCCACAAGAAATGAAAATATATGTCCACATAAAGACTTGTACATCAATGTCCATAGCAACGTTATTCATAATAGCCAAAAAACTGGAAACAACCCAAATGTCCTTCGGCAGGCAAATGGATAAACTGTACTGCATCCATACCATGGGATACTACTCAGTAACAAAAAGGAAAAAACTATTAATACAGGCAACAATATTGATGAATCTCAAAATAATTATGCTGAATGAAGGAAGCCAGATCACCCCCCCCCAAAAAATGATTAGTTCATCCGGTTTGATTCCATTTATAGCAAACTCTAGAAAATGCAAACTAATTTATAGTGAAACAGATCAGTGATTTCCTGGGGGACAGGAGTAGAGAGAGGGATGAACTATAAGGGGGCACAAGGAAGCTTTTGGGGGTGATGTAAATGTTTATCTTGATTGTGGTGATGGTTTCATAGGTTTATATACATGTCAAAACTGAACAAATGGTACATTTTAAATATGTTCAGTTTATTGTACTTCAATTATAATTCAATAAAGTTTAAAAATTAAATGATTTCTCTTTCATTTGCTATAGGACCATCTCACCATTTGTATAGTTCTGTAAATATTCCTGAAAAAACATCACCCTCGTTATCTTCTCCTCATGATGTACAGAGTAACACAACAGAACAAAAGGTAGAAAGCTGTATGTCTCGGGTGCTTTGTATTGATCATTTATTTATCTGGTTAACTTTCCTGTCTATGGGATAGCCCCTTCACTGGCATGGTACTGATTGGTTAGAAATAATGGGGTTCTACACAGGTCTGGACCCTCTCCTTGGTAGAGAAGGTTCTGAGTCAGCTTCATGCTAAATGTACCATGTAGTTGAGCAGAAACTAACAAATATTCGATGATGATGATGATGATGATGATAGCTAACATTGATTGAGAACCTGCTGTGGGCCAGGTCCTGTGCTAAGCTAGAAGGAAGGAAAAAGGGGGAAAGTAGGTGACATAGGATACAAAGATGGAAAAGACATCATCACTGCTCTTGAGGACTCATCTTCCAGGGATCAGACACACATAAACAGAAGTCCTTACACTCAAAGGAGTGAAGAGTTTTGATTTGTACAAAATGTAGAAGCACATAAGATTTAGAGAATAGTCCTGCAAAGAGAAATCTAAAAATGCTTTATAAAAGGAGGGCTTAATTGAATTAGGTCTTGAAACATGAGTGGGAAGTTTCCAGATGAGTAGATGTGAGGATATGGTGAGGCCGTATTACAGACAGGCTTAAAGTGTTAAGTGAAGGCATGAAAGTTCAAGCCAGCAAAACCATGGCACAGGAGGAAAGCAGACTAAAAAGGTAGGTTGAAGACAGAACTTAGTATACCTTGCTGAGGTATGAATTTATTCTCTCAGTAGTAGGGAGCCGATGCAGGTTTTTGAGTAGGGGTGTGAAATAAGAATGATTTGGGTTTAAAAAGATAATCTGGTTGCAGTGTGTGATATAGATACATAGAGAAAAGAGATTAGAAGCAAGATAGTTTTGAGTCTATTGGGATAGTCCAGATAAAAGTGATAAAGGCCCAAACTAAAGCAGTGACAATGAGGGTAAACAAGAGGCCACAGACTTAAGATATTTCAGAATCAGACTATGTCAGGATTTGGTGACTCAACAGATGAGTAGAACCAGAGAAAGGGAGACGACAATGATGATGATGATGATGATGATGATGATGATGATGATGATGATGATGATTTAATTTTTGTGTATGGGTTTTCTGTGCTCCCATAGTGCTGAGGCTTACCTCTATCTCAGAACTCATTATACTCCATCATATATGCCTGTCCTTTCTACTGGATGATAAACTTCTTGAGGTCGGGAATTATGTACCTTATTTCAGTTACAAGCCGTGTACTCAATAAGCAACAGATTGGATTAAACTAGCCTTATCTGAAATAAACGGAACAATTCTAAGCTTTCTGGAATGGAGCACTGGATGGATTGTTAGGCCTTTAATCAGAATATGGAAGACAGAGAAGTAGCAAGTTTGGAAAGATGGGAGTACCTGAGTACACGATAAGCTTCATTTTAAACTAGTTAAGTTTAGGTACCTGTAAAAGATATCCAGTAAGAGGTTAATAATAGATATTAGCATTGAGACCAGAGCTTAGGAGAGAAGTAGGGGATGAGGGGAAAGGGGAAATACTGTATTAATTTGATTGCTCTAGAGTCAGCAAAAGTCTCTTTTAGAAGGCTGAGTACTAATTAATTTTTTGTCTTGAATGTTAAACCATACAGAAAGATAGAGAAACAATTAAGACATCATATCCTTTAAATGATGGAGGTAAGAAAATGAACAATATTTGCAATTGCTCTGATATCTTCCAGTTAGTTTTATCATACAGTTTTCCAAGTTATGCTTTTTACCCTGATTATAAAATCTATGATTAATTTGATAAAGGAAGATATAAAAATTATTCATGATTGTAAATATTAGTATCACACATTTTTGAGTGATTGCTGGGTGAACAGGCCCTTTGGAATTGGCAAAGAAAGCGTGGGGAAGTTAGACCCTCTGCTGTGGCTGCCTATATAAATTCCCAACATACTGCCATTAGGGAGTCCTAGTACAGAGAATTCTCCCCATGAAGGTCTCTACCCTCTAATGCCATTTTTCTCCCCAGACATAAAAATACATCCTGTTTCCCACCTCCCAGGACTGGACTAGAGGTTAGCTAAGTCTTTGTTAGTCTCTGCAAAAGATTCCCACGCATATCCTGCACACTCACCAAGAGCACTAGGACATCTCCACCTGGGCAGCCCACAAGCACCTCAGATCCAATATGTGTAAAACCAAATTCATCATCTTCTAGTCACCCCCAAACCCGTTCTCTGATTCTCTTAATTTTATTCAGGCACAAGACCTGAGTCGTCTTTGACTCTTTCCTACTGCTCATATCCTACATCCAAAAGTTGCCACCTTCTGTCCAATTCACCACCTTAAATTCTCTCATAATCTTCCCTTCCTTTCCATTCGTGCCACCCATGCCCTTAAGTACTGCAATAATTTGCCTCCAATCTCTTCTTCCTCTTAATCTATCCTACATTTTGCTGTGAATGTAATCTTCCTGAAATACAGCTTTGGACATATAATTCCTCGACCAAAAAGTCCTCGGTGGTTCCCCCTTGCCTACTGAATGAAGTGCAAAACAGTTCATTCTAGGGCAGGGGAGTGGTGGGAGATTTAGCTGGCAAAGTAATTTAGGGCCAGAAGTTAGGGAGTTCAGGCTTGTCCCTGATGGCAGTGGTGGGCCACTGGAAGCTGGTAAGCAGGGGACTTCAAAAAAAGCTTTTTATACTTAGAGATACTGCCTTAACTTCCATAAATAAATACATCGTTGACTATGGTAATTCTAGACATTATGGCAGCCCAACAAGGAGAACTATATCATTTTTTCTTATTTAAAGGTACCTCTTCTTTCCCCCAGAAATTACAAGTACTTCACTTCAAACTCCAGGTGTTTCTGCAAAAACAGCAAATGTCTATAGACACTCTCTACAAGATACTTCAAAACAAGAGGCAAGTAATATTTCTTTTGTTCCAGATACAGACAGAACAAATGACATATGAAATTATGATCAAGATTGGCATAACACAGTTTCATGTATTAAATGACAATTCAGAACAGCCTTATTCCCTGAAATTAACCACCCTATAGTAAGATTTTATAAAAATTGAAATGTGAACCCAAAGGAATAATCCTGTGCTACTTCAGACTTCCAGCACTCATGGTTATCAGTTATGTTAACGTTGCCATGCTGTAAGTGTAGGGAATATCAGTAACAAGCTGTAAGCTAACAAAAGAAAAATGGTGAGCCTGAGAGTTTAAATGTGTTAAATAGATCCAAAATTTGAATATTTGTCTCAATTCTTAATAGAGATTTACCAGAAACAACTTGAGTGTTCCCACTTAGCCCTTAGGTTACAGTCTTCCTAAATGATGAGCTTCAAGAGCTTCAAGGTCCATACCTATGCCCTGCAGAAGAATCAATATATTGGGCTTTTGTGAATCATTTCTCTTCTAGTGCTGATGGGTTGTGCAGAGACAGCCATACTGCCTCGCCCTATCCCCTTTGTGACCAGTGATCACTCATCTGATTGCAGGAAGTTGGCCACAGACATTCAGGGTACCTGGTCACAACATATATTACCTCTGTGCGTTGCCAATTTGTCATTCATTATAAGAATCAAATGTACCTCCTTGGCTCCGTTAGCACTGCATTAACTGGCTCACCTGTTCTAAAAAGTTAACATATTTTTCCATATTCTGTGTTAAATGCATAGAAAGTGACAGACCCGATTACATATCTCTTCAAATGTAGCATGTTAGCCACAATATGCTTCTCTATATAAACACATATTTATAAAACACCTGCTGTGTCTAGGGCACTGTGCTACTGTGCTAACATCCATAATCTGTATGCTTAGTATCTAATTAAAGAATCTTAACTACTTTAAGATAGTTTAGTAGTTGCACATCAGGAATTAATAACTTTTTTCACTAGCCTCACTATACAGTCAAAAAAAAAGTATTCTCTGAGTGTAGCATGGACGGCAAACTTAGTACTACATATGTTATCAAAAAAACCCAATAAACGAATTTAGACCATCTGTTTTTAAAGAAGGCTTTAAAATACATTGGACAATATGCATAAATCAAATGGTCACAAATACCTAATTTATTTTGAGAAATAGCATGACCACTTTTATTACAATAGAATCCAATGCTATTTTCCAGCTTATTTCACCCATCCCATCAGTGTCAGGAAATGTACTTCTGGTGGCTTGTGTTCAGCTCTCAGGCCTAGAAAACAAATAAAGTCTACTCTGTTGGATTTACCTTCCTGTATAATTACCTAAGCAGGTAGAGCTCTTGGCCAAATCAAAGAGTCACATCCCTTGTGTGCAGAAAACCTGCTCTGTGCTTTCCAGCTCTCTCAAAACATTTTCCCTATAGTTAACTTTCTTTAAAAACCACACATACTCTTTTTAGCTATTCAACTGATTACCTTCCATGCTGATCAGTGCATTCCTCAGTTAGTTAATTTTAGTAGATTAATGAATTGTATAAGCCTTTGAATTCTGTAAGTAATGTACGTAATGTAAACCAAATGAAACACGTGTATATTATAAATGGACTTTTTAAATCACTTTATTAAATTTCTGTGAGAAATAGATGATGTTCAAATTCTTTGAAAACTCATTTGAGGATTTTCTTTGTTTTTTCTTGTGGCATGTATAGGTGACATATGCTGATGTGAATGGGGAAAAGGCCAAGAAATCAAGCTTAAACTATGAGTCAGGTAAACATTAACAATAACTATTAAGGAAATCCTGCAATCCATTAATGCATTCATTCAACTAACATTTATTGAGCTTTTGCTACATGCCATGCACTATGCTAATTATTGAACACATGAAGTAGAGAAGCCATGGTCCCTATCCTGGATTTTACAGTTTAGTGTAGAACAGTCATGCCAGTAATCACAATCACAATATAATAAGCCCAATAAAGGAGGTATATAAACAAAGTCCACTCTCCATAGGGAAGCCAAGGAAGCTTTTACAGAAGGTGCCACAATTGAGCTGAGACATGAAGGATGAGAAAGAATTTTCTAAGCAGACAAATGGAAAGAGAACCTTCCAGGAGAAGGGAATACATCTACCAAGATATACACATTAGAGCATAGTGGGTTTGTGGAAATAGTTTTTTTTCAGAATTGCTTTAACTAAAAGTTCAAGTTAGAGAATTACAGATGAAGCTTGACTGGTAGATAAGGGTTAGAGCATTAAGATTCTGGTAAGCTGTGCCAGGAAATCTACCTTTTATCCTGTTATCGAAGGGCAACTATTGAAGAATATTCGCAGGAGCATAATATGGTCAGACTTTGCCTTTTCTGCTCACAGACATAGAAAACAAACATACGGTTACCAAAGGGGAGAGTGGGGGGGGATAAATTAGGAGTTTGGGATTAACAGGTACACACTATTATATATAAAATAAATAAAATACAAGGACCTACTATATAGCACAGGGAACTATATTCAATATCTTGTAATAACCTATAATGGAAAAGAATCTGGAAAAGAATCTGAATCACTTTCCTGTACACCTGTAACACAACATTGTAAATTAACTAGACTTCAAAAAATGACCAAAAAAAAGAAAGAAAAAAAAGAATTTGCCTTTTATAAAAAAGGAAAGTGGAAGTAGACGTGAAGAGACTGGAGGAAATGAGACAATAAAAATAACAGTTAGCATATTGAACACTTACTATGTACCAGGAACCATACTAAACTATATTCTCTCATTTAACCCTCCCAACAATAAAAGTATTTTTATCTAACATTTTACACATAAGTAAACTAAGTCTCAGAGTGGTAAATTATCATGCCCAAGATTTCACATAATATGTGGCAAAGCCAGGGTTTTAACCTAGGTCTATCTTGCTCAACCAATCCTAACTGCAATACCATACTGCCCCTTATTACAATTAAGAGGCTATTACAATAGTGAAGGCTAGAAATGAGTCCTGAACAAAGTCAGTGGCAGTGAGGATGAAGAGCTGGGCACAGATTGGACTCAGACTAAGAGGGTCAAATGGATGAGATTTGGTTACTGATTGAATATGGGGGAAGAATGAATTGAAGACAATTCCAGATTTCTAGTCTGAGCAACTTAATGGATAGTGAATAGTGATGCCATTCAGTTGACAGGCAATACATTAAGATGAACAAGTTTGGAAGAGAAAAAATAAGTTCAGCTTTGAATATGTTGAGTTTGAGATGCCTGAGGGCATCCAAGTGGGACATCTAAGTGGAATAGTCAAGGGGGCAGTTGTAGATATTGGTCTGGGATGCATGGGAGAAGCAGTGAAAAGAACACCTTATATCAAAACCTATGGGAAATAATAAAAGCTGTTCCCATAGGTTTGGTATAAAGTGTTCTTTTTAAGGTAGATTATACTTTCTCCTTTTTATTCCCTCTTTGACCTAAGAGTTATCCATAAGTATGTTTCTTAATTATCACGAAATTAATATTTTTGGCCACATTTTTAAAGTTAGGTTCAGAGAATGTAGCCTGTAGATCTTTAACACATTGAAGTTGTTAACGTTTTCTTTGTGGCCAAATATGTGACTGATATTTGAAAGTGTTCCATGGACATACAAAAAAATGTATAATTCTTTATTTAAAGGATGTAAGGCTCTAAATGAATTTTAAATTATATTTATTGATTATATTATTCAATTATTATATGTCTTTACTGATTTTTTTGTCTACTAGACTCTTTTCTTACTGCCTGCTAGATGTATCCAGCCATCAAAGAGGTGTATGGAAGTTCTACACTATAATTGTATTTTTATCAAATTCCCATTGCATTTCTAATAGGTTTTACACAGTTAGGCTCTTTAGGATATTTAATGCACCATGTTGCTAGAAACCATAGAAGAGTTCCTTATTCTTTTAACCGCGCCATTATTTATCTATTGCTGAATAACCAAAAAAAAACCCTAAAACCTGGCAGCTTAAAAAAATCATCTCACAGTTTCTGTGGTTAGGAATACAGAAGCAACTTAGCTGGATGGTTCTGATTCAGGGTCTCTCATGAGGTTATGGTCAAGATGTCATCCAGGGCTGCTGCAGTCATCCTAAAGGCTTGACTGCGACTGGAAGATTCACTTCTAAGGTTTCTCACTCACATGACTGTTGGCAGGAAGTCTCAGTTCCTCACCATGTGGGCATCTCCATACATCTCTTGAGCATCCTCATGATATGGCATCTGGCTTCCCCCAGAGTGAGCAATCCAAGAGAAAGGGGCTGAAGCCACACTATATTTTACAACCTAGTCTCAGAAGTTATACACCATCACTTCCACTACATATTCATTAGAAGCAAGTCACTAAGTCCAACCCACACTTAGGAGAAAAGAATTAACCTCCACCACAGGAGGGAGTATTATGAAAGAATTTGTAGATATATTTCAAAAACACCACAACAGTATTATCTTCACACTTTTTTTCAGGTTTGTTCACTATTAATTCCAGCTCCTTCCTTTCCAAAACTGTACACACTCAAAAACATACTCATACACAAAGAAACTCAAGAAGGTACATAAAATTTAAGTAAAACTTCTATGCAGATCGTTGGAATTTACTGGTTATTCACAATACACTTTACATTTATTGGGAGAAAAATAAATAGATATTCACCTTGACTTTGAACTGGCTTTAATTGGTAATACTACCAATACTTTCTAATACTTTCTATTATTCAAAGTATTCTGTTTGTTTAAGACTGTTTAGTCATGATTGTGCACAACTGACATACACCATCCCAGTATTCCTATGGATGTATTCTACATGAAGACTTGCTTTAGTATCATTATCCAGAAATAGTTACTAAAATCCACTTATGGAACTCTGCTAGATGGCATACAAAGCATGTTAGACAGTATTTGAGTGGGAAGAGATTAATGACAGGCAGACTAATGAACAAACATTGAGCCAACGTGTGTGTTAAAGAATTAATTCAAGGGACTTCCCTGGAGGTCCAGTGGTTAAGACTCTGCGCTTCCACTGCAGGGGGTGCGAGTTTGATCCCTGGTTGGAGAACTAAGATCCTGCATGCCACGTGGCGCAGCCAAAAAAAAAGAAGAATTAATTCAACAAATAAATGTTCTTGAGTGCTTAGTATATGCCAGGCACTGTAATCTAGTACTCACAATACAGCATAGTAAGTCCTATAACAGAAGGATGTATAGGGTGCTTCAGGAGCATTGACAGAGAATGCGTCTATCTAGGCAGATATCAAGGAAGGCTCTCTGAAGGAGGTGACACAAGCTGAATGAGTCCTAAAAATGAGAAATTTAAGAGGGACACTAGAGTTACAAGGGAAATAGTGAGGGCAGAGGCAAAGGGAACTGAGTGTTGTTCAGTATCTCTGGAGCATAGAATATATGTAGAATGGTGACCAGAGATGAGGCTGGTGAGGAAGGCAATCATCCCAGACCTTAAGGTGTATTTGATGCCTGACTGGTAGTCCCTGGAGGGTTTAAACAGAGCGTTGACAGCAGGGAATAAAAGACCTATTAAGATATGTTAATTACCATGTTACAAGTAGCCCATGAAGGATACCAATAAATAGTAATTTTCTTTTTCTCTCTGAAAATTCACCTGCAGCTCCCGGAATCTTCTTTTCTCATGACTCATCAATTAAGTAAATATCTAAGAAAACTTAATAAAGTAATGTGTTGCTTTAAATTAATGTTTAAATAATTACACAGGAGTGCTGTTTGAATCCTCCATTCTTGTAGTTTTACTTGTCTGTAGTAAAACTCTCCCCTTTTGCAACCTCTCAGGACTAAGCTAAAACTGTAAAGTAGGTAAAGCTAGCTGTTCGCGCTCTTCCACCTCCTTCTCTCTTTGTTCTCCCTTTAGTCCTGTGCCCCCCGATAGACAGTACTTTCACTCCCCTTTCAGGGAGCACTACTTCTGGGATCTGGATCTATTCTTTTCCCCTGTCCCCACTCAAAAATGCTGCATTACTTTTGCCTTTTGAGGTTACTGGTTTTCTAATGATGATAAATTAGTTTACTATATATTTATTTATTTATTTTTAACATCTTTATTGGTGTATAATTGCTTTACAATGATGTGTTTTATATATATAGTATTAATGACTTAATCTGTTACCCCCCTTATCTGTTATATATATAGCATTAATGACTTAATCTGTTACCCCCCTAAGGATATTTGCACTGTAATCCGAAGTAATCAGTCTCTCATGATGCAAAATAAAGGCCAGTGGAGAACTTTTCTTTGGCCTGGGAGCCTTTCACCCCTCAAACCTTGGTGGCCATCCATTCTGCTGATGTCCTATTCCCCTCAAACTTGAATAATAGTTCATGCACATAAAATAACTCCTGATGGAACACACATACCCAACACCATCATCTTTTAAACACTCAACAAACCAAATGAGGTTCAGGATAGTTTTTATAAATCCCAAACTCTGATGCAAATGGTTGGGTAAAGTGAAGTAGTGTGTGGTGGTAAATGGTGTTGATGTTCAGACCAAGGTTTTTAGAAAAGGATTTGGGGGTAGGAGTGATAGCAGTCAGCTTGTCTAATTTGCTGAGGGCTCATGGGATACAAGGATGCTGAAGGAAGGAAACTGACTAGCTCAGTATCAAGGTAGTTTCAAGAAATAAAAGTGAGAGAATAATGATTATGTGTAGTTTTATACAGTGTTAATTCCTGCCTCCCTCTTCCTCCTGACCAACTCCCACCCTAGACTACAGAATCACTTGAGTCTTTTCAATAGCAAATGCTCTGGATACCCTTTTATTAAAAATCAGCTAAGATGAAGAACTCTGTATATGACCTGGAGCTTCTCTCCCATTCCTTTCAAATACACAGGGTTAAAATACCTTTAGCTATACCTAGGACAATTCCAGGACACAGCACAAGAAAACCTAGCTACAACACATCTGGTATGGCTCTGCCCATTGCACCCACGTCACATTCCTTTACCTTACAGAAAAGAACCCAGGTTCAAGGCCTTTGGCTTAGTCCTCTTGTTCTGATGCAGCTCTTTGCTTCCCAAGACTCAACTGTGGACGCATCATGTCTGTTCCACCATTTACCTCCTCTCTCTTCTCTTCCTCCAACTCCCTGGTTCTCTGTTTTTTCTAATGCTAACGTAAAGGACATACACAGTAAGCTTAATAAAATAGAATTAGGAACCAAAGAAGTCAGGACAGGAGGAAGCAAATGTGATAAGATAGCGATGTGGTAAACAGTTGTAATTATTAAGCTTTGCATTTAGATACTGAGTATGTTCTGATGATTGGGATAGAAGATGAGAGGAGAAACAGAGTAAAGAAGACAGTGAGTCTGTTGCCCTGAAGACTGTGCTCAGAAGTTTGTATTTCACTCATTGAGTGACAGTCTATGGTTTTGAGGAGAGATGTAATATTATCAAATCAGTAACTTTGCTGAACACCCCTGATAGCATCATATACGACAAATTGAAGACAGACACTTCTTCTCTGCAGAAGTCCATTAATGATTTGTAGCCTGCACAGTGGCCTTCATTTGTACACATAGAGCTAAAATATGTTAAATGGAAATTTATTTACCAAACTTTCTTGAGAACCTACTATGTTCAAAGTATAGTGCTGGTTATTAGACAGATACCAAGATGAATAAAGCACTGCCCCTGACCTCATTTGTGCTTCACAAAGCACGAGGAGAAAAGACAGGGAGACATGAGCAATACCAGAGAGTGAATTGAGGGCAGGACAGTGGATAAAATGTTAGGCAAAGGGAGGGCCACCCATGGAACTACCCAGTTTTTGGCTTATCAGATTGGACCACTGATGTTAGGATACAGAGGTGCTGCTTTTAAATCCCATTCAACCACTGGAATGAGTAAATGGATTTGGCAATAGAATGGACTACATGTATGTATGATCAGGAGGTATGAGACATCACTCCAAAGCTGTGGGCCTGAGGTACCAGTAGAGGACCACCAGTTACATTAAAACTTAGATATTCAGAAGGATTAGGCAGACAGACTAAAATTCAGTCTTGTCACATTAATCTTCAAGGGGCGGTTGGCCAGTTATCTTTTGGACTAAAGTGAGGTTGTATGGAGGAGAAGGTTAGGAAGAGAAAGGTTATATTTATAGCTTTATGACATAGCAAGTTAAATGGTGAAAAACTGTGCCTTATCTTTGGGGCTTCTAAACTAATTATCATTAATATCACTGCCCTCTTTATTTAAGAAGTAGAGAGTTGGCAGTACAAATGACCTAAACCTTAGACGCTTTAGTAGCATCAGCCTATTAGGGAAAACCACCTAAGACTAGGGAAAAGTGGATGGAATATTATAGCACTCCTAGAATTGTTGTGGAACTTTCCAACATAACAGTGAGTTCATTTGCATGTTTCTGCTCAATTGACTCCAAAGAGAAACTGATAATTCATTGCAAATTGCAGATTTGTATCCAATATTACAACTAGTTTCTAGTGGTCTTATATAAGGCTTTTCTGATCTATATGGTTAGTTTTGTTCTTAGTTCTGTGCTATTTCCTTTTATCTAAATGCATGCCTTTGGGACAGAAAGTCTGTGGGGAGAAGTAGAAACATACACAGGACTCCACTTGCTGCCTGTGGTATAAGATAGGGAGAGCAGAAAAAAAGAATCTGGGTGCATTGGATTGCCGAGGATCTACAAAAAAGAAATTGTGCTGGAGTTGGCCTAAGAAACTGGGTCTTAGAAAAATGAATGAAGCCAAAGGATAGGAATTATGTCACTGATGTGAGCATTCATGTTCTAGGTTCTATATTGCAAAAAGGTATTAGTCTGTGGATGGGCTATTGATGCCTAACCCTAACTGAGACCTTTTCCTGCTAGGATTTAGGTTGTAATTTCACAGTCTGACTGTATGTCTCAAAATTAAATTGTTAGGCCTTGGAGGAAAAAGTAAATTTGATAACATAAAGGCAGGACAAGTAAAAATGAAAATAGAAGCACCATGTTTCCTTTAAGAAGGTCAAGAAGAAGAGAGGCAAGGGATCCATGGAGGCAGAAAAAAAGTAAAAATGAAATTATGAAAGTAAATCATAATTAGTCTTAGGCCTTGATTTTTTAAAACTTTTTGTTATTATTCTATAATTTACATGATTTTGTTGTTCTCTTGCTACAATTTAGTAAAATATAATTTTGGTTCCATGTAGTAGGTCATAACAAATAATTCTGATTAGAACACAGAATAGAATATTGTGATACCTAGAAAAGGGCTCCATCTAATTTGATATTGCATATGATCTGAAACCCGTTATTTTAATCTATCATTGTCAGTGGATCATCCATTGATCTTTTCCTACTGTGGGGCAAGGAGAGGAGATTAGGAATTGTGAGGAGGTGGGTAGAAAGTGAATTATCAGAAAGCTCTGATCAAGCAGGACAGGCAGAAAGGACTAGCCCATCCCCTCTCTCGCCAACCCCATCCATGCTCTTCTCAACTCACTACAGAACAAACATGGCTAAGGTGGATCAACAGTGGTAATATCAGATAGGTGTTAGTTTACTCAGCACCTATTATTCTACTCTTTATGCAGCAATTATTCTACTCCTCTGAGTAATTAATAGAGCATGTCCTATACCCAGGGGCCAATTTCTAAATAAGAGGCTAAATAGGAGGGTTAGATAAAAAAAAAAAAGCTTATTCTTCTCTGTGAATTGCTGGGGAGGAAAAAAAACTCCCAAGCACAAAGCGGGTAATCTGATTCAATGATTAGGAATTTGGAGGAAAGTTACATAAATTATTAACCATAAGAAATAAAATCAATCTCTTTTTACTTTTTCAGGCAACAAGACTACCATCAAAATCACTGTCAAGAAAAAGTATGTACGATGAAACTCACTGATAAAGCAATTAACTATATTTTCTAATATGTTATTAGAGAAAAATCTGTGAATCAGACAACCAGCAAAATCATCTGCTGATATTAGTCAGTTTCCCTCTTGGCCGTTTTCTCTTCCTTGCCTTTCACTCTCAGTTAATCTTGAGTTTTGCAGAGGTCCAAAATTATTGTTAAAAGAGTTATTGTTAAGGGGGGTACAAAGTTACTGTTATTGGCCTTTTGCCCAGGGGGCTCAGGAGGGTAGATTGGGGGAGGCTTAGGAGGTTTAATCATCACAGGGAAAGCATCAAATACCACAAACCCACTTCATAATGGGAAGACATTAAGGGAAATACCTTTGCAGACCCCTGCAGATCTGGCTCAGGGCTGAGCATCCTGCCCCTCAGGCAGGTGAGCCAGGGTGCCTAGATCTGTCTCTTAATTCTCCTGGGAGTAAGAAGAGTCTTACGATAGCTACTCCATCAAAAGAAGGGACCTGGTCACAAGAGAGCTGCAACTTGGGCCTGGCAGAGAAGAGGGTAAATTTGATAAGCCCCAACTCTGGGGCTAGACAGAGGAATCATGAACAAGAAAGGGGTTCAGGGGAGTAGCACACTCACACACTCTTTCAAACATACACCTGATCAATTCATAGAATGTGCAACAAACACAAAGGCTGAGACATACTGGCACCAAAACGATATTTCTTGGTTTAATAATATAGTGAAAATGAGCTGAATAATCAGATTCTACTTATCGCATTTCGCTTCATTAAAAACTTGATGAATGTTCCAATTTTATATGTCAAAGTTGGACATGCTTCTTCTCAGCTACCCTAAGAGTAGTAATGTAGGTCTGCTGTACATTATCTCTGGTGATAAGAAAATAATATATATTGAAATTCTTAGCTCATATGTATTGGAACGGATTTAGATCAATTTAGACCAAGAAGGTGAGTAACTTACTTATTAATGTTTAAACATTATTCTTAGAAGTGTTTGATTTAGGACATTTTACATAAGTAAAACAAGTCTTTTTCAACCATATGCTGTCATTTCAAACTATGTTTTTCAAACTCAGTAGCCATTTTCTGGTCTGCACAATAGGTGAAAAAAATACATTACGAGAGCTAGATAGTAGTGATGTTTGTGCAACATTGTCAATGTACCTAATGCTGCTGAACTATACACTTTAAAATGGTAAATTTTATGTTATGTGTATTTTATCACAATAAAAAATGCATTAGGAGATTTGGGAAATGGACTCGAATAAAACAGCTTTTCCTTGAAGCGTCCCTCAAACCTTCTCTAATGGGTCAGGAGAGAATATGCTACATACGGCAAGGTGTTAACTTTGATTGTTGGCCTAAACCTGAACAATCTGGGGCTACCTTTGGAGATAATTCTGAGGCAACAACAACATTATAGGGAATCGGGTGCCCAAATGCCAGGATATCAAACAATGCACAGCTAAAATGCCAGGCATCCAGCCTTTGCTGCCACTGACTTGTAGCCACAGCCTTGAAAAGTAGAGTTCCTGTGGAAGGTTCACACTCCTGGTCTGGCTGTCTTGAGGATAACAACTTTAAAAAGAATACTGTTTTATTATAGGCAAAAGGATTTTTATGATCCCAAAATATATCTGCAATAAGTACACATACATAAACAGTTATAGAGTTTGGCAGGTGCACTTTGCATCTGCCCCTGGTCCAGTCTAAGCTGTAATAGTGAGCATAATTAACCATGAGGAAATGGCCATTCAAGTCTGGTCCCTGGGTTTCTGCTTTAGCTCATACTAAAAGAGCCCCAACTTCCCTCCACTGCTTGGCCTTCTGGCCCTTTGAGTACGAGTTCTGGCTCAACCTTCTTTCCTTCCGAAATTAATGTGTTTCTTTATTTCTTGAGCTGTCCTCTGCCTCCCAATCCAAGAGAGTTTGCACTGATAATCTTTCGTTGGACCTAAGCCTGTTCATTTCCCTTAAATCATCAGTGCTAACCGTTGCCCATTGATTAAACTTTAACAACTAGCTGTAGTCGTTTGCATATATAAACACAGTCAATTGACAGAGGAAGGCAGCAATAGGCCAGCCACAGAACCCACAGGCTGATCCCTCCACTATGGGGCTACATTTTTTACCCTCATCTCCTAGCTAAATGGATGCCTAAGTAAAAGGAGGCTATATCCACAAAGGCACATAAATGTTTGAACTGCAAATTTGTTTCATGAAATAGTTTGTTAGAGGTAACCTGGTTTGTATTTTTAAGAAATATTGCTTGGGTCATAAACACAGTCTTACTTCTTGCCAGGGCATTTGTTTTCTACGAGCCTAGACACCCACTTGGCTGTTTTTTTTTTTAACCAGGAAGCCATTTATCCTCAGCAATAAACTTTTATAGTTCCAAGGGATTTGGGGGTTTTTTTCTGCTTTATTTTATTTTAATGGGTGTACTATTTTATTAACATTTAAATTTCACCAACAATGAGCTCAAGTATATGCTAGCCCTATGTTCAGATTTTTGAAACAAAGATAAAATGGACAGACAGCTTTAAGGGTGCAATGTATTTAACACTACACAATATATTCAACAATTAGACAATCTAGGTGGTGGTATAACTATACACTTAGGAGCACAAGTATAGGGTCCAAGGGATTTTGAATCAAAGAAAATCTTATTCAAAAAACAGATCACAGCCACAGAGAATAAACCAACTTGAAACTAATCTGGTGTTCTAAATAGATTTCCTATGTTCTCTCTATACACCGTGGCTGGATTGTAGCTATGCATTGTTTGATAAAAGGAATTAAAGGTTAGTCCCTGTCCCTAAAATAGAGTAAATTCATATGTGATTTCCCTTGTATCCCCGCTCACCTCCTTTCCAGATAACTTCTGAAGAATTGAACAGTATAATTCAAAATATAATGACCTGCGTTGTGGCTGCAGTGACTAGTATATTATATCCAGCCATCACAAAATATGAAGAAAGGTCACGAAATACTATATACCCAATGCCTGATGACTCTACCCTCTCTTCTGATAGTGAGAATTGCTGTAGCACATGCCGTGAAACATTTCTATATGAAACAAGTAAGATAGATGGTTCAGGCAGAGCCCTGTGCAGAGGCAGCTGACAAGTCAATAGGGCAACCAGTGGCACCGTCAAAATCGTCTTCTGCCCATAAAGAAAGAACAGATGTAGAAAGAATATATCATAGGAAAGAACACTCAGAAAAGAAACCTAAAACCCCCGAACCTAAATATAATGAGAAATCTGAACCCCCCAAGCTTAAAACCTGTAAATCCAATAGTCACCTTGTTGCACTGATTGAAACAGGCACAAGGAAATGTAAAGATGCTACCACTGAAACAGATGGCTTAGAACGCCCACTGTCTCCTGATGAAAAAGCAAAAGCTGTAAATGAGATGCAGGAGTTAAATGATGTTTTACTTAACTTTAAATATCACCTAAAAAAGGAAACTGAGTTGATTTTAGAAAACATTTTTCATGAAATGGTGTCTGAATTAACCCAGACCATCCCCACCCTTTCCTTTGTTACGGCCGAAGCTTTGGTTGACCAAACTGACACTGACAAAGGAGACTTGCTCTCCAGTGTTGATATTTCCTCAGCAGCTGCTGAAATTATGGAAAATGTGCTTGAGAAGCTACAGTCTGCAGTTGAGAAAAAATGTACCGAGGAATTTTCACAAGAAAATGTATCCGTTCACTTTAAATCAAACTTAGTCAGTGGAGAACATTTCATTTCTCCAAAAGAAAAAACTTCAAAAGCTTCACTGCCCTATGCTTTGGAAAACATGAATGATATTGCAGAGAATATGGTTCATGCGATTTTAGAAAAGCTGACGGCTCTTGCATTTTCTAAGCAAAGTGAACTTTTTCATCTTGAAATCACAACTGAACTGGCTTATCAGCAACACAGGGAAAATCGAACATATACATTCCTTCAAAGAGCCAGCAAAAGGAAATCCAGTGTTGAACCTGATGCTGCCAATTTGATTGGCAAGGAAGAAATACAAAATTCAGTGTCAAATATTTTTTCCCAGTCCTCTCTGGTTGGTTATATAGAGGAAGCAATCAGCACTATACTAGGCTATATACAAATTGGACTTAATAATGAAAGGCTCATTGCAACTGAAGAAACAGTGATCATCCTTCAGCTACTTGATGATATCTTGGCTCAGCTACATCAGACACCAGTGAAAACAGATGTCCAAAAGAGTAGACACTCCAGAATGAGCAGTCCTTCTGGCACTGAAGACGACAACAGACTCACCAGCACTAGAGTAACTAATGCTCCTAGGTATGTGTGCCTATTTCCACCTATTAATGTTCCTGGTATGGTCCTTTACTCTGAAGACAAAAATGAAGAAATAGACAAAATTGTAGAAAATGTATTGATTTCATCTATCAAAGATGAAAAAGCAAAATTACAAGAACAGGTTCCTGATCACTGGTTAACAAAGGAAAATGCTGGTTTTAAACACAAAAGCAATATGAACTTACCTACAAAGCCTGCTTATCAAGACAAAGTAGTATTTCACGATCAGGGATTAAATACTGACCTTCCAACTTTTAATAATAAGGACCTTTTTAAGGACAAGCCTGGTGTGAATAAAGACATTTTACTTTTCAGCCAAGATGAAACGTATCAAATACAAAAAGCTTTAGAAAATATAGTTAGAAGTATTTTAGCACAGATGCTCAAAGATATATCTTCTGGGCTCTCTGAACACTTAGACTATAAAAATGGTAGAGAGGCTTCACTTCTTACCTCAGGAAAACCACAAGATCTGTCACATCAAGAATGGATGGACCAGATGTTCTCTGTGTCAGAAATCCATACGGTAGCTCAAGATATTATAGATGCTGTGTTAAAAATACTTCACATGGCTTCTAGTCACATTATCGGACATTCTTCATCAGTACATCAAACTTCTCTAGATAATACTGACATACCAAATAAAGAGCCATTAGCAACATGGTTTGACAGTAAACAGAAGAAATTTTTATCTGCACTTGGTGTAGACTCTACAAAACATACCTGGTTAGAATCTGGAGCAAGTGGCTCGACATCTGAACCTGTAGATCACATTAATGATAAGATCATTAACACGATTTTTAAGAAGTTGAACTCATTTGTTTGTCCAAAATTACAAAACCGCTTCAAACCAGAAAGCCATGCTGCCCATTCAAAGCCTGCGCCTGACAAGAAATCTTTGTCTCGATCTCACCTTAGTGTTTACACAATTAAAGTGATAAAAATTGTTTTGGATGCTATCCAGGAAGGACTACAATACAATAAGAAAAATCTAAATCTTAGCAGGGGTAGCCCTCCCAAGAATTTTAGAGGTAGAGGATTTTTCACTGACACTGAAAATGAATTAGACTCTGTTGTCACAAAGCTAAGTAATGACATTATGACAAGTTCATTAGCAACTTGCATTTGTGAGGTGTTAAGTGGAAACACAGATAAAAGCAATATTTTACTCCCTTCAGATAAACTAAGGTCTAAAATCTCATATGGAACTGGTGGCATTGATCAACAAAAACTTTTGCCTTCTCATTGCCAGCACATGCAGGAGGAAGTTCACCAATGTACTAGATTGCAAGTGTTAGATAGAATTGGAGATACCTTATATGACATGTTATGCAAGCTCATAGGAGACCATCCACAGTCTCCCCTACCTGATGAGCAAAATACAGAGAGGATCAATGAGAAGTTGAGAACAACCAGTACATTGCAGTCCAATCTTAAGCTAATTTCTCATACAATTCTACAAGGTATTGTTTCAAAATTATGTGGTGTTGAGATAGATTGCATTTTCAAAAATTCAGAATTTAAAGCTATCTCAGAGTATATTGACACTGACAGCCTGTCATTTGCTTTGCTTCTTGAGGAAATGAGCAGAGCCTCTGACATAATCTTCAGCATGGTGCCCAATGTGACCTGGCCAGGTAGCCAAGAGGTGACTAACAAAAAGGGAAAAACTACTGCCCCCAAAACAGGAACCACAAAAGAAAAGCATCTAAATAAACTGAAAATCATGGCTTCAGATATCCTTAAAATGGTTTTTGCTAAATTGGAAGGGTTTGCCAATGGAAATTTAGAAACTCTGGACGCTATAATCAGTGGAAATAAAAAGAACAGCAGGACATACTGGGAAAGTGAAAATACCAACATTTGTGCTAACACACGTGAAAAACGATTGCAGTCGACTTTATACATGCATGCAAAGAAAGTGTCAAGTACTATTTTGAAAGCTATTCAAACTGAAATAAACGTGAGCTTGCCAGATTTGGAAACATGTATAAGCAAGCCACTACAAGAGAAACAAACACTTAAGAACTTAGTCAATTTCATTTTGGATGCAATTTCTCCAGATATCTTTAATGAAACTGAACCAGAAGAGAGAGGCATTGAAAATTATAGATACAGGCCAACCTATGGAAATTTTCTTCCTGGAGGAGCTGACCCAGAGTCATATCTAGAAGACCCTGCAGAAACAGAAAGAAAGTGCTGAAGAGGAAAGACCAACAGAAGAAGAAACTAAATCAGATTCTCTTAAGCAACAGGAACTCGAAAGAACATTAAAAAAATTTGAAGTAGAATTCAAAGAGCTACAAAAGTCCCCAGTCGTGCCCATTATAAGAAATATTTTGAATGAAATTTTTCAGAATGATTTAATTGATCAACCAAATGTGCTTCCTCTTCCCCAGTCCCATTTATGTGACATTCCTCATGCTGGTGATGAGCCACTTGCTCAAACATCTGTTCAACCCCTGGATAAAACAATGGGCCCTTTAGTGTCTGAAGCGGATGTAACCATTGTTGCAGATAATATTGTTAGAACCATATTTCAAAAACTTTATTCTGCTGCTATGACAGATAGAAATGAAAATTAAAATAGGTATAATACTATCACCTTTCCAGCAAATATCTCTTTTACTGAACATACCAGTGGAGGAAAGTCCCCTGTTTATTCTACCATACTGGACAGAAATCCATGTACACTTCAGTCCACACTCAATATTGGTAAACTGAACAAAATAAATGTAGTTGAAGATATATACAGTCAGTATTAACAAATTTAGAAACATTTGCTAGTACCAAAGTAAAAGCCCTCTTTGTCCTCTTATCAATTTCACAGTTCCAATGGCTTTACCTTTACAGCAGGATGAGACTGCTTCAAGCCAACCATGCTTATCAACCAAAGATTCATATTCTGATGACCAATTTTCTTGTTGCTCAGTGGATCATAATAAATCAGGAAAGACCACCTCAATATGTCAACTGAGTGCCTCTAAATTAAATATATATGCAACAGAAGTGGCTACACAAATTTTACAAGGAATCAAACGTAAGTTAGATAAAGAAATAAAAACTCCATTCTTAACTCATAATGTTGTGGCTTCTGAAAGTATTCCAAGTCAGGTTGTTAACACAATGTTAGATATTGTGTCTACTAAAGGCAAATATGAAAAGAATATATTTGACAGAGAGACTGATCCAGGTCGGCCAGAAGATATTGTTGAAAAGCTGTTCAATAAAAGTGATTATCGGGAAAAACTTCAATGTCAAATACTAGATACCATTGAAGGTATCTTAATTGACATCTGTGAGGAAACAATAGATGAGAATAATCTCCCATTTGCTGTATCCACTCTTAAGTGTAATGTAAGTGGGAGACATTTAGAAACAAACTCTGAAAGGGATCCCGAGTATGCAAATAAGGCTATTCTTAGGCTTTTAGTTCCTAAGGAGTATGTTGCTATGATTTCCAATGTATGGTGGATATTGTTCTTCAAAATCTCACTTCTGCTATCATGCTTGCAGTAAATGCAAAGGATTCTATTTCTCCAAGACTGCCTCTGATATTTTCTGACGCATTTCCCATAGCAGAGGTCAACAATCTCCTGTTATAGACTCAATGAATGAAAGGAAAAGGGAGAGATTTCCATTTGCAAGAAATGAAAGAGATGTACAGCTGAAATCAGCTTATTCTGATGATAATCAGACAGCTGTACTTAAGAAACAAGATGCCGGACTTCCCTGGTGGCGCAGTGGTTAAGAATCCGCCTGCCAATGCAGGGGACATGGGTTCGAGCCCTGGTCGGGGAAGATCCCACATGCCGCAGAGGAACTAAGCCAATGTGCCACAACTACTGAGCTTGCGCTCTAGAGCCTGCGTGCCACAACTACCGAAGCCCGGGCACCTAAAGCCCGTGCTCCGCAACAAGAGAAGCCACTGCAATGAGAAGCCCGCGCACCGCACGGAAGAGCAGCCCCTGCTCGCCACAACTAGAGAAAGACCGCGTGCAGCAGTGAAGACCCAACACAGCCAAAAAATAATAATAAAATAAAAATTTTTTAAAAAAAGAAAGAAAGAAACAAGATGCCAAGAAATCTGCTCCTGAGCCATGTGAGGAAAATGCTCATTTCATTACTAAAACTATTTTGAATAGATTAAAATCTTTTGCCACAGAAAGAATAGATTTGCTACTTATTCCTCATACGGAGACTAGAGAAAAACCATATGTTGGATCAGAATTTACAAACTGTAAACAAGATGACAGCGTGTTTCTTGAATCAAACCAAATGCCATTAGATATGAATATCCTGAAAATATCAACAGCTAAAACCGTTCTCAGTCAACAAGTCACAAATTACATATTTGCTAATTTCAGAGAAAAACATGGGACCTGCAATTCATGTATCACAAGCTAGTCTTAAGGAATATGCTGACATAATCGCCAGTACCATTTTTTTTTTTTTTTTTTTTTTGCATTACGCGGGCCTCTCACTGTTGTGGCCTCTCCCATTGCAGAGCACAGGCTCCAGAGGCGCAGGCTCAGCGGCCATGGCTCACGGGCCCAGCCGCTCCGCGGCATGCGGGATCCTCCCGGACCGGGGCACGAACCCGCGTCCCCTGCATCGGCAGGCGGACTCCCAACCACTGCGCCACCAGGGAAGCCCGCCAGTACCATTTTGACACATAAAAAATGACATATACCTAGAAATCCAAAAGATGTATACATATCAAAACAATACTTCATTCCAAGAAAACATCATTGCAAGTGAAACTGTCAACAACATCTTAAAGAGTTTACATGATAAAATATCTTTAAAGGCAAGTAGCTTTTACTCAAAGCAGGACCCTGGTCTTTTTACACAACTAACTGTACAAAATGAAATATTGCCTGGTCAAAGAAAAATGGAAGACAACACTGAACTGCCTCTCTTTTCAAAATGCTCAGATCAAAACCAAATTATATCAGAAGGAGAAAACCAAAGAAGGACTTTGGAAGAAATATTTAGAAATGGAGAATATGGACAGGAAAAAAATAACTTCTTTGTTAAGTGTAGTTAAGGATATTTTAAAGAAGCTATATCAAAGGGTAATGGAAGATACAGACCATTGGCCTCCATTTAATGAACTCCCCCACTTTACATCTGATTCTAAAATTAAAACATCAGCACACAAAAAAGCTTTCCAGTCACATATAAACAGTGTCGCAAATGACATAGTTGAAAGTGTTTTCAGAAAAATGTTCTCAATAATTATGACATCTTTATATGAAAACAGTGAGACCAGGGGAGAATTGGAAGCATCTGGCAATGAAGAACTGATGATGAATCCATCGTGCTTTAGAGAATTGAAACAAGCAGAAAAAAGAAGTGTTCCCCCTGAACCTGTGATACCGCAAGTTTATCCTTACACAGGTATTGGAAGTGTCACTTCATTGGAAAACATTGTATTGCAATTTTCTCCATTGCGACTGGGTGAACAATTGGTCCAAAAGGTTCTCAAAAAGAACACAGATTTTGCTTTGCTGAATCTAGAAGAGAGTTCATCCCTTAAAGGTCAATCTGATGAAATTCGATATCTGAGGCCATGCAGTTCTAAAGCTAGCCCCAAGGGCAGCCCTAAGGCAAGTTTTAAAACAAATTTTAAAACAAAATCAAAAGTTACCTCTTTGGCTAAATTTGGAACAAAGCCACAGCTAGGACCTGGTGGAGCTAAAGCCAAAAGCAAAACCAAGTTAGGTCTTAGAGAGAAGACTCTAAGAGGCAACCAGTTCAAGACTTCCATGGGGCTACCAGGCCTGCTATCCACAGGGGATGCCAAAAATCTCTCAGTGAGAGCAAAACTCCCCACTGTGGAGGTAAAAGTGTATTCCAGGGATATAGTAAGTAATATTCTGGAAACAACTGTGAATGAATTTCAAGAGGTGAGGCAAAATAGAGCAATGGTAAATGTAAATACTTTACCTTCTGATCAAATTGAGATAGCAAGTGAAATAGTTGATGCAGTTTTGCAAGGATTATACGCTACAAAGAATAATTTGGCCCATCCAATAAAAGGCTCATACTCAGATGATCTCAAACTTTCACAGGGATATTTTAGTACAATCTCTTTTGCAAATCCAGAAGCCCATTTCTCTTCGGAGAATGTTTCTTCACAACTAGAAAAAAATCTTTCCTAAAGAAAATATTTTTAAACAAATGTTTGATAAATGGCAAACAGAACCAAGTGACGTGGATAACGAAAAATATAAGCTATCGACGATAGCTGAGGCTGCTTTGAATGAAATTTCAATGAAAGCAAAAGAATTAGAACAATCTGTTTCACTTTTAAGTTTGTCAGTTCTTGAGCCTTGTGAAAGCAGGCACCATAATTTTAAAAGAGCTGCTTCTAGAGTTGAGGATTCCCAAACACAAATTAATACATTTGGCCAGGAAATTGTTGAAAAACTATTCGAAAAATTAGAGTTGTGCTTCTTGACTCAGATGTTCACAACAGATAGTAAAGAAACCCTAGAAAGCAAGAAAGAAACTGCTGCTACAAGTAAACGTAGTTCCTTGAGAACAAACAATCTCAATTATGTACCATGTTATAACACAAAGTTATATTTGCTCAAGAGATAAATTGCTCAAGAGATCTTGGAAGGGGTTCTGAACACCTTAGAGTCATTTGTAGACCTACAGTTTAAACATGTCTCTACATATGCTTTTTCCGAAACTGTGAGAACACCTATTGAAAACTTTTTTGCTGTGCAAAGGAAACCATTAATGAAAATAATATTGCCCAAGTTACAAACACTGAATAAATTTCCTGATGAATCTAAATCAAGTAGTACGATTTCCCAGGAAAACATACAGAATACCCTTCAACAGCTTTACTCATTCCACTCAGAATTGCTTACTTATACTGTTAATACTGTCAATGACATGCTTAGTATAATTAAGAACAAACTAGACAAAGAAAAATGCCATGAGGAACCATCTTCAATTAGCATGTTTGAAGAAAACATTGTAGCAAGTCAGATCATCAGCACACTGATGGACCAGTGCACTTATTTCTATGAGCTGATGAGCCAAAGCCACCCAAAGGAAAATCTGCTCCAAGGAGCTAAAAATGCCTGCACTGCTAATTGGTCCAGATTTGCAACTGGAATGGGAATGTCCACTTCAAAGTCAAAGGGAATTAGCTTCCGGGATGATCCTCCACAAATCCCTGCCTTGCCTTATTCAGAGAAAGATATGAAAATAAAGGACAAGACTTCCTCAAATATACCTTCAGATGTCAGATACTCTGCAGGAAATTCAACTAAAACCACAGAGCCAATGGAAGGGCTCGAATCTGACCTTAAACCATCATCTTCTAGAAGTGAAGCTCAAGTCTTCAGCCATTTTGATCAAGCTGTGAAAGGATACTGCTCTCTCCTCGAAGGCACTGTCTTACAAAAGCCATCTCAGAAATCTAGTGACTCTGCACAAGCAGCACTAGAGCACCCCATGTCCTTCAGAGAAATGGGAGAAGGTAAAAATCAAAGAATGCTTCACTATGATCCCCCCAAACCAGTTGTTAATCCAAACCAAATACAGACAACCATTTCTCCACTCAAAATATGTTTAGCTGAAGAAAATATTGTCAATACCATGCTGTTGAGTTATGGCCTTTCAAGTCAAACCCCACACACTAACGAAAGTATGAAAACTATGAAGCCATTTTTTGTATCAAAGGAAAGGCCTTTCTCTGTAATGTGTGAAGAACAAAAGGATGCGAAAAGCTTGCTTAAAATATGGGGGAAAAGAAACAGCTATGAAATTGAAGAAGAAAACAAAAGCTTTGTGGCAAGTGGAGAAGATTACACTTTACTGGAAAAGTGGAAAAATAAGTACCCAAAGTTAGAGAAAATAGCAACTCTCGAAGAGGCTGAGGTCATTGCTTTTGCAGATTAGGAACTGGGACCACATGAAATCCATCTAGTAGCAAGATGTTACTATATCTGTGGTCACACATTTCAAGAACTTCGAAACCAGAGGTGAGTGAGGACTGACTTATAAAGAGTTGGCATCATTTTAGGGAAAAAAAAGTCATTGATAATTTTAAGAGTTTTATTTTTAAACCTCACACGCAAGAAGCTACATTCACTGCTTCTCTGAAAATAGCCTTAGATTTGGGGTGGCTGTTTATTTACTTGTGTGTTTTCAACTGGTCAGTATGATAAAAGAAAAAATGTTACCCATTTACATAATTTTTATATGGAGGAGTGTTTTTCAGTTTTCCCTATCTACAGATGAGATTAAATGGGCATAATTTAAGGTGGGATATTTTGGTTGGGCATGAGGTATGGCTATGAAATGATGTTTTGCTTGGGACATACAACTGCTCTAAAGGCAATTCCCAAACAGAAGTTCCAAGAGGGTTTTTTTAAAGTTCTTTAAAAAAAGACTTCTTACATTATAGTCAGACCTCATGCATAGTTAATTGACTAATGATCCAACTTCTTTTTGAGGTATACAGTTAAAGTCTTTACAATTATTGATGATAGTTTATAAGAACAGTGGCGTTAAACTTCTTGTCCTGTTCATGTTCCAGTGTTCTGACCTAAATCCTTTTTAGGTATAATACTCTAAACCCATGCTTACGAGTATGATATCTGCACTCCCTTTCTATGAATGCTTACATGCATATATTGGGTTGAACCATATGAAATAGCCATTTTTATATGTCAAACATCAGCAGTTTCATTCTGTTCTATTTATTATATACTATTTAGTCCCAAATGGGATAATTAGCTGAAGAGCCAAAAATGTTTTCAAGAATTATATGAGACCTCTAGATATCACTGGAATCACTCTAGGGCCTTGTAACACTAAAAGCTAGAAATCATTTCTCTGCCCCAGGATTTCAGCTTCTTAAAGCAACATAGCTAGCCAAGGAAGAAACCAGCAATTAGAGATTTGAATTCTAAATGGGCTGCCCAGCAGAAGTAAAGATTCCACAGGTGGGAAACAGAGATTTGAAGAAAACCCAGTTCCTTTCTTGACTAGTTTTTCCTATTTCTTGAGTGAGGTATACCCAAAGTGAAATTCATATGTAAAATATTGCCAGTATTTTGAATGGTCAACATTTTTCCTTAATGCATGTTAATAATACCAATGTTTTCTGTTTCAAGGTCCTCTTGATGAAAAAGTGTCTATTATTTCCATGCTGTTAAGCAAAAAATACAAATCAAAACAGCCTCTAAGAAGCATAAACAGTGATTCTTCACTTAATTAACTTTGTGAACATCTCACTGAATTGGTTATTTCCTATATAATTTCAAGCATTTCTGATTGCACCAAAGATGGTGGAACAATACAGAAATCACTGGAAAACCAAGATGCAACTTTTAGCAAGGTTATTTTAGTTCATTCCCAAGTGTTTGAGAGTCGGTCAAGTTCTATCAGAGGACTTGCTTTAAGCATTTCTGAAATCATTATTCGAAGCCTTTTAAATAGTGACATTTTAAAGGCAGACGTTACACAAGTGGTTTCTGTAAAAGCAAAATATATTTATTGCCCAAAACCAGCTGTGGCTGACTTCAGCGATCTCTTTCAGGATCTCTTAATAGGAGTAACCCATGTTCTGTCCAAAGAAATAGGAATAAATCATCACCTTGACAGCAAAGGAAGAAACAAATCACCGTCCACACCTAAAAGCCATAGTTTTCCCATTTGCAACAAAACCAAAACTATGAAAAGACAGATAGGTGCCAGAGGTTGGAAATCAGCTCCTACTCACCAAATTAATCAACTAGCACAGAAAAATAAACTAAATTCTCTAGCATGTAAGTTAGACATTCTGGTTGGCAGCCTAAGAACTCATGAATTCAAAGAAGTAGTCAACAAAATTTTCAATATTGTTTTCAATTTGTTTTTGCCAGATGAATGCCCAAATTGTGATACAGATTCTGGTAAAATAGCAAGAGAAATGTTCCTATCTTCAAATAACCAGCAATGTCATAGAATTCCTAGAAATAACCTAGGGCTCTCCCCCAAATCAGCTTTTCTTCTGAATGTTGTGTGTGAGAAACTTATTAGAATACTCTTGGAAGAATGCACAACCAACAACTTCCTTACAGATGGTCCTCTTTCTGATGAAATATCAACAGAATGTCAACTGTTCAACATACTTCAAAATGTAGAGGATTATTGCAGGGGAACAATGGACTATGGCTTACCAGTTGAAGGATATGACATATCAGACCTTTTGGAAAATCTGGCAGAAATAGATCAAGAATCTATGCTTAGTATTATTTCCCATAGCTTGGTAAAATCCTTAATGGAAAAATTGTCATGCAGTATACAGCAACCTCCCAGAAGTCTACCACTTAGAAACAAGCATTTAGCATATAGGACAAGAGAGAGACCTCCTAGTTTCCCAAAAGCAAAAAGGCCAGAATTAAAAGAATCAGGACAGGGTAAAGACTCTGTGAGATTCATGAGTTATGACAGCAAGCCTCTGACAGGACCATTGAATAATCGTAGGGTGATTCATTCCAAAATGCAAACACCATTCCGTAAGCAATTTTCAGGAAAATTCCCTTCTCTACCTCCTCTTCGAAGATCAGGTAAAAAGGAATTGAATGCAACAGCCTTTCTTAACATGTGATATCCAGGAGGCATGAACACAGGAGTGTACTCTGCCACGTTTCTGGAGGAAATAATTGCAGACATTTTTCTTAATCTCACCACCTCGGTGCAGGGCAAAAATGTAAATATCACTGAAGCCCAGCTCAACGAGATGAACATATTAGATGTCAACTCTGTGGTGAATGAGTTTAATAATGCTCAAGTCACTGTTTTACAGGATGTTGAAGAAAGGATATGTTTTCCACCAATCTATAAAGAAACTGTTAGTAAGATTGTTGACTCTGTTTATAATGATGTATTGTGGGACTATGCATTTCAAGTTACCTGTGGCAATCATCTGGCACATGCTGCCACGTCAGTAGCAGAACAGATAACTAATGGCATATTGAAAGAGAGTATAGACTACCAACTCCCACTGTGCTTTGTTGGAAAGCTCATGCCTAATTCATATTACCCTCTCAAAGCTGAAAATATACTACAGAAACTTCAAAACAACCTGAGTGAACTTAATTACCAAGGTCAACATTCAACAGGCTATACTACCATCCTAACATTCAACAGGCTATACTACCATCCTAACACACGCATTTTTAGAAGATGTCATCAGAAGACTATTATCTCAGCTCATTCCTCCACCCAGCGAGGCTTCATGCTTGGGAAAGAAATACTTAATGACTTTGGATTTTAATGAGATGGCCACCTATATAATAAATAAGGTTTTGTTAGCCATTTCAAAGCATAAGATTTGGCTCACTAAATACGATTGTCAATATCTATATACAGAAAAAACCCTTCAAAATATGCTGGAGTCTGTTTATAATAATATTTTGCAGATGTCTGGCTTGATTGCATCAATACAGAAAAGTATAGAAAGCCAAAGCCTAATAATGGTTGACCGAATGGCCAGTCTTATTATTCAAGAGATTATTGAAAATCATCTTCAACCCTTTTTGTGTGAAGAGGGCTTACCTCATTCAACGACTCTATTGGATGAAATACCAAATATGGTTAAAGAGGTTCTCAGTGAAGTCACAGGGTCACACAGACCCCAGAAGCCATCATCACTAGGTATGGACTTTTTTTTTTTAATTTTTTTTAAAATTGATCCTTACTCTATCTACAGTTTCCCCTTTCTTCTTTGCCTTTAATATTTATTTATTTATTTATTTATTTTTGTCTGTGTTGGGTCTTGGTTTCTGTGCGAGGGCTTTCTCTAGTTGCGGCAAGAGGGGGCCACTCTTCATCGCGGTGTGCAGGCCTCTCACTATCGCGGCCTCTCTTGTTGCGGAGCACAGGCTCCAGACACGCAGGCTCAGTAGTTGTGGCTCACGGGCCTAGGTGCTCCACGGCATGTGGGATCCTCCCAGACCAGGGCTCGAACCCATGTCCCCTGCATTGGCAGGCAGATTCTCAACCACTGCGCCACCAGGGAAACCCCACTAGGTATGGACTTTTATCCTAATGCATTTGTAGAAGAAATTGTTGCCAGACTATTTGCAAAGCTCTTCGATCCAAAATATAACACTGAGTGTGATTTGGATAAAGTGACCCAAAAAATAGTAAACTCAATAAACAACCATTTTAACAAAGCTAAAATCTGCATTCTTCATGATGACCAAGAGCAGCCATTCCCCACTGTAGATACAGACACTGTGGATGAACTTGTCAATCCAGTTTATGAAAATGTTCTGAAACAGCATGGGCTGGCCCCTGAGGTTGATAATAAAGAACTCAAAGACAGTGATATTTTTGTGGAAAACATTACCAATTTAATCATAGCAGATATTTCTGATTATCTTTTCATCCACTGTTTTCTGGGGATTTGTCGGCTTCTTCCTATGCTACTTTAACAGCAGAAAACATTATTCAGAACATCTTTAGTGGCATCACTGAACCTACCCAGCCAAGCCAGCATTTATCTCCATATAACACCTTGCTGCCATACACATTTTTAGAAGACATAATCAGAGTATTATTATCTAGAATCTTTCCTTCTTCATCTAACATGGTTCTATACAGTGAAACTCCAAGATAGATCAGGAATTAATCACAGCGAAATCTCTTCAAAGTTAATCAGTGATGTTAGGATGAAAATTTCCCAACGTGAAATTCGATTTTCAAAAGATGAAGATGAAACCGAATCTGTTTATTCAAAGGATGATGCTCAGCGTCTCGTTGATTCCACATTCAGAAATATCTTGCAAAACTCTGGGTCTCAAGAAGCAGTTGAGCACGATAACACAAGCAGTGACAATGTTCTTATTGATAGAATAGCAGGTTTTATCATTAAAAATATCTGTCAACAACATCTTCATCCATTTGTGTATGGAAAGTTGTCATTTCCCTCATCATATGCATACTTTGATAGTATGAGAAGAAGGCAATGTTTTTTTGCCAGTGTTTACTCCTCAGCCTTTTTGGAAGATGTGATCTCTGGGGTTTTAAGCAAAATATTCCACAGGGTATTAGGTATTGTGCAAACAAAATCACTAAGAGATTCAGAAAAAGAACTGTTGGAAACAGCTGGAAAACTCATATATTTGATAATGGAAGAATTCTCAAAAGTTCAAGTTAGCATCCTAGAAAATGCTAAGGAACAATTGTGCTTGCCCCTAGTAGATAGAGACATAGTGATAAAAATTATTGACACGGCATATAGCAAAGTTTTACAAGAATGTGAACTGGAACCTAATAAAGACCTTCTCGGTGACACCAAGACACTGGCGGAGAGGGTAACTAAAATTATCCTGGCTGAAGTTTTTGATTTCCGAATTCCTCCACATTTCATAGCAAAGCTGCCTTTTAAATCATACTCAAAACTCAATGCTGATGTTTTGATAAAGAGAGTTCATTATGCGATCAGTAAATCAAGACTCCGAAGACAGACTTGTACAATATATACCACCATATTATCATATACACATTTGGAAAATATAGTCACTCGGGTTTTATCTCAGATATGTCCATTGAACTGCAGTGCAGAAGACCCATGCCTTTCGCAGTCACACTTCAGCAACACAGTTGTGAGAATGATTGATGAGATCATGTCAATAATTTCTAAACATGCAACATGCATTATTAAAGATGGAAGTGAAAAACAAAATGTGATTTCAGAAAAGATATCCAGGCTATGGTTGATGCCATTTATAATGACATTTCTAATTCAAATCTATACCAGTCTCTTTCAAAAGATAAAAAAGGCATAAGTAATATACTGTTACAAAAATAGCAAGTTATATAAGGGAGATATTTAACCATCATCTTGAGTCATTCTTTTTTCTTGCGGTACGCGGGCCTCTCACTGCTGTGGCCTCTCCCGTTGCGGAGCACAGGCTCCGGACGCACAGGCCCAGTGGCCATGGCTCACGGGCCCAGCTGCTCCGCAGCATGTGGGATCTTCCCGGACCGGGACACGAACCCGTGTCCCCCACATCGGCAGGCGGACTCTCAACCACTGCGCCACCAGGGAAGCCCCCATCTTGAGTCATTCTTATCTGGAGATAAAACTCTTCCTTCAGGTACAGTGGATCAAACTTATCAACAGAGAGCAATAGATCCTAAACAAAGAGAATTATCTTTCATTGTTAATTCAGCCATCTTTTTGGAGGAAGTAATTTCTGAGCTTTTATGCAAAATCCTTCATGTATTCTCACATAATGTCCTGGCTGCCGAAAACCCATGTAAAGCAAAAGCCAATGTTACTGATATTGTTACAAGATTAGTAAAATCAATTGTGCTGGAGTTCACCAGATCACAAATTTTAGTTGCAGATCACTTGGATGAAATCTGTATTTTTCAGAAGGATATAAAGAAATGGTTAAAAAACTATCAACATTATTTATGAAAAAATATTAGATGATTATCGATCTCTGGTTCAAGTTTATAGAGCTATACAAAATGATGCTGTCAATTTGGGGGAAAAATGTATTATTTGCTGTTAGGAGAATTTTATGATTATCAGGTGGAGTCATTAGTTACAGGAGAATTAGCAACTTCTTCCTATTCCTCCCTCCAAGAGGAGAACATCATCAGAAATGTACTTGACACCATCAACGATGATAGCCATGACTTGCCATCATGCATCACTGTATTGCCTCGTTCCCTTTTAGAAGATATGATTTACAAGCTTCTAGCACATATGTTCCCTTCATCTGAGACTGAAACAGAACCAAATGAGGAAGAGGTGCCACCAGATTATGAGTTTGTGAACAGTGCTTCAAAACTAACTGATGATATCATAACAGAAATTTCTGAACATGAGATTAGACTTGCCAAGGCAGAGGAGCATGTGGAGAGTTGGCAATTAGGGGTAATCAATAACTTCGTTGACTCCATATGTAACAATATTATTTAAAAAATTAAGTTTGAAGATGAAGTACAGAAAGATACATGCAAAAGAGGAGGCTCATTCCTCAGGAGAATAGCTGGTTTCATTATGGAGGTAATTGTGGACCACCATCTGCAGCTATTTTTATGTGAGGAAGAATCATTTCCCAGTGACTTACCCCAAAATGACCATGTCACTGAACTCTTGAATCCCATGAAAGAAAAAATACAGTCCTTCCCACAGGTTTCTGTATACTCTGCTGCATTTTTGGAAGATGTTGTAATTGACCTTGTTCGCAAATTTTATACTCTACCAAGAATTGCTGAAAATCCTAAGGACAAAGAGATATCAGAAAGAGATATCATGGGTCTAGCTATAAAATTTGCAAATGCCCTGATAGGGGAATTTAGGAAAAGTGAAATTAAAGTTCTAGCGAATGCTGAAAAAATGTTTTCATTTCCACCGATAGATAAAGAGACAAGTGGATAAAGTATCTGATTCTGTGTATGATGAGGTCATAGACATATATGGATCTAAAAATGTTCAGAAACATGATAGAAGTAACATTGTTATAGAGATGATTGCTGTTTTGGCCAAGAAGGCAATCTCTGCTTTCCAGATTCAACCACTTTTTTCGGGAAGCTGGTCTTCCACCTTCTTTTCATTTCTAGATGTGGATAGCATCATCCAAAGAGTTCAACAACTACCATATAAAACCTTTACAAAGATAAAGAGAAGCTTGAAGGAGAGCCCAGTTTCTTCACTAGAACAATTATCTACACTTATTCCTCTAACCTCAGACCTGAAAGACAAAATGGACACTTCGGAAATAGATGGAAGAGCACTTAACAGAAAAGAGAACTTCAAAAAGGAGAAGACATCAATGAAAACAGGCAGCATCCATAAGCCAGTATGTACCAATATACATAGCATTATGAAGAGCGAAGTAACTACCCTAGCATCAGGGTGAGGTGGAGGTGTGCCAAAGAAAAAGAAAGAGGATGAAAAGAAAAAGGAAAGTTCAATTGGAAAAGATAATGAGAAGGTATCGAAACTCACTTCAACAACAACCAGTGTGAAAAGTAAAGATACTCAGGGGCCAGATTTGGGTACAGAACTTACAAAGAATGAAATCAAGAAGAAAGACCGTTTGGCTAGAAAAGATGAGAAAGGGTGAGGTGATGAGGTATACCAAAATCTTTCACCAGCTATCGATGATACAAAAAACAAGGTTGTCCTGGAACCAGATTTTAAAATAGATGATAAAAAGAAGAGTGACAAGAAAAAAGAAAGTTCATTAGGAAAAGGGGACAAACCTTTTGAATTACCATCTCTGAAATCCAAGGTGAGATACAGAAAGATCCAAAAGAAGAGAAGAGATTCTCCAGCTTACGCAGTTACAGATGACAAACAGATCTTGCATTCTAAACATGCCCAAAATGTCACTGGAATCATTTACAGAAATGTTTTAGAAATATCTTCTTTCCAAGGACCAGTGGATGACTCAAAATCCCCAAATCCTGTAGGTGATAAAGCAGCATATGTAACTCAAGCGGATGGCAAGGATTTTGCAAAACCTGCTTCAATGAATTCAGCTAAACAGAATGCTCCTGCAAAAGAGGAAGAGAATGAGAAAAGTAAAGATAAAGAGATTAAAAGTACACCTAGTAAACGGGACAATCCTCAGAACCCACCAGAATATAAACCCGGGATTTTCCCTGCTAACTTTTTAGAAGATGTTATCTCTGAAATAGTTAACAAATTGATTTTTTCTTCCTCATCGGATACAGATGATGCATGTCAAAATGTAAGCAGAGGTGTAAATCAAGCTGAGCTCTATGACACGGCTATGAAACTGATTGATTCCCTGTTAAAGGAGTTTTCAGATGCTCAAATTAAAGTATTAAAGCCAGATCAAGGAAGTAGGTTCCTACCATCTGAAGATAACATTTCATCAGTTCATAAAGTACCTCTCAGGCAAAAAGAACTGTCTGTGGAAAAAAGACCTCCCAAGAAAAAGATAATTATGGATAATATACCACCCATGCATAACACGGCACCTGCAACTAAAATACCTTCTTCAGATCAGGCATCTTTTATAGCTAAAATACCATCAATCAATAAAATTTTGGTCAATAAGATTGTTCACTCCTCTATATGCAATATTTTGCAGGAATATAGATCTCAAGACTCTATTTGCGAGGACATAAAGAGTAATGTTGAAAAATTAGCAAGAAGGCTAGCTAATGCAGTAATAGAAGAAACTTTTCAGTATCAGCTAAACTTGCTACTTTATGATGAGACTCCAGATTCAGTATGTTTGCCTCTAGAATCTAAGGAGGTTATGAAAAATGTCCATAAGGTGGCCCAGACAGCCTGCAAAGAATGTTAGACATCATCGCTATATACCATAATGCTGCTTTATGAATTTTTAGAAAGGATAATTTCTTCTCTTCTTTCAAAAATTTTCTCAACAGTAGCCAATGCTAAAACAGAAATATCTGAGGATAATTTGTACACAGAATTGGACTTCCTTCAAATGAAATTAGCAAGTATAGTTATAACAGAGATCTCCAAAAATGAAGATATGATTATACATTATGTAGAATCTTTACATCCTAATGATGATGAAATTATTCAATTAGTGGTTAAGACTATTTATAATAATCTTTTGCAACAATTTGGATCTCAAGAGAGCATACAAAAGTGTGTCAGCAGTGGTTGCAAAATCCTTTCAGAAGGCATAGTTAATTTAGTTGTACAAGAAGTGACCAGAAATCACCTACAGAACTATTTTTCTGGAGAACTAACGCCACTGTAAAGAAGTTGACAGTGTTGTTGAAAATATCCTTAAAGATGTTATCCAAACCACTGAAATTCCCCAGCCTCAGCCATCACAGGCTTACAAACTGCCTTTTAACATAATAGAAGAAATTGCTATAAATTTTTTGTCAAAGCTTCTATTTAAGTTTCCAAAAGCGGATAAGGAACAAAACAATTCTCTAAATGCTGAAATGCAAAAAAATAAGCTCAAAAATCTTAAATTCATTCCAAGAATATATCTCTAAAAGTCAGATTACAGCAGTACCACAAGTCAAAGAATCATCCACTGTATCTTTAGCAGACAGTGCGACTATTGAAAAAGTAGTTAATTCTGTTTATAACACTGTTTTAAAGCACTCTGGCTCCCATATTTCAGTATATAAAGATTTAACAGGTAAGAACAATGTCCTCTCTGATATAATAGTATTTTTAATGGTGAAGGAAATTTCCAATTCAGAATTTCATCCTCAAGTAGAGGAAGAAACATCAAGTTCAGAGTTAGCTCTGGAAGCTGTCAAAATTATGGAAAAGATGGTTAAGATTACTGATGATCTTAAGTCAAAGAAAAAACCTTCATCCAAAAAAGAGGCTGTATTAGATGCCAGGTTTTTAGAGGAAACACTTGCCTTGTTCTTGGCTAAACTAGTAAAGTTGCCAAGTGCCTCAAGCAAAGATGCTAAAAACTTATCAAAGCCTGAGTTAAATAAAATTGCATCTCAATTGACAAAATCCGTGACAACTGAAATTTCCAGAAAAAACATTAGTATTGTAGCTGCTAATCCTGAAGAAAAATTTTTAAATCCAGAAAGTATAGAAATTATTTCTTAGATGGCCGATTCTGTTTATAATCATGTACTACAACAATCTGGAACACATGAAGAACTTTATCATGACATGAAAGGTACAAACCACATCTTTCCTAAAGAGGTGGCTTCTTTAATAATCAGGAAAGTTTCCAATTGTCCATTAGAAACAATTAGCCCAGAAGATTCACATGCTAATCTCTTTGGACATTGGTCAAATTGTTGAAAAGGCACATGAGCATGCTGTCAAAATGGAACCTGAGCTACAGCAAAAAAGGGTTACATCAAGGTTTAAGGCAAGAGGAGCTTTCAGTTAGGATAATTCTTCACCGTGGGAAACAACCCATCAATATTGATCCAGACATTGGTACAGAACACTTAGGGGTCATTTCTATAAAAACTCAATTGCTTAAGAAGCTGCAGGTGGAGTGTTTAGCTAGAACTGGACACAGCATTGAAACACTGAGAAGAGGGTCAATAAGTGGGAAGAGTTACTCAACTGATACACCTGATACAAGAAAGAGAAAGACAAATGCATCTCTTTGGATCAGGCGGGACGACTGAACATAAAGCTGTTAGAGGTAAGTGCAAAAGGCACTAGTGAAAAGAAATGAGCAGTCAGTGAGACCTGGCTGTCCTTCTGTGATTTCCTTCCTCAGGTAGGTCTACAGGAATGCATTTGTAAAATATGGTCAATTTTCTCTTGTGCATCCCAGTAGAACCGAGGACTCCGATTCCTCCAATACAATCCTCTGCTTTCCTGGGACTAACCCCATCAGCAATGTGGCTCAGTGTAAAGGTGGCAGGCTAGTTTCCATTAGCCAGTCAAACTGAACTGCCATTTTCTGAAGAACGGGAGTACAGAGAAATACCCTTAACAGCAAACAAGACTGATTGGAATTGTAGTCCTCATTTGGCAACTCAGAGGAAATGCAGTTTTTACAATCACCACAGTTCTTTTTAATGGATATACATTATCATAGTACTATATGGATCTAGAAGGACCAGTTAGAATATCAGCTAAACTAGCCTCTATTAGAGATTGAAATCCTCAAACTTAATTTAAGGTTCCACAGTAGTATTGTTTTTATTTAGCAACATTCATCAACAAACATTAGACTGCAAGCTCTTTAGAGTTCGTTTCTCCTTATTTCACTTTTGTTACATAACACCTTCCCAGTTCTCCATATTCTTACATCCTCAGGATGTACTCGGTTTCTTTCCTCTTCTACCCTTGTCCTAGACCCAGTTGTCTTCATGCTGCTATTTTTATGAACTAGTTTCTCTGCAGTCCCATATTTGGGCTCCAAATGTACTTCAATAACGGGGACCTGAAATGCAGAAATGCTGTCCCTGGTACAACTCATCTATTGAAAAAGTAGTTAGTTCTGTTTACTGATCTTAGGGATGATGTTGCCAGGAGATGGAGTTACACCGATCCAGCCCAATATTCTCATTTAACGCCAAAGCCCCTAGGTAAAAACTTTGCAAACGGAGCAAAGTTCTATGGGACCAGCCTGCCTGAAGCCTAGGCCTAGGAGTATGTTTTCATTACCATTATTTTCCAACTCACTGAACTAAGTCTAAGAGCTGGTGAATACATTGATGGATACTTGTTTTGTCTCAAATACTGAGACTTTCATAGACACTGATGGAATCGCCTTGGTCCTTAGTTTCTTGGACTAGATGAAGGTCTTTTCTAGCTCTAAAATGTCCTTTTCTCTCTGGGTTCTCAAAGTTATATTAGCATTTACTTAGTAGTCTTCATTTATATGTAAGTAACTCCGTGGGCACAAAACCTGTTTGTCTAAACTGTAGAACATTACTCCCAAGTCATTACTTCTTAACCATGTGCAGAAATATCTATCAGTTCTTCTTCTTGGCAACCTGCTTTCTTCTCTTACATCCTTTATCAGTACTTTAACTATCTCTTTATAGCCTAGAGGAACTTGGAAGAGAATAGCTAATCCAAAACAACTACCCCTGCTAATCTTAAGGGAAGCAAAAGCTGTCTTAAGGAAACTAGACGTAGATGGTGCAGCAAGTTTCAGCCATGTTTTGATGCTATCTGGATAGCAGTGCCATCCATCCCCAGCATGAGGATGAGGGTTGCAGAAAGAACAGATCAGTTTAGGGAACCCAGACAACTCCCGGGCTATTGCTCAGTCAGAAATCCACAAGCAGGGTTTCATTTGCTATTTGGAGGTACCAAAACTTCCCAATACACCAGACACATGCCTATTAAAGGCTCATACAGTGTTACATTCCAAAGCCATATAGAATGATTTTTGATTTTTTGAACCACTTTCCTTCCACCAGCACAAATAACCAAAATTGATTGTGTTTCCATTTCTTACAGAAGTTCTTTAATTTTGTATTGCACAAAAGATATTCCTTTAAGGCAGCATTTATCTGAAAATCTGGTTTGCAGTGTTGCAAAGAGATCTAAGATTGATAACTCAAATTAACTTAAAAGTTCTGTGGCATCATCAAAAGGCTACAGAAATGGGAGAAGTCATTTGTTTAATTAAAACTGTCTCTTCCTTGATCTGTCTTTAACATTGCAAAATGGAAAGTGACACTTGACTAGGGAGGTGAGGAGAATGAAGATTTGCTCTTTGAAGCTTCCTTTAGAAAATACATTCAAAGGATTAGGGTGTGGAGGGGTGAGGAGTGAACATTCAAAGTCCTTCACAATTTTGGCTATTACTCATCATTTTAAAAAATCCAAGTCAGCCAATACTTTGTCTTTTTTCATGAAAATTTCTGTATTTAGTTCGTCTATTAGTTCCCTACTAAGAAGTTTAGAAAAACATTTAATCATGTCTAAATCTGTTAAAAAACTTTCAAGACAAGTGATGAAAACAGTGTAATTAAAGTATTTGTGCATTTTGCACCTCTTGGCGAGTAAAAGGTAAAATTTGAAGCAAGAGAAAGAACCTTAGGGTTTCTTCTTTGAACTGGAGTGATAATCTTGAATGCAAAACAAATTATAGAAATGAGCAAATATTGCTTGTGATCTTCATTTATTTCTTCTTTTAAATATATCACTAATATATAAGTAAAAGCACTTGAAGATAAATAATTTTACTAAATTGAAACTAGATACCATGTGAAAGTTGCCTTATTACAATAGAACCACAGCAAAAAAGACGGAGGCGATTGTTTTTAATATTCACTGTCTCTTTAATTCCAGACTGCTAGTAGGAATTCATTTCAGAGTTTAATAAAGCCTGACATCACCAAAGTGGAGCTTTTAAAAGATGTCCAAAGCAAAAAAGATCTTATCATTCGGTTGATAACTCATGATATTAATCAAGAAGTTTTACAAAAGAAAGCAGAAGAGAGCTTTACTTCTGATGAAGATGAAGTTGTTTTACAAGAGGTTGTAAAAGAAGAATTTCCAGAAGGCCCACCTGAAAATCAAATAAAAGAAGACGTGAAGCCCACTGCCAGCACAGGGGCTTTTCCCAAGCCACTGATGAGCAAAAGCAATCTGAAAAAATTTTTGTCACTAGGAAAATGTTGTCAGCCAAAGTCCAGTGTAACTACAATTACTGAAGCATCACCAGCTCAAAAGACAGAATCTAAACAGACACAAATAAGAACTGTTTCTAAAGTTGATGTAACTACCTCAAAATTCTCGACTGACACAAACTCTTCCTCTTGGGAGAAAAAGACACAACTGAGCGTAAGTGTGAGAACTTTAAGTATCAGTGACTGGGTTTCTATAGAAAGGGTAGAGAGTTTCACAAACTTAGTACAAGTAATATACACTGGGTAGGAAGACAAGGGCACAAACTAGATCTAGGCAGTCTCTCCCACCTCTGACGATATTTACAACAAAAGGGAAATGATTAACAGATGAAGCCAGGAGCTTCAGTTGAAGAAAAACAGATCATGGAAAGAATCCTAGGCTAGTTAGAAGGACAAGAAAAACAGAAAATGGAAACCAGTTAGGAGAAATACAAGCTAATTATTTAAAATGATAGATTGCATTCTTTTTTTGTACTCTTAACTATAAATATTCATTGGAAGTTTTGTGCATACAAACTCCATGCCAGTGGGCAGGACCAGAAGATGGGCTTGGAGGGGAGTAAAAAGATTCATGCAAATTCAGCCTATCTGGGTTTGAATTCTGACTTTGCCACTTAGTAGCTATGTGACCTTTGGGCAAGTTACTTAACCAACTATTTTCTTAAAAATTACTTACCCGGCTTGTTGAAACATAGCAAGTTAGTTGAATATGTTGAATGTTCCTCCTGTAATCAGCCCATAAACTCCACTATCACTTTGACACACAGCTCTTGTCCCTGGTTCTGTATCCTTCTAGTGATGGTCTGGGCCTCACTGACCTCTTGGGTTGGCCCTACCCCCAAAATTGTATCTTATCATGTGTATGGAGATTACATATGCTTTAGAATTTCCTGGTAAGACAATTCCCTGGATTATCCATTTGCAGTGATTCCCACTTAACCCAGAAGCTGCACTGAACCAGAGAAAATAAAACACAGGGATACAATTCTGGCCAGTTCAGGAGCTCATCAGGTCAATAGCCTTAACACAGACTCTAATCTATTTATTGGGATCTATTTATTTACTGGGAAGCCATGTGAAATTTCAGGACCAAACAAAGTGTGCTTGGTCAGAAATGCTGGCAGTATATGTTACAGTATATTTTATTTGATTTGTTGTAAACTCTCCTTTGTGTTTTACCTGACTTGTACTTTTCCAGGGAATAGAAATGAAATCTAGCACCAAACCGACACATTACTTCATACATAGAATTATGAGTTCATCCTCATATAATGAAGAGGATCTGCCTTCATTTTCTCGGTACAGTCAGTTAAAGCAATACTAGTTGACTAAGGAAATAGAAATCTGAAATGAAGATTATGCTGATCGAAGAATGGGCCACTCAAGTAAACCTGTGAGGAAGCCAGTGTTTAGCCCTTCAACCTCCCCTCACTCCTTCCCCTAACTCCCCTCTGTGGTTACTTCCTGGGCCTTCCCTTCCCATCTTCTCTCCCATTCCTATTTATCTGGTCTCCACTTCTCCTGGGACCTACTTTCTAGTATAGTGATCTACAGTATGGTTAGATTAAGTCTTTAACTAATGTGTTAGGTTCTTGAACCTGGGAGACAGGCCCTGAGTCAATAGTCCCCACTCTAATGGCCCACCTAAAGGAGTTCATATTTAGTTCCCATATGTCCCTAAATGCTCAACCGGGTGGCACTGTCAGAAGAATCCCAAGAATGGAGGGGGCGGTGTAAGTTGGAGCATTCAGGGAAGAATTCTCAAAAGCAGTGGAGTTTGAGTTGGGCCTTAAAAGATGGATAAGATTTAGATAAGACCATCCAGGTTGGAGAAGACTACAAGAGAAAGGCTGGACTATGCAGTACCTATAGGGACAGGGCGGAACAAAGTACACTGCAGACTTGAAGTCTGATTAATACTTTTTCTAGAATAGCCAAAACGTGTCTAAAATCGTTCTTGTGTTTATAAGAATATTCACAAACTGGGAACAGTAGCACTTTGTATCATGGGAGAAATAGGGCATAGGAGAAAAATCAACCTTGTTCTAACTATATTCTTTTCCACCTGGCACTATGAAATTAAGTTTTCTTTTTGACCTGATGCCATTTTAGGACATCGCTCCTGGCCTACCACTGGCCCTATCTCCCATCACGATTGTTTTAACATAAATAATTAGTAATGCAGGCAAATCTCAATTATTTGTATCATTGCATAAGAAAAGGGCAAACATATAAAACCAAATAAAGTCAATGTAGCAATCATTTTTCATTATTTCACAATAATCATTTTATCATTTTTACTTGAGAACTCAGAGACATACCATTCCAGGTTTGCATCTATATGAATAATGACTTTGACAGGTTGTTCTTTAACTAGTATTCCTTTAACAAGTATAAAATACAAAGAAAATGAAATGTTTTTTACCTTTTTCTTTTAGTGGTGATGACGAGCATCCCTCAGATCCAACTGCCAAAATAACAGAAGGTTGGATTGATTATTTTTTCATTCAAATTAGATAGTATTTAAAAAAGAGACTTTGTTCATTGAATTGATGAATTTTCCTGTCAAACCTAAAGTTAATACTGAGCCTTCCGGTAGGTTGATCTACATTGGGGGAGTACTGGGTCAGATAACTAGTTAACATGAGCCAACTAGTTTGCTTTTTCTGAAACACTAATAATATTTCATTAATAATTTTGGTGGAAAGTATGTGGTGTGACTATAATTATGAGTTTACAATTACCAGGCTCCTGTGGGAAATATCTAGGAAATAAGGGTTTATCACATCTATATGTGGACTACAGCCCATGCTACTAGGATTTAATCATCTCTTTAACAGTGTATGTTTGTATTTAAAGTGATAAAATGGAAAAACCTACAAGCAAGATTACTCTTCCCAGCAAGGATCTCATTCAGATTCGACGGAGAAATTAAAACCTTTACAGACAAGCAAAAGCTAAGAGAATTCAGCACCACCAAACCAGCTTTACAACAAATGCTAAAGGAACTCCTCTAGGCAGGAAACACAAGAGAAGGAAAAGACTTACAATAAGAAATCCAAAACAATTAAGAAAATAGTAAGAGGAACATACATATCAATAATTACCTTAAACGTGAATGGATTAAATGCTCCCACCAAAAGACATAGACTGGCTGAAAGGATACAAAAACAACACCCATATATATGCTGTCTACAAGAGACCTACTTCAGACCTAGGGACACATACAGACTGAAAGTGAGGGGATGGAAAAAGATATTCCATGCAAGTGGAAATCAAAAGAAAGCTGGAGTAGCAATTCTCATATCAGACAAAATAGACTTTAAAATAAAGACTATTAGAAGAGACAAAGAAGGGCACTACATAACGATCAAGGGATCAATCCAAGAAGAAGATATAACAATTGGAAATATTTATGAACCCAACATAGGAGCACCTCAATACATAAGGCAAATGCTAACAGCCATAAAAGGGGAAATCAACAGTAACACAATCATAGTAGGGGACTTTAACACCCCACTTTCACCAATGGACAGATCATCCAAAATGAAAATAAATAAGGAAACACAAGCTTTAAATGATACATTAAACAAGATGGACTTAATTGATATTTATAGGACATTCTATCCAAAAACAACAGAATACACTTTCTTCTCAAGTGCTCATGGAACATTCTCCAGGATAGATCATATCTTGGGTCACAAATCAACCCTTGGTAAATTTAAGAAATTTGAAACCGTGTCAAGCATCTTTTCCGACCATAACGCTGTGAGACTAGGTATCAATTACAGGAAAAAATCTGTAAAAAATACAAATACATGGAAGCTAAACAATACACTACTAAATAACCAAGAGATCACTGAAGAAATCAAAGACGAAATCAGAAAATACCTAGAAACAAATGACAATGAAAACACGATGACCCAAAAACCTATGGGATGCAACAAAAGCAGTTCTAAGAGGGAAGTTTATAGCACTACAATCCTACCTCAAGAAACAAGAAACATCTCAAATAAACAATCTAACCTTACACCTAAAGCAATTAGAGAAAGAAGAACAAAAAAACCCAAAGTTAGCAGAAGGAAAGAAATCATAAAGATCTGATCAAAACTCCTGTATTCAAAATGACATAATTGAGAGCTTTATTATAAAATGATAAATATGTTGTACATGAAGTGCCATCTTTTGAAGAATATAGGCTGGCCAGGGCACTTTCGCATTGATAGAAGGTGATAAACTACATCTCAGAATTGCATCTCAGAATTGAGCAGTGACCAAGGACAGCCTGCAGAGTTCAGTGGCAAGTAGAAAAGATCCCATCTAGGTTTCTAACTAGCATGTCCAATCAAAGAGTAAAATCATTCTTCTGTGCCTTTAGTTTGACAGGGACACCTCCTCCCAACCCCTGCGTTCGGCATATTACAGGAACTCACTGGGAAGCAGTTATAAATTCAAATAACATACTTTTGCTCTGATAAGGGCTTTTGGAGGAAGAAATGCAGAAATGGCCACCTTGTGCTAAGATGCTCAAAGTAGTAAAAGCCCCATAGAGGATAATTTATTAGAAATTACAATGATGCCTGTTTATGAAAACCGACAAAAAAGGGGGGACTTCTGGACCAACACATGCCCATTATAGCTTATGGTGTATTTTTTACAGATAGGGTTTTATTGGGAATCTAAATCAGTTCATGGTATGAAGTGTCATTCTATAGCACTTGGCATGCATCACGGCCCATCCACTTTTGCCATAAACACCCCAGACATGTCTCTCTCTTCAGTGACCAGTACCAACCAGGTCTCTTCAGAGTGACCACTGTGCTGCCCACAAGCTGATCTAAGCAGCATCAGGGTGTCTTGAAGGAGAGCTGGTCTCACCAACCTTGCTCCATTTTGACATATGTAACTCCTACTTCCAATACATTGAGAATGCCACACCTACTACTTGATTTCTCTTTTCAGCAGCTTTGCTTTGAAAGGAATATGACTTGTTAGCCAAAGGGTTCATTGTGCCCCTAGGGATGAACTTTGTGTGTGCTGTTATTCTAGCCAGTGCCCATCTTGAACAATATGCAGAATCTATTAGTGACTGCAAACTAGGGGCAGTGTCTCAAAGTGTCATTCAGAGACTGCTTGCACCAGCATCATCCAGGATGCTTATTTGCAGAATCCTGGCCCTTCTCCAGACCTGCACAGTCAGTATTCTCAGGGAAATCGTGTCCAGGCATCTGCATTTTTAACAAGACCCACAAATTGCAAAAACAAAGCTTCATTTTTCCCCTCAACATTTTCAGAATGTGGCTTTGCGGTACATATCTCAATCCTGTAACTGTCTTTGTCTTGCTTTTTCAGAGATCTCTCCATTCAAGCCTTTATCTTTCCCTCTGCAGATTTTGGCTTTTTCCTTATTAATTTCTTCATTGTTCTTATTTTGTTTAAACTACCAGCACATTCCAGTACTGCATTATTAATCTGAAAACCTGAACTATTTTCCCCCTTATTTGGGGGTAAATTTGCTATCTGCTACCTTAGTTTTAATCATAGATCCTTGAAGTTCCTAAGGTTATACTGCTAGAGAAGATAAAAACTAGGGAACTGCAAGAGGTATAGGAGAACTTTGTCTTTTACTAGAAATAAGAAGGTATGTGCTTTATTGCCCTGTGTCTTTTCATGACATCCTGTCATGATGCATCCGCAACATAGATAACTGCTCATTTCTGTCCTTACAGATACAACAATCATTTCATTAACATAAACTATGATATACTTTAAATAAGAGCCCGTTGCATAAAACAAGTGGTGCAGAAAAATTGGTCTAAATGGAGACTCTTATTGGCCACATAAGTCCTTTATAGCTCACACAACAAACAGATCACTTGGGGTTAGTCAACTGAAAATTTACCCAAAGTGAGTGAGAAACGATAGCCTTTTTAAATGCACTGCTGCTTCTGCCTGGATATTTTGAAATGGACACCAGTACTGTTGAGAGTTGAAAGTTACCTTTTCATGTGGAATTAGCTCAGCAGGCTTTTTTGGATAGTTATCTGCTAGCACGAGGGAGGCAAGGCACTGCTGAGCTGGCTCAAGAAGCATCAGGGTGCAGGGAGTGAAGAGCTGGCCTGCACATCAGAAAGCCTTGGCCCTAGGGCAAATCTGGCCACTTTCTACCCACATGACCTTAGATGAGGCATCTGACCTCACTGAATTTCTCCTGCTTCCTTCCCAGGGTTGTCAGAAGGAGAAAAATACTCTTTGTGAAAGCACTTTAAAAACCAAAAGCTATTATATAAATACTTCTTTCTGAATCCAAAATTATCACTCCCCTTGCCTGACAGCCTCAATTGGAAAGGCTGATAGCTGACCACATTTCTCTTTTGGTTTGTTCACAGACTCTGATAAGCCCAGTACTTCCAAACAGGGGTCTGAAATGATGAGGAAGGTATCATCAGCTCTCTCCAAAGTGTTTTCAAGATCTAATGCCAATGTTCCCAAATCTTCCTCACCCTAACCCCCTCACCAAGACACAAGCTGACGCTGCTACACCTGATATCAATTAGCATGTTGACCTTCCTCAAAAAATAAATGGTTTTTGAAGCATGACGTTGTGTCCTACATGCTGATTTTTATACATACTGAAAACAAGAGCAAAGAAAAAAAAAGGCAGCTGGAGAAAAGGAAGGCTTGATAAATGCTTTTGATAAGCATTTTGGGATGAAAAGAGAAGCTGTGCCTCACATATAGATGCATCTAACAGGCAGTGTGGGGTTTAAGTTCTGCTCTTGAGGGCCCTGCAGCCTTGCTGGGAAGATGAGACTAACTTAGAAGCAAAAGTGTAACACCAATAAAACAACGTGTCATCACACATTTCAGGTGCCGTAGGGGTTCAAAGAAGGGAGTCATCGCTGTGAGCTGGAGTGGTAAGGATAAGTTTCCTGAAGGAACTAGAATTGAGGCAATCCTCAAAGGACCAGTAGGATTAGACAGGCCTGGAAAGCACCAAGGCCTTCCCCTTAGGTCACATAGCTGCATACAGTGCTGCCATGCCTGAATGATTTAGTTAGCACTGTCTGATACGATGTTCTACGATGATAGAAATGGTCTATATCTGCTCAGTCTGATATAGGAGGCACTAGCCCCACGTGGCTATTGTCACTAGTATGATTGAGGAACTCAGTTTTTCATTTTGATTTATTTCAATTTAAATAGCCACATGGGGCTATTGGTTCCCTTATTGGACAGTGCAAGTCTAATTGGTACATGGCCTCAGGGCCACCAGCCAATTCTGATTAGATTGAGGGATTCCCTGGAAGTTCACTTCCAAAGTCTATCCTCAAACACCTAAAGCAGTGTAGAGATCTGACTCCTCGGCGGGGGGCGGGGGGGGTTTGAAGCCTCTAGGCATCCTCTTGGTCCCTTTAAGAGACACGAACCACCAACGTGGCCAGAGGGAAGCTCATGGTTTCCAATCATATTTGTGCCCCTGCACTTGCCAAAACTCAACTGATAGAGAAAGGATACGGCCCATTGAGAACACCAAAGTCAAGGAATCACAAATAGCAAATTGGAACCTCACCTGCCAGCTGGCCTCAAACACTGCTTGGCTAAAAACTGCTTCCATGGGACAGAAACGTATGACGAAGATCACTCACTAGTCATTCTCATACCAAGGCTTTATCCAGGAATTTAGGCCAGTGGAAGGACTCAGATTTATACAAAATGCCCAAGGGAAATATTTCAAGGCAAGTAAATGTCTCTTATGCTGCACCTGTAGTCCATAAATGTTATGTTAACTGAACTTTAGTAAACAGAATGGCAGGCACTTCTGCCCAAATATCACATATACCCAAATTTGGCTGCCTTCACCTACTCACTCATTTCTGCCCTTACATACTGAAGTTCATCACAGGCAGCAGCATAAGTTTTAAAGTTAGTTTGTAAAGGTTCACAATAATGACCAACGCTGATCTTACATATGGCTTTGTTTTTGTTAAAAAGTAATACCAATCCAGTTTGGAATTCAAAAGTTACAAAAGGTACAGTGCAAAGTAAGGCTCCTTCCCTCTCCTTTCCCAAATGCTACCTGGCTCTCCTCTCCAGAAGCAATTTCTATTACCAATGGATAGAGTATCCTTCTCGAGATAGTCTATGGATAACAAGTGTATTATCGTATGACTTTAGAAAGAAGTCTAATTGAACATCCTCCCTCAAAAAGGCAGAAAACAGAGAAAGAGGAAGAGAGGGAGGGAGGTGAGAATGAAGGAGAGAGAGAATGTGCACATGCTATCTGGCAGCTACTATGTCCTGATGTCACTGCTTGGGTCTGTTTCAATGGCTGCATTTGTAGCTTCAAATAAAGTCAGTCCTCATTTTTTAAAATGCTCTTTTGTCTAATGAACTAAAGGTCAAAAGGTGAGCAGCAGAGTGGTAAGAAAGGCACCTACCATAGCTGTTCAAAGCCTGCTGGCCAAAATACATTAAGAATGTATGAGCTTGCAGCTCAATATCAAAAAAACAAACAACCCAATCCAAAAATGGGCAGAAGACCTAAATAGACATTTCTCCAAAGAAGATATACAGACTGCCAACAAACACATGAAACAATGTTCAACTTCATTAATCATTAGAGAAATGCAAATCAAAACTACAATGAGATATCATCTCACAACAGTCAGAATGGCCATCATCAAAAAATCTAGAAACAATAAATGCTGGAGAGGGTGTGGAGAAAAGGGAACCCTCTTGCACTGTTGGTGGGAATGTAAATTGATACAGCCACTGTGGAGAACAGTATGTAGGTTCCTTAAAAAACTACAAATAGAACTACCATATGACCCAGCAATCCCACTACTGGACATATACCCTGAGAAAACCATAATTCAAGAAGAGTCATGTACCAAAATGTTCATTGCAGCTCTATTTACAATAGCCAGGACATGGAAGCAACCTAAGTGTCCATCATCGGATGAATGGATAAAGAAGATGTGGCACATATATACAATGGAATATTACTCAGCCATAAAAAGAAATTGAGCTATTTGTAATGAGGTGGATGGACCTAGAGTCTGTCATACAGAGTGAAGTAAGTCAGAAAGAGAAAGACAAATACCGTATGCTAACACATATATATGGAATTTAAGAAAAATAATGTCATGAAGAACCTAGGGGTAAGACAGGAATAAAGACACAGACGTACTAGAGAATGGACTTGAGGATATGGGGAGGGGGAAGGGTAAGCTGTGACAAAGCAAGAGAGAGGCATGGACATATATACACTACCAAACGTAAGGTAGATAGCTAGTGGGAAGTAGCCGCATAGCACAGGGAGATCAGCTCGGTGCTTTGTGACTGCCTGGAGGGGTGGGATAGGGAGCGTGGGAGGGAGGGAGACGTAAGAGGGAAGAGATATGGGAACATATGTATAACTGATTCACTTTGTTATAAAGCAGAAACTAACACACCATTGTAAAGCAATTATACTCCAATAAAGATGTAAAAAAAAAATTATACTAAGTGAAAGTCACCGAACACAAAAGGCCACATGTTATATGATTCCACTTATATGAAATGTCCAGAATAGGTAAATCTACAGAAATGGAAAGCAGACTGGTGGTTGCCAGGGACCAGGAGGAAGAGGAAATGGAGAGTAGCTGCTCAATGGGTACAGGGTTTCATTTTGGGATGATTAAAGTTTTGGAACTAGATAGGGTTGGTGGTTTTACAACACTGTGAATGCACCAAATGCCACTGAACATTCCCTTTAAAATGGCTAATTTTATGTTAATTTCTTCTCAATAAAATAAAGTTGTAAGGAAAAGATGTGGAGACATATCAACCAAAACAAAACAAAAAAAAAGTCTAAAATTTCAAAAAAGGGGGAGGGGAGGGGAGGTGGGAAGGGAGCAGGCTGATGTTAAGAATCCTTACCACATTCACCACAAGCTGTCTGAGCCTAGTGAAGCCACACTTCTCTACTCTATGGTTATACCTGCTAACTGGAAAGGTTACTGCAAGGGTTTTAAATATCTCACAAAGACTGGAATTCTAGAATTGCCTTCCTGGCCATTTCATCATAAATTGGGGTCACAAATTCAAGGGCCAAATTTATGAACCCAAATTTAGGATACATACTCTGGTTAAGTACCAAAAGTACCAAGTATACTCCCAGGGACAATGGATTTTGCTCAAAAATCCAGGACATTTAGCTGTTAAAAACTACAGCTCTCTCAATGTTTCTAACACTCAAGGGATTAAAAGAACTCATCCTCAGATATTTTACATATAGAAATAGTAAAAGCATAACTGAATTTCACTGCATTTTAAAAACACAGCTCAGGGGCTTCCCTGGTGGCGCAGTGGTTGAGAGTCCACCTGCCGATGCAGGGGACGCGGGTTTGTGCCCTGGTCCGGGAAGATCCCACATGCCGCAGAGCGGCTGGGCCCGTGAGCCATGGCCGCTGAGCCTGCGCGTCTGGAGCCTGTGCTCCACAACGGGAGAGGCCACAACAGTGAGAGGTGCGCGTACAGAGAAAAGAAAAACAAAAACAAAAAGGAAACACAGTTTATTTCCAATTCTACCATGCAGCTGAACAGGCTGTGGCTTCAGTGATGCCTGTGGTCACTAGGATTAGAGGACTCCCGGTCCCGGGAGTGCCGGGCCCTTTTATGCCTGTGAGATTTATCTTGACTCCTACTTCTACTTCTGTGACTACGCCCCTCAGAGCGCCCACTGTGCCAGCTGCAATGTGCGTCTGAGCTTCGACCTCTGTCTCTATCTCTGTTCTTGTCTTCTCTCTCTTCCCTCCTGCTTGATGACTTGTGTTCGTGCTTGGGCTTCTCCTTCCTCAGCTCCCTCTCTCGGTCCTCTGTTCCACCACAGCAGGTGGCCCTGATCTCAGGGGAGCTGGGGTGGGGCTTCCACACCTCCCTGGACTCTGACTTCTGACCCCTCTCTGAGTTCTTGCCACTGTGCTTTTTAGAGCCAGGGTCATCCTTTTCCTTTATCATCTTGCTTCTGGGCAATGAAGAGGAGGCTGGCTGCTCTGCCTGTACCTCCTGGTCAGTCTTCTCTTTTTCTTTCTTTCTTTTCTTTTTTTCCTTTCTGTCTGGAGGAAAAGAAGGGCAAAATAAGAAAAGGAAGATGGAAAAGATGGAGGACATGCAAAAGGAAAGCATCCTTGGCAGCAGCGTGAAGCAGTCACAGTCTCTACTTCCAGAAACGTGCCCCCGAGAAGCCAAGCTGGATGTCTGTCACCCTTGATATGTCGAGTTGCTGTATAAGGCAACCCCCACTCTTAATTACTTCTTTAAAGACCCTACCTCCAAATACAGTCACATTCTGAGTTACTGGATGTGGGGGGCGGTTAGGACTTCAACATATGTATTTTGGTCACAGAATTCAGCCCATACCATTAGCCTTCTGCTGATACCTCTCCTTTCCCAATTAAAGTAAGCTTCCCCACACCTTCCCCCTTCACACTTAAGAACTGATTACCAACTCTCAGTGAATGCTAAGAAGAGCAAACACTAAGCCTACCCAGAATCTTCTCTTGGGCCTTAATGCTTTACCTTTTTTGTGTTTTTTGGTGGGTTTGCCATCTTCAGAGCCCTCAGATGAATTCAGTGAGGGAGTGTGAGCCCCGCAGCCCCTCTCCTGCAGCTCTCTGGTCACATCATCCATTTCTTCTGAGTCCTTAGGAGCCCGATAGTTAGACACATGATCCACTCGGATAGTTCTTCCTTTGATCTAAGACAGACAGGCAATGCTTCAGCAAAGACAGCCCTCCTATCTAACTATTTGAACCCAGCTGCAGAAATCCATGGTTTGAACCATACCCATTACCCTCCCGCTATTCTATTTCTCGGGAAATCTTGAAAGCAGACCTGCCCAACTGGTGTGTCACAGCACATATCCCTACACATTAATTCGCTCAGCCCTTGGGGCAGCCAGGTGGGGCCTGGCGCAGCTGGAGCCCCCAGGGCAGTTGTACTAGGCAGCCTCATCAGTTTACCCCAGAGTGCCATACTAATATCTTCACGTTCTACGTGTGCCATGAAGTGAAAAGAGCCTGGGAAGTACTGCCCCAAAGCACAAGCAGCACGGAAAACTGTAAGAGTTCAGACGCACAAACAATGAATTACCCTCAATCTGTAACACCCACAGTGAAACACACCATGAAAAAGCCTGGCAGCAAGAGGGAATTCCTGAAATTGAGCTCACTGCTACAGCTGCTTTCCCGACACAGCAATTAGGACAAGGCCAAAGCAGACCAATAGTTGGGAGGGGGGAAGGAATCTAGAAAGGACTACTTTTTTTTTTCTTAAGCCCTCACACCTTGCTCTACCCCCACCATACTGGAACAACTGGCTCACGCTGATACTATCGCTGCAAAGCACAACTCTCCAGGTGAACAACAAAAAATTGACCCCTTACTTAAAACAAAAACATTCAGGCAGATACAGACTTATTCTATAGACAAAGCCATCTGAAATTTGAAATGTCTGGCTTTTACTGTTCCATTCAAGAGCAAGTTTTTACTCTTACCTTTAAGCCTGAGCACTTTCTATCATCAATCTTATTCCCCATTTCAAAACATTTTTGAAAACCTTCCCTTTATGGTGACTCCCTTTGACTGCCGGCTCTCTTAAAAATCAAGCCTAGAACCTTTTTCCACCCTGTCCTATAATCTCCAGTTGTTCCACACTGGTGCAGTCAGTGACAAACTCTCCAAGTCAAGAGTTACCCCTCTGACCTGTGACAATGCTCGTTCAACGGCAATGCTTTTCCTAAACAAGCATAGGGACCACGTGGAGCACAGATAAGCCTGACTTGCCCCATCCCCTTCTCTTAGCCAAACGTCTCACTTACAAGGGTGGAAGAGAGAGGGGATCAGAGGAGAGAAAACTTCAGAATGAGTTACTTTTGTAGAATTTGTCATCAGATTTTAACTAGAGAATTTCCAGGGCCCAGTACTGCTAAGTCAGTGGAGACATATGACAGACATACATGGCTATGTCCTCAGCCATGAAACCATGATGGAGCCCCAAATTTCCTGACACAGGACAGCATGGAAGAGCAGCATTTGCTAGTCTCTTTGTTCTCCAGTATACCAGAAATGAGACTGGAGTGTGAGGAGGGAAAGGTGAGAAATAGAGGCCTGGTTGGGTGCCGGGTAAAGGGGAGTGGGGGGTCATGGTACCTATGCTCCTGAGGAGATGGTTTGCTAAGAGATGGGTAAAAGGAACAAGTGCTGGCAGAGTCATGAGCCAATGGAATTATTTTCTGGGATCATTTCCTGGTCAATATGTCCCCAAACCTCTGCAACCCTCACAACACACCCAGCTGACCAGTACTGCCCTTGAGCCTGTGGCTATCAGGTGGGAAATGAAACTGAAGCCCTACATGAAGGAAAAGTTCTGCTTAGTAAGCATACTCACCTTGATCCCATTAAAATTGTCAACAGCCAGAATTGTGCTCCTCTGGTCTTCATAGCAGAGGAAACAGAATCCTTTGGATTTCCCAGTCTTCTTGTCCCGTACCAAATTAATGTTAACAATTTCGCCATATCTATTTATTTTATAAAAGAGTAAGACACTATTGATTTAAAATGCAAAAACTTTCAGATTGGATGACAAAACAAAATTCAAATAATATAGTCTGTACGGGAGACACATCTAGAACAAGATGACAACGAAAGGTTAAAAATAAAAAGTTAGACAAAGATATATCAAGAACACCCAATTAAGAAATGGGTGGTAGTATTAAGATCAAAGATGACTTCAAGGCCAACAGAAAAAAACATTTACATGTGACTAAGAGGGCTCTTTTGCTCTGAAAAAGGTCCTAATACATAACAAAAGTCATGAAATTTTATGCATAAATCAACAAATCAAAAATTATAATTAAAAATAGGATGAGCAAGTAAGAGTGAAAGTATGAGAGATTTTAACACACCACTTTGAGTTCATAACACATAAAATTGACAAAAATAGGCCAGAGGAATTAATTAATATAAAATTATATAATATAAATACAAATAAACATATAACTAATAATATAACAATTATATTGTTAAAAATATTAACATCAGACTAGTATATGTACAGATATATTTGATTGTACAAAAAGATGAGTTTCTTCTCAAGAATCCATGAAACACATATTAAAATTGACTGTAGACTAGGTCTCAAAGTAAACCTCAATCATCTCCAAAAACAGCACAGACCATATTCTCCAACCACAATGTTAAACTGCTGGAAATAATATTTTAAAACAAAAAATACCCTACCTAGAACTTGAAACCTATTCTCCAAGCTAACAACTGGATGAAAGAGAAAGTAAAACAAAATAAAGGAAAGAAATCAATGGCAGACTCTTTAGAAAATAACAAAAATGGGAATATATACCAAAATTTATGGGATGTGGCTAAAACCACACTCAGGAAAATCTGTAGACTGTACATCCCCTAAAAAGTCAATGTTACCATAACATAATTTAAACATATGAATAAATGAATGCATAAAAATTTAAAAAAATAATTTTGCATAGTAAAAAGATCATAATAACAAAGTCAAAAGTGAAATGACAAACTAGGAGAAAACGTTTGAAATTTATATCACAGATTAAGGACTAGAAAGCCATTTTTTTCCTTTTGCTATAAAAGACATTATCAGGACAACTGGTGGAGTTGAATAAAGTCTATAAGATTAGATAATAATACTGCAACAGTGTTGATTTCCTGAATTTGATCACTATACTGAGGTTAAACAAGAGAATGTACTTGTATTTTGGGAAATACACATTGAAGAATTTAGGAGTAAATGGGCATCATGTCTGCAACTGACTCTCAAAAGGTTAAAAAAAATATGTATAGGTGGCAAGAAATAATAACAAAGCATATGTGGTAAAATGCTAACATCTGGGGACTCCCAGTGAAGGGGGTACAGGTATACTTTATACTATTTTATAACTTGCCTGTTTTAAGCCAGAAATTATTTCAAAATAAAAAGTAAAAGAAAAAAGAATACAGGAGTTGGCTTGAAGGGACTACTACAGACCAAACTGGGACAATTTGAGCATCAAGAAATAAGAATAACAGCAATGTAGTATAACACATCAAATAAAAAAAAAGTCCACAGCAATACAATACATGATAAAGTGTTACAACAATAAGTTAATACCCTTAACACATGAACAGCTCTTGTAAAATCAGTAAGAAAATGAGGAATACAGTAATAGGGAAAAAATAGGCAAATGATATTAATAGACAATTTACAAAGAAAAAGAAATAATAAGGGCCTGTAAATCTATGAAAGGATGTTCAACCTCCCTGATGATGAAATAAAGGCAAAGTAAAATAATACTGAGAGGCTGTATTGCAAATATTTTTTTAAATAACGATTAATGATTTGGATTCAGAAAAATGACCATTCTAGTGAGAGTGGAAATTGATACCACCTTTTCAGTGGAAACTGAAATAACCTTTTCAGAGAGTAATCTGGCAATGTTTATAAAACATCTTAAAAATGCTACCATACTGATCCAGTAATTTCACTAAGGAAACCATCAGGGATGCATACAAAGATGTATACACTACAATGTATATTGCAGTATAATTTATAACAGCAAAATATTAGAAATAAGGCCCAACTTTGAAAAGAGGACAATAAAAACACCAAGATGTTAACAGCTTTTCCTTAAAGTACATTCTATTTTCTTCTTTATACTTTTTCTTTTTGCCAAATGTTCTTTTTTTTATAACTATAAATTTTTTTAAACATCTTTATTGGAGGACAATTGCCCCACAATGGTGTGTTAGCCTCCACCCTACAACAAAGTGAATCAGCTACACACACACACACACACACACACACACACACACACACACACACGTCCCCCCCCTCTCGCATCTCCCTCCCTCCCACACTCCCTAACCCACCCCTCTAGGTGGTCACAAAGCACCAAGCTGATCTCCCTGTGCTATGCGGCTACTTCCCATTAGCTATCTATTTTACTTTTGGTAGTGTATACATGTCCATGCCACTCTCTCACTTTGTCACAGCTTACCCTTCCCCCTCCCCATATCCTTAAGTCCATTCTCTAGTAGGTCTGCGTCTTTATTCCCATCTTGCCCCTAGGTTCTTCATGACCTTTTTTTTTTTTAGATTCCATATATGTGTTAGCATATGGTATTTGTTTTTCTCTTTCTGACTTACTTCACTCTGTATGACAGACTCTAGGTCCATCCACCTCACTGCAGGTAACTCAATTTCGTTTCCTTTTACAGCTGAGTAATATTCCATTGTATATATGTGCCACATCTTCTTTATCCATTCATCTGTTGATGGACACTTAGGTTGCTTCCATGTCCTGGCTATTGTAAACAGAGCTGCAATGAACATTTCGGTACATGACTCTTCTTGAACTATGGTTTTCTCAGGGTATTGCCAAATGTTCTATAATGACTATACATTACTCTGATAATCAGAAAACAAAATACTTTTTGAAAGCCACTGTTATCAATCGCAAAGGCAATCTTCATGGAGAGCAAAGTGTATAGCCAGAACAGAGAACTGGAATAAACACACACACTAGCTGTGTGATATAAACACACTCAATGCAAATAAGACAAAAACAGCTCCCAGATGGAAGGCTGGATCAGGGAGAGGTATCACAAAGGAGTGGAAATTATAGGCTGTACCTGCTGTGAACTTCCCAATAACCAGGAGTTGGAGGAAGCAGCCTCTGTCCCTCTCAGGGCCTTCTACCATGGCCGCCTTCTTGTTGTTGTTGTTGTTGTTTTTGTTTTGCTTTTTGTTTGTTTGTTTGTTTTGCGGTACGCGGGCTTCTCACTGTTGTGGCCTCTCCTGTTGCGGAGCACAGGCTCCAGACGCACAGGCTCAGCGGCCATGGCTCACAGGCCCAGCCGCTCTGCGGCATGTGGGATCTTCCCGGACCGGGGCACGAACCCGCGTCCCCTGCATCGGCAGGCAGACTCTCAACCACTGCACCACCAGGGAAGCCCCATGGCCTTCTTCTTGCCCAATTTCTTTCCCATGGCCTTCTGCCCTATATGCTGCCCAACCATTCTGCCAGAACCTGCTGCCCCCTAAGTTGCCCAACCACTCAGCCAGGGCCCTCTGCCCACTGGAAGGCCCAACCATGCCCTGCCATGGCAATGACTCTGCCAGGGTGTGCTAGCCGTGTTTGCTTGCCCAACCTCTTTTACCAGGGTCCTCTTCCCCTGAGGGCTACACAGCCCAGGGGTCATGGCCCTCTGCTCCTGTGAGCTGCCAAGGCCCTCTGGCCCTATGGACTAACTACTCTATGTAGCTCTGGGGTTGTGCCCAACCCCTCTCCTACCAGCTGCCACTACTAGTGTGAGCTGCCAAGACCCTCTCCCACCCAGTGCTGCTGCTATCATCCCATAGCAGAATGAAGAATATAAGGTTCTCCTAGACATTCTTATTCCTCAGCAGCCTGTGATTCTCAGCCTCCGGTTAGAGACTGGCTCTGCTCACTAACCTTACCCTAATCTAGAAACAAAGCAAGCAAACTATTGCCTAAACCTGTTGTTTTCCCAATTTCTCTGTGCTTTGCCCTAATCCTACAATGCCACACAGGTGTGGGCCCAGAAGGGCCCCGTGATCATGAGTTACCACGGGTTTGTAGGAGCCCGAAGAGATGGGCCAACACAGTACCTTCCTGGGAGTTCCAGCCTGTTCCAGTGTAGGCCTCACTGAAAAAGTAATAAAAATAGACCAGAATCCCCAAGACAGCCTCCTAAATCATCCAACTTCTTGGATCTTCCACATTGGGAGAGTACCAGCACCATGTCCTGGGACTGATCTAAACTAGAGCAGAAGCTCCAGCCCTCCCTGTGCAGGGAGGCCGGTCAGCCTAGAATTAAAATAAATGGTTTTTGTGATGCCATAAAATGCATTATGGAAGCAAACTATGCTCATGACTGAGAAGGCAGAAAATGAAAGGGGACTTACTGTGAGAACACACAGATGATGTCCCCTTCAGTCAGCTCATAAGGAAGCCCTCCTAGAAGAAAAAAACACATTTCAGTTCAGCAAACATTTACCAAGTGTCTACTATGTGCCATGCATGCTTCCAGCTAGGCACTGGGGGTGCAAAGAAGAGTAAACAACAGGGCCTGCCCTCCAAGAACTCACAGTCTGATGCAATCACAGAAACACATAGAAGATGTAGCAGTAGTACAGAAAAAACAGTGATTAACTCTGAGTGGAAAGATCAGGGCCACCCCTAACCAAACTAGTCCTCCTCACACCCAAAATCTTCTGGACAAAGCAGATAGTTTCCAGCACAAAACTTGGATTCCATAAACATATCGTGAACTCATGTGCTCTTTATCTACAAATTCAACAGCTAAGATGCAAAATCAGTTTAAATATGCAAATATTAACCCCAACTCACACAGACTAAGGATTATAAAGTCAATTGTTAAGCATTTCATAGGAAATAAATTCCCCTGCAAATGTTTCCTTCCTCATCAGTAGAATGGGGATATTAGTACTTTCTTCACAGAATTTTTATAAGAATTAAATAAAACAATGTTTATAAAATGCTTAGCACAATGTCTGGTGCAATAACCTCTTTGAATAACCTGTCAAATTACTGGATGTGACACAAGTGAATACAGAGATGGTGATATGACCATGGATAGAAGGCAGGAGCTAATTAGATGAGGAAAATAAATTCTGAGGGAAGGGGAATGGGGCGGGAGGGAGTTGGCAGTAATATGGGATAGGGGCTAAGACCATGAGTTCTAAAATCCCATAGTTCTGGCTGTTTCACTTACTAGCTATTGGAAGGAAGTCTATTAACTTCTCTGCACCTCAGTTTCCTTAGCTGTATAAATGGGGGGACGGGGGTGATAAAAATGGTCTCTGAGGGCTTCCCTGGTGGCGCAGTGGTTGAGAGTCCGCCTGCCGATGCAGGGGACACGGGTTCATGCCCGGGTCCGGGAAGATCCCACATGCCGCGGAGCGGCTGGGCCTGTGAGCCATGGACGCTGAGCCTGCGCGTCCGGAGCCTGTGCTCCGCAACGGGAGAGGCCACAACAGTGAAAGGCCTGCGTACCGCAAAAAAAAAAAAAAAAATGGTCTCTGAGAAACCAAGTGGCACGATTCTTAGCATAGTGGATGACAAGCAGTACCTATCAAGAGCACTGACTTGGCAGAGAGAGAAAACTAGAAATGGGGGAGAGAAAAGACATGCAAAACGGATTCACAGGCAGAGAGCGGAAGGAAATAAAGTGAGTGATGAATGTCGGGAGGACTGAAGGGCGGGAACGCTGAAATGTTAGGGAGCAGGTCAGGAGAGAATGAGGAGCCCTACGGGAGAAAGATGTGGGCCTCACCCAAGAAGATCCAGGCGCTGTCCTTGTACTCGGAGTGCCAAGACACCTTCTCCGCTACCCCCAGCTGGACCTCACGCTCATTCAGCTCGTTGATCAGCTTAACCTTAGTTAAAGGGCTGCACAGGGCGCGAAAAAGCGCACAAGTAAGCGCGGCCCGGCCTGAGGTAAAGGAGAGCAAAACTGGGGGACTAATTTTCTAGTCTCCCCGCCTCTCCCGCCCCTCAGCCCCGGTAGGCCACCTCCGGCTGCCCGTCCCCGACACCTCCCCTCAGAGGGAAGCTCTGGGGCCTTACTTCATCTCTGCAGGTTCACGCTCAGAAGCTAGGAACAGCCTTCACGCTCAGAACCTAGGAAGAGACTTCCGGGAGAAGCCGTAAGACACATGCGCAGCCCCAGCGCCGCGCGCCCATTGGTCTCCGCGGAACTTGCGCCGCGCCGGAAGAGCGCAGCCGCGCGCCCATTGGTCTCCGCGGAGCTTGCGCCGTGACGGAAGAACGCAGCCGCGCTCCCATTGGTCTCCGCGGAGCTTGCGCCGCGCCGGAAGAGCGCAGCCGCGCTGCGGACGCGGCGCCTGCGCACTAGGTCGAGAAGCCGCATTCCTGATCTGGTGAACTTGCTCCGTCAGAGTTTTTCTCTGTTCCCTCCCTTCCTTCCTCTGTGAAATTGGGCGAGAGTGTGAGCCTGGTCTGTTACAGGACTCCTAGCTCTTGGACGACGCCTGGCATTGATTGGGTTAGCTATAAATGTTTGCTGAATTAAGACTGAAAAAGGTGCCTGATACGGCGACTTGAGTCCCAGCCTTCGCTCCCAGGGCTAATTCCCACTCCATCCTTCACTCCAGCCGATTACTCACACGCACACCCCCATCAAATCATCCCTGTTCAGGAGTGATGGCAGAAAAGTGAAGAAGATACGTGAGGGGGTAAATCTTTTTTGTCTCTCAAATCCCAATGCATAGGCAACTGACAAGTGTGCCTCCATAGGCTGAATTGAATACCCAGATTTGTGTGAAAGCTGCTACCCCTTTTCCGTAGTCACTTTCCTACTCAAGCGGGAGGTAGAAATTCATATTGTTAAATTAATAGCTAACAGTTGAGCAGAAAATGCTAGATTGTGTGCTAATCAATTTACATGCGTTGGCCCTCTATCCTCGTAACAACCCCGTGAAGTCTATAGATACTATTATGGTCCCCATTTTATAGAAGAAACTGAGGTTTAAAGGAGTTAAAGAGCTTGAAAGGTACTCTCTCTCTACCCATCAGGTCTGGCTGATTCATCAATCCTTACTGAGCATCTGTATTTGTCCTGTATAGAAAGTCTGTAGACAGGATTGTAAGGTTGGGTTCTCTGCCTTCAAAGAGCTATAATATCATCGAGGGGACAGGGTATATTTGCTTGATAGATTTTACTCCAGAAATAATCAGGAACATGTAGAAGAGGTGGTGGCATATAATGTGTGAATAAACCATACTGAAGACTTGAATCCATCTTGCATATGTGGACATCAGTATCCGGTCTCAGATCATGCATGGTCTAAAAGTGAAATTCCAGAGCTGTGTAGTTCTCTGTGTAGGCCTAGCTCAGAGCCCCAGAAACTAGGCACTTCATAAAAGTACTTTGATGACGATGGTGATGATGACAACTGTACCCTCAGTGGTTCACGATGTACTCTTGCCAAGAAGCAGAACAGAGGCTGCCCATAAATGACAGTTTCTCTTCATTCATTCTGTGTCTTTTCCCCTCCCCTACTCCAACCCAGCTATTCATTAACTTTGTAGAATTACCTTGGCAATGAAAACTAAACAGTGACAGATTGCATATGGGTTTTATCTGCTCCTAGAAACCTTAGGTTGCTTAGTTGTAGGGTTGAAGTAGTCACTGCAAAGTGGTAAACTAGCATGCAGTATTATCTGGCTGGATTCTTCAGGCAACTGTGAAATGAGAGAATTGGAGCAATACCTGGGCCTTAGTCATCAGAGTTCAAAAAGAAGATGAAGCAAAAGAGGAGAATAAGATGAACGAAATAATAGCCAGCTTGGATGGCAAACGCTGGTCCTCCTCTCAGACATTAAATTCAGAGGGTCCTCTGGATTCCCATCCCCTTTCCACTCAGACTTATGGAAATCTCTAGGCATCATCTTACCTACCAATTCCTACCAAGTGGAAGCACATTCATGGAGATGTCCCAGGTAAACTAGGAAGATTTTTAGCTTTCCCAGCTTCTACTCCTTTCTCCACCAATAACATTCATTTAGCACCCATTGTATGCAGAGCTCACTTTTAGGTTCAGTGGGTAATGCTAAGGAAACTGAAGGCAGTCCCCACATTCAAGGAAAAGCTGAACAATATGTCTAGACAAATTCATCTCTCCACTTCCCACCACCACACCACATCCCAATGTTATCACCATTTTCCTGGTTGCCCAGGTTCAAAAACAGGGATGTCATGCGTCAGTCTTCCCTATTACTCACCCAAAAATATATATCCAGGGCTTCCCTGGTGACGCAGTGGTTGAGAGTCCGCCTGCCAATGCGGGGGACACGGGTTCGTGCCCCAGTCCGGGAAGATCCCACATGCCGCGGAGCGGCTGGGCCCGTGAGCCATGGCCGCTGAGCCTGTGCGTCCGGAGCCTGTGCTCCACAACGGGAGAGGCCACAACAGTGAGAGGCCCGTGTACCACAAAAAAAATATATATATATACATATATATACGTATATATATATATGTATATATATATATACATATATATATCCAATCACCAATTCCTAATAATTGTGTCACTGCAGTGTCTATAAAACACATCTGTCTACTCTGTGGTGTTTTGAGTCATTGTCACATGCCTCCCAGCTCTTTCAGTACTCTTATAACTGCCCCAGCCCCTATTCTCCAGTCCTTTCTCCCACTGCGCCTCACCATGAAGCCTCAACTTCAGCCAGGTTCCACTTCTATCCATTCCCTCAAGGGCCCCTTTCATTATCCAATCCAGATACCTCTTCTGAGAGAGCCCCATATCCCTGGGCCACTCGCCTCTCTCTAACTGAAACCTGCCCAAGCTCCAAACTCTCATCAAGGCATCTCTCATACAGGAAACCTTTCCTGACCTTGCCAGCCTGCAGTGATGGCTCTCACTTCTGAACTCTGCAGCACTTTGCTGCTCTTTTATGCTCTCCCCCCAAAAAGACTGTGAGATCCCAGAAGGTAAAGACTGCATCTTTAAGCTCTCAGCACCTCAAACCTCAAACACTTTCCTGCACACATAGCAAGCACACAATACACTTATTGGTTAATGAAACTGAAAACACAACTATGGTTACCTTTAGGGAAACAGATGAAGGTAGGGGGAAAGAGGCTTTTATTTTCCCTTTGTCCCTTTCTATACTGTTAGAACTTTCTTACCATTATCCAGCTATCTTACCTTTATCACACTTTTTTATTGCCATGTTATGATCTTAATTTTCTTGCTTTTGTCTTTTATTCATTCAACAAATATTTATTGAGCAACTATTATATGCTAGACACTGTTCTAAGTGCTGGGGTTATAACAGTAAACAAGGCAAGTGGAATTCCTGTCCTTATAGAGTTTACATTCTTGTTGGGAAAGAAGGAAAACAGACATATAAATATACATTTGATGTTGATAAATGCTATGAAGGAAAAATAAAGCAGCATTAGGGGGCAGAGAGTGAGAGAGTATTGGTATTTTATAAAGGGTCAGTCAAAGAAGCCCCCCCGATAAAGTGACATGGAGGTGGAGATCTGCAAGCCATGGGGGTATCTGGGGAGCAAGCCATGGGGGTATCTTGGAGAAGACTGTTCTAGGTAGCAGGAACAGTACGTGCAAAGGTCCTGAGACAGGAGTGTGTTTGAGAAACAACAAGGAGGCCAGAGTGACTGGAGAGGAGCAGGCAAGGGAAAGAATGACAAATTTTTGTTTATTTAACAAAATCCAATTTAATACCCACCATGTTCCAGACATTGTTTTAGGTACTTTACACATATTAATTCATTTACTTCTGACAACAGCTCTATGAAGGAGATACTGTAATCCCCATTTTGCCGATGAGGAAACTGAGGCACAGAGAGGTTAAGTCACTTACCCTAGGTCACACAATGGGAGAGCCAGGATAGTGTGGCTTCAAAGTCTGTACCCTTAGCCACTATGCACAGGATAAGCGGGGTTCAGGGGAGCAAATCAGGCATGGCCATGTTGGGTGGCAACTTCGGATTTTACTCAATGTGAGGTGAGAAGCCACTGAAGGATTTTAGTCTGACTTACATTTTAGCAGGATCACTTTGGCCACAGATTGGAGGTGGCCAGGGGCGGGGAAGTGGGAGGGGGAATGCCTAAGGTAGAAGCAGGAAGACTAGTTAGGAAGCTCTGCAATAATTCAGGCAAAAGATGTTGGTGGTTTATCTCAGGGTGACAGCAAAGGAGGTGGTATTCCATGCTGGTATCTTTTTAAGCTAAAAAATATATTTAAAAAAATAAATAAGAACACATCTAACACCAACATAAAGTCATATCCTGTGTTTGCGAGTGTTTAGGTGCTGGGCTAGATGCTGGGGATACTACAGTGAACAAGACCACAAGACACCAGCTCACAATGTTGCCAGACAATTACATATGTGAATAAATATAACACAAAAGGATAAGTGTCAAAATGAAGACATGAGTGAACTGCCATTGGAACTAGATAAGGAATCAGTTAATTCTGATTGCTTGGGGTCAGAGGGAGCTGGGGATGGAAAGCAGATTGTCATGTAAAGATACAGAAAGGCAGGTAACAGTTGAGCTGGACCTTGAAGGCAATCACCATGCAGGTGGAAGATAGGGGATGGGTGCCATGCAGAAAGAGTGTTTCAAGCAGAGGAACCAGCAGAAGAACCACCAAAGGCAAAAGCATCAAAGTGTATGGTGTACTTACAATGCCAAGACATGGAAGCAACCTAAGGGTCCATCAACAGATGAATGGATAAAGAAGATGTGGTATATATATATATATATATATATATATATATATACACACACACACACACACACACACACACACACAATGGAATACTACTCAGCCATTAATAGAATGAAATAATTCCAAGTGCAGCAACATGGATGGACCTAGAGATTTTCATACTAAGGGAAGTAATCCAGAAAGAGAAAGACAAATATTATATAGGTAAACAACAAGGACCTACTGTATAGCACAGGGAACTATATTCAATATCTTGTAATAACCTATAATGGAAAAGAATCTGAAAAAGAATATATATATATATATTTATATCACTAACTTTGCTGTACACCTGAAACTAACACAACACTGTAAATTAACTATACTTCAATTTTTTTAAAGTGTATAGTGTGACCAGGGGATGGAATGGGGGGCAGGACATCCTATGAAGATGGAAGAGTTCAGGCCATTTTGTGAAGGGCCTTGTAGACGAAGCCAAGAAAGTCAGATTCCATTCTTTTACATGTAGCTGTCCAGTTTTCTCAGCACCACTTATTGAAGAGGCTGTCTTTTCTCCATTGTATATTCTTGCCTCCTTTATCAAAGATAAGATGACCATATGTGCGTGGGTTTATCTCTGGGTTTTCCATTCTGTTCCATTGATCTATATTTCTGTTTTTGTGCCAGTACTATATTGTCTTGATTACTGTAGCTTTGTAGTATAGTCTGAAGTCAGGGAGCCTGATTCCTCCAGCTCCATTTTTCTTTCTCAAGATTGCTTTGGCTATTCGGGGTCTTTTGTGTTTCCATACAAATTGTGAAATTTTTTGTTCTAGTTCTGTGAAAAATGCTGTCCATCGACAGATGAATGGATAAAGAAGATGTGGCACATATGTACAATGGAATATTACTCAGCCATAAAAAGAAACGAAATTGAGTCATTTGTAGTAAGGTGGATGGACCTAGAGTCTGTCATACAGAGTGAAGTAAGTCAGAAAGAGAAAAACAAATACCGTATGCTAACACATATATATGGAATCTAAAAAAGAAAAATGGTTCTGAAGAACCTAGGGGCAGGACAGGAATTAAGATGCAGAGGACATAGAGAATGGACTTGAGGACACGGGGAGGGGGAAGGGTAAGCTGGGACGAAGTGAGAGAGTGGCATGGACATATATACACTACCAAATGTAAAATAGCTAGCTAGTGGAAAGCATATAGCACAGGGAGATCAGCTCGGTGATTTGTGTCCACCTAGAGGGGTGGGATAGGGAGGGTGGGAGGGAGACACAAGAGAGAGGAGTTACGGGGATATATGTATACGTATAGCTGATTCACTTTGTTATACAGCAGAAACTAACACACCATTGTAAAGCAATTATACTCCAATAAAGATGTTTTTAAAAAAGTCAGATTCCAGCCTGTAGGCAATGAGAGGTGATCATATGGCTCAGTCATTCAGTCATTCAGCCAACCAACAAGGCAGCTGCTTTTATTGAGGACCTGCTATACGCAGATACTGCATTAGGTACTGAGAATACAAAGGGGAACATGCTCAGTCTCAAGGGAAAACATATATGTGGGGGGAAAAATATAATCCTGGCATTCTCCCTTAACCCTGGGAATGAAATTGTCAATTTTATTTTAGATCACCTTGGAACCACTATGGAGAATAGACTGAAGGTACACGAGTTCTTATGTTGGGAGAGCAGTTGGCTGTGATGGGCAGGACCAAAGTCAACAGACTTCAGTGGCACAATATGTTGATTGAAGTAAATGTGGGTGGTGAGGAAACATCTAGGGATGACGCTTAGGTTTCTGGTTCAAGACTAGCTGGGTAATGACATTCTGCCGAGGCAAGAAAGGCAGAGAGGAAGACTGGTTTGGGAGAAAGATTATGAATTCATTGGTAAACTGTTGAGTCAAAGTGCCTGAGGAGCCAACAAAGGAAATGAGGAGGAGGATGACAGATGAAGATGAAGCAGCAGGAGAAAGTAGGATTCAAGAAGAGTGAAAGGTGATCAACATTGTCAGACACTACAGAAAAGGTCTCTTGGTAGAAGCACCTTTAATTTTTCAGTGTTTTCATCCACTTATTTCAATTGATCCAAAAACAATGTCACCATCAGGAAGGCTGACTCAAGAGGACCCATAAATCTAAGCAGCATGCCATCCTGTACTTACCTGCTCCCACACTGGAGACTTAGGGGCAATGCTGCTTGATGGAAGCAAAACAGAAGCCTAAAACAATGGATGCAGGCCACACTTTACTTGAGTTAAAGAAAGCTGTTTAAATGTATTTGTTTCAAAGATCTGGTCCTGATTTGTAGGTTTCCTGGAGGACTAAAGGGAATAAGAAATGATACATTGTGTTAACAGAGGATCTTATCATCTCTTCCTGGGACATTAGCTTGAATCCATGCGTGGGCTTCAGGGAGTCTATGAAGACCCTGAATTTGTTTGTATGATGTGTATGTACATGAACATGTGCATTTTTTAGAGGGAGGTCCACAGCTTCCATCAGATTTTTAAAGGGTTCTATGATTCCAAAACAACAGCTAGGAGAGAGTATGAAGAAAAGGGAACCCTCCTACACTGTGGGTGGGAATCTAAATTGGTGCAGTCACTATGGAGAACAGTATGGAAGTTCCTTAAAAAGCTAAAAACAGAGTTACCATATGATCCTGCAATCCCACTCCTGGGCATGTACATCCGGAGAAAACCGTAATTCAAAAAGATACATGCACCCCAATGTTCATTGCAGCACTGTTTACAATAGCCAAGACATGGAAGCAATCTAAATTTCCATCGACAGATGAATGGATAAAGAAGATGTGGTACATACATACAATGAAATACTACTCAACCATGAAAAAAGAATGAAATAATGCCGTTTGTAGCAACATGGATGGACCTAGAGATTATTATACTAAGTGAAGTAAGTCAGACAGAGAAAGACAACTATCATGTATCACTTATGTGTGGAATCTAAAAAATGATACAAATGAACTTATTTACAAAACAGAAATAGACTCACAGACATAGAAAACAAATTTACCTTTACCAAAGGGGATAGGTGGGTGGGGAGATAAATTAGGAGTTTGGGATTAACATATACACACTGCTATATACAAAATAGGTAAACAACAAGGACCTACTGTATGGCACAGGGAACTGTACTCAATATTTTGTAATAACTTAGAAAAGAATCTGGAAAAGATTATATATATGTATAAATATATGTATGTATGTATAACTGAATCACTGTGCTGTACAATTGAAACTAACACAACATTGTAAATCAACTATACTTCAGTTTTTAAAAAATACCACAATAACAGCTAAGGATAACTGCCTTAGATAAGCACCTTTGATTATCTGTGAATACTGTCATCCACAGATAATTGAGAGCAGTCTGCAAAGCTTAGCAAGAAGGTGTTGCAGGAGAACTGGCATGAGTTATGTGAGTCAGGTATTGGTGAACTGGAAGTACAACTGCACCCCTATGGGCTCCCCGCCAGGCTCAGCACAACTGTTGGTCCCTGGCAATCTGATGCTTTAGGTAGAATCCCAAGTAACTGGACGGAGAATCCCAAACTCTTGAGGAGCAAGAGGCCAAGTTGCTTCCAGGAGTGAGTTTGCCTTCTAGAAGACACACAACAGATGTCCTTTTACCACCTGGCTGTCATTTTCCCCTTCCTCCACTGCCCAAAGCAGCAGCTTTCTACACGTCAAGCATCACAAATTTCAGAAGCAGCCAAGATTTCTGATAAGCTGACTTTGAAAGCAGAATCCAGTTCCAGAGAAGAAAGTGAGAGAGTAAAGAAGAAATTGCTGGGGGAGTAAATGGCTCTGATCCAAGAGGAGCCTCCTGTAATCACAAATCACATTTACTCTAAATCCATGATGTTAAATCCCCATTGGCATGCAGGCCTATGGAGTGTGTGTGCTGAACTGAACTGAATGGGACAATCATACCAGATGGGGTGAGGAACAGAGCTGGGCCAATCCAACTGGAGCTGAATGGAAAAGCAATTTTTTTTTTTTTTTTTTTTGCGATACGTGGGCCTCTCACTGCTGTGGCCTCTCCCATTACGGAGCACAGGCTCCGGACGCGCAGGCTCAGTGGCCATGGCTCACGGGCCCAGCCGCTCCGCGGCACGTGGGATCTTCCCGGACCGGGGCACGAACCCATGTCCCCTGCATCGGCAGGCGGACTCTCAACCACTGCGCCACCAGGGAAACCCGGAAAAGCATTTTTGAGGGATGACAGGAGCCTGCCTACTCAGGTCAATCTCCAACCCAATGACTAGTGCTCTACTCCCTATTCTCCAAAATGTTCCCTGCATGATCAGCTTTTACTGTCCTCATTTTCACTATTTGAGCCAGACTTTTTCTGGGGTGTTCTGTTGCTGAGCCATATCACAGAATGACATATAGAGACCAAGGTGAAGAAGCTAGTTAGCAGGAATGATCCAGAAACACTGATCCAGAGAGTAGGAGACAGTCTGCAGATTAGGGAAAGGAGTGGGTGGGCCACAGGGCAGAGAAGCCAGATCACTGAGACACATCATTGAAAAGACTAGATCAGATGGGCGATCAGAGAGACAAGCTGAGGGGCAAGAAAAGCCCTCAGAAAAGAAGCACAGGACGGGCCTGTCTTGGCTCAAGTCACAATGACATTGCATGTAGGCTGGCAGCATTCTTCTCGTATGTGGTGAGGGCTAGCATCCTTCATGAGGCTGGGCACAGGTTTTCAAAGCCTTCAGATGATGCCACACAGCTTTCACCCTTTCTCTGGTCAGCAATTTACATTTCTGTAAGAACGTTACAATTCTGAAGAGACCAGCTGACAGAGTTAGGAGAATATAGACTCTGAGGCTTGGCAGACCTGGGTTCAAACCCCAGTTCCACCCCTTGCTAGCTGTGGAACCCTGAGCAGTTTAATTAGCTTCAATGAACTTCCATGTGCGTTGGTGATAATATCATTTCACGTGGATATTGTGAGGAATAAATGAGATCACACATGTAAAGTGTGTGTGATAAAATGTAGGTATTACTAATATTAACAATAATCTTCTCAGATTCTACATACCCCCAGGCATTGTTACAATCCCCCACCCCTTCTGCAGCCCCCAAATCTTACCCCCAGATCTTCCTCAGGAAACAGTTGGAAATGGCTGTCTGAGAATGTGTGCGTGTGCATTTCTGTATAGTCCGAAAAAGGCCTTTGCAAACTAGTGCCTGAGTTGGAATAGGAAGGGGAAGTTTTGAGGAGGTTTTTTCTTTTGAAATTACATGAATACATCCTCACTGTGAGAATATATAACAAGTGAGAAGTATTCAAAGTAAATCATGATGGTCTCTCTTCACCCCCCATCAATCCCACTGCCCACCTCACAGTTATTCACTCACTGTTAACAATCTCCTCTCTATACATTTAGCTGAGGTTTGGGGTTTTATTTTCATAAGTGGGTTCAGACTCTACATATTGATGTGTGACTTGATTTATCAACCAACAACATGTCTTGGAGGTCTCTCTGTGTCAGGACATATAAACCCATCCCATTCTTTTCACACCACTGCATAATATTTCACAGTAATGGATGTACCAGTCTACTCATTCAGGAAGAGATATTAAAGTCCTGGGAAAGATGCAGCTAAACCATCACCGGCAGATGGCTGGTCTAGGCACCATGAGAAATCAGGTGTAACTTGTCTTGAATATCTTCCTAGAGCTCCTCTCCCACGAGCCTGGCTCCAAAGCCAGGCTCTGTTGAAGCCTGGCATCTCCTGCACTCCCATTCCAGCTGAAACCTGTGGCCCTTTGTCCCATTCCCTAGGGGTGGATGAAGCGCCCTGTTGCATCCTTGGTGACAGCTCATGTGACCAGCCTTTAATGCATTCGTTATAGAATAGTTTGACCGGAGATTAAGCCCTTTCATTCTTCCCTTTCTCAACCCCAGCTTGTTTGCCTTGTCAATGCTCCACACTGGAGACTCAGAGTCCTCAGTCTGCTCCAGGACTGTAAGGACCAGCAACCAACCTCCCAGGAAGGAGCCATGTTCTCTGTGGCTATGATCTAGGACACACAGCTGAGACCAGGTGGTGGTGTGGGAAAGGGGGTAGAAAATACCAAGGGAAACAGAGATGGGGGTAGCTAAGAATGAAGGGAGAGAGCTAAGGGAGACTCTTGGAGGCCCATCAAAAACAGCTTGTGTAGGGAGTGAAAGACAATTCAGTGAGAATAATGATGTTTTGCACCACTGCAGAATCTCCTTCTAAGGCCCTCCTGACAGGTGGGCATTCATCGTTTACTTGCATACTTCCAATGACAGAGAGCTCACTATTTTCCAAGGATGCCTAAATTAGTTTGAATCTGCGTGTGGGTTCCTGAGACAGAAAACAGGGAAGTGTTAACGGCTAAAAGAAAACAAATAACTGTCTAGGATATGAGCAAAGGAAAAGTAGACTGAGAAGAGCATCTGTTGGGGATGGAGGGAAAAGAGACCTGGGCAGCAGAGAATACTGGTGCAATAGGCAGAATAATGGTCCCCACACCACCAAACATGTGCACATCCTAATCCCCAGAACCTATGAGTATTTTACCTTACATGACAAAAGGCACTTTGCAGATGTGATTAAGGATCTTAATATGGGGAGGATATCATGGATAGCCGGGTAGACTCAAAGTAATCACAGGGTCCTTTAAAAGAGGGAGGCAGAAGGGTAAGAGTCAGAGGAGGAGATGTGATTATGGAAGCAGAGGTCTGAGTGATGTGCCATGAGCCAAGGAATGTGCTCAGCTTCTAAAAGCTGAAAAAGACAAGGAAATTATTCCCCGCTAGAGGCTCCCGAAGGAATGCAGCCCTACCAACACCTTGATTTGAGCCTGTGGGACCAGTTTGGGACTTCTGATCTTGAGAACTAAGATAATAAATTTGTGTGGTTTAAACCGCTGTGTTTATGGTAGTTTGTTACAGCAGCAAAATGAAACTAATACAACCAGGCACCTGACAGTAGGAGAGAGGAAAGGACAACTTTACCATGCCTACAGATCACCTGGAGATCTTGTTCAAATGCAGACTCTGCATCAGTAAGTCTTGGGGAGGGCCTGAGATTTGCATTTCTACCAAGCTGTCAGGTCATACCAATGTTCCTGATCTGATACACCCTTTGATTAACAAGAGGATAGAAGAAAATCAAGAAAAATACCTGTGTAACATTTTACTGTTCATAAAGCCTTTTTGCATCCATCATATCTCATTTTTATCATACCCACAACACTGAGAGGTAGGTATTATTGCCCCCATGTCACACATGAGGAAGCCAAAGCTAAATCAGAGAGGTGAAGTCATTTGTCCACACAAAAGCACAGAAATAGCGTCAGGCTGGCCCCCAGGTGCCCTGACTCCAGAGCCTGTGCTTCTGCCATTTGACAGTGGTTCCCACCCCTGGCTGAATATTAGAATCACCTGCAGACCTTTTAAAACTCCAGATGCAGAGGTCAAATCCCAGACTAATGACATCAGAATCCCTTGGTGTGTGACCCAAACATCACTAGTTTTGGAATCAACAAGTGATTCCACTGCACAGCGAAGGCTAAGGAGCATTTCACTAGAGCAGCATCAGCATCAGCATCACCTGGGAACTTGTTAAAAATGCAGATTCTTGGGCCCACCCCAGAACTAACACATTCAAAACTCTGGAGGTGAGGCTCAAGAATCTGGGTGTTAACCAGCCCTCCAGGGGATTCTGATGCACTCTTGAGTTTTAGCATGGGTTTGAAAAGGGCCACCTTGACTCCACGCATAGAGTCAAGGGCTGGGGAAACAAAAGCACACCTTAGATCCAGGTATAAAATTAGGCCAGGTGCTAAGCGACTGAAACCAGCCTCCTAATGGATGTACCAAAGAATAAAAACAGTTCTCAGGTTGGCAACCAGAATACCAAGTCCCCACGCCACAACCTTTCTGATCCTTTGTAAGAGAGACATCTGCCAAAGGCCCTCTCAGACTGTCAAAACATCCTGGAATATAATATTTGCTTCCAACTCTGCACCTTGCTCTTCACTCCCTCACTTAAAACACTAACCTTTCCCATTTGTGCTCTGACCTGAACTGAGTAAACAAGCTTCTCACCACTCTTCTCCCCACCCCTCTCTTCTTGGTATCCAAGATGAGAGTAGCAGGCAAAAGGTTAGTTCTAATGTACCTGAGCAAATGGATATACAATCTAAAATAGCAGTGAGTTACACAGCCGCCCTCCCTGGGCCCATCTCACCTGCCTCAGCAACACTGCCGCCCTTTGGCCTAACTCTATCCCAGGAAAATGGAAAATTCCACAACCAAACATTAGAGTAGATACTTTCCAGAATGGAGCTCACCTCCCCTTCTCCTGTCCCAGAGATACCTCAAGTCTACAGGATCAAGAAAAACAAGGCTAATATGATCCTGCAATCACACTCCTGGGCATATATTCAGAGAAAACTCTAATTCGAAAAGATACATGGACCCCAATGTTCACTGCAGCACCATTTACAATAGCCAGGACACGGAAGCAACCTAAATGTCCATCGACACATGAATGGATAAAGAAGCTGTGGTACATGCATACAATGGAATATTACTCAGCCATAAAAAGAATGAAATAATGCCATTTGCAACAACATGGATGGACCTAGGGATTATCACACTAAGTGAAGTAAGTCAGAAAGAGAAAGACAAATACCATATGATATCACTTATATGTGGAATCTAAAATATGACACAAATGAACTTATCTACAAAACAGAAACAGACTCACAGACATAAAGAACAGACTTGTGGTTGCTAAGGGGGAGGGAAGGTGGGGAAGGGAGGGATTGGGAGTTTGGGATTAGCAGGTGCAAACTATTATGTATAGGATGGATAAACAAGGTCCTACCATACAGCATAGGGAAATATATTCAATACCCTGCAATAAACCATAATGGAAAAGAATATGAAAAAGAACATGTATATATGTATAACTGAATCAATTTGCTGTACTGTAGAAATTAACACAACATTGTAAATCAACTATACTTCAATAAAGTAATTTTTTTAAAAAAAAGAAAGGCAAAGCTACAGGATCGAGAAAGTAGAAGGCAGGGAATTTCCTGGCGGTCCAGTGGTTAGGGCTCCACACTTCCACTTCAGGGGGCATGGGTTCAATCCCTGGTCAGGGATCCTGCATGCCTCACGGTGTGGCCTGAAATAAAAAAAAAAAAAAAAGAAAGAAAGAAAGTACAAGACTGGCAGCCACAACTCATGACCAGAGACATGGTCCAACATAGTGCAGAAAAAGTTCTCAGTGAGTATACCCAATAGACAGCAGCTCTCAACAGGGAGTAGGCTCTATTCTAAACTGAATGACAGCTAGTAACAATTCTGTTTTGCTTTTCCTGCCCTTCTGAATCCTCACCTAATCAAGTTCTGAGGTATGAGAAATAGGGGACCAGCACACCCTATTTGAAAGAATTAGAATCTGAGGTGTTAGGAAACAACAGGTATAGCTGATTCACTTTGTTATAAAGCAGAAACTAACACACCATTGTAAAGCAATTATACTCCAATAAAGATGTAAAATATATATATATATATATATATATATATATATATATATACACACACACATACACTACCAAATGTAAAATAGATAGCTAGTGGGAAGCAGCCGCATAGCACAGGGAGATCAGCTCGGTGCTTTGTGACCACCTAGAGGGGTGGGATAGGGAGGGTGGGAGGGAGGGAGACGCAAGAGGGAAGAGATATGGGGATAGATGTATATGTATAGCTGGTTCACTTTGTTATAAAGCAGAAACTAACACACCATTGTAAAGCAATTATACTCCAATAAAGATGTTAAAAAGAAAAAAAAGAAACAGCCTAAGCGTGTGGTAACTCCCCTGAAAGTATGCTAGACCCTAAAATAGCTTGTCTGCCCTGCTTCCCACTTCAACTGATTATGATCATCTTGCTTGATTAAAAGCAGACATAATAGTAACTGAGAATTTGTTATTAAGCAAATGCTTAATTAAACTGAGATTAGTTGTTAAGCTAGAACTTGAGGCTTAGGAAGAAAAGAAGTGGACATCTCAGATCAAGCTATGGAGAAAGAAAAAGTGTGATTAGAATCAATTATATATTCTGCCAGATGGAAGACCTGATGAATGTCCGAGTCTCTCCAAAGTCCTTGAAACATCAGTGAAGGGAGGGAGCCTGGTGAGACAATGGGCAGCAGGTACTTGGGAGTTGTCTAGTAACTTGGTGGTGGGAGGAGGGACTAGCTCAGGACCCAGGGAAACGTCTGCGCTGGGATTGCTGCCTTCAGAGAGTTGGAGAGGCAAGAGGCTGAGGACTGAAAACGAGACGGGGAGTGATTCTCAGTGACCAGCAGTATCCCAAAGAAAGGAAGCTGCCGGCCTGGACTGCCAGCGATGGCCGGCATTGCGTTGCAGCTCTGAACCCACCGCTCTGCCTCCCCACCGTGAGAATTTGAGCTGGAGAGCCAGCATGCCCTGGTAAGTGGAAATACTGCCACTTCAAGACATGGAGTCATCTTTCTCATTTGGAGTGATCCTTGCTATCCTGGCCTCCCTCATTATTGCTGCTAATGCCCTAGTGGTCATGGCTGTGCTGTCGTTGATCCACAAGAATGATGGTGTCGGTCTCAGCTTCACCTTGAATCTGGCTGTGGCTGACACCTCACTTGGCCTGGCCATCTCTGGCCTAGTCACAGACCAGCTCTCCAGCGCGGCTCGGCCCACACAGAAGACCCTGTGCAGCCTTCAGATGGCATTTGTCACTTCTTCTGCAGCTGCCTCTGTCCTCACGGTCATGCTGATTGCCTTTGACAGGTACCTTGCCATCAAGCAGCCCCTCCGCTATTTCCAGATCATGAACGGGCTCATGGCCGGGGCCTGCATTGCCGGGCTGTGGTTGGTGTCTTACCTCATTGGCTTCCTCCCACTCGGGGTCCGCGTATTCCAGCAGACCGCCTACAAGGGGCCCTGCAGCTTCTTCGCTGTGTTTCACCCGCGCTTCGTGCTGACCCTCTCCTGCGTTGGCTTCTTCCCAGCCCTGCTCCTCTTTGTCTTCTTCTACTGTGACATACTCAAGATTGCTTCCATGCACAGCCAGCAGATCCGCAAGACAGAGCATGCAGGAGCCCCAGCCGGGGCTCACCGGCCCCCACGGACCCCCAGTGACTTCAAGGCTGTCCGCACTGTGGCCATTCTCATTGGCAGCTTCACTCTGTCCTGGACCCCGTTCCTTATCACTAGCATTGTGCAGGTGGCCTGCCAGGAGTGCCACCTCTACCCAGTGCTGGAACGGTACCTGTGGCTGCTTGGTGTGGGCAACTCCCTGCTCAACCCACTCATCTATGCCTATTGGCAGAAGGAGATACGGCAACAGTTCTCCCAGATGGCCCTGGGAATGAAGAAGGGGCTCGCCGCATTCCTCCTCTTTCTCTCAGCCAGGGATGGTGGCCCACAGGGGCCCAGGGAAAGTGCCCGTCACATCACCACCATCTCCCACTCAGAGCTTGACGGCTAAGATGGTAAGGGCAGACAAGTTTCAAAGTGCCCCTCTCTCCCTTCTCAGAGCCCCAGCTAGGAGACCAGGTGGAGCTAGGGAAAAGAGAGCACTTGCTTCCAGCAACTGACCACCCCCTGCACCTCCTTACCTCAGACTGAGAGGTAACTAAGGCAGGGTGCTGACTTCACTCTATAATCAGCTTCCCCATTTGCAAATCTCCATTCCTCCCTGCCCTTCTTTTGCGATGAGTCTGTTTCTCCTGTAGAGGTATACTTACTCAAAGCAAGAAGTGTACTACTGGAAAGATGCTTAAACTCAAATCTTATTTTTGAATACACTAGAGCAGCACTGTCTAATAGAAGTCTAATGCAAGCCACCTATGTAATCTTAAATGTTCTAGTAGTCATGTTAAAAAGGTAAAAAAAAAAAGCAGGCGAAAATAATGTTTCATTTAACTCAATATATCTAAAACATTAATTCAACGTGTAATCAATATAAAAGATTATTACCCTATTTTTTTCATGCCAAATCTTTGAAGTCTGGTGTGTATTTTACCCTTATAGAATACCTCAATTCAAACTAGCCATGTGCCAATGCTCAAGAGCTACACGTGGCCAGTGGCTATCATATTAGAAAGCACAGCACTAGAGAAATGAGGTTCTGTTCTTTTTAACTGTGTACTACAGTGATTGCTTTGGTGAAATGAGGGGTCCTGCCCTCCCTGATGTAAATCAGACATTTTATGTAGTGAGGTTGTACGAATGTAGGAACCTGAATTAGATACTAAAGCTTGTCTTTTTCCACACTTCACGGTGTTCAAAACAGTGTTTCTTTGGCGAATCGCCTGTCTTGTAATTATTTCTGCTGTTACCCCTCCAACCCACCACCTTCCTAACTCTGTGGTGCCCCTTCCCCTCAGTTGGCCTCTTATGTCACTTGTAGCTACTTGCTGATGACGATGCCAAACCACAGATTCTGAGACATTGAAAGGAAAGAAAGGGAAAAAAGGGGTAGGTACCAAAAAAGGCACTGCCAAGCCCTCCACACTGGACCCACTTTGCTCCTCAGAGACTGACCTTCTTCCATTTACTCCCAAATTTGCATTTTCCTAAGAAACTCAGTTGCATAAGAGGATGTCTCCAAAATGGCCCAGGAGACCAGCCTTATCCTGCTTTCTTGCAGGTACAGAAAATGACTGTTGGCAACTGGGAATTATACTCAGGCTCCCCCTGGGCAACCCTGGCAGCAGAAACTACAAGAATAGAGTGGGGAAGAAACCCAGGAACCACGCTCAGCCTTCCTGAGCTTTCCTGTAACCCTTTCCACAACCTCCTGGTCTCCACAGTACATTCCTAGAGAGTTTGTCTCTTAAGGCCCTCAACTAGATTATCTCCCTAGAAAGCTGCTGAGTGGACAACAAAAAAGGGCAGAAGAAACCAAAACAGTATGAATTGATTTGTCTGGGATTTGGTACCAAACACAAACACAAATAGTAACTGGGTTTGGGGACAAAATTGAAAGCAGGCTCAAATCAATGCCCTCCTTACTGGTGGTTCAAAGCTTAATTTCCTGGCCTTGCTGCAAAGGACTGATCTTCCCAAGGTAACACAAGCAAAGTGGAATGGAAGCTAGTTACAGGAGAAAGGCAGGAGCTAAGGGGAGGCCAGCTGATTGTTGTGTTATGAGGTTCAGTCTAAAACACCCTGCTATTCCTGGGAGTCAGTGTGAGCAGTGGGAAAATCACAGGCTTTGAAGTCCAACAGACCAGTGTTCAAATTATGATTCAGTCATTTAAATTCTCAAGGCCACAGTTTCCTCATTTGTAAAATTGGGATGATAATGCCTACCTTATTTGGCTATAGTGACGATTAATTCAGACAATGCATATGAAAATGCCTAGTACACCACAGCACATTTCATTGTTAGTACTCAGAAAATGTTCTCTTCCTCTTCCTTAAAAAACCTAAAGAATAAAACATCCAGCTGACCAATTTAAGGGAATCTGTCACATCTGCAGACATTAGGAAAAATGAGTGATGAGAGGTGACTCAGGCTGGAAAAGACAAACATAAATCTAATACTTTAGCAGGATCAAGACAGAGCAGATATAAACAAGGCACTGTTATCATATTCTTGGGTTTAAGAGTAACCGCAATTAAGAACACTGTGTTTAATAAGCCACCAAGAGCAGAGATACAGAATGCTATGCTAAAGAGTCTAATGGCTTTCTTTGACGCAGGCTCCTGCACAGATAAGGGAATGCACTGGAGTGGAGACATTTAGATTTCATTAACACATCCAATGTTGTCTCCTGATGGACTTGCAGAGAAGCCAGATCCTGTTCAGCAATTTGATCAAAATAGCCAAAAAGATATTAAGACCTTATAGGACAGAATGTAGATCAATTGGTCCCATCTATAATTTCCATGAAAAGCTTATTGTGAATCCATTAAAAAACATTGTGACATGACTAAGTTTTATACTAATTCCTTGGGTAGCTAATGTTATGTACAGCATACCTCCGTTTCAGAGGACTACCCTCAAGAACAGTACACACAGCCCTCTGGACAGGGTCATTTTGAGTGGTTTCACAAATGTTAGAGGCAGGTTGCCCTGATCCACCAACACTCTCCTGCTTGTCCACATGACCAAAAAGCCCATCTCTGAGAGTTGGCCAGCCAGAGTTAGCCTTGGGATATCTTCTTCCTATATGGTGAAGTGTTTACTGGTTCACATGGGAAATGAACTTGTGACTCACATGCTCAGTCACTGGCCAAACTAAACAGAGACCAGTGAAAACAGCAGGCTCCAGAGATACTTCAAGGACACACAGAACAAGAGGAAACATGGTGTTGACAGCTGGGCAATGAGAACAGCAATGGGCCCAAGGCCAGACCTAACCCCTTGCTGCCATCAGCCACTCACTTATTTTGTGACTCCTTCAGTACCTTCCATGTCATCCTTCAAATGGCTGACTGGTCTGGAATCTTCTCCTTTTAATTAATAAATCTTCATTTGTTATTTCTTGCAATCATATAAACTCAATGATGGTACCTACAAGTGTCAGCTGGCATTCATTCATTCATCTGTCCATCCATCTACCTACCCCACAAGCATTTATTGAGGGCTAGGTGCTAAAACTACTCCAGCTTTCCTGGATTTCTTTTAGAGCTATATATTGATGTATGCATGATGTTCATTATTTTTTTTCTGATTATAAAAGCAATTTTTTTCATTTTAGAAATTTTTGAATATACAGAAAATCATAAAGTTACCCATAATTATACCACCCAGAGATGATCACTGTTATTTTCCTTCATCTGTTTTCTTCACTTAATATTATATTGTGCTATTTTCCTATGTCATTAAGCTTTCTTCAAAAATATGAGTTCTAAGGGTTGCATGTTTTTCAACATGAGTATATAATATTTTAACCATTTTTCTATAGTTGTACATTTATGTTATTTCCAATTCCTCACTGTTATAATACCACTGTAAATACCCTTGTATATAAATCTTTGACATGTCTGTTTAATCCCCTAAGATAAAATTCTCCAAAGTAGTATTACTAGGTCAAGGAGCATTAAACACTTATAAGAATTCTGATTCATACTTTTGCTGGCCTTTCTTGAAAGGTAATGTTTCCCTAGGATATTTGCTATGAGAAGTCAAAAGTGAGCCATAAATGAACAGACCACAGTGATATGAATATCTCAAAGAAATAAAAGTGCATGGCTTCCTGAAAGCATAAACCATACCAAGGGGGCTGACCAGTTTTTTTTTTTAACAAAAGGAAACCTGTTGCTATGCCCTACTGCTAGAGTTAATCTGCAAATCCAGAATTCTGGACTAATGGGACACAGCAGTCTAACAACACCCCTCACAGGACAACTGCATCATTGATACAGCATCGTGTGATATACAGATACCAATTTCAGTGTGTTTTCACTCTTAAAATCTTCTGATAGTGGCTTTGTGCAATACCATGAAATGCTAAACAGGCACGAGAATATGAAAATATGATCACATGGAGCCAGGAGCCAGGTCTTGATGCAGCTGAAGCCTCGAAGCCATGGTCTCGCAGCCTTGCTGACCAGGAAAGATGTGCTCCACCTAATGGATCCACTGTGGCAGGGTGAAGTGTGGGAGAGCTTAACATGCTACTAGCCAGCCATATGTTCACTGGATTTACAAGCTGTTGGGACCATAAGCAGCCACTGAGCTCAAAGAGCCCTCTCATGAGGAGTCCTAGAAACAACTAATGCAGCTGCTAAGGGTCTCAGAGTCTGTTTTAATGCACAAAGCAGCTCCTGTTTCTTTCAAAATGCCTTCTACACAATGGCACGGGCAGAATTCATTTGCTCCAAAGCTCCAGAGGGACTAAAATCAGACCAAGAACCTGGGGGCTGGGGGGTTCTCTAATTTTTTAGGTTTCTTTTCATTTGGTGGATGTTACCCAATAGTTCCATGATTGAATTATATTTCCCATTTAATATAATAAATCCATATTGGTTCCAGTTCTATCTCAACTGAGTTGACATTATGGCACTAAAAAGATGATGAACATGCTGAGATAACAGTCATTGGCCCAGTAAAATGCCATGCTGTCTTACAAAACTGTTCAGTGTGCTTTTACCACTCATAATAGTTCTGCGGATTTGCCCACTGAGCCATTCGACAAATACTAAAGCACATCCTATGGAAGAGCAAACTGATGTCATCTCAGTCATCTCTGTCATCTCAGAGGTGGTTTAAAAAGTAAGAAAACTGAACCAAGAAATTAGAGCTGAATGGCTGTGGGGTTATTTCAAATGTGGAAAACGGGCTCATGATCCAAAATTCCAACTACCACTTTAAGATTACCAGGTCCCTTAGTAATCTTATGCAATGATGTGTTAAATTGTTTTTCTTATTTGCTAAATAAACGGGAGAGCCAAGGATGCATGAAGAGTGTTTATAATGAGTTAGGCACAGCCCCTAATACAACTGAATTCTGATGCTAATCTGAGACACTGGATAGACAGAAGAGATATCCTTTACTGAAACCTCAGGAATTAAGATTAATGCGAGTGGCCATGCTAACTGAGAAGATATGAAGATCAAAAATATTATCCCTTAAGGGATATGTTTTAGTGAATAGAAAAGAAGTATTTATAATCAGGTTCTTAGAAGTTTAATCATTCCTCCCATAAATTTATAAGCCTAACAACAGACTTCTTTGCACAGGAGGAAAGAGGGTGAGAAGTCTAGTCCCATGTTCAAATTACTCAATTTGAAATTAGTGAGACCTGGGACTTCCCTGGCAGTCCAGTGGTTAAGACTTCACCTTCCAATGCAGGGGGTGCGGGCCAGGGAGCTAAGATCCCACATGCCTCGGGGCCAAAAAACAAAACATAAAACAGAAGCAATATTGTAACAAATTCAATAAAGACTTTAAAAAAAAGAAATCAGTGACATCTGTTCTTCAATAAATAGTATTACATACAACAAGAACAAACTCCTGTGTGTATGGTATGCTCACTTAGACTGGGGAGGAAGAGGGGGATAGTGAGGAAGGAGGTCATGGAGAAGAAAGGCCAACAAAGGAAACATAAGGAAGCAGTAGAAAGTGGAGAATAAGAAGAAAATGATATATTTGCAGTCACAGGTCTCCAGGAAAGTAATTTAAATCTAGTCTTACAGTTAAGTGTCAAAGAGTGATCAACCACAACGACCACTGACCTTCTTTCTCCCAGGGTGCTATAAAGACAGGGGAACTAATGAAATCAGTATTCTTTACTGCTCACCTGCCATAAACTTTAAGTGACCCTGGACAAGGCTAAGTCAGTACACCTCTAGCATGGTGATTATAAGCATGGGCTCATGACCCAGATGGCCTGGGTTAGAATCCTGGTTCTGCCATTTCCTAGGAATGAAGTTTTTACCTTTCTGTGCCTCAGTTCCTCACCTGAAAAATAAGAATAGTACCTATCTCATAGGATCGTTGAAAGGATGTAAACAGTTTTATAAACATAATACACTTAAAACAGTATCTGGCACATAAAAGCTTTATAAGCCACTTTGGAAGATAGTTTAGCAGTTTCTTACAAAACTAAACATATGCTTACCATACAATCCAGCAATTGCACTCCTTGGTATTTAACCAAATGAGCTGAAAACTTGTGTCCACATAAACGCCTGCAAATGAATATTTATAACAGCTTTATTCATAACTGCCAAAACTTGGAAGCAACCAAGACGTCCTTCCGTAGGTGAATGGATAAATATACTGTGGTACATTCAGAAAGAAAAAAGAGAAAATGAGCTATAAAGCCATGAAAAGACATGGAGGAACCTTAAGTATATATTACTAAGTGATATATACTTATATATAGTATAGCCCATATAAGCCTAAGAAGGCTACATACTGTTTGATTCCAACTATATGACACTCTGGAAAAAGCAAAACCATAGAGACAGTAAAATGATCAGTGGATTCTGGGGGTTTAGGGGAGAGGGAAGACTGAATAGGCAGAGCACAGAGGATTTTTAGGATAGTGAAACTATTCTGTATGATACTATAATGGTGCATACATGTCATTATACATTTGTCAAAACCCACAGGATGTATAACACTGAGAGTGAATCCTAATATAAATGATGGATGTGAACTGATAATGATGTGCCAATGTAGGTTCATTGACTGTAACAAATTAAATCACCCTGGGTGAGGAATTTTGATCAAGGGGAAGCTGCATGTATGCGGGGGTAGGAGGTACACGGGAAATCTCTGTATCTTCCACACAATTTTGCTACGAATCTAAAACTTCTCTAAAAAATTAAGTCTATTAAAATTTATTTTGAAAAGGTAGTACTTTAGATTGACAATTAAGAAGACACTGTGGGGTGGTAGAATGAGACAGAGAAGGAATCTGATAACTATGTGCTGGCCTCAAATCTGCCATAATCAGGCTATGTGACTTAGGACAAATTTTCTTAGCTTTTCTGGACCCTATTTTGTCTACCTGTACAAAAAGGGGAGTAAAGCTCAGTGGGGCTTAACCTTGTTTGGGTTGCTCCCTTCCAGGCTACCCTCCACACAAGGATTATCTTCCTAAAAAATAAAAGCTGGTTATATTATTCCCTATTTTAAACTTCCTTTGCCTGGCCCCTCCCTCCAGGATAAAAGCCAAACTCTTTCTTAGGATATATAGAGACCCTTCACAATTTGACCCTTTTGGCCACACTATTCTAATTTCCTTTCATTCTAGTCCATATTTCTTTTTTTTAAATTAACATTACTTTTCTGTTTTCAAATCACCTTTTAAAAAATATTTATTTAGGCTGCACCAGATCTTTTTTTTAATTAATTAATCTATTTATTTATTTTTGGTTGCATTGGGTCTTTGTTGCTGCGCACGGGCTTTCTCTAGTTACGGCGAGTGGGGCTACTCTTGGTTGTGGTGTGCGGGCTTCTCATTGTAGTGGTTTCTCTTGTTGCAGAGCACGGGCTTTAGGCGCGTGGACTTCAGTAGTTGTGGCGTGTGGGCTCGGTAGTTGTGGCGCACAGGCTTAGTTGCTCCGCGGCATATGGGATCTTCCTGAACCAGGGCTCGAACCCGTGTCCCCTGCATTGGCAGGCGGATTCTTAACCACTGCGCCACCAGGGAAGCCCTGCACCAGGGCTTAGTTGCAGCACGTGGGCTCTTAGTTGTGGCATATGGACTTCTTAGTTGTGGCATACATGCGGGATCTAGTTCCCCGACCAGGGATCGAACCCAGACCCCCTGCATTGGGAGGGCGGAGCCTTAGCTACTGGACCACCAGGGAAGTCCCTAGCCCATATTTCTTTACAAGTGCTTCTCAAAGTGTAATCTAAGGATCACCCTCCATCAAGTGCCTATGACAAAAGCAAATGCCTTTGCCCCAAATAAGGTTAGGATCTCAGGTGACAGGGTGCAAGAATCTACATTTTCACAAGATCTCCAGGTGATTCTGCCTCAGGTGGTATTTGAAAACCATAACCCTTTATTTCAGCCATGTTGAAATTTCCCCCATTCCCCTGCCTGGAATGTCCTTCCCTGCCTTATCTACCTGGTAACATCTGCTTTTTAGCACAACTGTCACCTCCACTATGAAGCCTTTGGCCAATCCCCTAGGTAATTGTCTGTTTCCTCCTCTGTGCTTCTACAGCACTTAGTTCATCTCTCAGACAGTACTTAGTACCTACTGTACTGTACTTAGTACCTACTTACATGTCTGTTTCTTCTACTATAATGTGACCTTGAAATCAGAGACTATGTTTTAATTTATTTTTACATCCCCAGCATCTAAGACATAATAGATAACAATAAATGTTTGTTGAACAAATGAATGAATGGATAAAGATGAAGAACTAAAGTATTCATCTCACAAATATTTGAGTGCCTACAATGTGGTAGGCACTATTCTGGTACAAGAAAGTAGCCAGAACTTTTTGCCTGTAAGACAATTAGAACCCTGCACACAGGGTTCTATCTTAAGCCTCTTTCAGCATTTTATCTGTGGAAACTTCCAAATGAGCCCCTTGTTTGTTTATGCATTCTTTAGGATAGAACCACTTGTCTGATGTTTACAAGTGGCCTTATGACAATGAATGGCAATGGGAAAGCACAATGTACTTAGTCCATTCCCATAAATGTGCTTTGGGAGTCCAGACTCAACTTCATAGTCACCTTCTCTTTATTGCTTTCTGGAGAATATAATATAAAGATTTGGCAAATGAGAAAAGAGTAAATGAAGACAAAGCCAAAGTTATTCTGCCAATAAATACTTTAATGAGAACCGAGGTCTGTAACATAAATAGCAGTAACTGCCCTGGCCTATGCCTTCTGCTCTAGCCCAAGTCTGGGGCTAACAAACTACATTTAACCCACATTTGAAGAGAAGGTCATTTTGAGTGTCATCTATCAGTATCCATCTTCACAGAAGATACCAATCTGGGGCCAGAGTCTCAGTGTTAATACTCCCTCTCAGGGAAAAGTTCACATGGCAACACAAACACATGAGCAATTTTGAACCATCCTATCGTTCTTCCATCAGGAGGGCCTTGGGAGACCAATGATTCAGTAAACACTTACAACTTTGTCAAAATACATTAGAACACAGAAAAAGGGAAAAGAAGAGTAGAAAGGTTGGCAGGGCTTGACTCACATATATTCAGTCCTTAGATTTGAAGCCTCTTGAGCTGCTCGTATGTAATAAAAAACTGAAGAGTAAGTCATGGAAGATCACTGGGATGATACTGAAAGTCAAACCCGGTTCTAAAATTGTGCATTGCATTCTCTTAAATTGAGGTACTTAGTCTGTGCTATTCTAAGTTGCATTTGTTTTAAAAGTCTTTTTTAAAACAATATCTAGCAAATCAAGCATGTGTTGAGTGCCCACCATGTGCCAATTTTGATTGCTGGCATTTAGCAATATAAACATATTAAAATTCTAACATATTTATATTCTTCAGGGGCAAACAGGCCATACACACACACACACACACACACACACACACACACACACACACACACACAAATATCCAAGAACATCAACGACATATAATTCAGTGCTAGAGTAACTGTTACAGACATTAGGCGATCAGAGGAATCCCAAGGAGGGAGGGAGATACTATCTCCATTAACCTATAGACTCCACAAGGGCAAGGATTACTTTTCAACCCTGAAGTGCTCACCACTGTACAAACACCACCACACACACTATCCAACTCATGGCTCTTCCCATAGGAGGCACTCAAACACAGCTAAAGGAAGGAGGGTCATCCATGAGGAAAGAGCCCTGCTTCGCTCTGGATTCTTTTGCTCTATGAGTGTTTTCTGTCTTATTATTTCCCCAGCTATTTTAGTCATACACTTAGGGGTAGGAAATATGGATTACCTCAGCATGGACCTTCCTGTGGACATCTCCTAGCAGGGTTTCCCAAAACTTCCTAGCCCCTTCCAGATTTGGCTGTGTTTGTTGTTGTTGTTTGTTTTAAAGAGGAAAAGAAACTTTGGCATTTCTTTTCTAATCCCTTTAGTTTGTATTAGACTCCAACTGAAAGCCATTTCTGTACTTAGTTCCACCCGCAGTGGTCACCATTAGAATGCTTGAGTAGATTCTCACTTGCCTAAAGGCTTCAATAATCAAATTTTCCTTCCTATAGCCTAGAATACCTGGGAGCTTGAAGCATGTACTTCCATTCTCATGTTCCAAAAGGATACAATGATGTTCCAGGGTCCAAGTCGAAGCCAGTTTGGCCAAAATCCTTTATAGAGTGCAAAAAAGCCCTCATGTTTCCACATCTGATGGAAAGATATAATAAAAAAATGAGTGAATTCTCCTTACATTTTACATCTGACAATTATTTTTATTTTAGTACTCATCTTCCATGCCCCTCCCCAACAACTTAGAATCCATGAATGGTCCTTTTTCTAAAGACATACATTTTGTGTTCTAAATCCACCCACCCACTCATTCAACAAGTATTTACTAAGGACCTACAATATGCAAAGTACTCTTCTCCATGTTGGGATAATAGTAATAATAGTAAACAAGAGAGAAAGTGTCTGTGTTAGCCAGCCTCCAAGATGGCCCCCGATGAAAGCCAACTCCAGTTATTCACACCCTTGTGTAGTCCCTCCCACAACATATCAGGATTGGTCTGTGTCACCAATAGAGTATGGCAGTAGTGAACGTACATCACCGCCAATGCTATGCTATAAACGTTTTGTATATAATAAGGTTTTGCCTTGTTCTGTCTTTGATCATTTACTCTGGAGGAAGCCAGCTGCCATGTCATGAAGAGAAGCCCATGTGGTGAGAGACTAAGCCCTCCAGCCAACAGCCAGAGAGGAACAAAGCCTTCCTGCTGACAACTACATGAGTGATCCTTGAAGCAGATGTCCCAGCCCCAGTCAAGCCTTCAGATGATTTCAACCCTAGCTGACATCCGGACTATTACCTCATGAGAGAGCCTAAGCTGAAATCATTCGGCTAAGCTGCCTCTGAATTCCTAACCCACAGAAACTGTGACATAATAAATGCATGTTGTATTAAGGCACTGAGTTTTGGAGTAATTTGTTACACAGTCACAGATAACATACATTCCCTGCCCTCATGGAGTGCATACTCTAGTGGACCTGACAAACGAATACATAAATTGATATATATTATATTCACAAATAATAAGTACTAATAAGACAACTAAAGCAGAGTAGGGGAAGAGGAGTTGGGCAAGTCACTGTCCTTCTCTGAATCTGTTTCATCACTGTAAATTCTGTGTATGTAATGCCATGGATGACCTCATGTGAATGACCAGAGGATTAGATGAGGAATAGTGTAAAATGCTTTGAGTTTAAGTTTTCTGTTTTATACACTGTAGGTCCTACATACGCCAACTGAGTGGTTATTAGAATTAAATGACACAGAGATTGGTTCAAGATGGCAAAATAGAAGGACATGCGCTCACTCCCTCTTGTGAAAGCACCAGAATCACAACTAACTGCTGAACAATCATAGACAGGAGACACTGGAACTCACTAAAAAAGATACCCCACATCCAAAGACAAAGGAGAAGCCGCAATGAGATGGGAGGAGGGGTGCAATCACAATAAAATCAAATCCCATAACTGCTGGGTGGGTAACTCACAAACTGGAGAACACTTATATCACATAAGTCCACCCATTGGAGTGAAGGTTCTGAGCCCCACGTCAGTTCCCAACCTGGGGATCCGGCAACGGGAGAAGGAATTCCTAGACAATCAGACTTTGAAGCCTAGCGGGATTTGATTGCAGGACTTCGACAGGACTGGGGGAATCATAGAGACTCCACTCTTGGAGGGCACACACAAAGTAGCGTGCGCATCAGGGTCCAGGGGAAGGAGCAGTGGCCCCATAGGAGACTGAACCAGACCTACCTGCTACTGTTGGAGGGTCTCCTGCAGAGGCGGGGAGTGGCTGTGGCTCACCGTGGGGACAAGGACACTGGCAGCAGAACTTCTGGGAAGTACTCCTTGGCGTGAGCCCTCCCAGAGTCCACCATTAGCCCAACCAAAGAGCCGGGTAGGCTCCAGTGCTGGGTCGACTCAGGTCAAACAACCAACAGGGAGGGAACCCAACCCCACCCATCAGTAGACAAGTGGATTAAAGTTTTACTGAGCTCTGCCCACCAGAGGAACAGCCAGCTCTACCCACCACCAGTCCTTCCCATCAGGAAGCTTGCACAAGCCTCTTAGATAGCCTCATCCACCAGAGGGAAGACAGCAGAAGCAAGAAGAACTACAATTCTGCAGCCTGTGGAAGGAAAACCACATTCACAGAAAGATAGACAAAATGAAAAGGCAGAGGACTTTGTACCAGATGAAGGAATAAGACAAAACCCCAGAAAAACAACTAAAAGAAGTGGAGATAGGCAACCTTCCAGAAAAAGAATTCAGAATAATGATAGTGAAGATGATCCAGGACCTCGGAAAAAGAATGGAGGCAAAGATCGAGAAGATGCAAGAGAAGTTTAACAAACACCTAGAAGAATTAAAGAACAAACAAAGAGAGATGAACAATACAATAACTGAAATGAAAAATACACTAGAAGGAATCAAGAGCAGAATAACTGAGGCAGAAGAATGGATAAGTGACCTAGAAGACAGAAATGGTGGAATTCACTGCTGTGGACCAGAATAAAGAAAAAGAATGAAAAGAAATGAAGACAGCCTAAGAGACCTCTGAGACAACATTAAACACAACAACATTTGCATTATAGGGGTCCCAGAAGGAGAAGAGAGAGAGAAAGGATCCGGGAAAATATTTGAAGAGATTATAGTCAAAAAATTCCCTAACATGGGAAAGGAAATAGCCACTCAAGTCCAGGAAGCGCAGAGAGTCCCAGGCAGGGTAAACCCAAGGAGAAACAGGCCGAGACACATAATAATCAAACTGAAAAAAATTAAAGACAAACAAAACTTATTGAAAGCAACAAGGGAAAAATGACAAATAACATACAAGGGAACTCCCATAAGGTTAACAGCTGATTTCTCAGCAGAAGCTCTACAAGCCAGAAGGGAGTGGCACGGTATATTTAAAGTGATGAAAGGGAAGAAACTACAACAAAGATTACTCTACCTGGCAAGGATCTCATTCAGATTTGATGGAGAAATCAAAAGCTTTACAGACAAGCAAAAGCTAAGAGATTCAGAATCACCAAACCAGCTCTACAACAAAAGCTAAAGGAACTTCTCTAAGTGGAAAACACAATAGAAGAAAAGGAACTACAAAAAAGAACCCATATAGCACAGGGAGATTAGCTCGGTGCTTTGTGAACACCTAGAGGGGTGGGATAGTGAGGGTGGGAGGGTGACGCAAGAGGGAGGAGATACAGGGATATATGTATACGTATAGCTAATTCATTTTGTTACAAAGCAAACTAACACCATTGTAAAGCAATTTTACTCCAATAAAGATGTTAAAAAAAACAAACCAATAACAATTAAGAAAATGGTAATAGGAACATACATATCGATAATTACCTTAAACGTGAATGGATTAAATTCTCCAACCTAAAGACACAGGCTAGCTGAATGGATACAAAAACAAGACCCATATATATACTGTCTACAAGAGACCCACTTCAGATCTAGGGACAAATACAGACTGAAACTGAGGGGATAGAAAAAGATATTCCATGCAAATGGAAATCAAAAGAAAGCTGGAGTAGCAATACTCATATCAGATAAAATAGACTTTAAAATAAAGAATGTTACAAGAGACAAGGAAGGACACTACATAATGATCAAGGGATCAATCCAAGAAGAAGATATAACAATTATAAATATACATGCACCCAACATAGGAGCACCTCAATACATAAGGCAACTGCTAACAGCTATAAAAGAGGAAATCGACAGTAACACAATCATAGTGGGGGACTTTAACACCTCACTTACACCAATGTTCAGATCATCCAGACAGAAAATTAATAAGGAAACACAAGCTTTAAATGACACAACAGACCAGATAAATTTAATTGATATTTATAGGACATTCCACCCAAAAACAGCAGATTACACTCTCTTCTCAACTGCACATGGAATATTCTGAAGGATAGATCACATCCTGGGTCACAAATCAAGCCTTGGTAAATTTAAGAAAACTGAAATCATATCAAGCATCTTTTCCGACCACAAAGCTATGAGATTAGAAATCAATTACAGGGAAAAAAACGTAAAAAACACAAACACATGGAGGCTAAACAATATGCTACTAAATAACCAAGAGATCACTGAAGAAATCAAAGAGGAAATAAAAAAAATACCTAGAAACAAATGACAAGGATAACACGATGACCCAAAACTTATGGGATGCAGCAAAAGCAGTTCTAACAGGGAAGTTTATAGCAATACAATCCTACCTCAGGAAACAAGAAAAATCTCAAATAAGCAACCTAAACTTACACCTAAAGCAATTAGAGACAGAAGAACAAAAAACCCCTTAAGTTAGCAGAAGGAAAGAAATCATAAAGATCAGACCAGAAATAAATTAAAAAGAAATGAAGGAAACAATAGTAAAGATCAATAAAACTAAAAGCTGGTTATTTGAGATGCTAAACAAAATTGATAAACCTTTAGCAAGACTCATCAAGAAAAAGGGAGAGGACTCAAATCAGTAGAATTAGAAATGAAAAAGGAGAAGTTACAACAGACACCGCAGAAATACAAAGCATCATAAGAGACTACTACAAGCAACTCTATGCCAATAAAATGGACAACCTGGAAGAAATGGACAAATTCTTAGAAAGATATCACCTTCCAAGACTGAACCAGGAAGAAACAGAAAATATGAGCAGACCAATCACAAGTAATGAAATTGAAACTGTGATTGAAAATCATCCAACAAAGAAAAGTCCAGGACCCGATGGCTTCACAGGTGAATTCTATCAAACATTTAGAGAAGAGCTAACACCCATCCTTCTCAAACTCTTCCAAAAAATTGCAGGAACACTCCCAAACTCATCCTATGAGGCCACCATCACCCTGATACCAAAACCAGACAAAAATGCTACAAAAAAAAGAAAGTTACAGGCCAATATCACTCATGAATATAGATGCAAAAATCCTCAACAAAATACTAGCAAACAGAATCCAACAGCACATTAAAAGGATCATACACCATGATCAAGTGGGATTTATCCCAGGGATGCGAGGATTCTTCAATATATGGAAATCAATCAATGTGATACACCATATTAACAAACTGAAAAATGAAAACCATATGTTCATCTCAATAGATGCAGAAAAAGCTTCTGACAAAATTCAACACCCATTTTTGATAAAAACTCTCCAGAAAGTGGGCATAGAGGGAAACTACCTCAACGTAATAAAGGCCATATATGACAAACCCACAGCAAAGATCATTCTCAATGGTGAAAAACTGAAAGCATTTCCTCTAAGATCAGGAAAAAGACAGGGATGTACACTCTCGCCACTATTATTCAACACAGTTTTGGACGTCCAACACAGTTGGACGTCCAACACAGTTTTGGCAATCAGAGAAGAAAAAATAAAAGGAATACAGATTGGAAAAGAAGAAGTAAAACCGTCACTGCTTGCAGATGACATGATACTATACATACAGACTCCTAAAGATGCCACTAGAAAACTACTAGAGCTAATCAATGAATCTGGTAAAGTTGCAGGATACAAAATGAATGCACAGAAATCTCTTGCATTCCTATGCACTAATGAAAAATCTGAAAGAGAAATTAAGGAAACATTCCCATTTACCACTGCAACAAAAATTATAAAATACCTAGGAATAAACCTACCTAAGGAGACAAAAACCTGTATGCAGAAAACTATAAGACACTGGTGAAAGAAATTAAAGATGATACCAACAGATGGAGAGATATACCATGTTCTTGGATTGGAAGAATCAATATTGTGAAAATGACTATACTACCCAAAGCAATCTACAGATTCAATGCAATCCCTATCAAATTACCACTGGCATTTTTTACAGAACTACAACAAAAAACCTTAAAACTTGTATGGAGACACAAAAGACCCCGAATAGCCAAAGCAGTCTTGAGGGAAAAAAATGGAGCTGGAGGAATCAGACTCCCTGACTTCAGACTATACTACAAAGCTAGAGTAATCAAGACAATATGGTACTAGCACAAAAACAGAAAGACAGATCAATGGAATAGGATAGAAACCCCAGAGATAAACCCATGCACCTACGGTCAACTAATCTATGACAAAGGACGCAAGGACATACAGTGGAGAAAAGACGATTTCTTCAATAAGTGGTGCTGGGAAAACTGGACAGCTATATGCAAAAGAAGGAAATTAGAACACTCCCTAAAACCATACACAAAAATAAACTCAAAATGGATTAAAGAGCTAAATGTAAGACCAGACACTATAAAACTCTGAGAGGAAAACATAGGAAGAACACTCTTTGACATAAATCACAGCAAGATCGGTTTTGATCCACCTCCTAGACTAATGGAAATAAAAACAAAAATAAACAAATGGGACCTAATGAAACTTAAAAGCTTTTGAACAGTAAAGGAAACTACAAACAAGATGAAAAGACAACCCTCAGAATGGGAGAAAATATTTGCAAACAAATCAACGGACAAAGCCTTAATCTCCAAAATATATAAACAGCTCATGCAGCTCAATATTAAAACAACAAACAACCCAATCCAAAAATGGGCAGAAGACCTAAACAGACATTTCTCCAAAGAAGACATACAGATCTCCAAGAAGCACATGAAAAGCTGCTAACATCACTAATTATTAGAGAAATGCAAATCAAAACTACAATGAGGTATCACCTCACACCATTTAGAATGGGCATCATCAGAAAATCTACCAACAACAAATGCTGGAGAGGGTGTGGAGAAAAGGAAACCCCCGGGCTTCCCTGGTGGCACAGTGGCTGAGAGTCCGCCTGCCAATGAAGGGGACACGGGTTCATGCCCCGGTCCAGGAAGATCCCACATGGCACAGAGCAGCTGGGCCCGTGAGCCATGGCCACTGAGCCTTGGCGTCCGGAGCCTGTGCTCCGCAACGGGAGAGGCCACAACAGTGAGAGGCCCGCATACCGCAAAAAAATAAAAATAAAAAAAAATAAATGGACCCATGCAGTTCAAACTCATGTTGCTCAAGGGTCAACTATACAATAAAATGTAACAAATGTGATACAGCCATACCACAGAATATTACCCAACCATAAAAAGGAACAAAGTACAGGCATACCTCATTTTATTGCACTTCACTTTACTACACTTTGCAGATAGTGGATTTTTAACAAATTGAAGGTTTGTGGCAACCCTGCATGGAGCAAGTCTATCAGCACCATTTTTCCAACAGCACTTGCTCATTTTGTATCTCTCTGTCACTTTTGGTAATTCTCGTCATATTTCAAACTTCTTCATTATATTATATTTGTTATCATGATCTGTAATCTTTGATGTTACTCTTGCAAAGAAATGACTCACTGAAGGCTCAGATGATGGTTAACATTTTTTAGCAAATCAAGGTATGTACATTGTTTTTTTTAAGACAATACTATTGCACACTTCATAGACTACTGTATAGCGTAAACATAATTTTTACATGCACTGGGAAACCAAAAAGTTCATGTGACTTGCTTTATTGTGACATTTGCTTTATTGCGGTGGTCTGGAAGCACACCTCTGAGGTATGCCTGTACTGATACATGCTACAGCATGGATGAACCTTGAAACATTATGATAAGTGAAATGAGCCAGTCAAAAAGCTCACATAGGGCTTCCCTGGTGGCGCAGTGGTTGAGAGTCCACCTGCCAATGCAGGGGACACGGGTTCATGCCCCGGTCCGGGGGGATGCCGCATGCCGTGGAGCGGCTGGGCCCGTGAGCCGTGGCCGCTGGGCCCGCGCGTCCGGAGCCTGTGCTCCGCAACGGGAGAGGCCACAACAGTGAAAGGCCTGCATAACGCAAAAAAAAAAAAAAATGCTCACATATTGTATGGTTCCATTTATATAAGATATCCAGAATAGGCAAATCTACAGAGATAAAAGTACATTAGTAGTTTCTTAGGGCTGGAAGACAGGGAGGTAATAGCTAAAGGGCACAGGGTTTCTTTTTGAGGTCATGAAAATGTTCTAAAATTGACTGTGGTGATGATGGTTGCACATATCCGTGAATATACCAAAAGCCTATTCACTCTGAATAGGTGAATTTTATGAATTCTATGAAGTTAAAGAAACATCAAAAAAGATGTTTTTTTAATTCAAAAAGAGTCATGTACCAAAATGTTCATTGCAGCTCTATTTACAATAGCCTGGAGATGGGAACAACCTAAGTGCCCATCATCGGATGAATGGATAAAGAAGATGTGGCACATATATACAATGGAATATTACTCAGCCATAAAAAGAGACGAAATTGAGCTATTTGTAATGAGGTGGATAGACCTAGAGTCTGTCATACAGAGTGAAGTAAGTCAGAAAGAGAGAGACAAATACCGTATGCTAACACATATATATGGAATTTAAGGAAAAAAAATGTCATGAAAAACCTAGGGGTGAAACAGGAATAAAGACACAGACTTACTAGAGAATGGACTTGAGGCTATGGGGAGGGGGAAGGGTAAACGGTGACAAAGCAATAAAGAGGCATGGACATGTATACACTACCAAACGTAAGGTAGATAGCTAGTGGGAAGCAGCCGCTTAGCACAGGGAGATCAGCTCGGTGCTGTGTGACCGCCTGGAGGGGTGGGATAGGGAGGGTGGGAGGGAGGGTGACGCAAGCGGGAAGAGATATGGGAACATATGTATATATATAACTGATTCATTTTGTTGTGAAGCTGAAACTAACATACCATTGTAAAGCAATTATGCTCCAATAAAGATGTTTAAAAAAAAAAAAAAAGTACATTAGTAGTTTCTTAGGGCTGGAAGACAGGGAGGTAATAGCTAAAGGGCACAGGGTTTCTTTTTGAGGTCATGAAAATGTTCTAAAATTGACTGTGGTGATGATGGTTGCACATATCTGTGAATATACCAAAAGCCTATTCACTCTGAATAGGTGAATTTTATGAATTCTATGAAGTTAAAGAAACATCAAAAAAGATGTTTTTTTAATTCAAAAAGAGTCATGTACCAAAATGTTCATTGCAGCTCTATTTACAATAGCCTGGAGATGGGAACAACCTAAGTGCCCATCATCGGATGAATGGATAAAGAAGATGTGGCACATATATACAATGGAATATTACTCAGCCATAAAAAGAGACGAAATTGAGCTATTTGTAATGAGGTGGATAGACCTAGAGTCTGTCATACAGAGTGAAGTGAGTCAGAAAGAAAAAGACAAATACCGTATGCTAACACATATATATAGAATTTAAGAAAAAAAATGTCATGAAGAACCTAGGGGTAAGACAGGAATAAAGACACAGACCTACTGGAGAACGGGCTTGAGGATATGGGGAGGGGGAAGGGTGAGCTGTGACAAAGCGAGAGAGAGGCATGGACATATATACACTACCAAACATAAGGTAGATAGCTAGTGGGAAGCAGCCACATAGCACAGGGAGATCAGCTCAGTGCTTTGTGACCGCCTGGAGGGGTGGGATAGGGAGGGTGGGAGGGAGGGAGACGCAAGAGGGAAGAGATATGGGAACATATGTATATGTATAACTGATTCACTTTGTTGTAAAGCAGAAACTAACACACCATTGTAAAGCAATTATACCCCAATAAAGATGTTTAAAAAAAGATGTTTTTTAAAATATATTAAATGCTATGACAGAGCAAGTATACAGAACTACATACACATACACAGTTTAATGGTCAGGGAAGGCCTTTATGAAAAAATAATGCAATCTGAAGAATGAGTAGAAGCTAGCCGTCTAACAAAGTATATGGCATGGGTGAAAACTTGGGAATGAAAGAAAAGTCTGGTACTAGAACTTGTTCAGTATGTCTGGAATACAGAATAAAGGTAGCAAAGATAAGGCTGTAGAGGTAAAAAGGGGTCAAGTCATATGGACCTTGCATCAAAGAGAAGCCATTCAAGGGTTTTAATATAGAGGTAACAGGATGAGATTTGCAGCTGCTCATTTCTACATCAGAGATGAATGCATAATTCCATTCACCAAAGTGTTATGGCACTCTTATAGATAAAATAAAAATGTATGATGACAATAAAGAGCAAAGTTGTTTTAAAGAATTTTAATAGCAAGTAAGTGAATGAGTGAGTAAATATAAGTACTTAAAGGTTACTGTCAACATGAAAATATGTTTCTGACAATATCATACAGCATAGTGGTTACAAGTATAAACCCTGGAATCAAACAAACCCTGATTTAAATCTCAGATCTGCCACTTATTAGGTATATAATCTTGGGTAAATACTTAGCTACTCTGAACCTGAGTTCTCTCCTATATAAAATGACAAAGATATTATCCACTCTATAGGGTTGCTGAGAGTTAAAGGATATACTCTAGTGTGTGGTACATAATAAGCATTCAATAAATGCTATTACTATATTACTATACCCTCTATCTCCTCTTAGCCAACCTTCTTGAAAGAGTATTTTATACTTGTCTACTCATCCTCACTTCCTATGTGTTTATCTGTCTCTTCCTATTAGAATTAAAATGTCATGAAGGCCAGGACTTATTTGTTCACCAACCTAGAACAGTACCTAGCACAGAAGACACAAACATTTTTGTAATGAATGAATGAATGATTAAACACACTCTTCAATGCACAGCAATCTGACTTTTACAAACACCAATCCAGCAAACCTCCTCTAGAAAATATTAAATCCAGCAGACACTTTGCAGTCCTTATACTGGATCTCTCTATTCCATTTAGCATTAAATAACTGCTCATCCCTTCTTGAAGCTCATTACTCCCTTGGCTTCTGTGACACTACTCGCTTGTAAGTTTCCTCGTATCTTCTGAACTGTTATCTTTTTTTCTTCTTTTTTTTTTTTTTGGCCGCACCACATAGCTTGTGGGATTTTAGTTCCCCAACAGTGGACTGAACCCGCACCCTCAGCAGTGAAAGCGCAGAGTCCTAACCACTAGACCGCCAGGGAATTCCCTGAAGTGTTACCTTTTGGTGTCTCTCCTGGGTTCCTCGTCTGCCAAGCCCTTAAAAGTTGGTATTTCCCCAGAGTTCTTTCCTTGGTCCCACTTCTCTCTATACCAGTGACTGTCAAGTGGAAGGGTGAGCATGTCAGAAATAGAAAGGGGGTCTTTTGCCAAACTCTACTCCCCAGGGTATGAGAATCACTGCTTCTGTGAATCACTGTTAATGAATGGAAGGAGTTTTATAATACTCCAGTGTGCTAGGAAAGCAAAAAAGCTGTGAACTCCTCTACCTGCTCTCCTTGGCCTCCCCCTCCAGTTATGTAACACCTGTACACTACTGCTTCCCCAGGTTCTTATCTACACCCCTGAACTCTCCCCCAAGTTAAGACTAAGATATCCAAATACATTCACTGGGTGTTCCTCAAAATATCCAAAACTGTGATGTCTCCCACAAAACCTGCTCCTCTTCCTGTAATGCCTCTGTCAATGAATGTCACTACATGGTCACCAAGGCCAAAAACTGGGAAGTTATCTTTTTTTTTTTTTTGGGAAGTTATCTTTGACATCTTCTTTCTCCCACACCTCTCCACATCAAGTCAACAAAATCCTGTTGACTTTATCAACTAAATTATTCTCAACTCTATCCCCACTATTCATGCTCAAGTTCAGGCTCTCATCATCTCTTGCTCAGACTACTATAAGAGCCTTCTAATCAGTTTCCCTATCTCTAGGTCAGTGGTTCTCAAAGTGTGGTCCCAGACTAGGAGCATCAGTACTGCCTGGGAACTGGTTAGAAATGCAAATTCCCAGGTTCTTCTCCAAACTTATTGAATCAGAATCTGGTGATGGGGCCCAGCCACCTGCATTTTAACAAGCCTTCCAGGGGGTTCAGATGCATGTTAAAGTTTTAAGAACCACTGTTCCAGGCTTATCCCCTTAGATTAATGGTTTTCAACCTTGGGCGAACATTGCAATCACCTGAGGAGTTTTCAAAATACTGATAACCTGGCTCCCACCCCAGGCGTTCTGAGGTCATTGGTTTAAGGTGGGTGCAGAGCTGTGAATGTTCCCCAGGTGATTGCAGTGTGCATCTAAGATTGAGAACAACTGTCTCCACAAAGCCAGCATGATCTATTTAAAACGTAGATCTGACCTGATTAAAATCTTTCAATAGCTCCTCATCAAGTAAAAGAATAAGTCCAAGCATCTCAGCATAGCATTCAATATCCTTTATAACCTAACTAACCCTCATCCACCAACATGAGGAAGGCACCACAGTGTGAAGAATGTTGGGTTGAAGCCAATGGTCTAAGTTGAAATCCCAGCTCTCCCACTTACTAGCTGTGAAACCTTGGGCAGGTTAGTTAATCTCTTAGCACTTCAGTATGCTGTACTGGTGAGGATTAAATGAATGAATACATGTAAGTCGCATTAGGACAGTCCCCGATACACAGTAAAGCACTCAACAGATGTGAGTTACTATTATTTTAGACGCTCCATCTACAGGAAACCTATCCCAAACTTCCAAATTGGACTAAAATTTCCTCCCATAGACCCCTGAGTTTATCACTTGACAAGATGTGTTGATTATCTGTTTGTATACATGTGGTACACTGTAATTTCTCTGTACGTACTAAAATGGTGCCTGATAGATAATAGTTGTTAACTAAACTGAGAAACCATATGACAATATCATATTTTAGCTCCAAATTTGTTTTTTGTAGAAGTATTATCATGAATGATTATATAATATATAATACATGTATGATATTCAGCTTCCTACAAACATAACATAGCAGAAACTTTCAAAGCCAAACCGTGAACAATAGTACAATGCTGAATGGAAACCAAGTACCAGATTTTCTATTATAGCATCTCTGCCTTGTCTGAAATGGGCAAATGTGGGATAATGTTAAGTCCTTTCTATCAGTAATTCTACATGGTGCTATTGATAAAAGTATCCTGCAGTCTTAAGCATTCAAACTGGAATAATAATATTAAGGACCACTGTGCATCAGCAGATTGCCAAGGAGACAGCTTTCCTACCTAGGAGTTACTCTGAGAGGCTACTAAAAATAGACATAATGATTCTTCCACCTTCAGAATGAAATGCAGCAACTAAGAATAAAGACTGCAAGAAGGTCTGAGACATCAAAGAAAATTAAAAATACAATCCAAGTTCACAGTGTGCGTACCTTTAAAATACCATCCAAAGTGCCTTTGTAGAGGTCCACATGTCCCACAATTGCCCTCTGGTTCATCATGCGAGTTCGAACCACATCAACTGGATTGGAAGCCAGAGCCCCAGCCAAGCCGCATGTAAAGCTGGAACTAAAGATAAAAACTTTAAGAAGACAGACTACCCCACTTCCACCTCTGCCCGCTTAAACTGAAATTAGTCCAAATATAAATGTACAATGAGTCAGACTCATCAGATAAAACCTGGCACTTGCCCTTTCATTACAATCTAAAAAGAAAGGAAATATTTACTAATCTTTACATTATTCAAAAGTTGTCCCCTTCACTTTTCAATCCAAAATTCAGATAGCCTTTTTTTTTTTAAGGGGACAGTTTATATAAGTCTAGCAAGTTCCCTAAGCAGGAAGTATTATGCATCATCTATTAGTTATGTACATTTTTCAAACCACAGCATCATACGCCAAATGCATTTGAGTAGTAAAATATCATAAAAGTTGCAAGATGAAGAAAACGTAGAATGAAATTAGCAACAGTCTTCAGCCCAAAACTGTGGTTTTGTTTCACAGGCCCTATAAAATTTCACCCTTTTATTCTGTTTCTCATTGAGAAAATTTGCTTTCTGATCCAAAATTAACCAAAGCAAATAATAGATGAGTTTATTAGATACAGAGGCTGTGTATGAACAAATGCAAATCCTACAGACCTCTGATAGGCTACTGTATTAGACACTGCCCCCAAGTACCAAAGTGCCCATAGCATCTGGAATCTCTGTACCTGTATCAGAAGGCTTGAAGTTCTGGTGATGAGAGAGAAAAAGGTATTTAGACCATATGTAGCCATTATCAATTCTACCTGAGGACTTCAGTGAAAGATGCTTTTTGTGCTTAAAGTACTAAATATATGGAATGAGTACAACCTATCATACTTACACAAAGTGAGTTAAGATTGTGTCTCCCACCACCCCTGATAATATTAAGTGCTTCTTCGTAATGTCATAGACTGGTAGCTCTACTCCCACAACGATGGCAGCCCGCTGAGCAGTTGGGACAACACCCTACAAAACATAAGTGACATGAGACACCAAGGAAATACACTGGTAGTGACATAAGTCTAAAAGTGAACAAAGTAAGTCAGGAATTAAAAACTAACAGAAAAAATCCAAGTCTGAAGTATAGGGGTTATTACTCCTTCAAATCAATAGCTAATACTGGAACATTTATAAATTTCCAATTCACTTACTGTACTAAAAAATAAAACCATTGATATGACACCCAAAGCACAAGCAACGAAAGAAAAAATAGATAAATGGGACTTTATCACAATTAAACATTTTTGTGATTCAAAGGATACCATCAAGAAAGTGAAAAGACAACCCACACAACGGGAGAAAATATTTGCAAATCATATATCTGGACTAGTATATATCATATATTATACATGGACTAGTATCCAAAATAAAGAACTCTTACAACACAATAATAAAAAGACAAACAACCCAATTAAAAAATGGGCAAAAGATCTAAATAGACATTTCCCCAAAGAAGATAAACACTTATACACTGCTGGTGGGAATACAATATATGGCAGCCACTGTGATAAACACTTTGGCAATTCCTCAAAAGTTAAACATAGAATTACTACATGACCCAGCAATTTCACATCTAGATACATACCCAAGAAAATTATAAACATATATTTATCCAAAAACTTGTACATGAATGTTCATAACAGCATTATTCATAATAGCCAAAAAGTACAAACCACCCAAATGCTTATTAATTGATGAAGGGATAAACAAAATGTGGTATATACATACAATGGAATTATTATTCAGCCATAAAAAGAAATGAAGTACTGATAAATGCTAAAACATAGATGAAACTTAAAAACAGTACGTTAAACTAAAGAAGCCAGTCATAAATGCCACATATTGTATAATTCCATTTACAAGAAATGCCAGAATTGGTAAATCTATAGAGACAGAAACTAGATTAGTGGTTGTCTAGGTTTGGGAAGGTTGGAGGTCATGGGAAGTGACCATTAATGGATATGGGGTTTCTTTTTGTGGTGATAAAAATGTTCTAAACTTAGACAGTGGTGATGGTTGCACAAGTCTGTGGATATCCAAAAAACATTAAATTGTACACTTTAAGATGGCAAATTTTTATGGTATATGAATTATCTCAATAAAGATGTTATTAAAAATAAAACCAGGAAGCAAAAGTCAGTAGGGAGAAAAGAGCTTTCAAGTTTATTTCACAGAATTTAGGATGTGCAGAAAGGACACACTAGGATGACAGCAAACGTATGATGCAGCCAGGGAGAAGGCCAAGGCAAAGGAGTACCTCCTTATGAGTCCTCCTGTGATAACACTACCAGCTTTTCACTCACTAGTACAGTATTCCTATCACAGCTCACGTTACAACATAGGGCTGCCAGAGCATTAAAAGTCCTGTTTTTGAAGAATATGAATGATACGAGAAAATGCCTACAACGCTGAAGAAGGTAAGACATAAAATTACTTATAGTATTATTCTAACTTTAGGGGAAAAGGTATACAAACACATGCCAAATTTTTGTAAAAATTTTCACAAGGAATGTTTTACTTTTACAATTGTGTTTAAATTTAAATATCATTTAAAAAACTGAAAATAATATACGATGGGGAACAACTGCTTTCTGTGATACCTGTTATAATTAAAGAGTTCAATCATCTTTAAATTCCCAAACTCCATTTATAAAGTGGAAGTGAGATAGCTGTGCTGTCATCAGGAGATGTTTGATTCTGCTGATCAGGCTGGCTGGCCCAGCAGTACCTTCCTCTCTGATCCTTCCACCTGCTCAACTCTGTTAGAAGATGGCCTCAGAAGACTAATTTGGTGAACCGTAAGGCCCCACGGGCTGAATTCAGGTCACAGACATGTTTTGTGTGGCCTACACAGTGTTTCTTAAAAGGCTGAATTAGCTGTCAACATAAAACAAAAACAAAACCACAGGAATGGTTATTTCACACAGGAATGCAAATTTCCAGCTTCTCTTGAAAGCCCAGAAAATTTGGCCACACTGGATTCACGTGGTGTACGACAGCAATGAACAGGGCAAGTGCTCTCCAGTTCACTACTCCACTATCTGTCCAACTCTGACTTAAGTGCCAGTTACTCTTTATTACTGTACTCCTGTTGTTATTTCTTACAATGGAGTTTGGAAGAAAGTGAAGTGTTTCCAGTGAAAGTGAAATGTTTCCAGTACCCATGTTACAATCAAAGCAGGAAAACAAAATACAGACATGTGTTTGAAGAAAAATGTAAACATATTTCCTTGTTGAAATGAAAAAAAGATTCCCATATTTTAATATGTAAATAATACATGTCTGTGTCAAAAGAATACATAACACAATATACTTCACTTCTCCTTACATGCCTGGATGAAGTAAGTAGCCTGGATCATAAAAGTAGCTATGTTCAGTTCCTCAAAAAATTAAACAGAGAATTACCATACAATCCAGCAATCCTACTTTTGGGTACATACACAAAAGAATTGACATCAGTCTTGAAGAGGTATCTGCACATCCATGTTCACAGCAGCATTATTCACAAGAGCCAAGATACAGAAACAAACTAAATGTCCATTAATGTATGAATGGATTAACAAAATGTAGTATACGCATATAATGGAATGTTATTCAGCCTTAAAAAGGAAATTCTGACACATGTGACAACATGAATGAACCTTGAGGACATTATGCTAAGTAAGGACATTATGCTAAGAAATAAGCCAGTAATAAAAAGACAAACTGTATGATTCCACTTATATGAGGTACCCAGAACCATCAAATTCATAGAGAGATAATAAAAGGTTGGTGGCCAGGGGCTAGGGGAAGAGGAAATACGGAGTTGTTGTTTAATGGGTACAGAGTTCCAGTTTTGCAGGATGAAAAGAATTCTGGAGACTGGTTGTACAAAAATGTGATATTTTATATGTATTTTAACACAATTAAAAGATTATTTTAATTAAAAACAAAGTAGCTATGTTCCCCTGACAAAATCTCCAATTCTACTTATTGTTCTGTCTTTGCCTTTTCCTTAGCCTTAGTTTGTGAAAAAAGTTCTAGTTAGTTCCATTTTCTGGCTTTAAATTAGACTAATCAAGAAAGTGTACCTTGGGACTTCCCTGGCAGTCCAGTGGTTAAGACATCACACTTCCACTGCAGGGGTGCGGGTTCGATCCCTGGTCAGGGAACTAAGATCCCGCATGCCGTGCAGTGTGGAGAAAGAAAGAAAGAAAGAAAGGAAAGAAAGGAAAGAAAGGAAAGAAAGGAAGGAAGGAAGGAAGGAAGGAAGGAAGGAAGGAAGGAAAGAAAGAAAGAAAGAAAGAAAGAAAGAAAGAAAGAAAGAAAGAAAGAAAGAAAGAAAGAAAGAAAGAAAGAAAGAAAGAAAGAAGGAAAGGAAAGGGAAGGGAAGGGAAGGGAAGGGAAGGGAAGGGAAGGGAAGGAAAGGAAAGGAAAGGAAGGAAGGAAGGAAAGAAAGAAAGAAAGAAAAAGGAAGGAAGGAAGGAAGGGGAAAAGAAAGTGTACCTCCAAGTGCTTTTTATCAAAAAGCAAACATCAAGGATCATTAACGGATGCTAAGATCATTTGGTGAAAGGTCATTAAGTAATAGGATATATGCACGTTGTTAGAATATTACCCTACAAATTACTTGCTAATTGCAAAGGGGGAAAAAAACGTATCTTTTACTATGATAAGACCTGGTAGGCATCATCTTAACAAGTAAACGAACTTGGCATCACCAATTTTGGGACAAACTATCATTTTGTGTCTCTTGCTGTGATGCATATGAAATAGTGTCATCTATGAAGTTTAACATGCATCTAATCAAGCCAACAGATCTAACTTCTAGCTTACAGGAAATACAGGGGAAATGCAAGGAAACATTTTATATAAGAAAACTGACCTGACCTCATCAATAAAGGAAATTTGAATATGGACTAGGTATTAGATATTAGGGACTTATTAATTTTCTTAGGTGTGACAATGGTATTGTTATTATGTAGGAGAATGTCCTTATTCTTAGGAGATGCATAATGAAGTACTTAGGGGAGTAACACGATGTCTGCAACTTCCTTTCAAATAGTTTAGGAAAAAAAGGAAAAAGAGAGACTCATTAGATATTTAAACAAAAAAAGAGAGTGTGCACGTGTGTGTGTGTGTGTGTGTGTGTGTGTGTATGGGTATGTGTGTGCATGTGTGTATATACATAAGTAGATAAAGCAAATAGGGCCAAACTTTGAGTCATTTAATCCAGCTATGTAGGTGTTCATTGTTCTGTTCTTCCAACTTGTCTGTATGTTTGAAAATTTTTATAGTAAGTAGTTAGGGAAAATTATAAAGAAATAATAAAAGTAAAGCTCTCTCTTTTAAGAGTCTATTAATGGATTTCCCATTCTACTCTCTACTACTAGTAGTCTTATTTAATATTACAATCCTAAGTGATTAAAACTGGATAAAAAATTACAGGAACAAAAATATTTTAAAAAGTATAGATAGAAGAGTGGAAGATAATACGACAAAATGTTAACAGTGATATCTCTAGCTAGTGGGACTACTGGATATTTTTATCTTTTATATACTTTCTCAACATTTTATAGTATATCTTTTACCTTTTATAATGTTAAAAAAGTTGTTTTAGGCAATAAATTTTGATCATAAGCACTACAGAGACTACCATAAACATACATTGCTGTGTTAATACAAAACTGGCAAAAATATAGATTGAAAAGTTAAACTCACTGTGAATTTGAACAAACCAAAATGGCTATCTCAAACAATATAACTTCTCTCACAAATACAATCCCCAAACATTAAGCAGAAATAAAGACAACTGATAAGTTTTGGTCCTTTCATAGCTGATAAGGAGCTTCTTACCTTATTTTTTAGGTTACCAAGAATCTTACATAGTATAAGGTGACAATTCACAATTTTATGGCTTTATATAAAAGGTAATTTTTGCAAATTCTAGCAACTGTGTAAAGAATAATACCAAGAAAAGAGTACTCACCCTCCACAGACCCCTGGTACCTTCTTGTTGGTATATATCAATGAAGCTGCCAATCATGCTGCCTTGGAACAAGCTTCCTTGAGCCTGCATTCGAATCTAAAATCAGAAGAGGTGAACATTTTATTTTGACAGAGAACCAAATTGAGATGTTTCACTCATTTAAAATGAAGAAAACAGTATTTGGGAATTAAAAATCAGCTTACTATTATGATGAAATTAATGACTTAAGCTACATATAGAAAGAATGTAATTTGTGTCAAAGTATATTTTATAAAGACAATTTTTATCAGCCTCACATTCCTCATACTAAGTCCATCATTTCTGGAGTTGGAAAAAAATTTGGGGAAAAGAAAGAATGAGTACTCTGTAGGGATAGAAAATAACCCATTTAAACTATGATTAGTTTAGTGAAAAACTATAAACAACCTATATGTCCAAAAATAACAACAAAGGATTAGCTGCATAAACTATGATACATCCATTTAAGGGAATACTATGCAGCCATAAAATTTTATTGTAGAATAATATTTGTGGATATTGGAAAATGTCAACAATTAATTGCTAAATAGAAAAAGCAGGTTGCAAAGCAGTATGTATGGTATATCATTTTTATCAAAAACATGTAGACTTAAAAATAACCATATGTTCAACAAAGAGACTGACTAAACATACACACCCAAATGTTGACAGTGGCTTACGTCTAAGTGATGAAGCTCCAAGTGGGCATTTTTCTCTTTTGTGTTTTTTCCTGCCTTCCACTTTTTACTACATTGAACATGCATTGCTTATTGAAGTATAAAAAGCAGGAAAAAAGTTTAAAAATATAATTTAATGCTTACAAGACCTTAAATTGAGTTTTACTTGTAAAAAGCATGACACTGTATTCTGCAAAGTAGCCTTTGAGAGGCACAAGAAAGGAGATACAGCATTAAAAGGCCATGTAAAAGATTTGGTACAATTTCCACCGAATGCACATATAGATCATAGTAGTCAGTCACTAAGTACTAGTGGCCCAAATGTAGGCCTGATTTTCATGAAGCACAACTCTAGGTTTTAATAAATGCTCTTGGTAAATCATGTTACAGCAGCATGTTTTTATGCGGAAAGTCAACTGCTACTACTAAGAGTTTTGAAATAAAACCTAAACCAAATTAAAATGGAATAGAAACTATCACAAAGACAAATTGAAACCACAAATATCCTATGGTAAGTAGAAGACTTCTTTATGCAGGTGATTCCTGACCAGGGCTGGGATGAGGGTGAGGCAAGTGTGGCACTTTCCTCAGGCACAAAATGTAGTGGGGGGGGGTTGTAAAAAACCTCAGTAATCCAGATAAATAATATCTTAATGTGATATTTTTAAAAATCAAAATTAATGCACAAAAACCCATGATGAACCAAGTATCAAAACTGTAATTAAAGACAGGATCCAACAGGGCGGGATTAGAGTGAGTGAGACGGATTGTACAAAATATTGCTATTTTGTTCATCATGAATTTTTCACATTCATTTTAATTTTTGAAAAATATTGCATAAAAATGTTATTTCTCTTGATTATTGAATTTTTTGGCACACCCTTACATTTTGCACCCAAGGGGAGTATCTCCCTTGTCCTAGTCTTGGCCCTGTTCCTGAGCAGTCTTGAAGGATAAATTCATGAGGAAAGGGGGAAAAGGCATTGCAGGCAAAAAGAGAACTACATGCACAAAGGCAAGGAAGCGGCACGTAGTTCAGAGAAAGATCTATTCAAGGATAAATGAAAGAATTAAACAGCCCAACTGTGATTATAACTCCTATATAGGATTGTGACTACCCCCGACCCTCCACGTCCCAGCACCACTCACCACTCAGCCCTACCTAAGGATATGAAAGGAAAAGGGAGATTGTAGCATTGGTCAATGGTTGTAATTGTACCAGACAGGTCAGAGCAACAGGAAATTGAAGTGAATCACTTATATGATTAAGTTTAGGACCCTGATGGATAACAAAGGAAGTTTTAGGGAATTAAATATTATTGTTCTTGAAAAGCACATTCTAACCAGTGTAATTATATTGCACATATTTTAGAGTTTTAGGATATAGTCAATTATCTTCAAAATACTTGTTCTGTAAATCTAAAGTGATATAAAAATTCTGTAGCTAAAGTATTCTCAATTTAACCCAGAAATATCATTTCATATCATTTCTTCATCAACCACCACTGGTTTCTTTCACGTGTGTTGTTTTTCAAGTCACTCTCTCGGTTCTCAAAACTCTGAATCACAATAGATCTCCCCTCCACCAACCTAGCCACTTGTGGTTTCAAATAAATAAAACATATGTTCTCTTACTCTTTTTTCTCACATTCCCCCTAAAATGATTTTTAAAAACTTGGGATCCTCTTACACATTTTAATCATATATTTAGTGCTTTTAATTATCATAAGTGTAAATGAGTTAATAAGTAAAAAATGTTAACGATTTTATCTCAAAAATAAGATGCGGATTGCTATTATTAGATTAAGTTAGATTATTAGATTAAATAAGATATAGATTGATATCATTGATATTATTAAATAAATGTTTTATTCTGAATTTTGATAAAATCTGAAAGAAATTCAATTACATTGTAAAAAAACTCAGCACCACTAACCTATACTGTTCTGGTTCTGAATTCAGAATATCTCTAATAGGCCAAAATATATCATTTTAAAGCCAAATCTCATTCTTAATAGAAATATGGATAAGACAGGAAAAGATAGCGACATTATAGATTTACAGTATTTCAATTAGTTATTAAAGGAGGCTTCTCTAAAAACTGTATTTCACTTTATCTCTTTGTCTGATACTCCAGGTTACACCACAGGTCAATATACCATACTGTGTTTTGGAATGGGTGGGGGAATGTGCCTTTCTTTTGTAAAGTGGGGCAAGGGCTGTTCTAAACACAAGCTCATTTTCAGATCAGTTTTTGAGAAGGGTACAAAGAAAGTAAGGGATCTGGAAATTGATTCCCTTAAAATTGCATAGCCCCCCCCAAAAAAAATTGCATAGCCCCCTTGGAAAGAACCTATAAAGGTTTGCATACTCTAGTTTGAAGACCAATGGATTAATGCACATCATAATAAATTGACTACTATTTATTAAGCATCAACTACCTACCAAGTACAATGATAACAGTTTACATATATTATCTTTAATCCTTAACAACCCTATGCAATACATACTGAATTATCTTCATTTTACAAATGAAGAAACTGAGGCTTAAAGCAGTTAAGTGATTTGCCCAAGGTTTTACAGCTGGCAAGTGACGGAGTGGGGATCTGAGCCCAAATCTGACTCAAAGCTCATGCTCTTTTCGTGTCACACTGCATACATCCAACGCTGCCAGATTTCTCTTACCTTTAGCACATCGGTGGGATTGGCTATAGTGGAAGATATCACTCCTGACACTACCCCACATATCATATTAATTAAAAGAGTTTCATCTGTAAAAATGAACAAAAAAAAGAAAGGTCTGCTTGTAAGAGGTACCAGTTTCTGAGAACAGAGCGCTGAGCTATCAGAGAGAGGGAACCATGTCAGAGAACTGACTACAGAAATGAACCACAAAGCTTATGAAAATAAAGAAACTCAAATATTTCTAGGTTCCAAATCAGTACTGAAACATATAAAATTAAAATAGATATTTCTAAAACACACTGGAATATATCCTATTATTCTGTAAAACTGCCAATATTCCATATAAATTCAGAATGTGCTATTTCTCCTTCAATCATTTCAAACATCTAAAGAAAAAAATTTTTAAGTCTTTTTCTGGAGAATCATCAACTCTAAAGACTCAGGAACCGAATGTTAAAGGATAAAATCTTATGTCTAATAGGAAAAAAAAAACCTAAATATTAATTTTAATTGGCCATATTATCTACTAGCCTCTATTTATTGACAGAAGATTTCTGTAGTTAAATGTGGAAAAACTAGTCATTTGGAACTAAATCCTCTCAGCTAGAAAAAAGAACAAAGAAACCACAGAGCGTATTGTTCTAAAATTCAATCTTCACCACGCCTCCTCACCAGAGCGAGCCTACAAGTTAAAACCTAGGTAAACCGGGCTTCCCTGGTGGTGCAGTGGTTGGGAGTCCGCCTGCCGATGCAGGGGACACGGGTTCGTGCCCCGGTCTGGGAAGATCCCACATGCCATGGAGCGGCTGGGCCCGTGAGCCATGGCCGCTGAGCCTGCGCGTCCGGAGCCTGTGCTCCACAACGGGAGAGGCCACGACAGTGAGAGGCCCGTGTACCGCAAAAAGGCTCCAGAAAAAGTTGACTTACACAATAAAGCAATTTAAAGGACATTACGAACCGAAAAGCTCTCCAGCTGTCCCCAACTATGCAACAGCCTCAGGCCTGTAGTAAAATAACCATTTTAGTATAGTATTGAGCTGAAAAAGCTACAGCAGCAAATAGAGAGACATATGGTAATGCTGAATGTGGGTTAAGGTGGCCATATTTTGTATATATATAAAACTACTCTACCTGACCAAAGCTTATCAAAACCCACAGCTAGAGGATTCCTTATAGTTGAAGTCCTCTTGTAGATGAGGACAGCATTAATTTTCTCAACAAGTTTGCTCCATGTTCTCTCTGTGATGACCAGAAGCCTTTTTTTGTTCGTTTGATAGGAAAAGGGACAAACTTGAAGAGCAGGTCCCTCTAACCTATACATCACCTCTGCAAGGATTAATCCCAAATCAGTACAAGCTTATTTTGTCCTTGCAATGACTGCTACCCATTCTCAGGCACCCTGTGATGAACACTTCTCATTAAGCATGATTTCAACAATCCCTTTGAGTGTTACCTTAAAAGAGAATAAGGAGTCTTATACTGACCTTCTAAACGTTCTACAAATAATCTCTTCAAGCTCTGGTAAATGCCAATTTTAATGGTGCCATATGATGCCTGTCTTAGTAAAGCAGGAGCGATTCTGCCAGAAAGAAGGAAAGAAAAAGAAAGTCAGTTATACTTAACATGCACTCACAGATTATACATATCTAGACAGCCTACTCACTTCCATCACCCCCCTCATTCCATAAAAACAGCAAAATACGCATTTTTTTCAAGCATCCATGGATTCATCAAGAGAGCACATCTAGGTCATGAAACAAACCTCAAAAATTTAAAATAATTGAAATCATATAGAATATGTTCTCTGACCATAATGGAATTAAGCTGGAAATCAATAAGGAAAATCCACAAACACTTGGAAATTAAATGATACTTCTAAACAATCCATGGGTGACATGGGTGTATTTTTTAAATAAATAGAATTGAATGAAGATGAAAATTCAACCTATTAAAATATGTGGGATGCAACCAAAGCAGTGCTGAGAGAGAAATTTATAGCACAAAATGCTTACATTAGAAAAGAGGGAAAGTCTCAAAATAATCAATAATTTAAGTTCCTACCCTCAAGAAACTAGAAAAAAGAAGAGCAAAATGAACCCAAAGCAAGCAGAAGGAAGTAAATAATAAAGAGCATAAATTAATAAACTTGAAAACAGGAAAATAAAGAAAAATCAATGAAACAAAGTTATTTTGAAAAAAAATCAATAAAACTAATAAAACTCTAGCAAGGGTCCCAGTAGTAAAAAGAGAAATGTCACCAACAGGAATAAAACGAGGAATAGCACTACAATTCTGCAGTCATTAAAAGAATAATGAAGGAATACTATAAACAACCTTATGCTCATAAATTCAACAACTTAGAAGAAATGGACTAATTCCTTGTAAACTACAAACTACCAAAACTCGATCAAGATGAAATAGATAATCTGAATAATCTCATAATCATTAAAATTTTTTAATTTATAATTTAAAAGTTTCCAAAAAGGAACTCTCCAGGCCCACCCAGATCATTTCACTGGGGAGTTCTACCAAATATTTAATAAATGAATGCCAATCTTACACAATCTCTTCCAGAAAACAGAAGAGGGAACACTTCCCAACTCATTTCATGAAGCTAGTATTACCCTGCTAACAAAACCAAAAAAACAGTACAGAAAAGGAAAACTAACTACAAGCCAATATCTCTCATGAACTTAGATGCAAAACTCCTTAACAAAATATCAGCATATTGAATCCAGTAATGTAGAAAAAGTATACACCGTTACCCACTTCATAGATTTTTTTTTTAAATCAACCTTACTTCCTAGCAGATGCAGATATATCTTCAATCCTATCAAGGAGGTACCAGAGCCAAGATTTCACCCTATTTAAGTTCTGCTTATAAACTGGAGACATTCTCACTCATACCTCCTTTGAGATTCTTCCAAACTGCAGAAGTATACTTTAGCTGTTATAAATAGAAAGACAGCAGCAGCTCAAACAGTTAAGATTTTAAAATGATGACAAAACATGCATATTTCTGACTTTATTGCTTGCTATCTGAAAAAAATAATCTTGTGATCATCTGTGCTGATAAAAGAACAAGGTGAAACAGATGATCCATGATTCACTTGCTTAAGGATGTAATATTTGATTTTTTCCCCCAAGTAAACTATCTTTGAAATTAAGGCTAACGTAAGTTAATAATAAAACTGATATCCATTCTCTGAGCAATAAACTGGTACCCTAGATGCAGGAGTGGACTAGTAAATTGGCAGCAGATAAACAACACACTGGACAATAAACCACTGACATATGAATAACCAAAAGATGACCCCCCCAAAAAAATGATGGATCTCCCGCTCTTTCATTCTGCATTTTCTATTTAAACTGCCAGAATAGTATTTCTTTAAAGAGGAAAAATTTTTTTTACAAGTCAGTATTTGGCAACTCAGGAAGATTATCACAGAAATATATACTGCGAATTGGTGCCGCTATTCACAGTGGCTATGGATGACTCTCAGGAAAACAGGAAAAAGCCAATGCTGCAATGAGATATCCACTTTAAAATGTATCGCTTATAGCCAAATGAACACAAGATCCAAAGCTCAAGATTTACAAGCAGGTGAAATATAAACTGGCACATCAATATTGAATTATAAGTTGAAATGGTGAATATAAAGGGCACAAACTATCAGACAGCTGAAATACATGGCTTCTCAAAAAAGTATTTCTATTCGTGACGTAAGGAAAGAGTCCAGTCTCACCCTGAATACAGAGCCAATACACCTTCTTCCTTATAGATTCGGAACAAGGCATGAAACATTCCTCGGTATTTTATCTCTTTGAAGCGGACATCAATACTTTGGCCTTGAACTTGAAGTCGCGTTTTGGTCAAGTCCACAGGGAAAGTTCCTGTGAAGGAACACACTCATTTATAAGTTTTTCCAAAGAATCACAGTTAAGTTTTGGATGAATTTAAGCCAATGGTAATTTTTAAAACATAAGACAAAGTTCTTTTTCTAACACCTAGGTCTCTACTTAAATATCACTATCAGAGGACAAGAGTTGTATGTGATAAAGTGAAATGTACTATATCTAGGCAGCAGGATTTGACCCACAGTATAACTGAAACTGTGATATAATAAAGTGCTTTAGGATAGTCCTAATACACTATAAATGCAAAATACGTAAATGTTTTAATTTCATCTGTTAACATACAATCTGGCATTTATCTGTCTCTTCCTTCTGCCCCCCTCCCACCTCAAGTCTCCCTACTTCTCCCTCATAAAATCTCCCCAAATCTTCACCAAGAAGATAGGAAAGCATGGGATTGCTGCTCCACATACTCTTAAATACTATTACAAAGTTTTGTGGGTTTTTTCTTTTATCTGTCTATGAGAAATAGTTTTCTAGTATTATGAAAGATAATGGCAAAGTCCTATTTGGCCTACTCATCTGGGTTCCTTAGGTAATTCAGGACTAACACCAGCACAGTGCTGAGTGGGAAATTTTCTTTAACCAAACTTCTTTCTCTTATTATATCAACACAGAGAAGTGGTCATTACATTGGCAAAATATATTTCAAGGACTATTTCAAGGTCTAAAACTAACAAGATATTTATGCAGCTCTGGTCACTGATGACCTTGATATCATAACACCAGACAATATGCCAAGAAAGTCAATAAAAACTAGTGGATTGGGGTCACTTATGAACAGTTTAGGAAAGAAAATTTGGAAGATGAAAAAACACAATCTAAAAGTATTTCAAAATTAAAATCAAATAGAAAAGAATCTGGTTTGATCTTGGTCAATCTTCTAAAATGGGAAAGAGGTTTGAAAAAAGGAAATCTGAATACTTACTAAGAAATTTATAAACAACTGAGCACACAGAAAGGCCACTTGTATAAGAATATAACAGAAACCCCTATCTTATCTCACTCCCTCTATATTTGCATGTATGTTTCCTAAGCATAGCAAATTAACAAATAATTAAACTATCAAAACAGCTTCCTAAAATTGACTTTTCTTAACTTCACTTGCCATACCGTCTGTAGTACTTTTTTTTCTTTAAGGTGTACATCTTTTTTTTTAACATCTTTATTGGAGTATAATTGCTTTACAATGGTGTGTTAGTTTCTGCTGTATAACAAAGTGAATCAGCTATACGTATACATATATCCCCATATCTCCCCCTTCTTGCATCTCCCTCCCACCCTCCCTATCCCACCCTTCTAGGTGGTCACAAAGCACAGAGCTGATCTCCCTGTGCTCTGAGGCTGCTTCCCACTAGCTATCTATTTGACATTTGGTAGTGTATATATGTCCATGCCACTCTCTCACTTCATCCCAGCTTACACTTCCCCCTCCCCGTGTCCTCAAGTCCATTCTCTACATCTGCGTCTTTATTCCTGTCCTGCCCCTAGGTTCATCAGAACCATTTTTTTTTAGATTCCATATATAAAGAAAATATTACTTGATAGCTTTGAGACAACAGTTTTTAAAACAAATAGGGCAGGACTTCCCTGATGGTCCAGTGGTTGAGACTCTGCGCTCCCAATGCAGGGGGCCCAGGTTCAACCCCTGGTCAGGGAACTAGATCCTGCATGCTGCAACTAAAAGATCCTGCATGCCACAACTAAAGATCCCACATGCCGCACAAAGATCCAGCACGCGGCAACGAAGGTCCTGCGTGCTCCAACGAAGGCCCGGTGCAGCCAAATAAATAAATAAATATATTTTTTTAAAGTACATTACTTTCTTATGATAATTTTTTTTTTAAATAGGGCAAGCGGGCTTCCCTGGTGGCGCAGTGGTTGAGAGTCCGCCTGCCGATGCAGGGGACGCGGGTTCGTGCCCCGGTCCGGGAAGGTCCCACATGCCGCGGAGCGGCTGGGCCCGTGAGCCATGGCCGCTGAGCCTGCGCGTCCGCAGCCTGTGCTCCGCAACGGGAGAGGCCACAACAGTGAGAGGCCCACGTACCGCAAAAAAAAACAAAAAACAAATAACGCTACCATATCTATACCCTAAGGAGCAGGTTTCTCAGTTTTCACTTTCTTACCAAACTCAGCAACAATAGAGGCAAGGCCGCCATATACGAAGGGTTTCCAATTCAGACCAGACATCTCATGGCTTACAGTGGCACTTTTCTGGTGCTAAAAGTAAACACAAATCAGAACAAGGCACAAGAGTGAGGAGCATCTGTTAGTGTATGATCACATAATTTATATCAACAAAATTTGCAAATAAAACAAATGTAGAGAAAAAACCCTACCAGGTGGAATGACAAAAAATGAAGGCTCCTGTTTTATGTGATGATCATGAATGTGTTCTTTACTGCCATTCTGTAGAGGTAAGTGTTCGATTCACTCAAATATCAACCTGTGCCCTTCACGTTCTCTAGTTTCTTTAATGTTATTCGCATCCCCACCCAAAGAAGAGGTTTCATTCCATCCAGCACACCCAACTTAGACATCCAACTAGACAATTACAAGTGAAGGAGCTTGGACTTTAAATTATATAGGCTGAGGCATCTCATAAAAGCAGTTCATGGTATTCAGTTAGCTTGATTCAGGTGCAAGGCAGACTGACACCACTACCCTCTCATAGTCTTAGTCCTCTCATCTCTCCACTAAATTTTAGGGTTTTATTTCATCTAGCTACTTTCCAGCTACACACAACCTCCCCCCACTAGGCCCAGGGTAAGTTAAGCACATTTTCACCTTCCTTCTGGTTCCCAGAGGAATGATGGCAATATGGATGATGCCTCTCCTCTCTCTGACATTTAACATACATCCATCTAATGAATCTCCTTTTCCCTGGCCTTTTAAAGCACATACATACAAGTATTGTTTTTCTTTGATGTTTGGGTTCTTTAACAATGTATACTACTCCCCATCCCCCTCACCTCCTTCCCCATCCCGCCCCCATTAGACCTGTCACCCTCAATATTTTCAGCCTTTTTTTCCGGCCACTCCCAGCTATTTCCCTCTTGGATTTTATTTTTTCCAGTTCTGCCTTCTAAATCAGTGGTTTTCAAATTTCAATGTGCACCAGAATCATCTAGAAGGCAGATTAAAACATTGACTGCTGGGCCTTACCCTCAGAGTTTTTGATTGGTGGTCTGGGAAATTTGCAAATTTGCAAATAATGCTGATGCTTCCACGCTTTAAGAACTACTACTCTAGGCATTGCCTACTAAATCCTGGTCCAGCTGGAAGCAATCTATTTTCTGAGGATGGATTCTCAGATTTCTTTTAAATATTCCTTTTTCAGATCTTCATGGTATGCATACTATTGAATTTCAAAAGCAACTTCAAGTGGTTTACAGTCAGGAATGAAGACTCTAAAGTCAGACTTGCCTAGGTTTAAATCCTGACACCACCACTTATTAGTTCTGTGACCTTGGGCAAGTTATTTAACCACTGTGTGCCTGAGTTTTCTGAACTGTAAAATGGGAATAATAATAAATACTATATTATAGGGTTGTTGTGAAAATTAAATAATATATGTAAAACACTTAGAAAAGTACCCGGCACCTAGTTCAACTATTAGCTATTATCATTATTACATTTTTGAATAGTTAAGTACTCAAATATACATTTTAACAGATAATACTTACTGCCCACCTCCCCTACTGCCCAATCTGGGGTTAGCACCATTGAATCACAGTCTCTTTTTATGGGAGACAAGGTTTTGTTTCGTTTCCACATAAGGAATTCTCTGTAACTAAGCACAAAAGAACAATTTTCCAGAGAGGATAGCTAACATGCAGACAAATGTTTTAGAGGCCAGAAAAATAATTATGGAAACTTCCTTTCAAACATAGTATGATCAGCCAGTCCATCTGACAGAGTCTGCAGTAGACAACTCTTTTGGAGGAAAACTGTTGAAAATAATTCTAAAAAGCAAAGTAGCAATAAGCAATTCAATTATCAGCTGCAGTTTGAGATAAGTCTTGAGTACTAAATACTACCTTATCAACATTTTCAGCTATGCCCATATTTTAAGATTACAACTGATAGTAAAACATGACACAAATGATGAGAGGGTAGGCATGGAAAAGCAAGGACCATGGCATATCCCTTCTCTAAGTTGGGGCAAGGTGGAATGCCCTTTCCATTCACCAATTTAGAGATTGCCCAAAACAATCAAACATTTCAAATGGCTGCTATACTTGTCTCCAACACTTTCTCTTTATAACTTCCTTCAACTCTTTTCATCGCAGAAGAAGCCTGACTTGACTACCTGCTACCCAGCCTTTTAATAAAGAAGATGTGCTCAGGGTTCAGGGAGCAATAATAAAGCAATTAAAGGCAGGGGGCAAAGCCACAGCAGGGACCAGAAAGACCAGTCACAATCTCAGGTCCGTTAGCCCAGTGGTTCTTTAATGAAAATGTTCACGATTCTGGCTTGAACTAAAGAAAATAAGGGCACCTAGTGCCTTTTATTTCAGCTAAATGTATTTAATGTAAAGGACTATTACAAGATCATGTTCTTCCTACTCCTGGAGCATTTTTTAAAAATCACCTTTCTTGTATGAAATGTATTAGTAGTTGGTAGCTGATATTGTTTAGTGTTCTTATTTGGCAAAATAAGACTGGCTACCCTACTTTGTGCTCATTTTTGTCATTCTCTATATTACACTTCAATTACTACAGCTGAAAATTTCAGTCATTTTTGTAGGGGCCATATCACACTACTGAATCACTCAAATGTCAGCTAAAACCTTTTACATAAGGCTGTATATATGCATGCATGTTATGTCATAGCTATTCCACAGCTGTATAATGCTCTTTTGAGCCTTCATGTATCCCTTATATATCTTAAATCTCAGGCATACAAATAATGACTAGGATGAGGTTTATCTTCTGGTTGCCCCATGTCATTTTCTCTCTTAACTAGGTAAGATCCCTGAAGGCCGACACCATGTCTCACAGTACTTTTTATAACCCCTACAATAGCTGGTACAGAACTGGGTACACGTCCATTATTGATAAATACTTGGTTGGTTCCAGTGTGATGTCCTTTATGCATGTATACAGCCTGTATGTAAAAGGTTACAGGGAAAATTTGAAAGTTAACTTACTGGACCTGACCAATGCTACACACTGTACACAACACTTTGCTGGTCCTCAGAGATTCTCTCCCTACTAATTCTCTCCCCTGGCTTTTGTTGCAGAGAATTACTTGTGTAAAATACCCCAAGCACTCTAAAAATGATTTTGACTTGTGGGGGCTATCCCCAGATATGGGTAAAAGAAAAGAGTCATATCTGAGTTGAAGTAGAAATATAGTACCTTAAATATTTTTATCGTGTTAAGAAGCCAATGAAAAATGCCTTCAAAATGCAGACATGTATTCTGACGTCTGACTAAGGGAAATCTTATAGCCTAAAGAGTGAGAAGAATATCTAGAACACAAATTACATAACCCTGTTACACTACTCCAAAGATCTGGTCAGAAAAATGCAGGTGCCTTTCTTGCTTTCTCCTTTAAGGAAGAGTAGGCGTTAGAGATTCTCAGATTCAGGAGGTAATAATGGAGAGTCAAGCAAATGTTTATTGAAGGCATACTAAATGCCCAAATGTGCTATGGGTATAAACATGATGTTTAAAACAAACACACACACACACACACACACACACACACACACACACAACATATGTTCTAACACCATGACAATATTTATGTTTCCTGGATAATTAAGGAGATGGGTGTGGGGATAAAAGTTGTATGAAATACAGTTCTTGCCTTTCAAGAGCTTATAAACTGGTGGAAGAAATCAGAGTAGTTCATTAAAGAAAAAAATAAGTGCCAAACTATGTAGCACAAACTATAAGAGCAGGAGAAGCATGGAAAATGAGACAATCCGCATGGGCTTGAATAATTTGAAAAGGCTTATGGAGATGAGAGAACTTAAAGTGGGCCTTGACAGAGGGCAGGTAGAATCTCAACAGGTATAGGTAAGGAGAGGGTGCGGGGAGGAGAACAGGATGGATAGATACAAATGTGGGGAAAAACACAGCATGTGGAGGCAAGCATCAGTATGGTTTGACCCAGAGGGAAGAGTGCAATCTAACTGGAACAGAGAATTATTTTATCTGACTGAAACAGTATCAGACAAAAAGTATGATAAGGAACAGGTTAAGTTGAAAGTCCTGAAACCAAAGTGTGTGTGGCAGGGTGGGAGGGATACTGTAAATTTTTGAATAGGGAAGTGACTTGAGGAAATCTACCACATTTAGTTAGCCTACTAGGGCTGCAGCCAACCAGTGGATTACAAACAGGAGAGGCAGGGAAACTAGCTTAGGATGGTGTGAAGTAAAGCAGACAAGATGTTTGTTGGCAGTGAGGTTAGAGATAAACTTCTAAAATAGAGACACAAAGGAACTTGATGATGTAAGGAATGAAGGGGAGGGAAGAGTTCATGATGACTTGAAGCATCCCCAGCCTGAAAAAAACAAGGAAACACTGACAGAACACTACAAATGTCCCTGCTGTTACCTTGTCTGAGAAACTAATTCATGTTAATAATGGCTGTCATCCTAATTAGTTAGCTGAACTGCATTTTAATAGATGCCTTCAATGCCTTGACCTCAAGGAGTGGCAGGGGGTAGAAACTGAAGGGGAGCATCTTTCAACAGCATCCGTCACACTAATACAATGGAGGTGTTTGCTTACTCCGCTTACAATCACGGCCGCCGTTGCAAACTTCACCCTTAGAAAAATTAGGATTATTCCGGGAAAGATACCCATTCACCCTCTGGGTAGCAGGATCTTGCCAGTTCCTCAGCTGTCAGAGCGAGTTCGTGGAGAGAAGGGAGGCGCCTGAAGGAGGCGGCCTCCCTGGGGGGTCGAGGAAGCAGGGTTCAATCGAAGAAGTAAAACCACCGATGCCAGAAGAGTGAAAGACAGGGAAGGGACTCAGCTGAGGGGAGAGAGAGACCAAAGGACCGTTAAGCCCCTCCCAGGCCGGGAACCAGGCCAGCCCGGCCCCGCGCGGCCTGGCGCGGCCCAGCCCCGCTCCCCAGCCTTGAAGCCCAGGAGCTCCCCCTCACCTGCTCGGGCTCATCGGACGACTGGGAAGACGAGGCTCCCACAGTCGGAAGCGCCACTGCAACGCCAACCCGGAAGTATTGGTACCAACGGAAGTAACCAAGTCGTCGCCTCGGCAACGGTGGTACAGCCATTCCAACTCCGCCCCCTCCGAGCCTAAAAGAGAAGGCGCGAAATAGGAGGCGGAAATGACAAGGGTCTTAACGGAGGAGTCGGGCAGGCTGCAGGCGCAAAGGCCCAGACGGGGCAACCCGACTCTAGGGAGGTGCAGGGAGAGGAGGCTAAGACATGAGAAATTTGGCAGCTTCTGCAGCTAACGTGGGTGCAGAGATGTCGCCCCGTCACCGCATCACCACCCACTTCGCGCGTACAAGGACTAGGGAAAGGAGGGGCGGGGTACGAGGGGCGGAGCCAGCAGAGTGAAAGGGCGGAGCGGGGCGCCTGCGGGCAGAGTACCAAAAAGGAGGGAATGTGAGGGGGCGGGGCAAATGCTTAAAACAAAAGTGGGAAAATGAGGGAAAGGGAGTGAGCGGTATTTACAGAGGTGCCTGAGCTGTGGGGGGAGTGGGGCGGGGGTGAGGAGTGGGACAGGGTGGGGGCAGAAATAAAGATCAAATAAGCAAATAACCTCAGCACCAGGTCTGAGGTCGCCAGGTGCTCAAAGCACATGGTTGAGAAAGAGCAAGTTAGAAGCAGAAAAGGGACCATACAAAGTTCAAGATAAAGAAAATGAAGAGTAGAAATACTAACGGGGAAATCCGAGTTAATCCTCACCTCACAATCAGCCAGAAGATGATGAGAGGGCCTGGTGACCAGCTTCGGGCTCTAGCCCCACCCCAGGAGCCAGAAGGAATAACTTCAAAGCACCATAGATAATTACGTGAACCAATGGGCTATGTTTTTAAGCCTCTCGCGTGAAGGTTCCGTAATCACGCAAGAATACAAAATACTATGGTTTAGACGTTGAGTATAAGTAAAAGTAAGTCAATGCAAGGCCCGTGGCCCTAAATAATTATTTTTTAAATGAATAAATTTTGGGAATACCTTTGTTCCAAAAGGATGTGCGCACAACTACCCTATGAGACAGGCGCTATTATTTCCCCCTTTTGATAGCTGAGAAAACTGAGGTCTTAAGAAGTTAAGACCTCAAATTCAGTTCTGACTTCAGAGCCCAGGCTCTTAACCACTGCTATACTGCTTTCAACTTTAATAATACCCTTGTTACCTTCAGAAACTTCCTTACTAAATGTAGAGATAATGTGAGAAACCCGTACATGCATTCCAAAATGCGAATACCCTTAAATTTACGTCTCAGCAAAGTACTCCCTTTCAGCCACACTAAGGGGGTTGTAGCTTAGAGTCTTTCTTATTTGGAAGGACTATACTCTCTCCAGTGACATGAATTGTATGTCCAGCTGTGGCTGTGGCCTGGGCCTGTCCCTCACATCCAGATTGCTCAACCTTGTAGAATTTTGGCTCTCTTTGTGACCAAATCACTATCTTAGCTTTTCTACGAGACTGCACTGCACTTTTGTCTCTTCAGCCACTGCCACTACCGGCTAATCTCACCAACCACCTAGGTAAATTTTGTTAAAAAGGAGCACTGTTTTCAAATGACTTATTTTAAAAGATCTACAATAGATGAATTTAAAAATAGCATTATAAACACATAGCACACTTTTATTTGACATATTTGCAGTTTGCTTAGTTTGTTTCCAACATTATCGCCTTCTATTTGTAGTCTCTACCACACAGACCTATATTTGATTATACTCTGTCTTGTGTTATGCTCAAATTCTGATCTCTCCAAGAGATAAGCTCTTCAAGAGAATAGAATCCTTGAATCTTCATGTTGGAAGGAGATTTAGCAGTCCCTTCTACAATATTCATTATAGACAGTTGTCCGGTCCCTGCTAGAATGCTTCCAGTGTAAGTATAGATCACAAGTCAGCCCATTACACTATTTGACAACTCTGAAAACTCTCACTTATGTTGAACCAAAACGTGCTTTCATCTTTCTACTCTCCCAAGAGAAACATTTGGTCTTAAAAAATGAAAAGAGAATTTTATTTGGAGTCAGAAGACCTTTTTTTTTATTAATTGAGGTGAAGTTCACATCACTAATACAATATTATGTCAATTATATCGCAATAAAACTGGGGGAAAAACAAACTAAATTGAGAACATTTTTATTTTCATTAAAAGACATGATTAAGGGAGTGAAAAGGCAAGCTCCAGGCTGGGAGAAGAGATTTTTAATCATGTATCCCACATCTCATATCCAGTATAAATAACTCCTAAACTCAGTGACCAAAAGACAGGCAACTCATTTTTTTAATCGGAAAAATACTTGAAAGACACTTCATAAAAGAGTCGATCCAAATGACCAATAAGCATATGAAAAAGTGCTGAACATTATTAGTCATCTAGAAAATTAAAATTAAAATCACACTGCACACCCACCAGCATGGCCGAAGTTAAAAGGACTGTCAAAACAAGAGGTTTGTACAGTGGAGAAAGGACAGCCTCTTCAATAAGTGGTGCTGGGAAAACTGGACAGGTACATGTAAAAGTATGAGATTAGATCACTCCCTAACACCATACACAAAAATAAGCTCAAAATGGATTAAAGACCTAAATGTAAGGCCAGAAACTATCAAACTCTTAGAGGAAAACATAGGCAGAACACTCTATGACATAAATCACAGCAAGATCCTTTTTGACCCACCTCCTAGGGAAATGGAAATAAAAACAAAAATAAACAAATGGGACCTAATGAAACTTCAAAGCTTTTGCACAGCAAAGGAAACCATAAACAAGACCAAAAGACAACCCTCAGAATGGGAGAAAATATTTGCAAATGAAGCAACCGACAAAGGATTAATCTCCAAAATTTACAAGCAGCTCATGCAGCTCAATAACAAAAAACCAAACAACCCAATCCAAAAATGGTCTGAAGACGTAAATAGACATTTCTCCAAAGAAGATATACAGACTGCCAACAAACACATGAAAGAATGCTCAACATCATTAATCATTAGAGAAATGCAAATCAAAACTACAATGAGATATCATCTCACACCAGTCAGAATGGCCATCATCAAAAAATCTAGAAACAATAAATGCTGGAGAGGGTGTGGAGAAAAGGGAACACTCTTGCACTGCTGGGGGGAATGTGAATTGGTTCAGCCACTATGGAGAACAGTATGGAGGTTCCTTAAAAAACTACAAATAGAGCTACCATATGACCCAGCAATCCCACTACTGGGCATATACCCTGAGAAAACCGAAATTCAAAAAGAGTCATGTACCAAAATGTTCATTGCAGCTCTATTTACAATAGCCCGGAGATGGAAACAACCTAAGTGCCCATCATCGGATGAATGGATAAAGAAGATGTGGCACATATATACAATGGAATATTACTCAGCCATAAAAAGAAACGAAATTGAGCTATTTGTAATGAGGTGGATAGACCTAGAGTCTGTCATACAGAGTGAAGTAAGTCAGAAAGAAAAAGACAAATACCGTATGCTAACACATATATATGGAATTTAAGGGAAAAAAATGTCATGAAGAACCTAGGGGTAAGGCAGGAATAAAGACGCAGACCTCCTAGAGAACAGACTTGAGGTTATGGGGAGGGGGAAGGGTGAGCTGTGACAGGGCGAGAGAGAGTCATGGGCATATACACACTAACAAACGTAGTAAGGTAGATAGCTAGTGGGAAGCAGCTGCATGGCACAGGGATATTGGCTCGGTGCTTTGTGACCGCCTGGAGGGGTGGGATAGGGAGGGTGGGAGGGAGGGAGACGCAAGAGGGAAGACATATGGGAACATATGTTTATGTGTGACTGATTCACTTTGTTGTAGAGCAGAAACTAACACACCATTGTAAAGCAATTATACCCCAATAAAGATGTTAAAAAAAAAAAAAACAAGAGGTTTGATGGAAAGCATTTCAAATTCTCAGACACTGCTGGTGGGAGGCCCTATTAGTTCTTTATTGCTGTGTTAAAAAAAAATGCCACAAATTTAGTGGCTTAAAACATCACACATTTACTGTCTCTTAGTTTCTGCAGGTCAGGAGTTCCAGGCGTGACTTGGCTGGGTCCTCGGGCTCTGAGTCTCACAAGATTGCAATCAATGTGTCAGCCAGAATGTGTTTTTATTTCGAGACTTAACTGGGGAAGAATTCACTTCCAAGCTCACTCAGGTTGTTGCAGAATTCACTTCTATGCAGCTGTACCACAAGGGCTTCAGTTTTTGGCTGACTGTTGGCCAGAGGCCACTCTCAGCCCCTGAAGCAGTCCCCAGTTTCCCACGATGTGGCCCTCTCCATAGGCAGTTCACAGTACGGCCACTTGCTTCTTCCAGGCCAGCAGTAGACAAGATCCTAAGATGTGGTTTTATCCACGCAGAATATAGTGGGACTATTATTTTCTGTGATAAAGGACTATACCTATTTTTTGAAAGTACAATAGCTTCATTTCTCTGATTGTAAAAAAGTACATAGTCATTATAAAACATTTGAACTGTATACAAAAGTGGAAAGAAGGTATAAATTACCTGAAAGCCAAACATCCAAAGACTACTCCTCTTAACAGTGTGGAGCACCTCCTTCCAGGCCTCTTTCTATGCCTACACACGTGCTTATACTATCACTCTTGTGATTTGCATGTTCCTGTCACAAGTTCCTGCGGGGTGGCCTTGTGCTAAAGTCAGTGTTTCCGGCTACTTCTAATTTATGGTCCCTCTATATTTCCCCGATTTTAAAAGTCCCCGGTTTTAAAAGTTATGCCTCTTTTTTTTGGGGGGCGGGTACGCGGGCCTCTCACTGTTGTGGCCTCTCCCGTTGCGGAGCATAAGCTCTGGACGCGCAGGCTCAACGGCCATGGCTCACGGGCCCAGGCGCTCCGCGGCATGTGGGATCTTCCCGGCCCAGGGCGCGAACCCGTGTCCCCTGCATCGGCAGGCGGACTCTCAACCACTGCGCCACCAGGGAAGCCCAAGTTATGCCTCTTTATGGAGGAAAAAGGAAAATACAAAAACATATATTACAAAAGAAGTAAAAATAAAATGTAAATGTCATCCCCACTACCCAGATACTGGCGTTAACATTTCTATGTGTTTCTTTCCAGTCTTTCCGTCTTTTCTATAACTGTATACATGCCACATAAACCTTGCCTTACCTCCAGCCTCCTTGTAGACCTTGCTCTCTCACTCACCGCCCCCTTACTGATCCTGGAGAGCCAACTTCTCCCTTTCTTATTAACTTCATGTTCTTTCCAGGCTACCAAAGAAAGAAAATCCTCTTCTAACTCTGTGACACCCTCTAGATTTTGCCCGATCACCTTCCATTCATAGCCGTTTTAAAAAATTTAACATTTTACTTAACCCAATATAACCAAAATAAGATCATTTCAGAATGTAATCAATATAAAAAGTATTAATGAGATGTTTTACAGTTTCTTTTTATACTAAGTTCTTGTATATTTTACACTCACAACTCATCTCAGACTAGATACATTTCAAATACTCAATAGTCACGTGTGGCAATCTGACCACCGTACTGGACAGCAGAGATCTAACTTTATGCTCCACCTGATAGATTATCACATACCTTCTCCAGCATCCACCCACCCCAAAAAATCATCTAGCTCACTTGGCTGCATCAACATCACCTGATGTTGTTAGAAATGCAGAATTTCAGGCCCCACAAAAGACTTGTTTAAATTAGAATCTGCATTCTAACACTATCCCCAGGCGATTCATTTGCATACAAAACTTAGAAGTCTGTTCTGCCTCCTGTTAAACACTTCCAGTAGCTGAAACTCACTATCTCATCCCCAAGGAAGCTCTTTCCATCTTTAAATGGTTCCAATTATTAGAAATACATTTGTCCTTCCTTTATTGAGGATTCCCTATAAGCCCAGCATTATGCTAAGCACTTCACATGAATTATCTCGTTTAAGCCCAGCACTCTATGTGATAGTCTAATTTTGTCTCCTTTTGTCATTGCTGCTGCTGTTGTTGTTGTTTATGGTAAAATATATATAACATAAGTTAACCTTTTAACCATTTTTAAGTGTACAATTCAGTGGCATTAAGTACATTCACAATGTGCAACCACCACCACTATCCATTTCCAGAACTTTCCATCATCCCAAACAGAAGCTCATTAAACAATCACTTCCCCTTCTCCTCTCCCTGCAGCCCCTAATTACCACTATTCTTTCTGTCTCTCTGAATTCGACTATTCTAGATACGTCATATAAGTGAAACCATACGATATTTGTCCTTTTGTGTCTGGTTTATTTCATTTAGCATAATGGTTTCAATGTTAATCCATGTTGTACCCTATATCAGAAATTCCTTCCTTCGTACAATAATTATTCCATTGTATGTATGTACCACATATTGTTTATGCATTCATCTGTTGATGGACATTTGGGTTGTTTCCATCTTTTGGTTACTGTGAATAATGCTGCTTTGAACATTGGTGTACAACAATCTGTTTGACTCCTTGCTTTGAATTATATTGGGTATACACCTAGGAGTGGAATTGCTGGGCCATATGGTAATTCTATAATTAACTTTTTAAGGAACTGCCAAACTGTTTTCCACAGCAGCTGCATCATTTTTTCATAGCTTTTTTTTTAAAAAAAAAAAACAGTTATTGTGGCTAAATTTCTGATCAGAACATTTTAAAAACATGCTCTTTTAAGAAAACTGGAGTATAAAGACAAAGATTTTTGTAAAAACCTCTAATCCCATCATCCCATAAAACTCTTCACATATTGATAACATTCTTCCAGGATTTCTTTTTATGACAATTATTTCTTAAAATAAAGGTTTTGTTTGTTACCATGGAATTCTAAACATGTTTTTGAAGGAATGATATCTTAGAGATATACTTGCCTTAAATATATACCATTTTTCAAATAATATGCATCCATCAGAAATTATGTTTATGAGAACTATGTAATAATAATAATAAACTCTACCTTCTATTGACTACCATATTCCACAAACCTTTCACATGCTGACTCTATTCCTTACAACAACCCTGTTTAGGCTTTACCACTGATGGGCCAGATTTCACCAGCTGTGTGGTCTTGGATAAGTACCCACCCTCCCTGTTCCTAAGTTTCCTCCTCTGTGAAAACAACACTCCTGCTAGCACCCACCTCCTGAGTTACTAAGCATTCAAATGTGATGATCCACATAAGGCATTTGGAACAGAGCCTGGCGCACCACAAGCATTCCAGACATGTCTTTTCACCAAGTAAATTCCAGGTCCCCTGACAATTTAAACATGAAAAAGAAAATCTAACCATGACAGTACTAGAAGAAAATGCAAGTGAACATTTTTATAATCCTGGGCTGAGGAAGACCTTCTAAGCATGCTATCAGAGGCAGAGACAATAAAAGCAAAGGATTACTAGAACTTATCTCACAATAAAAATCATTTCTGAATGGCAGAGAACACCAGAAAGTTAGAAGATGAGCAATAATTTGGGGAAAAATTATAAGAAATTTGACGGACTAAAAGCTCTTTAATATACAATGAGCTTCATAACTTAAAAAAATACAAACACTTAAAGATATTTTCCTAGAAAAATAGGTAAAAGATATAAACAGCAAAGCAAGACAGTCTGATGTGGCCAATTTATCTGTGGGGACATTTTGATGAGCCCTATTGACACAGCTGCTCCAATGCAGCCGCTGTTTCCCACTGTGTCCCATCCCAAGGCACAGTGTACTCACCCAGTCTGCCCTCTCTCCTCACCTCCAGTCCACAGGACTTTCACTTTCCACCTTAGTTAGTCCTTTCTGCATTGCTTACATTTTCTTTTACAAAACTGTTACTTCTAATCAGAAAAAATGAAAAGAAAAAAAAAGCCAAATCATCTTTATAAAAGAGATTTTATGATATTAAATATATTTGCATACTCAAATCCTGAAAGTTAAGAATTTCATTGAGCAATTTTCCTCTATAGTCTGGAGCTGAGGATTAGGAATCTTGTGTTCCGAATGCCTTCCTTCCCTATATCTATGTATACATATATATATATATATATATACATCTAGATAGATAGATGTCTATATCTATATCAGATTCATTCATTCGTTCACTGATAGGTACCTACAGGCACCTACTGTGTGCCAGGCACTGTGCTGGGCATGGGGATCTAGCAGTGAACTACAAACATTCCCTGCCTCCATGGAGCAGACAGTCTGGTTGGGGGAGGAGCAGGCAAAAAGGAAGTAAATATTCAGGTTAATAACATTGTCGAGTGTGAGGAATAATGAAGCAGGGAAAGAACACAGAGAATGGCAGGGGCTGCTGTTTTACATTAAATGGTCAGGAAGACCTCTCTAATAAGGTGATATTTGAGGAGAGGTGTGAAGGAGGTGAGGGAGTGAGCTATAAGGATCTCTGAGAACGTTCCAGGCAAAGAGAACGGCAACAGCAAAGGTCCCTAAGCAAGAGTGACCCTGCTGTGTTTGAGGAACATCAAGTTCACCAGGGTGGCTGGAGCAGAGGGATGAAGGGGGACAGCAGTTGGAGATGAGGTCAGAAAGGTAACAGGGGTCGGGGAGACCAGGTAGGACTGTTATATCCTGGTAAAGACTTTGGATTTTATTCTAAGAGTCTGGGAAAGTTGACGTTTTCAGGAAAAAGCAAGACTACAAAAAAGCAGACGTGTCTATTCTTTACATTTTTAAATGAAAAAGAGAGTAATTTCCATTAAAACAAATGGCTCCTGGTTATTTGTGATTACAGACCAAATGGTGCCCAATCCCCAACCATCTTTCACTGCCCCATGACTGAGACCTGTGACTCAAATTGGCAGGAGTTACCAATAGGGAAATTTCATGTTTGGGTGTTATGAGGAAAGAGTTCACACAGCAGGCTTGGTGACTTACTCCTTGCATGTCTCCAAGAGAACTATGATTGACCCTTAGCCAACCCATGAGAATATGTCTGTCAGAGTATTCCTTATATCACCAATGGATTGACGATTTTGTTGTGTACACCTGGAGTAATAGACATTGCTGTACCATCTTGTTAGGGTTGCTTTGCACAAATATCAAGCTTGATGATGTGAACCTGTTTTCATTGCTGGAGTCAACAAGAATGTTAGGGTCCTGAGTTTTCTGGTCATGGCCAGTTGTTAACAAGATGTGCATATGTGACCAACTCTCCCATCATTGAGCATAGATATTCCACACATATTCCTGGAGTTCACTGCTACAAGAAATCGAAAGGGAAATTAGAAAATATTTTGAACTAAATGAAAAATGAAAACAACAAAACCTGTGGGATGCAGCTCAAGCAGTATTTATAGCACAAAATCCCTATATAGGAAAAGAAGAAAGGCCTCAAATCAATGACCCTAACTTTGATCTTAGGAAATTAGAAAAATAAGAACAAATTAAGTTCAGAGTAAGCAGAAGAAGGGACATAATAAAGTTAAGGGCAGAAATCAGGGAAATAGAAAATAGAGAAAATCAATGAACCAAAAGCTGGTTCTTTGAGAAGATCAATAAAACGTATACACCTGTATCCAGACTGATCAGGAAAAAAGAGAGAAGACATAAATTACCAATATCAGAAATGAGAGACATGTCCTCCAGACAGTAAAACAATAATAAGAAAATATTATGGAAAACAAGCAATAAAGAAAATTTAGATAAATTGAACTTCATCAGAATTTTACAAAATTTGTGCCTTAAAGGACACTACCAAAAAGGTGAAAAAATAACTCACAGAAAGGGAGAAAATATTTGCAGGTCATATATCTGATAACAGGTTAGTATCTAGACAAAGAACTCTCACAATTCAACAAAATTTAAATAATCCAATTAAAAAGTGTATATCACCAGGGAAGAAGGACATTATATTGATATGATTATTAAAAGGGGGATAAATTTTACAAAGGACATATAATACTAAACATTTACACACCTAATAACAGAGCTTCAAAAGACATGAAGCAAAACCAGAATTGAAATAAAAAATAAACAAAAACACACAGAGATTTCAACACACCTGTCAATAATTGATAGTGAAAGTAGACAGAGAATCAGTAAGGCTATAGAAGAGTTAACACTATATCAAGTTGACCTAACTGGCTTTTATAAAACATTCCAATCAACAACAGATACATTCTTTTCACGGCCAGGGAACATTCACCAGAACAGACCATTTTCTGGGCCATAAAACAATTCACAACACATTTAAAAGTATTAAAATTAATACACTTTACTATATATAAAATAGATAACTAATAAGAACCTACTGTATAGCTCAGGGATCTCTACTCAATACCCTGTAATGACCTATATGGGGATAGAATATAAAAAAGAGTGGGTATGTGTATATGTATAACTGATTCACTTTGCTGTACAGCAGAAACTAACACAACATTGTAAATCAACTATACTCCAATAAGGGAATTCCCTGGCAGTCCTGTGGTTAAGACTTCACCTTCTAATGCAGGGGTGCTGGTTGGATCCCTGGTTGGGGATCTAAGATCCCACATGCCTTGCGGCCAAGAAACCAAAACGTGCAACAGAAGCGATATTGTAACAAATTCAATAAAGACTTTAAAAATAGTCCAAATCAAAAAAATCTTAAAGAGAAAAAACTATACTCCAATAAAAATTAATTTTTAAAAAAATAAATAAATAATAGCCTAACAAAAAATTTAAAATTATTAAATTATACAAAGTATGTTTTCTGAACACAATAAAATTAAATTACATTTTATTAGATTAAAGATTAAAGTAGATCAGTAAAAGAAAGATTTCTGGAAAACCCCCAAGTATTTGAAATCTGAATAACACACTTCTAAATAACGCATGTCAAGAAAGACATCAAAAAGGAACAAAAGGGAAATTATAAAGCATTTTGAACTGAATAAAATGAAGACATAGGTAACTAGACTGATTGTGGTGAATATTTTACAATATATACAATATCAAATCATTATGCTGTACACCTGAAACTAGTATGTTATATGTCAATTACACCTCAATAAAAAATAAATAAAAACTCTACTGCTAAAAAGAAAATGAAAACATAGAAAAATTTATGGGATGCAGTTAAAGTGATGGTTTGAAGAAAGTTTTACAGCACTAAATGCCTATATTAGAAAACATTAAGGATCTGGAAAAAATGACCTCACCTTTCACGCTAAGAAATTAAAAGACAGGGACTTCCCTGATGATGCAGTGGTTAAGAATCTGCCTGCCAGTGCAGGGGACATGGGTTCAAGCCCTGGTCTGGGAAGATCCCACATGCAGCAGAGCAACTAAGCCCGTGTATCAAAACTACTGAGCCCGCACGCCACTACTGAACCTTGTGCACCTGGAGCTCATGCTCCGCAACAAGAGAAGCCACCGCAATGAGAAGCCCACACACCGCGACAAAGAGAAGCCCCCACTCACTGCAACTAGAGAAAGCCCGTGCGCTGCAACGAAGACCCAATGCAGCCAAAAATATAAATAAATAAATAAGAAATTAAAAGACAAAAAGCAAATTAAACCTAAAGTAAGCCAACTTAAACCCAAAGTAAAGATGACAGAATTCAAACACATCAAAAACAGAAAAACAAAGAAAAGCTGGTTCTTTGAGAATGTCAATAAACTATAAATTATAGAACCTACAAATATTGTGTCTAAAATGGTCCCCATTGATGCCTGCCTCCTGGTATTCATGCCCCTGTGTAGTACCCTTCCCTTGAGTGTGAACTAACCTAGTGACTTGCTTTTAACCAGTAAAATATGGCAAAGGTAGGGGGATGTCACTTCCAAAACTAGGCTATGACTACCATCTTGCTACACTCTCTCTATTGCTGGCTTTAATGAAACAAGCTGCCATGTTGGAGAGATAACATGACAAAGAACTGAGGGCTACCTCTTGCCAACAGCCAACAAAAAAATTGAGGACCTCAGTCCAACAACCCACAAGGAACTGAATCCTGCCAAAAACCATGTGAGCATAAAAGTGGATCCTTCCCTAGTCAGGTTTTCAGATGAGACCCTGGTCCTGGCTGACACTTTGATTACAGCCTTTTGATGCAACCGAGCTTGAACTGAGGACCCAGCTAAGCTGTGCCCAAATTCCTGAACTGCAGAATCTATGAGATAATAAATATGTATTGTTTTAAGCTGCTAAGTTTTTGATAATTTATTATGTAGAAATAGTTAACTAGCACAAATGTTAAAATGATAAGGAAACATTATCAACAGCTTTATGTTAATAAATTCGACAACTTCGATGAAAAAGATGAATGGACAAATTTCTTAAAATACACAAACTATCGAAGATCATTCAAGAAGAAATCAATAACCCACATAGTCCTACAACTATCACAAAAATTAATTTGTAGTTAAGAAACTTCCCCACAAAGAAAACTCTGGGCCCAGATGACGTGATTGGTGAATTCTCCCAAGCATTTAGTAAGAAATAATTTACAATTCTACACAAACTTTTCCAGAAAATAGAAGATAACAGATTACTGCCCAGCTCATTCTATGAGACCTGCATTACTCCAAAATCAAAATCAAAGACATTATAAGACAGAAAAAAAGACTAATATCCCTCAAGAACTTATATGCAAAAATCTTTAGCAAAATTTTAGCAAATAGAGTCTAACAATGTGTAAAAAGGATACTTCATCATGACCACATGGGGTTTCTCTGAGGAATGCAAAGTAGGTTTGACAATCAAAAATCAATCACTGTAATCAAAACAGTATGATACTGGCACAAAAACAGACATATAGACCAATGGAACAGGATAGAAAGCCCAGAAATAAACCCACACGCTTATGTCAATTAATGTACAACAAAGGAGGCAAGAATATACAATGGAGGAAAGATAATCTCTTCAATATGTGGTGCTGGGAAAACTGGACAGCTACATGTAAAAGAATGAAACTAGAACACTCCCTAACGCCATACACAAAAATAAACTCAAAATGGATTAAAGACCTAAATGTAAGACCGGATACTATAAAACTCCTAGAGGAAAACATAGGTAAGAACGCTCTTTGACATAAATTGCAGCAACAGTTTTTTGGATCCGTCTTATAGAGTAATGGAAATAAAAGCAAAACAAAACAAACAACAAGAAAAAAACAAATGGGGTCTTCCCTGGTGGCGCAGTGGTTGAGAGTCCGCCTGCCGATGCAGGGGACACGTGTTCGTGCCCCGGTCCGGGAAGATCCCACATGTCACGGAGCGCCTAGGCCCGTAAGCCATGCCGCTGAGCCTGCACGTCCGGAGCCTGTGCTCCGCAACGGGAGAGGCCACAACAGTGAGAGGCCCGCATACCCCCCAAAACAGCAAACAACAAAAAAAAAGACCTAATTAAACTTAAAAGCTTTTGCACAGCAAAGGAAACCATAAACAAAACAAAAAGACAACCTACGGAATGGGAGAAAATATTTGCAAATGATGCAACCGTCAAACAATTAATTTCCAAAATATACAAACAGCTCATAAAGCTTAATATCAAAACAAACAAACAAACAAACAAACAAACAACCTGGGGAAGTCCCTGGCGGTCCAATGGTTAGGACACCACACTTTCACTGCCAAGGGCCCAAGTTCAATCCCTGGTCAGGGAACTAAGATCCCACAAGCCATGCGGGTGCAGCAAATAAATAAACAAACAAACAACAAGCTAGTAGAGTGTTTTTTTAAAAAAAAAAACCCAGTCAAAAAATGGTCAGAAGACCTAAACAGACTTTTCTCCAAAAAAGACATACAGATGGCCAAAAGGCACATGAAAAGATGCTCAATATCACTAATTATTAGAGAAATGCAAATCAAAACTCAATGAGGTATCACCTCACATCAGTCAGGATGGCCATGATTAAAAAGCCTACATATAATAAATGCTGGAGACCGGTGTGGAGAAAAGGGAACCCTCCTGCACTGTTGGTGGGAACGTAAATTGGTGCAGCCACTATGGAGAACAGTATGGATGTCCCTTAAAAAACTAAAAATAGAGTTACCATATGATCCTGCAGTCCCATCCCTGGGCATATATCCAGAGAAAACTCTAACTCGAAAAGATACAAGTACCCCAATGTTCATAGTAGCGCCGTTTACAATAGCAAAGACATGGAAGCAACCTAAATGCCCATCGACAGACGAATGGATAAAGAAAATGTGGTATATATAAAATGGAATCTTACTCAGCCATAAAAAAAGAATGAAATAATGCCATTTGCAGCAACATGGTTGGACCTAGAGATTATCATATTAAGTGAAGTAAGTCAGACAGAGAAAGATAAATATCATATAATATCACTTATATGTGGAATCTTAAAAAATGACACAAATGAACTTATTTACAAAACAGAAATAGACTCACAGACACAGAAAACAAACTTATGGTTACCAAAGGGGATAGTGGGGGAGGGGGGGTAAATTAGGAGTTTGGGATTAACAGATACACACTACTACTACATATAAAATACATAAACAACAAGGACCTACTGTATAGCACAGGGAACTATACTCAGTATTTTGTAATCACCTATATGGGAAAAAAATCTGAGGCAGAATATATATATAAATAAAACTGAATCTCTTTGCTGTACACTTGAAACTAACACAACATTGTAAATCAACTATACTTCAATAAAAATGAATGAATTAAAAACAAAAAAATTAAAGAATATATATATATAACTGAATCACACTTGACACTAACACAACGTTGTAAATAAAATAGACTTCAATTAAAAAAAGACAAAATCGGGCTTCCCTGGTGGTGCAGTGGTTGAGAGTCCGCCTGCCGATGCAGGGGACACGGGTTCGCGCCCTGGGCCGGGAAGATCCCACATGCTGCGGAGCGGTTGGGCCCGTGAGCCATGGCCGCTGAGCCTGCGCGTCCAGAGCCTGTGGTCCTCAACGGGAAAGGCCACAGCAGTGAGAGGCCCGCGTACCGCAAAAAAAAAAAAAAAAAAAAGAAAGAAAAAGAAAAAATCAATCACTGTAATTCACCATATTAATAAAAGAATAAAGAAAAAACATATAATCATCTCATTAGACACAGAAAGCATTTGACAAAAGCATAAAATCTTTTAGCAAACTAGGAATAGAAAGGGATCTTCCTCAATCTGAAGAAAAACCTATAGCTAACAACACATTTAATGAGAGACTGAATGATTTCCCCCCTAACATCAGGAATAAGGCAAAGTTATCCACTTTTACTACTGCTCTTCAATATTATACTGGAAATTCTAGTCAGTGCAATAAGGCAAGAAAAAATGCATATAGACTGGAAAGGAAAATGTAAGCTCTCTTTCAGGGATGATAAATTGTCCAAACCGGAAACCTTCCAGAATGTACAAGAAAGCTACAACAACTAACAAGTGATCCTGGAAAGGTTGCAGGATATAAAGTCAATATACAAGAATCAATTGTATTTTCATATATTAGTCAGAAATAATTGGGCATTTAGATTTTTAAAAATCATTTAAAATAGCATCAAAAATGTGAAATACTTAGGGATAAATTGGATGAAAAATGTGCAAGAGCTAGATATTGAAAACTACAAGACTACAAAATTAAAGAAGGGTTAAATAGAAAGAGATACTATACTCATGAGCTGGAAAACTCAATAAGATGTTAGTTTTCCTCAAGTTGAGGAATAGATTCAACACAATACCAACCAAAATCCTAGGAGGCTTTCCTGTAAAAATTGACAAGATGATTCTAAAATTCATAATTGATATGCAAAGAACCTAGAATAGACAAAACAATTTGGAAAAAGAATGACAAAGTTAAAAGACTTATACTACTTGATTTCAAGATTTATATAAAATTATAAATTTATAATTTTAGAATCATAAAGGTACAGTAATCGAGACACAATAGTATTGCCAGAAGGATAGACATACTGATCAATGGAACAGAATAGAGGGTCCAGAAGTTGATCCATACATATACAGTCAACTGATTTTTGACTGAGGTGACTAGGATAATATTTTCAACAAATTATTCTGTCAAAATTGGATAACCTTATGCAAAAAAAATCAAGTTTCACTCATTTCATTTCCTATATAAAAATGAACTCGCAATGAATCATAGACCTAAAGGTTAAATATCTCTTGAAACTGTTATGCAGCAGTTAATTTCTAACTGATACAGAGGGATTCTATGGTGTAAAAAAAATGTGAAGAATTATATTCCTTTCTTAAAGATTTCTACTTTACAATATCCAATTAAAAACTGAGAAATCCAACAATAAACAAATCTGTTTAATTTTGTTTAACCCAGTAATACGCAAATGTATTTGACCATGGAGATCTTTATTTGCACATTAGTAATAGTCTATGAAACACACTTTGGAAACTATGGTCTTGTTCAAAATTTTTGCTTTACATGTGGGGAATGTGATGTCCAGAGAGAGTAATTCACTTGACCAAGTCCACTTGAATAATGGAAGATGTCTGCAGGCCTAAATCTTCTGCTCCTTGTATTACACAACAGATTATCACTTTCATTTGGTATGGTATATGCCTTGAAGGTTTCATAAGCACGTGTTGCTTCTATTTCTGTGTCTCCACTACTCCATGTGTTGCCTGTATTATAGCACTTATCATCATATAGTACAATCACCTGTATTCCCCATGAGATTGAGCATTCCTTCTGCCCAGGGAATGTGGACTGACCATTTTTGTTTTGCCCAGTTAGTTCCAGTGACTAGAATACAGCAGAATCTCAATAAATGTTTCATGAACGAAAGGAGGGGGGCAGATTTCCACGTGAACAGCCCAAGAACAAGAGTACAGACATCCAAGAGAAGAGTACAAGACTCCAAGTTGGGAAGAAAGATACTGAGGAAAAGTGATCTAAGGGAGGGAGACAGGATCGGTGGGAGATTCACACAGCATCAGGAAAGAAGATCCAATGGGATATAGTGGTATCATCAATGCAGAGAAGATATTTGGTTCAAGACAGCTGGTACGTTGTTACATAATCTCTAAATAATCAGCTATGCTAAAAGCCAAGAAAATGCTCTGCTCCATGCAAAAAAAATGCACGTTATGACATACTAACATTAAAATAATTATTTCAGTTGGATAACATTGGATATATATCATAAATAAGTATCGGTTCAGTATGTTGAGGGAAATCATTTCAAGCTTGTTATTCTCAAAATAAAAATATTACAATATACGAAAACAAAAGTACATCACAAAAGAAACTAATATTTATTGAGCATGACAAGCTGTTGACATACCTACCCCATTTAGGTCTCATAACTACCCTGTGAGGTAAATATCTCCCTGTCCCTTTTCAAAAGATTTGAGAAACTGAAGCATCCTCTCTTCTAAGAATCTGCATTGTCATAAGAATCTGGGTTGCCCCTGTTTTATTCCCAATAATTTCCAAAACCAAAAAAAAAAATTTAATGTAGTGAACTTCTCCAATGACTCCAATTTTACAAACAGAGTTTAATTTTCCTGACTTACAGAACCTTTGGTTGAGAACTTAAAAAAACAGTAACAGATCCATCATCTTGCTCAGGACAAACTGTAGGAATTCAAAATAGCTACCTCTCTAAGGAGAATCCAAGACTTATAAGAGTTCCTAACATGGTTTGTATCAAAACCAATTTGTAACTTTTCATGGGAACAGAAGTAAAAAGAGGAATGAATGCTTATAGAGTGCTTAATAAATTCCACATATTGTGCTAAACAATTTATAAAGCTTCCTCTGTGTAATTCTCACACCCTCCTTATGAGATAAGATATACCTTGTTCTGGAATGTTTATTTTTAAAATTATGAGTTTTAAAAGTTAGAAAAACAAAGTGCATAAGTGGGATAAATGTTTAATAATGGAGATTAGCCATAAATACACAGAATGTAAACTTAAAGACAGCACTAGTCTAGGAAAAATAATTTCATTTAACTTTAAATCTAAATTTCTATTTATTTGTATCTTTTATTTCATTAACATTTTAAATAATAGTCCACGAATATAAGGCAAATACATTGAGTGATACTATTTCCCAACAATACTTGGGAAATATTGGTTATGTTCTGTTTTGAAAAACCAGTCACTTACATGAGAGATTTTAAGATTATTAAGTTTAAATTGTAAAGTTTTGCCTCTGATCTTCATTTTGGAACGAAGTGAATCTCACTACATTTACACACATTGCAGTCAAAATTGTGTCCAGTGACACTACCATACACAGTAAAGATTCATTATATCACAGTTCTATAGAACAGCTGTGGGTCCTGCCTCCTACCCAGCAGTTAACAACAAAATTCAACCCGTTAAAAGGGCAGTGGCCCTTTGGTTTCAGCTGAAATTTTTTAGTTATTAAATTATTCCCCATGTCAAAAAAAAAAGCCAAAACAATCTTAAAATAAAAGTGCCCAGCTAAATTGGCTGGAAATTCTAGCCCTGTACTGTCTTTCTTATAACTGACATCTTTCAGGTATCATAAACTATATTAATCTGATCTTGGAGAGGGGAATTGAAAGGGATGTTGAAGAAAATTTAATGTTCTTTTTTCATATAAGACCCCAAATACCTAAATTCCTAATAAACATCAGGGTCAGAGAGTGACTCATGATTTCACTGTTCTCAACTGGTTAAATCAAATGACCCCTCTGGCAGTCAAGTTTTAAATCTGCAAGTCTAGACATTACATCAAAATTCTGATGTCCAAGTCCGGGAGGCTGGACTCCAGCCCCGAGAACTACTGCTCAAAGCAGATGGAGTTTAAGCTGCCTAATCTCCACATCGCTTTTTTTTTTTTTTTTTTTTGTAAACCTGGCAGCACTCCAAGATGCAGCGAAAAGTTCTCATACTGCACTGAAGTTGAACAGGTCGCTAAGCTCCTAGGTCCTTATAGCGGCCACACGCTGCTGCTGGGTTTCATCTTAGGACCCCACTTCCAGCAGGTCCTAAGGCTGGGGAAAGGGGCTCAGTGGGAGGCAACCAAAGCCAGAGTGGGGAGTAGGCAGATGGGGCACGGAGTCTGGAAAGAGGAAGAAGGTTGGGGGCGACGGGCTGACTTCCAATGTCCCCTACTAGTTCCCAAAGCAGTGCGGGCAGGAGGTGGGAGACCCCAGGCCAGGTAAGGGGATCAATTAGGCATCCCACCAGCTGGGCGGCAGCGGCGGCGAGGAAAGACGTGAAGTGACCCGCTAGCCCCGCAAGGGTAGAATTGCCAAGTTGCAGGGAACGCGCCTCTGGCAGCGTGGGATCCGAGAGGCCGTCGGATGTCCCCAACGGAGTCCTGGGGTCGGAAAGCAGGTCCAGGGAGCGTTGTTAAAAAGAAAACAGCGTCTCGCTGTCGCCTGGCATCCTCCTCCCTTGGCTTGGCCTCCTCCCACTTTTGCTGTCCTGCCCGCGGCCGATCGGCCCGGACCTGCCGAGAGGACGAGGCTCGCTGGGCTCGGAAACCGCGTTCTGTCCCACGTGCCCCGGAGCCCGGGCGCCGGCCCTAGTCCGGCGCGTCGCCCGCGGTCTCGTGATCCCAGACTCGCGCCCCCCATCCGCTCCCCAGTGTAGAGCGAGCTAAGGGTTCGGCGCGCTACCGAGGAGCGTAGGGGTCAGGGCGCGGGGCAAGGGCACACCTCTACCTGCTGCCAGCCTGAAACTGCCAGCCGCCCCACGATTGAATCCATCCACCGGGATTCCAGCTCCTTTGGTGGGGAGAGCGCCTCGGTTCACTTTGCTCCGCAGGGGCTCTGGGTCCCGGCGGGGTAGGTGGCTCTCCGTCCGGGCTGCCCCTTCCTCCCGGGACGAGGTGGCCGTCCCGCGGACTAGAGCTGGTGGATCGCCTCAGGCGGGCATTTTTCGCTGGGGTGGGATCAGCACCGGCTCTGCCTCAGCTCTCGCTCCTGCGCGCCCTCTAGGCCGCGAAGAACCCCTGGTTAACCCCTTAGCCCCCGGCTCGCTGGCGCCACCTGCGCGGAGGAAGTAGGGGCCCGCGGGTGGCCGAGGGGCTGCGGGCACAGAAGAGCCGGCGGGAATCTGAAGGGGCGGGGGCACGCTACACAGCGGGAGGACAAAGCCCTCTGTGAGGGAAGGAGGGGCCGGCGGAGAAGAATGCAGGCCCCCTGGGGAGTGTGGGGCTACGGGCGCCGCGACGCCTCCTGCCTTCCGCTCTTCCCGCTCCTTCCTCCGCCCCGAAGCGCAGCCAGAAGGAGATGCAGCTGCGGACACATCTGGATCGGCTGCCCAGGCCATTGATGGCTGCCGTCCCCCAGCCAGCAGCTCTGGAAGCTGGCGACTCAGGCTCGGGGAGGCTATGCTGCGCTTGGCGCTGAAGATGCGCACATGAGGGAAGGGAGGCCAGGATACCTCGGCCCACTCTTGGAGTAGGTTTAGGTTGGTCAAATTCGGTGCGGAGCCCAATGCAGAATAAAGGGCAAAACCTCCCTCAAACTCTACAAAGCAGTGTGGGCTTCAGGTTTCCAAACACGACACTCACTGAGCCCCTCACGTCGACGATCATTTCCTCCCACCAGAATCCAACTTTTCATTCTTCGAATACCAACTGATTCAGAGGGAGAAATAGCCATCTGCCCAAATCCTCAGTCACTGCGACTTCTGTGTGGGTACTGACTGGTAGAATTTTTCATATCGATCATGGTCACAGAATTGCAGTGGGACCAGTCCCTGGAGATGGATCAGAACACCCTTTCATTTTACCAAGAACCAGATAGGTTCTGTCACATAGCCACTATCTGGCAATAAGTTCTGAACTTGGCTTGAGGAAGAACCCTCAAAAGCAGTAGAAAGAAAAGATAACTAACCTACATTCATTTCAATTCAGGATTCAGGAAGAAATTCCAGTGACAACTAGTCACTTTTGGTGTCAGTGAATTCAGTAAAGAATGGTAAGGCCCAGGCAGAAGAGACACTGCTGAGAAAGAAGACACATCCAGAGTAATAGATGCAAGGAAACAGCATGGCAAGAAGGAGCCGTTGGTACTCTGAGTTGGATGGAAACAGAGAGTTAGATTCAACGGAAAATATACTTTCTTAAAATGCAAGTTGTACAGCAGGGAAGGCAATTGTAGCTTGGGAATGGGGATTTTCATGATGTTGTCAATGGCTAAACCAAGACCCTGTGCCAGACAGACGCTGTGGTAACTTCCCCAATATCCATACCTTCTTATCTTAGTGGTCACCTCCTGTTCTTTAATATCACATCCCTGCCCTTACTCCCTCCTGGAACATATGATTCCAATCTTAGCAAATTGGCACAATTCAAATCCAGATTAATCAGCATAGTTCCATGCCCTGCCATTGGTTGGCTATGGGTATAACCTAATTGGGGCCAATGAGGGTAGCAATTTCCTGGGGCTTTGGAGAAAGTTTTTCTTTCATATTCTGGAGGAGTTTCAGAAGCAACCCCCTCCTCTGCATGTGCTCAGAGAAATAAAGAGCCCCTAATACTGTGGGCAGCTATACATTAGCAATAAGAAAGAGCCAAGTTAAAATAAAGCAGACATCAAGAAGCATAGGCAGATGGGCTTCCCTGGTGGCGCAGTGGTTGAGAGTCCGCTTGCCGATGCGGGGGACACGGGTTCGTGCCCCGGTCCAGGAAGATCCCACATGCCGCGGAGCGGCTGGGCCGCTGAGCCTGCGCGTCCGGAGCCTGTGCTCCGCAACGGGAGAGGCCACAACAGTGAGAGGCCCGTGTACCGCAAAAAAAAAAAAAAAAAAAAAAAAAAGAATATATAAAGAACTCTCGCACTTAGAACAAAAAGATAAACAAACCAGTTAAAAAAATAGGTAAAGGACTTGAACAGGAATTTCTCCAAATAAGATATATAAAGTCAATAAACACATGAAAAAATCCTCAATTCCATAGTCATTAGGGAAACACATCAAAATCACAATCAGATATCACTTCACATCCACTGTACATCTACAATTTTTAAAAGGTTAAAAAACAAGTATTGGCAAAAACTGTGGAGAAACTGGAACCATCATATACTGTGGATGGGAATACAAAATGGAACGGTCCCTGTGAAAGACAGTTTGGCAGTTTCTCATAAAGTTATGCATAGAGTTACCATATGACCAAACAACCCATTTCTAGGTATATACCCCAAAATTGAAAATATTATTATTATTATTAATTATTCTTATAGAGAAAATTATTCTTAATAGAGAAAAAGTAGAAGCAACCCAGATATCCAGCAACTGATGAGCAAATAAACAAATGAGGTAAACCCATACAATAAAACAGCATAGCGCCATAAAAGAGAATGAAGTACTGCTACATGCTACCATATAAAGGAACCCTGGATACATTTTGCTAAGGGAAAGAAGCCAGGCACAAAAGGCCACCTAATGTATGATTACATTTATATGCAACATCCAGAATAGAAACAAGTAGATTGTGTTTAATTAGGGTTGGGGGAACAAGGGGTGAAGGTAATGATAGTTAAGTATAGGGAGTTTCTTTATGAAGTGATGAAAATGTGCTATAATCAACTATGGTAAAGAAGACATACAAATGACCAATAAGCACATGAAAAGGTGCTCGACATCACTAGTCATTAGGGAAATACACATCAAAACCATAATATGATACCACTTCACACTCACTAGGATGGCTATAATTTTTTTAAAAAGAGGGAAACAAGTCTTGGCAAGGATTTGGAGAAATTAGAACCTTCATGCATTGATGGTGGGAATGTAAAATGGTACAGTTGCTGTGGGAAACACTTTGATGACTTAGCAATTCTACTCCTAGATACATACCCCAGGAAAAGGAAAACATATACTCACACAATAACTTGTATACCAATATACATAGAAGCATTATTCATGATAGCCAAAAGGTGAAACAACCCAAATGTCCATCAAATGAAAAATGGATAAACAAAAGGAGGTATACCTATATAATAGAATATTATACAGCCATAAAAAAAGAATTAAGTACCACTATATGCTATCACATGGATGAACCTTGAAAAACATTATGCTATGTGAGTGAAACCAGACACAAAAGACCACATATTGAATGAGTCCATTTATACAAAATGTCCAGAATAGGCAAATCTATAGGGACATCAGGGAGAATGGAGGTTGCTTATGGTTGAAGTAAAAAAGGAGGTTAGTGAATGTCTGCTTAATGGATATGGATTTGCTTTACAGAGTGATGAAAATGTTCTGGCATTAGATTGGTGATAGTTGCACAGTATTTTGAATATACTAAAAAACCACTGAACTGGACACTTCAAAATGGTTAATTTGGGGACTTGCCCAGTGGTCCAGTGGTAAAGAATCCACCTTACCATGCAAAGGATGCGGGTTAGATCCCTGGTTGGGGAACTAAAATCCCACATGCTGTGGGGCAACTAAGCCCTCGTGCCACAACTGCTGAGCTCGCGTGCCTCAACGGGAGAGCCTGCGTGCTGCAAATTACAGAGCCCATGCGCTCTGGAGCCCACACGCCACAACTAGAGAAAGAAAACCCACATGCCACAACTAGAGAGAAGCCTGTATGCCACAATGAAGACTCGATACAGCCAAAAAATAAACAAATAAAATAAATAAATATTTTTAAAATAGTTAATTTTACAGTATAGGAACTACAGCTCAAAAGTATATTTTCTATAAATGAACAATACAGAAACAAATAAAAAATTATATTTCACTTCTAATCCCACCAAACAGATAGCCAATAGGGACTTTTTGGTATATTTTCTTTCCCTTCTAATATATGTATGTGTGTATACATATATAATATACATTTCAAAATTAAAAGTAAGATCTTATTCTAAATACAACTTTATAACCTAATTATATTTTATGAAAAATTCATACCTTGTAATATGGATAGAACAGTATAATTAACCTCCATGAATTTATCATCTGAATCAACAAATATTCACCTCATGGCCAATTTTGCTTCATCCTTACTTCCTGATTAATTGAAGCAAATCCCAGATATCAATTCATTTTATCCATAAATATTTCAACATACATATCTAAAAGATAAGGATACTTCCTAAAAACAAAACCGTGATATCAATATTGTACTTACAATTTTTATAATAATTTTTCATAGCATCAACCTTTCAGTCAGCATTCAGATTTCTCCGAATTGTATCATGAATGTTTTTGTAACAGTTCTTTTGTTCATACTGGGATCCAGATAAGTTCCACACACTACAATTGTTTTGTTACTGTTGTTTTGTTTGTTTTTGTTTGGTTGGTTGGTTTTTCCTGTTATTTATTTATTTATTGCCACTATGCGAGGCATGAGGAATCTTACTTCCCCCCACCAGGGATCCAACTGGCGCCCCCAGCAGTGGAAGAGCGGAATCTTAAGCAATGGACCACCAGGGAAGTCCCTACAATTGTTTATGTCTTAGACGTCTTTTAATCTAAAGCATCTCCCTCCTTCACTTTTATTTATTTATTTATTTCAAAGTGCAACAACTTATTAAACAAATAACTTTTATTTTTCTGATTTTGCCCTGGAACAGGAAGAAATACCAAAAACATTTTAATGGTGAAGACTAAAACTCCAAATTGCAAGGTACAGGATGGATGGTGAGAAGTAAACAAAAGTAATTGTATAACATCATATGAAAAGCAAGTCACATACAGAATAAAATTTGTTCCTGTACTATATCAACTAATTTAAATCATGATGCTAATAAATATCAAATTACTACTAAGTATTTTCTAAGGATATATTATATGTATAGGACTATATTCTAGGCTATATTCTAGTTCCTGATTGGGTTCACAAGAAATATAAAACCAAGGTCTACCATGTTATTTTTTCCTTTTTTAAATTGTGTTAAACATAATATAAAATTTACCATTTTTAAGTGTACAGTTCAGTCGTATTAAATACGTACACATTGTTGTGCAGCCATCACCACCATCCATCACCATAACACCACCTGTTCTTTTTTTTTAACATCGTTATTGAAGTATAATAGCTTTACAATGTTGTGTTAGTGTCTGTGTATAACAAAGTGAGTCAGCTATACGTATACATATAACCCCATATCCCCTCCCTTGTGCGTCTCCCTAACACACTCCCTATCCCACCCCTCTAGATGGTCACAAAACACCGAGCCTATCTCCCTGTGCTATGCAGCTGCTTCCCACTAGCTATCTATTTTACATTTGGTAGTGTATATATGTCCATGCCATTCCCTCGCTTCGTCCCATCTTACCCTTCCCCTCCCTGTGCTCTCAACCCCATTCTCTACATCTGTGTCTTTATACCTGTCCTCCCCTAGGTCCTTCAGAACCATTTCTTTTTTTCTTAGGTTCCATATATATGTGTTAGCATACAGTATTTGCTTTTCTCTTTCTGACTTACTTCACTCTGTATGACAGTCTTTAGGTCCAACCAACTCACTATAAATAACTCAATTTCATTTCTTTTTATGGCTGAGTAATATCGCATTGTATATATTTGCCACATCTTCTTTATCCGTTCATCTGTTTATGGACACTTAGGTTGCTTCCATGTCCTGGATATCGTTAGGAGTGCAGAAATCAACATTGTGGTACATGACTCCTTTTTTAAATGTATTTTTTGTTAGTTTCTGCTTTATAACACAGTGCATCAGCTATACATATACATATATCCCCATATCTCTTCCCTCTTGCATCTCCCTCCCTCCCACTCTCCCTATCCCACTCCTCTAGGTGATCACAAAGCACCGAGCTGATCTCCCTGTACTATATGTCTGCTTCCCACTAGCTATCTATTTTACATATGGTAGTGTATATATGTCCATGCCACTCTCTCACTTTCTCACAGCTTTCCCTTCCCCTGCCCTATGTTCTCAAGTCCATTCTCAAGTACGTGTGCGTCCTTATTCCTGTATTGCCCCTAGGTATTTCATGACCTTTTTTTTTTTGGATTCCATATATATATGTTAGCATATGGTATTTGTTTTTCTCTTTCTGACTTACTTCACGCTGAATGACAGATTCTAGGTCCAACCACCTCACTACAAATAACTCAATTTCGTTCCTTTTTATGGCTGAGTAATATTCCATTGTATATATGTGCCATATCTTCTTTATCCATTCATCTCTCGATGGGCATTTAGGTTGCTTCCATGTCTTGGCTATTGTAAATAGAGCTGCAATGAACATTGTGGTACATGGCTCTTTTTGAATTACGGTTTTCTCAGGGTATCTGCCCACTAGTGGGATTGCTGGGTCATATGGTAGCTCTATTTTAGTTTTTTAAGGAACCTACATACTGCTCTCCATAGTGGCTGTATCAATTTACATTCCCACCAACAGTGCAAGAGGGTTCCCTTTTCTCCACAGCCTCTCCAGCATTTACTGTTTGTAGATTTTTTGATGATGGCCATTCTGACTGGTGTGAGATGATGTCTCATTGTACTTTTGATTTGCATTTCTCTAATGATTAATGATGTTGAGCCTTCTTTCATGTGTTTGTTGGCAATCTGTATAACTTCTTTGGAGAAATGTCTATTTACGTCTTCTGCCCATTTTGGGCTTGGGTTGTATGTTTTTTTGATATTGAGCCTCATGAGCTGCTTGTAAATTTTGGAGATTAATCCTTTGTCAGTTGCTTCATTTGCAACTATTTAATCCCATATTGAGGGTGTCTTTTCGTCTACTTTATGGTTTCCATTGCTGTGCAAAAGCTTTTAAGTTTCATTAGGTCCCATTTGTTTATTTTTGTTTTTATTTCCATTTCTTTCGGAGGTGGGTCAAAAAGGAACTTCCTCTGATTTATGTCATAGAGTGTTCTGCCTAAGTTTTCCTCCAAGATTTTGATAGTGTCTGGCCATACATTTAGAACTTTAATCCATTTTGAGTTTATTTTTGTGTATAGTGTTAGGGAGTGTTCTAATTTCATTCTTTTACATGTAGCTGTCCAGTATTCCCAGCAGCACTTATTGAAGACGCTGTCTTTTCTCCATTGTATATTCTTGCCTCCTTTATCAGAGAAAAGGTGACCATATGTGCATGGGTTAATCTCTGGGCTTTCTATCCTGTTCCATTGATCTATAGTTCTGCTTTTGTGCCAGTACCATATTGTCTTCAGTACTGTAGCTTGGTAGTACAGTCTGAAGTCAGGGAGACTAATTCCTCCACCTCTGTTTTTCTCTCTCAAGATTGCTTTGGCTATTCAGGGTCTTTTGTGTTTCCATACAAATTGTGAAAATTTTTAGACTAATTCTGTGAAAAAATCAGTGGTTATTTGATACGGATTGCCTTGAGTCTGTAGATTGCTTTGGATAGTATAGTCATTTTCACAATGTTGTTTCCTCGAATCCAAGAACACGGTATATCTCTGCATCTCTTTGTATAATGTTTAATTTCTTTCATCAGTGCCGGGAGCTCTCTAGAGGACCAGTGTCCTGAACTCGGCTCTCCCACCTCAGAGGCACAGGCGTGACGCCTGGCAGACGCACCCAGACCCTGCCACCCACGAGGCTGAAGGTCAGGAACACCATCCCCACACTGGGGCGGCAGGCGGTGCGTCTGGGAGGGGCGGGGGATAGACAGCCAGGCGGAAATCTCAGAGGAAATCTAAAGGCTCACGAGATTGGCAAGGGTCTGGGGGCGTGAACTCGGAGCGCGCCTCAGCGCCCGGGTAGAGGAGGCAGCCGCGGCACGAGGGTCCTGAAGTCCCGCGGCCGAGCCTGGGCGGGCGCCATTCCTGGGCGTGTTCTCTGAGGAGTGCCCGTGGCTCCTGCAAAAGGGAGCGGGGAGCTCGGCGAGCGGCCCGCGTCTGCGGCTTCCACTCCACGCCCCAGCCTCCGCGCAGCGAGCAGAGGACGCGCCCCGGAGCCCGTTCCCCGCCCCGCGGCGCGCCTGGCCTCCCGGCCTAGCCCAGGTAACTTTTCTGCTTCCTGAGTCCTTTTCAGCATGATCCAGTCATCTTTGATGTTTAACTTCTGATATGACAGGATGTTCCAGAATCATATTGTAATTTTCTGCTCCAATCCTAGAGTCAGCTATATCTCCGAAAAGAGCTGGCAAAGATTATTTTTAATGGCTGCATCTTCTGGATGTACCAGTTCTTATTTAGCCAGTCCACTATCTGGAGGGAAAGAGTTTAGAAAGTTTCTGTAACTCTTCTGTAGTATAAATTAAATACTGAGATGTTTTATAGAAATAGTATATATAAGTGAGTGATGATGCCCTTATAATTGTTTTCTCTATTATTTAATATTTTTTAAAAGCCTAGGCAGTTGACCCAGCTAGGGCGTGACGCATAAACTGGTGTGCGTCATTCACCTGTTAGAGATGTCTGCTTCTAGAGAGGGGCTTGCAAACAATGAATTAAAAGGTGGTAGCTTGCTGGGTAGAGTAATCTTGGTTGTAGGTTTTTCTCCTGAATCACTTTAACTATGTCCTGCCACTCCCTTCTGGCTTGCAGAATTTCTGCTGAAAGATGAGCTGTTCAGCTTATGGGGATTCCCTTGTGTTATTTATTGTTATTCCCTTGCTGCTTTTAATATATTTTCTGTGTATTTAATTTTTGATAGTTTGATTAATATGTGTCTTGGCGTGTTTCTCCTTGGATTCATCCTGTATGCGACTGTCTGCGCTTCCTGGCCTTGATTAACTATTTCCTTTCCCATATTAGGGAAGTTTCCAGCTATAATCTCTTCGGATATTTTCTCCGTCCCTTTCTTTTGCTCTTCCTCTTCCGGGACCCCTATAATTCGAATGTTGGGGCGTTTAATGTTGTCCCAGAGGTCTCTGAGACTGTCCTCGATTCTTTTCATTCTTTTTTCTTTATTCTGCTCTGCAGTCGTTATTTCCATTATTTCATCTTCCGGGTCACTTATCTGTTCTTCTGCCTCAGGTATTCTGCCGTTGATTCCTTCTAGAGAATTTTTAATTTCGTCTATTGTGGTGTTCCTCAGTGTTTGTTTGCTCTTTAGTTCTTCTGGGTCCTTGTTAAACGTTTCTTGTATTTTCTCCATCCTATTTCCAAGATTTTGGATCATCTTTACTCTCATTACTGTGAATTCTTTTTCAGGGAGACTGCCTATTTCCTCTTCGTTTGTTTGGTGTGGTGGGTTTTTACCTTGCTCCTTCATCTGCTGTGTGTTTCTCTGTGTTTTCATTTTGCTAAACTTACTGTGTTTGCGGGTCTGCTTTCCACAGACTGCAGGTTCGGAGCTCCCTTTGTTTTTGGTGTCTGCCCCCAGTGGCTAAGGTTGGTTCAGTGGGTCGTGTAGGCTTCCTGGTGGAGGGGACTCGTCGTGCCTGTGTTCTGCTGGATGAGGCTTGAATCTTGTCTTGCTGGTGGGCAGGACCGCATCTGCTGTTGTGTTTGGGGGGTGCCTGTGACCTTATTATGATTTTAGGCAGCCTCTCTGCTAATGGGTGGGGTTGTGTTCCTGTCTTGCTAGTTGTTTGGCCTAGGGTGTCCAGCACCGTAGCTTGCTGGTCGGTGAGTGGAGCTGTGTCTTAGCGTTGAGATGGAGATCTCTGGGAGAGCTTTCGCCGTCTGATAGTACGTGGAGTGGAGCCGGGAGGTCTCTGGTGGACCAGTGTCCTGAAGTCGGCTCTCCCACCTCAGAGGCACAGGCGTGACACCTGGCGGAAGCCCCTAGACCCTGCCAGCCACGCGGCTGAAGGCCAGGAGCACCGTGCCCCGACCTGGGCGGCGGGGGGCGGGGTCGGGGGGGCGGTGCGTCTGGGAGGGGCGGGGGATAGACAGCCAGGCGGAAATCTCAGTGGAAATCTAAAGGCTCACGAGATTGGCAAGGGTCTGGGGGCGTGGACTCGGAGCGCGCCTCAGCGCCCGGGTAGAGGAGGCAGCCGCGGCGCGAGGGTCCTGAAGTCCCGCGGCCGAGCCTGGGCGGGCGCCATTCCTGGGCGAGTTCTCTGAGGAGCGCCCCTGGCTCCTGCCAAAGGGGGCGGGGAGCTCGGCGAGCGGCCCGCGTCTGCGGCTTCCTCTCCACGCCCGAGCCTCCGCGGAGCGAGCACAGGACGCCCGGAGTCTTAGCGCGCCTCTGCGCCGGGATAGATAGAGAAGGTAGCCGCGGAGGGTCGGTCCTGAATTCCCGCGGCGCTCCCTCCCTGGCGGCGAGTAACGGTCCTGAAGTCTCGAGGCGGCCGAGCCTGGCCGGGCGCCATCCCTGGGCGTGTTCTCTGAGGAGTGCCCGTGGCTCCTGCAAAAGGGAGCGGGGAGCTCGGCGAGCGGCCCGCGTCTGCGGCTTCCACTCCACGCCCCAGCCTCCGCGCAGCGAGCAGAGGACGCGCCCCGCAGCCCGTTCCCCGCGCCGCGGCGCGCCTGGCCTCCCGGCCTAGCCCAGGTAACTTTTCTGCTTCCTGAATCCTTTTCAGCATGATCCAGTCATCTTTGATTTTTAACTTCTGATATGACAGGATGTTCCAGAATCATATTGTAATTTTCTGCTCCAATCCTAGAGTCAGCTATATCTCCGAAAAGAGCTGGCAAAGATTATTTTTAATGGCTGCATCTTCTGGATGTACCAGTTCTTATTTAGCCAGTCCACTATCTGGAGGGAAAGAGTTTAGAAAGTTTCTGTAACTCTTCTGTAGTATAAATTAAATACTGAGATGTTTTATAGAAATAGTATATATAAGTGAGTGATGATGCCCTTATAATTGTTTTCTCTATTATTTAATATTTTTTAAAAGCCTAGGCAGTTGACCCAGCTAGGGCGTGACGCATAAACTGGTGTGCGTCATTCACCTGTTAGAGATGTCTGCTTCTAGAGAGGGGCTTGCAAACAATGAATTAAAAGGTGGTAGCTTGCTGGGTAGAGTAATCTTGGTTGTAGGTTTTTCTCCTGAATCACTTTAACTATGTCCTGCCACTCCCTTCTGGCTTGCAGAATTTCTGCTGAAAGATGAGCTGTTCAGCTTATGGGGATTCCCTTGTGTGTTATTTATTGTTTTTCCCTTGCTGCTTTTAATATATTTTCTGTGTATTTAATTTTTGATAGTTTGATTAATATGTGTCTTGGCGTGTTTCTCCTTGGATTCATCCTGCATGCGACTGTCTGCGCTTCCTGGCCTTGATTAACTATTTCCTTTCCCATATTAGGGAAGTTTCCAGCTATAATCTCTTCGGATATTTTCTCCGTCCCTTTCTTTTGCTCTTCCTCTTCCGGGACCCCTATAATTCGAATGTTGGGGCGTTTAATGTTGTCCCAGAGGTCTCTGAGACTGTCCTCGATTCTTTTCATTCTTTTTTCTTTATTCTGCTCTGCAGTCGTTATTTCCATTATTTCATCTTCCGGGTCACTTATCTGTTCTTCTGCCTCAGGTATTCTGCCGTTGATTCCTTCTAGAGAATTTTTAATTTCGTCTATTGTGGTGTTCCTCAGTGTTTGTTTGCTCTTTAGTTCTTCTGGGTCCTTGTTAAACGTTTCTTGTATTTTCTCCATCCTATTTCCAAGATTTTGGATCATCTTTACTCTCATTACTGTGAATTCTTTTTCAGGGAGACTGCCTATTTCCTCTTCGTTTGTTTGGTGTGGTGGGTTTTTACCTTGCTCCTTCATCTGCTGTGTGTTTCTCTGTGTTTTCATTTTGCTAAACTTACTGTGTTTGCGGGTCTGCTTTCCACAGACTGCAGGTTCGGAGCTCCCTTTGTTTTTGGTGTCTGCCCCCAGTGGCTAAGGTTGGTTCAGTGGGTCGTGTAGGCTTCCTGGTGGAGGGGACTCGTCGTGCCTGTGTTCTGCTGGATGAGGCTTGAATCTTGTCTTGCTGGTGGGCAGGACCGCATCTGCTGTTGTGTTTTGGGGGTGCCTGTGACCTTATTATGATTTTAGGCAGCCTCTCTGCTAATGGGTGGGGTTGTGTTCCTGTCTTGCTAGTTGTTTGGCCTAGGGTGTCCAGCACCGTAGCTTGCTGGTCGGTGAGTGGAGCTGTGTCTTAGCGTTGAGATGGAGATCTCTGGGAGAGCTTTCGCCGTCTGATAGTACGTGGAGTGGAGCCGGGAGGTCTCTGGTGGACCAGTGTCCTGAACTCGGCTCTCCCACCTCAGAGGCACAGGCGTGACACCTGGCGGAAGCCCCTAGACCCTGCCAGCCACGCGGCTGAAGGCCAGGAGCACCGTGCCCCGACCTGGGCGGCGGGGGGCGGGGTCGGGGGGGCGGTGCGTCTGGGAGGGGCGGGGGATAGACAGCCAGGCGGAAATCTCAGTGGAAATCTAAAGGCTCACGAGATTGGCAAGGGTCTGGGGGCGTGGACTCGGAGCGCGCCTCAGCGCCCGGGTAGAGGAGGCAGCCGCGGCACGAGGGTCCTGAAGTCCCGCGGCCGAGCCTGGGCGGGCGCCATTCCTGGGCGAGTTCTCTGAGGAGCGCCCCTAGCTCCTGCCAAAGGGGGCGGGGAGCTCGGCGAGCGGCCCGCGTCTGCGGCTTCCACTCCACGCCCCAGCCTCCGCGCAGTGAGCAGAGGACGCGCCCCGGAGCCCGTTCCCCGCCCCGCGGCGCGCCTGGCCTCCTGGCCTAGCCCAGGTAACTTTTCTGCTTCCTGAGTCCTTTTCAGCATGATCCAGTCATCTTTGATATTTAACTTCTGATATGACAGGATGTTCCAGAATCATATTGTAATTTTCTGCTCCAATCCTAGAGTCAGCTATATCTCCGAAAAGAGCTGGCAAAGATTATTTTTAATGGCTGCATCTTCTGGATGTACCAGTTCTTATTTAGCCAGTCCACTATCTGGAGGGAAAGAGTTTAGAAAGTTTCTGTAACTCTTCTGTAGTATAAATTAAATACTGAGATGTTTTATAGAAATAGTATATATAAGTGAGTGATGATGCCCTTATAATTGTTTTCTCTATTATTTAATATTTTTTAAAAGCCTAGGCAGTTGACCCAGCTAGGGCGTGACGCATAAACTGGTGTGCGTCATTCACCTGTTAGAGATGTCTGCTTCTAGAGAGGGGCTTGCAAACAATGAATTAAAAGGTGGTAGCTTGCTGGGTAGAGTAATCTTGGTTGTAGGTTTTTCTCCTGAATCACTTTAACTATGTCCTGCCACTCCCTTCTGGCTTGCAGAATTTCTGCTGAAAGATGAGCTGTTCAGCTTATGGGGATTCCCTTGTGTGTTATTTATTGTTTTTCCCTTGCTGCTTTTAATATATTTTCTGTGTATTTAATTTTTGATAGTTTGATTAATATGTGTCTTGGCGTGTTTCTCCTTGGATTCATCCTGTATGCGACTGTCTGCGCTTCCTGGCCTTGATTAACTATTTCCTTTCCCATATTAGGGAAGTTTCCAGCTATAATCTCTTCGGATATTTTCTCCGTCCCTTTCTTTTGCTCTTCCTCTTCCGGGACCCCTATAATTCGAATGTTGGGGCGTTTAATGTTGTCCCAGAGGTCTCTGAGACTGTCCTCGATTCTTTTCATTCTTTTTTCTTTATTCTGCTCTGCAGTCGTTATTTCCATTATTTCATCTTCCGGGTCACTTATCTGTTCTTCTGCCTCAGGTATTCTGCCGTTGATTCCTTCTAGAGAATTTTTAATTTCGTCTATTGTGGTGTTCCTCAGTGTTTGTTTGCTCTTTAGTTCTTCTGGGTCCTCGTTAAACGTTTCTTGTATTTTCTCCATCCTATTTCCAAGATTTTGGATCATCTTTACTCTCATTACTGTGAATTCTTTTTCAGGGAGACTGCCTATTTCCTCTTCGTTTGTTTGGTGTGGTGGGTTTTTACCTTGCTCCTTCATCTGCTGTGTGTTTCTCTGTGTTTTCATTTTGCTAAACTTACTGTGTTTGCGGGTCTGCTTTCCACAGACTGCAGGTTCGGAGCTCCCTTTGTTTTTGGTGTCTGCCCCCAGTGGCTAAGGTTGGTTCAGTGGGTCGTGTAGGCTTCCTGGTGGAGGGGACTCGTCGTGCCTGTGTTCTGCTGGATGAGGCTTGAATCTTGTCTTGCTGGTGGGCAGGACCGCATCTGCTGTTGTGTTTGGGGGGTGCCTGTGACCTTATTATGATTTTAGGCAGCCTCTCTGCTAATGGGTGGGGTTGTGTTCCTGTCTTGCTAGTTGTTTGGCCTAGGGTGTCCAGCACCGTAGCTTGCTGGTCGGTGAGTGGAGCTGTGTCTTAGCGTTGAGATGGAGATCTCTGGGAGAGCTTTCGCCGTCTGATAGTACGTGGAGTGGAGCCGGGAGGTCTCTGGTGGACCAGTGTCCTGAAGTCGGCTCTCCCACCTCAGAGGCACAGGCGTGACACCTGGCGGAAGCCCCTAGACCCTGCCAGCCACGCGGCTGAAGGCCAGGAGCACCGTGCCCCGACCTGGGCGGCGGGGGGGCGGGGTCGGGGGGGGGGAGCGGTGCGTCTGGGAGGGGCGGGGGATAGACAGCCAGGCGGAAATCTCAGTGGAAATCTAAAGGCTCACGAGATTGGCAAGGGTCTGGGGGCGTGGACTCGGAGCGCGCCTCAGCGCCCGGGTAGAGGAGGCAGCCGCGGCACGAGGGTCCTGAAGTCCCGCGGCCGAGCCTGGGCGGGCGCCATTCCTGGGCGAGTTCTCTGAGGAGCGCCCCTGGCTCCTGCCAAAGGGGGCGGGGAGCTCGGCGAGCGGCCCGCGTCTGCGGCTTCCTCTCCACGCCCGAGCCTCCGCGCGGCGAGCACAGGGCGCCCGGAGTCTTAGCGCGCCTCTGCGCCGGGATAGATAGAGAAGGTAGCCGCGGCGGGTCGGTCCTGAATTCCCGCGGCGCTCCCTCCCTGGCGGCGAGTAACGGTCCTGAAGTCTCGAGGCGGCCGAGCCTGGCCGGGCGCCATCCCTGGGCGTGTTCTCTGAGGAGTGCCCGTGGCTCCTGCAAAAGGGAGCGGGGAGCTCGGCGAGCGGCCCGCGTCTGCGGCTTCCACTCCACGCCCCAGCCTCCGCGCAGCGAGCAGAGGACGCGCCCCGCAGCCCGTTCCCCGCGCCGCGGCGCGCCTGGCCTCCCGGCCTAGCCCAGGTAACTTTTCTGCTTCCTGAGTCCTTTTCAGCATGATCCAGTCATCTTCGATGTTTAACTTCTGATATGACAGGATGTTCCAGAATCATACTGTAATTTTCTGCTCCAATCCTAGAGTCAGCTGTATCTCCGAAAAGAGCTGGCAAAGATTATTTTTAATGGCTGCATCTTCTGGATGTACCAGTTCTTATTTAGCCAGTCCACTATCTGGAGGGAAAGAGTTTAGAAAGTTTCTGTAACTCTTCTGTAGTATAAATTAAATACTGAGGTGTTTTATAGAAATAGTATATATAAGTGAGTGATGATGCCCTTATAATTGTTTTCTCTATTATTTAATATTTTTTAAAAGCCTAGGCAGTTGACCCAGCTAGGGCGTGACGCATAAACTGGTGTGCGTCATTCACCTGTTAGAGATGTCTGCTTCTAGAGAGGGGCTTGCAAACAATGAATTAAAAGGTGGTAGCTTGCTGGGTAGAGTAATCTTGGTTGTAGGTTTTTCTCCTGAATCACTTTAACTATGTCCTGCCACTCCCTTCTGGCTTGCAGAATTTCTGCTGAAAGATGAGCTGTTCAGCTTATGGGGATTCCCTTGTGTGTTATTTATTGTTTTTCCCTTGCTGCTTTTAATATATTTTCTGTGTGTTTAATTTTTGATAGTTTGATTAATATGTGTCTTGGCGTGTTTCTCCTTGGATTCATCCTGTATGCGACCGTCTGCGCTTCCTGGCCTTGATTAACTATTTCCTTTCCCATATTAGGGAAGTTTCCAGCTATAATCTCTTCGGATATTTTCTCCGTCCCTTTCTTTTGCTCTTCCTCTTCCGGGACCCCTATAATTCGAATGTTGGGGCGTTTAATGTTGTCCCAGAGGTCTCTGAGACTGTCCTCGATTCTTTTCATTCTTTTTTCTTTATTCTGCTCTGCAGTCGTTATTTCCATTATTTCATCTTCCGGGTCACTTATCTGTTCTTCTGCCTCAGGTATTCTGCCGTTGATTCCGTCTAGAGAATTTTTAATTTCGTCTATTGTGGTGTTCCTCAGTGTTTGTTTGCTCTTTAGTTCTTCTGGGTCCTCGTTAAACGTTTCTTGTATTTTCTCCATCCTATTTCCAAGATTTTGGATCATCTTTACTCTCATTACTGTGAATTCTTTTTCAGGGAGACTGCCTATTTCCTCTTCGTTTGTTTGGTGTGGTGGGTTTTTACCTTGCTCCTTCATCTGCTGTGTGTTTCTCTGTGTTTTCATTTTGCTAAACTTACTGTGTTTGCGGGTCTGCTTTCCACAGACTGCAGGTTCGGAGCTCCCTTTGTTTTTGGTGTCTGCCCCCAGTGGCTAAGGTTGGTTCAGTGGGTCGTGTAGGCTTCCTGGTGGAGGGGACTCGTCGTGCCTGTGTTCTGCTGGATGAGGCTTGAATCTTGTCTTGCTGGTGGGCAGGACCGCATCTGCTGTTGTGTTTGGGGGGTGCCTGTGACCTTATTATGATTTTAGGCAGCCTCTCTGCTAATGGGTGGGGTTGTGTTCCTGTCTTGCTAGTTGTTTGGCCTAGGGTGTCCAGCACCGTAGCTTGCTGGTCGGTGAGTGGAGCTGTGTCTTAGCGTTGAGATGGAGATCTCTGGGAGAGCTTTCGCCGTCTGATAGTACGTGGAGTGGAGCCGGGAGGTCTCTGGTGGACCAGTGTCCTGAAGTCGGCTCTCCCACCTCAGAGGCACAGGCGTGACACCTGGCGGAAGCCCCTAGACCCTGCCAGCCACGCGGCTGAAGGCCAGGAGCACCGTGCCCCGACCTGGGCGGCGGGGGGGCGGGGTCGGGGGGGGGGAGCGGTGCGTCTGGGAGGGGCGGGGGATAGACAGCCAGGCGGAAATCTCAGTGGAAATCTAAAGGCTCACGAGATTGGCAAGGGTCTGGGGGCGTGGACTCGGAGCGCGCCTCAGCGCCCGGGTAGAGGAGGCAGCCGCGGCACGAGGGTCCTGAAGTCCCGCGGCCGAGCCTGGGCGGGCGCCATTCCTGGGCGAGTTCTCTGAGGAGCGCCCCTGGCTCCTGCCAAAGGGGGCGGGGAGCTCGGCGAGCGGCCCGCGTCTGCGGCTTCCTCTCCACGCCCGAGCCTCCGCGCGGCGAGCACAGGGCGCCCGGAGTCTTAGCGCGCCTCTGCGCCGGGATAGATAGAGAAGGTAGCCGCGGCGGGTCGGTCCTGAATTCCCGCGGCGCTCCCTCCCTGGCGGCGAGTAACGGTCCTGAAGTCTCGAGGCGGCCGAGCCTGGCCGGGCGCCATCCCTGGGCGTGTTCTCTGAGGAGTGCCCGTGGCTCCTGCAAAAGGGAGCGGGGAGCTCGGCGAGCGGCCCGCGTCTGCGGCTTCCACTCCACGCCCCAGCCTCCGCGCAGCGAGCAGAGGACGCGCCCCGCAGCCCGTTCCCCGCGCCGCGGCGCGCCTGGCCTCCCGGCCTAGCCCAGGTAACTTTTCTGCTTCCTGAGTCCTTTTCAGCATGATCCAGTCATCTTTGATGTTTAACTTCTGATATGACAGGATGTTCCAGAATCATACTGTAATTTTCTGCTCCAATCCTAGAGTCAGCTGTATCTCCGAAAAGAGCTGGCAAAGATTATTTTTAATGGCTGCATCTTCTGGATGTACCAGTTCTTATTTAGCCAGTCCACTATCTGGAGGGAAAGAGTTTAGAAAGTTTCTGTAACTCTTCTGTAGTATAAATTAAATACTGAGGTGTTTTATAGAAATAGTATATATAAGTGAGTGATGATGCCCTTATAATTGTTTTCTCTATTATTTAATATTTTTTAAAAGCCTAGGCAGTTGACCCAGCTAGGGCGTGACGCATAAACTGGTGTGCGTCATTCACCTGTTAGAGATGTCTGCTTCTAGAGAGGGGCTTGCAAACAATGAATTAAAAGGTGGTAGCTTGCTGGGTAGAGTAATCTTGGTTGTAGGTTTTTCTCCTGAATCACTTTAACTATGTCCTGCCACTCCCTTCTGGCTTGCAGAATTTCTGCTGAAAGATGAGCTGTTCAGCTTATGGGGATTCCCTTGTGTGTTATTTATTGTTTTTCCCTTGCTGCTTTTAATATATTTTCTGTGTATTTAATTTTTGATAGTTTGATTAATATGTGTCTTGGCGTGTTTCTCCTTGGATTCATCCTGTATGCGACTGTCTGCGCTTCCTGGCCTTGATTAACTATTTCCTTTCCCATATTAGGGAAGTTTCCAGCTATAATCTCTTCGGATATTTTCTCCGTCCCTTTCTTTTGCTCTTCCTCTTCCGGGACCCCTATAATTCGAATGTTGGGGCGTTTAATGTTGTCCCAGAGGTCTCTGAGACTGTCCTCGATTCTTTTCATTCTTTTTTCTTTATTCTGCTCTGCAGTCGTTATTTCCATTATTTCATCTTCCGGGTCACTTATCTGTTCTTCTGCCTCAGGTATTCTGCCGTTGATTCCTTCTAGAGAATTTTTAATTTCGTCTATTGTGGTGTTCCTCAGTGTTTGTTTGCTCTTTAGTTCTTCTGGGTCCTCGTTAAACGTTTCTTGTATTTTCTCCATCCTATTTCCAAGATTTTGGATCATCTTTACTCTCATTACTGTGAATTCTTTTTCAGGGAGACTGCCTATTTCCTCTTCGTTTGTTTGGTGTGGTGGGTTTTTACCTTGCTCCTTCATCTGCTGTGTGTTTCTCTGTGTTTTCATTTTGCTAAACTTACTGTGTTTGCGGGTCTGCTTTCCACAGACTGCAGGTTCGGAGCTCCCTTTGTTTTTGGTGTCTGCCCCCAGTGGCTAAGGTTGGTTCAGTGGGTCGTGTAGGCTTCCTGGTGGAGGGGACTCGTCGTGCCTGTGTTCTGCTGGATGAGGCTTGAATCTTGTCTTGCTGGTGGGCAGGACCGCATCTGCTGTTGTGTTTGGGGGGTGCCTGTGACCTTATTATGATTTTAGGCAGCCTCTCTGCTAATGGGTGGGGTTGTGTTCCTGTCTTGCTAGTTGTTTGGCCTAGGGTGTCCAGCACCGTAGCTTGCTGGTCGGTGAGTGGAGCTGTGTCTTAGCGTTGAGATGGAGATCTCTGGGAGAGCTTTCGCCGTCTGATAGTACGTGGAGTGGAGCCGGGAGGTCTCTGGTGGACCAGTGTCCTGAAGTCGGCTCTCCCACCTCAGAGGCACAGGCGTGACACCTGGCGGAAGCCCCTAGACCCTGCCAGCCACGCGGCTGAAGGCCAGGAGCACCGTGCCCCGACCTGGGCGGCGGGGGGGCGGGGTCGGGGGGGGAGCGGTGCGTCTGGGAGGGGCGGGGGATAGACAGCCAGGCGGAAATCTCAGTGGAAATCTAAAGGCTCACGAGATTGGCAAGGGTCTGGGGGCGTGGACTCGGAGCGCGCCTCAGCGCCCGGGTAGAGGAGGCAGCCGCGGCACGAGGGTCCTGAAGTCCCGCGGCCGAGCCTGGGCGGGCGCCATTCCTGGGCGAGTTCTCTGAGGAGCGCCCCTGGCTCCTGCCAAAGGGGGCGGGGAGCTCGGCGAGCGGCCCGCGTCTGCGGCTTCCTCTCCACGCCCGAGCCTCCGCGCGGCGAGCACAGGGCGCCCGGAGTCTTAGCGCGCCTCTGCGCCGGGATAGATAGAGAAGGTAGCCGCGGCGGGTCGGTCCTGAATTCCCGCGGCGCTCCCTCCCTGGCGGCGAGTAACGGTCCTGAAGTCTCGAGGCGGCCGAGCCTGGCCGGGCGCCATCCCTGGGCGTGTTCTCTGAGGAGTGCCCGTGGCTCCTGCAAAAGGGAGCGGGGAGCTCGGCGAGCGGCCCGCGTCTGCGGCTTCCACTCCACGCCCCAGCCTCCGCGCAGCGAGCAGAGGACGCGCCCCGCAGCCCGTTCCCCGCGCCGCGGCGCGCCTGGCCTCCCGGCCTAGCCCAGGTAACTTTTCTGCTTCCTGAGTCCTTTTCAGCATGATCCAGTCATCTTTGATGTTTAACTTCTGATATGACAGGATGTTCCAGAATCATACTGTAATTTTCTGCTCCAATCCTAGAGTCAGCTGTATCTCCGAAAAGAGCTGGCAAAGATTATTTTTAATGGCTGCATCTTCTGGATGTACCAGTTCTTATTTAGCCAGTCCACTATCTGGAGGGAAAGAGTTTAGAAAGTTTCTGTAACTCTTCTGTAGTATAAATTAAATACTGAGGTGTTTTATAGAAATAGTATATATAAGTGAGTGATGATGCCCTTATAATTGTTTTCTCTATTATTTAATATTTTTTAAAAGCCTAGGCAGTTGACCCAGCTAGGGCGTGACGCATAAACTGGTGTGCGTCATTCACCTGTTAGAGATGTCTGCTTCTAGAGAGGGGCTTGCAAACAATGAATTAAAAGGTGGTAGCTTGCTGGGTAGAGTAATCTTGGTTGTAGGTTTTTCTCCTGAATCACTTTAACTATGTCCTGCCACTCCCTTCTGGCTTGCAGAATTTCTGCTGAAAGATGAGCTGTTCAGCTTATGGGGATTCCCTTGTGTGTTATTTATTGTTTTTCCCTTGCTGCTTTTAATATATTTTCTGTGTATTTAATTTTTGATAGTTTGATTAATATGTGTCTTGGCGTGTTTCTCCTTGGATTCATCCTGTATGCGACTGTCTGCGCTTCCTGGCCTTGATTAACTATTTCCTTTCCCATATTAGGGAAGTTTCCAGCTATAATCTCTTCGGATATTTTCTCCGTCCCTTTCTTTTGCTCTTCCTCTTCCGGGACCCCTATAATTCGAATGTTGGGGCGTTTAATGTTGTCCCAGAGGTCTCTGAGACTGTCCTCGATTCTTTTCATTCTTTTTTCTTTATTCTGCTCTGCAGTCGTTATTTCCATTATTTCATCTTCCGGGTCACTTATCTGTTCTTCTGCCTCAGGTATTCTGCCGTTGATTCCTTCTAGAGAATTTTTAATTTCGTCTATTGTGGTGTTCCTCAGTGTTTGTTTGCTCTTTAGTTCTTCTGGGTCCTCGTTAAACGTTTCTTGTATTTTCTCCATCCTATTTCCAAGATTTTGGATCATCTTTACTCTCATTACTGTGAATTCTTTTTCAGGGAGACTGCCTATTTCCTCTTCGTTTGTTTGGTGTGGTGGGTTTTTACCTTGCTCCTTCATCTGCTGTGTGTTTCTCTGTGTTTTCATTTTGCTAAACTTACTGTGTTTGCGGGTCTGCTTTCCACAGACTGCAGGTTCGGAGCTCCCTTTGTTTTTGGTGTCTGCCCCCAGTGGCTAAGGTTGGTTCAGTGGGTCGTGTAGGCTTCCTGGTGGAGGGGACTCGTCGTGCCTGTGTTCTGCTGGATGAGGCTTGAATCTTGTCTTGCTGGTGGGCAGGACCGCATCTGCTGTTGTGTTTGGGGGGTGCCTGTGACCTTATTATGATTTTAGGCAGCCTCTCTGCTAATGGGTGGGGTTGTGTTCCTGTCTTGCTAGTTGTTTGGCCTAGGGTGTCCAGCACCGTAGCTTGCTGGTCGGTGAGTGGAGCTGTGTCTTAGCGTTGAGATGGAGATCTCTGGGAGAGCTTTCGCCGTCTGATAGTACGTGGAGTGGAGCCGGGAGGTCTCTGGTGGACCAGTGTCCTGAAGTCGGCTCTCCCACCTCAGAGGCACAGGCGTGACACCTGGCGGAAGCCCCTAGACCCTGCCAGCCACGCGGCTGAAGGCCAGGAGCACCGTGCCCCGACCTGGGCGGCGGGGGGGCGGGGTCGGGGGGGGGAGCGGTGCGTCTGGGAGGGGCGGGGGATAGACAGCCAGGCGGAAATCTCAGTGGAAATCTAAAGGCTCACGAGATTGGCAAGGGTCTGGGGGCGTGGACTCGGAGCGCGCCTCAGCGCCCGGGTAGAGGAGGCAGCCGCGGCACGAGGGTCCTGAAGTCCCGCGGCCGAGCCTGGGCGGGCGCCATTCCTGGGCGAGTTCTCTGAGGAGCGCCCCTGGCTCCTGCCAAAGGGGGCGGGGAGCTCGGCGAGCGGCCCGCGTCTGCGGCTTCCTCTCCACGCCCGAGCCTCCGCGCGGCGAGCACAGGGCGCCCGGAGTCTTAGCGCGCCTCTGCGCCGGGATAGATAGAGAAGGTAGCCGCGGCGGGTCGGTCCTGAATTCCCGCGGCGCTCCCTCCCTGGCGGCGAGTAACGGTCCTGAAGTCTCGAGGCGGCCGAGCCTGGCCGGGCGCCATCCCTGGGCGTGTTCTCTGAGGAGTGCCCGTGGCTCCTGCAAAAGGGAGCGGGGAGCTCGGCGAGCGGCCCGCGTCTGCGGCTTCCACTCCACGCCCCAGCCTCCGCGCAGCGAGCAGAGGACGCGCCCCGCAGCCCGTTCCCCGCGCCGCGGCGCGCCTGGCCTCCCGGCCTAGCCCAGGTAACTTTTCTGCTTCCTGAGTCCTTTTCAGCATGATCCAGTCATCTTTGATGTTTAACTTCTGATATGACAGGATGTTCCAGAATCATACTGTAATTTTCTGCTCCAATCCTAGAGTCAGCTGTATCTCCGAAAAGAGCTGGCAAAGATTATTTTTAATGGCTGCATCTTCTGGATGTACCAGTTCTTATTTAGCCAGTCCACTATCTGGAGGGAAAGAGTTTAGAAAGTTTCTGTAACTCTTCTGTAGTATAAATTAAATACTGAGGTGTTTTATAGAAATAGTATATATAAGTGAGTGATGATGCCCTTATAATTGTTTTCTCTATTATTTAATATTTTTTAAAAGCCTAGGCAGTTGACCCAGCTAGGGCGTGACGCATAAACTGGTGTGCGTCATTCACCTGTTAGAGATGTCTGCTTCTAGAGAGGGGCTTGCAAACAATGAATTAAAAGGTGGTAGCTTGCTGGGTAGAGTAATCTTGGTTGTAGGTTTTTCTCCTGAATCACTTTAACTATGTCCTGCCACTCCCTTCTGGCTTGCAGAATTTCTGCTGAAAGATGAGCTGTTCAGCTTATGGGGATTCCCTTGTGTGTTATTTATTGTTTTTCCCTTGCTGCTTTTAATATATTTTCTGTGTATTTAATTTTTGATAGTTTGATTAATATGTGTCTTGGCGTGTTTCTCCTTGGATTCATCCTGTATGCGACTGTCTGCGCTTCCTGGCCTTGATTAACTATTTCCTTTCCCATATTAGGGAAGTTTCCAGCTATAATCTCTTCGGATATTTTCTCCGTCCCTTTCTTTTGCTCTTCCTCTTCCGGGACCCCTATAATTCGAATGTTGGGGCGTTTAATGTTGTCCCAGAGGTCTCTGAGACTGTCCTCGATTCTTTTCATTCTTTTTTCTTTATTCTGCTCTGCAGTCGTTATTTCCATTATTTCATCTTCCGGGTCACTTATCTGTTCTTCTGCCTCAGGTATTCTGCCGTTGATTCCTTCTAGAGAATTTTTAATTTCGTCTATTGTGGTGTTCCTCAGTGTTTGTTTGCTCTTTAGTTCTTCTGGGTCCTCGTTAAACGTTTCTTGTATTTTCTCCATCCTATTTCCAAGATTTTGGATCATCTTTACTCTCATTACTGTGAATTCTTTTTCAGGGAGACTGCCTATTTCCTCTTCGTTTGTTTGGTGTGGTGGGTTTTTACCTTGCTCCTTCATCTGCTGTGTGTTTCTCTGTGTTTTCATTTTGCTAAACTTACTGTGTTTGCGGGTCTGCTTTCCACAGACTGCAGGTTCGGAGCTCCCTTTGTTTTTGGTGTCTGCCCCCAGTGGCTAAGGTTGGTTCAGTGGGTCGTGTAGGCTTCCTGGTGGAGGGGACTCGTCGTGCCTGTGTTCTGCTGGATGAGGCTTGAATCTTGTCTTGCTGGTGGGCAGGACCGCATCTGCTGTTGTGTTTTGGGGGTGCCTGTGACCTTATTATGATTTTAGGCAGCCTCTCTGCTAATGGGTGGGGTTGTGTTCCTGTCTTGCTAGTTGTTTGGCCTAGGGTGTCCAGCACCGTAGCTTGCTGGTCGGTGAGTGGAGCTGTGTCTTAGCGTTGAGATGGAGATCTCTGGGAGAGCTTTCGCCGTCTGATAGTACGTGGAGTGGAGCCGGGAGGTCTCTGGTGGACCAGTGTCCTGAAGTCGGCTCTCCCACCTCAGAGGCACAGGCGTGACACCTGGCGGAAGCCCCTAGACCCTGCCAGCCACGCGGCTGAAGGCCAGGAGCACCGTGCCCCGACCTGGGCGGCGGGGGGGCGGGGTCGGGGGGGGGAGCGGTGCGTCTGGGAGGGGCGGGGGATAGACAGCCAGGCGGAAATCTCAGTGGAAATCTAAAGGCTCACGAGATTGGCAAGGGTCTGGGGGCGTGGACTCGGAGCGCGCCTCAGCGCCCGGGTAGAGGAGGCAGCCGCGGCACGAGGGTCCTGAAGTCCCGCGGCCGAGCCTGGGCGGGCGCCATTCCCGGGCGAGTTCTCTGAGGAGCGCCCCTGGCTCCTGCCAAAGGGGGCGGGGAGCTCGGCGAGCGGCCCGCGTCTGCGGCTTCCTCTCCACGCCCGAGCCTCCGCGCGGCGAGCACAGGGCGCCCGGAGTCTTAGCGCGCCTCTGCGCCGGGATAGATAGAGAAGGTAGCCGCGGCGGGTCGGTCCTGAATTCCCGCGGCGCTCCCTCCCTGGCGGCGAGTAACGGTCCTGAAGTCTCGAGGCGGCCGAGCCTGGCCGGGCGCCATCCCTGGGCGTGTTCTCTGAGGAGTGCCCGTGGCTCCTGCAAAAGGGAGCGGGGAGCTCGGCGAGCGGCCCGCGTCTGCGGCTTCCACTCCACGCCCCAGCCTCCGCGCAGCGAGCAGAGGACGCGCCCCGCAGCCCGTTCCCCGCGCCGCGGCGCGCCTGGCCTCCCGGCCTAGCCCAGGTAACTTTTCTGCTTCCTGAGTCCTTTTCAGCATGATCCAGTCATCTTCGATGTTTAACTTCTGATATGACAGGATGTTCCAGAATCATACTGTAATTTTCTGCTCCAATCCTAGAGTCAGCTGTATCTCCGAAAAGAGCTGGCAAAGATTATTTTTAATGGCTGCATCTTCTGGATGTACCAGTTCTTATTTAGCCAGTCCACTATCTGGAGGGAAAGAGTTTAGAAAGTTTCTGTAACTCTTCTGTAGTATAAATTAAATACTGAGGTGTTTTATAGAAATAGTATATATAAGTGAGTGATGATGCCCTTATAATTGTTTTCTCTATTATTTAATATTTTTTAAAAGCCTAGGCAGTTGACCCAGCTAGGGCGTGACGCATAAACTGGTGTGCGTCATTCACCTGTTAGAGATGTCTGCTTCTAGAGAGGGGCTTGCAAACAATGAATTAAAAGGTGGTAGCTTGCTGGGTAGAGTAATCTTGGTTGTAGGTTTTTCTCCTGAATCACTTTAACTATGTCCTGCCACTCCCTTCTGGCTTGCAGAATTTCTGCTGAAAGATGAGCTGTTCAGCTTATGGGGATTCCCTTGTGTGTTATTTATTGTTTTTCCCTTGCTGCTTTTAATATATTTTCTGTGTATTTAATTTTTGATAGTTTGATTAATATGTGTCTTGGCGTGTTTCTCCTTGGATTCATCCTGTATGCGACCGTCTGCGCTTCCTGGCCTTGATTAACTATTTCCTTTCCCATATTAGGGAAGTTTCCAGCTATAATCTCTTCGGATATTTTCTCCGTCCCTTTCTTTTGCTCTTCCTCTTCCGGGACCCCTATAATTCGAATGTTGGGGCGTTTAATGTTGTCCCAGAGGTCTCTGAGACTGTCCTCGATTCTTTTCATTCTTTTTTCTTTATTCTGCTCTGCAGTCGTTATTTCCATTATTTCATCTTCCGGGTCACTTATCTGTTCTTCTGCCTCAGGTATTCTGCCGTTGATTCCTTCTAGAGAATTTTTAATTTCGTCTATTGTGGTGTTCCTCAGTGTTTGTTTGCTCTTTAGTTCTTCTGGGTCCTCGTTAAACGTTTCTTGTATTTTCTCCATCCTATTTCCAAGATTTTGGATCATCTTTACTCTCATTACTGTGAATTCTTTTTCAGGGAGACTGCCTATTTCCTCTTCGTTTGTTTGGTGTGGTGGGTTTTTACCTTGCTCCTTCATCTGCTGTGTGTTTCTCTGTGTTTTCATTTTGCTAAACTTACTGTGTTTGCGGGTCTGCTTTCCACAGACTGCAGGTTCGGAGCTCCCTTTGTTTTTGGTGTCTGCCCCCAGTGGCTAAGGTTGGTTCAGTGGGTCGTGTAGGCTTCCTGGTGGAGGGGACTCGTCGTGCCTGTGTTCTGCTGGATGAGGCTTGAATCTTGTCTTGCTGGTGGGCAGGACCGCATCTGCTGTTGTGTTTGGGGGGTGCCTGTGACCTTATTATGATTTTAGGCAGCCTCTCTGCTAATGGGTGGGGTTGTGTTCCTGTCTTGCTAGTTGTTTGGCCTAGGGTGTCCAGCACCGTAGCTTGCTGGTCGGTGAGTGGAGCTGTGTCTTAGCGTTGAGATGGAGATCTCTGGGAGAGCTTTCGCCGTCTGATAGTACGTGGAGTGGAGCCGGGAGGTCTCTGGTGGACCAGTGTCCTGAAGTCGGCTCTCCCACCTCAGAGGCACAGGCGTGACACCTGGCGGAAGCCCCTAGACCCTGCCAGCCACGCGGCTGAAGGCCAGGAGCACCGTGCCCCGACCTGGGCGGCGGGGGGGCGGGGTCGGGGGGGGGGAGCGGTGCGTCTGGGAGGGGCGGGGGATAGACAGCCAGGCGGAAATCTCAGTGGAAATCTAAAGGCTCACGAGATTGGCAAGGGTCTGGGGGCGTGGACTCGGAGCGCGCCTCAGCGCCCGGGTAGAGGAGGCAGCCGCGGCACGAGGGTCCTGAAGTCCCGCGGCCGAGCCTGGGCGGGCGCCATTCCTGGGCGAGTTCTCTGAGGAGCGCCCCTGGCTCCTGCCAAAGGGGGCGGGGAGCTCGGCGAGCGGCCCGCGTCTGCGGCTTCCTCTCCACGCCCGAGCCTCCGCGCGGCGAGCACAGGGCGCCCGGAGTCTTAGCGCGCCTCTGCGCCGGGATAGATAGAGAAGGTAGCCGCGGCGGGTCGGTCCTGAATTCCCGCGGCGCTCCCTCCCTGGCGGCGAGTAACGGTCCTGAAGTCTCGAGGCGGCCGAGCCTGGCCGGGCGCCATCCCTGGGCGTGTTCTCTGAGGAGTGCCCGTGGCTCCTGCAAAAGGGAGCGGGGAGCTCGGCGAGCGGCCCGCGTCTGCGGCTTCCACTCCACGCCCCAGCCTCCGCGCAGCGAGCAGAGGACGCGCCCCGCAGCCCGTTCCCCGCGCCGCGGCGCGCCTGGCCTCCCGGCCTAGCCCAGGTAACTTTTCTGCTTCCTGAGTCCTTTTCAGCATGATCCAGTCATCTTTGATGTTTAACTTCTGATATGACAGGATGTTCCAGAATCATACTGTAATTTTCTGCTCCAATCCTAGAGTCAGCTGTATCTCCGAAAAGAGCTGGCAAAGATTATTTTTAATGGCTGCATCTTCTGGATGTACCAGTTCTTATTTAGCCAGTCCACTATCTGGAGGGAAAGAGTTTAGAAAGTTTCTGTAACTCTTCTGTAGTATAAATTAAATACTGAGGTGTTTTATAGAAATAGTATATATAAGTGAGTGATGATGCCCTTATAATTGTTTTCTCTATTATTTAATATTTTTTAAAAGCCTAGGCAGTTGACCCAGCTAGGGCGTGACGCATAAACTGGTGTGCGTCATTCACCTGTTAGAGATGTCTGCTTCTAGAGAGGGGCTTGCAAACAATGAATTAAAAGGTGGTAGCTTGCTGGGTAGAGTAATCTTGGTTGTAGGTTTTTCTCCTGAATCACTTTAACTATGTCCTGCCACTCCCTTCTGGCTTGCAGAATTTCTGCTGAAAGATGAGCTGTTCAGCTTATGGGGATTCCCTTGTGTGTTATTTATTGTTTTTCCCTTGCTGCTTTTAATATATTTTCTGTGTATTTAATTTTTGATAGTTTGATTAATATGTGTCTTGGCGTGTTTCTCCTTGGATTCATCCTGTATGCGACTGTCTGCGCTTCCTGGCCTTGATTAACTATTTCCTTTCCCATATTAGGGAAGTTTCCAGCTATAATCTCTTCGGATATTTTCTCCGTCCCTTTCTTTTGCTCTTCCTCTTCCGGGACCCCTATAATTCGAATGTTGGGGCGTTTAATGTTGTCCCAGAGGTCTCTGAGACTGTCCTCGATTCTTTTCATTCTTTTTTCTTTATTCTGCTCTGCAGTCGTTATTTCCATTATTTCATCTTCCGGGTCACTTATCTGTTCTTCTGCCTCAGGTATTCTGCCGTTGATTCCTTCTAGAGAATTTTTAATTTCGTCTATTGTGGTGTTCCTCAGTGTTTGTTTGCTCTTTAGTTCTTCTGGGTCCTCGTTAAACGTTTCTTGTATTTTCTCCATCCTATTTCCAAGATTTTGGATCATCTTTACTCTCATTACTGTGAATTCTTTTTCAGGGAGACTGCCTATTTCCTCTTCGTTTGTTTGGTGTGGTGGGTTTTTACCTTGCTCCTTCATCTGCTGTGTGTTTCTCTGTGTTTTCATTTTGCTAAACTTACTGTGTTTGCGGGTCTGCTTTCCACAGACTGCAGGTTCGGAGCTCCCTTTGTTTTTGGTGTCTGCCCCCAGTGGCTAAGGTTGGTTCAGTGGGTCGTGTAGGCTTCCTGGTGGAGGGGACTCGTCGTGCCTGTGTTCTGCTGGATGAGGCTTGAATCTTGTCTTGCTGGTGGGCAGGACCGCATCTGCTGTTGTGTTTGGGGGGTGCCTGTGACCTTATTATGATTTTAGGCAGCCTCTCTGCTAATGGGTGGGGTTGTGTTCCTGTCTTGCTAGTTGTTTGGCCTAGGGTGTCCAGCACCGTAGCTTGCTGGTCGGTGAGTGGAGCTGTGTCTTAGCGTTGAGATGGAGATCTCTGGGAGAGCTTTCGCCGTCTGATAGTACGTGGAGTGGAGCCGGGAGGTCTCTGGTGGACCAGTGTCCTGAAGTCGGCTCTCCCACCTCAGAGGCACAGGCGTGACACCTGGCGGAAGCCCCTAGACCCTGCCAGCCACGCGGCTGAAGGCCAGGAGCACCGTGCCCCGACCTGGGCGGCGGGGGGGCGGGGTCGGGGGGGGGAGCGGTGCGTCTGGGAGGGGCGGGGGATAGACAGCCAGGCGGAAATCTCAGTGGAAATCTAAAGGCTCACGAGATTGGCAAGGGTCTGGGGGCGTGGACTCGGAGCGCGCCTCAGCGCCCGGGTAGAGGAGGCAGCCGCGGCACGAGGGTCCTGAAGTCCCGCGGCCGAGCCTGGGCGGGCGCCATTCCCGGGCGAGTTCTCTGAGGAGCGCCCCTGGCTCCTGCCAAAGGGGGCGGGGAGCTCGGCGAGCGGCCCGCGTCTGCGGCTTCCTCTCCACGCCCGAGCCTCCGCGCGGCGAGCACAGGGCGCCCGGAGTCTTAGCGCGCCTCTGCGCCGGGATAGATAGAGAAGGTAGCCGCGGCGGGTCGGTCCTGAATTCCCGCGGCGCTCCCTCCCTGGCGGCGAGTAACGGTCCTGAAGTCTCGAGGCGGCCGAGCCTGGCCGGGCGCCATCCCTGGGCGTGTTCTCTGAGGAGTGCCCGTGGCTCCTGCAAAAGGGAGCGGGGAGCTCGGCGAGCGGCCCGCGTCTGCGGCTTCCACTCCACGCCCCAGCCTCCGCGCAGCGAGCAGAGGACGCGCCCCGCAGCCCGTTCCCCGCGCCGCGGCGCGCCTGGCCTCCCGGCCTAGCCCAGGTAACTTTTCTGCTTCCTGAGTCCTTTTCAGCATGATCCAGTCATCTTCGATGTTTAACTTCTGATATGACAGGATGTTCCAGAATCATACTGTAATTTTCTGCTCCAATCCTAGAGTCAGCTGTATCTCCGAAAAGAGCTGGCAAAGATTATTTTTAATGGCTGCATCTTCTGGATGTACCAGTTCTTATTTAGCCAGTCCACTATCTGGAGGGAAAGAGTTTAGAAAGTTTCTGTAACTCTTCTGTAGTATAAATTAAATACTGAGGTGTTTTATAGAAATAGTATATATAAGTGAGTGATGATGCCCTTATAATTGTTTTCTCTATTATTTAATATTTTTTAAAAGCCTAGGCAGTTGACCCAGCTAGGGCGTGACGCATAAACTGGTGTGCGTCATTCACCTGTTAGAGATGTCTGCTTCTAGAGAGGGGCTTGCAAACAATGAATTAAAAGGTGGTAGCTTGCTGGGTAGAGTAATCTTGGTTGTAGGTTTTTCTCCTGAATCACTTTAACTATGTCCTGCCACTCCCTTCTGGCTTGCAGAATTTCTGCTGAAAGATGAGCTGTTCAGCTTATGGGGATTCCCTTGTGTGTTATTTATTGTTTTTCCCTTGCTGCTTTTAATATATTTTCTGTGTGTTTAATTTTTGATAGTTTGATTAATATGTGTCTTGGCGTGTTTCTCCTTGGATTCATCCTGTATGCGACCGTCTGCGCTTCCTGGCCTTGATTAACTATTTCCTTTCCCATATTAGGGAAGTTTCCAGCTATAATCTCTTCGGATATTTTCTCCGTCCCTTTCTTTTGCTCTTCCTCTTCCGGGACCCCTATAATTCGAATGTTGGGGCGTTTAATGTTGTCCCAGAGGTCTCTGAGACTGTCCTCGATTCTTTTCATTCTTTTTTCTTTATTCTGCTCTGCAGTCGTTATTTCCATTATTTCATCTTCCGGGTCACTTATCTGTTCTTCTGCCTCAGGTATTCTGCCGTTGATTCCGTCTAGAGAATTTTTAATTTCGTCTATTGTGGTGTTCCTCAGTGTTTGTTTGCTCTTTAGTTCTTCTGGGTCCTCGTTAAACGTTTCTTGTATTTTCTCCATCCTATTTCCAAGATTTTGGATCATCTTTACTCTCATTACTGTGAATTCTTTTTCAGGGAGACTGCCTATTTCCTCTTCGTTTGTTTGGTGTGGTGGGTTTTTACCTTGCTCCTTCATCTGCTGTGTGTTTCTCTGTGTTTTCATTTTGCTAAACTTACTGTGTTTGCGGGTCTGCTTTCCACAGACTGCAGGTTCGGAGCTCCCTTTGTTTTTGGTGTCTGCCCCCAGTGGCTAAGGTTGGTTCAGTGGGTCGTGTAGGCTTCCTGGTGGAGGGGACTCGTCGTGCCTGTGTTCTGCTGGATGAGGCTTGAATCTTGTCTTGCTGGTGGGCAGGACCGCATCTGCTGTTGTGTTTGGGGGGTGCCTGTGACCTTATTATGATTTTAGGCAGCCTCTCTGCTAATGGGTGGGGTTGTGTTCCTGTCTTGCTAGTTGTTTGGCCTAGGGTGTCCAGCACCGTAGCTTGCTGGTCGGTGAGTGGAGCTGTGTCTTAGCGTTGAGATGGAGATCTCTGGGAGAGCTTTCGCCGTCTGATAGTACGTGGAGTGGAGCCGGGAGGTCTCTGGTGGACCAGTGTCCTGAAGTCGGCTCTCCCACCTCAGAGGCACAGGCGTGACACCTGGCGGAAGCCCCTAGACCCTGCCAGCCACGCGGCTGAGGGCCAGGAGCACCGTGCCCCGACCTGGGCGGCGGGGGGGCGGGGTCGGGGGGGGGGCGGTGCGTCTGGGAGGGGCGGGGGATAGACAGCCAGGCGGAAATCTCAGTGGAAATCTAAAGGCTCACGAGATTGGCAAGGGTCTGGGGGCGTGGACTCGGAGCGCGCCTCAGCGCCCGGGTAGAGGAGGCAGCCGCGGCACGAGGGTCCTGAAGTCCCGCGGCCGAGCCTGGGCGGGCGCCATTCCCGGGCGAGTTCTCTGAGGAGCGCCCCTGGCTCCTGCCAAAGGGGGCGGGGAGCTCGGCGAGCGGCCCGCGTCTGCGGCTTCCTCTCCACGCCCGAGCCTCCGCGCGGCGAGCACAGGGCGCCCGGAGTCTTAGCGCGCCTCTGCGCCGGGATAGATAGAGAAGGTAGCCGCGGCGGGTCGGTCCTGAATTCCCGCGGCGCTCCCTCCCTGGCGGCGAGTAACGGTCCTGAAGTCTCGAGGCGGCCGAGCCTGGCCGGGCGCCATCCCTGGGCGTGTTCTCTGAGGAGTGCCCGTGGCTCCTGCAAAAGGGAGCGGGGAGCTCGGCGAGCGGCCCGCGTCTGCGGCTTCCACTCCACGCCCCAGCCTCCGCGCAGCGAGCAGAGGACGCGCCCCGCAGCCCGTTCCCCGCGCCGCGGCGCGCCTGGCCTCCCGGCCTAGCCCAGGTAACTTTTCTGCTTCCTGAGTCCTTTTCAGCATGATCCAGTCATCTTCGATGTTTAACTTCTGATATGACAGGATGTTCCAGAATCATACTGTAATTTTCTGCTCCAATCCTAGAGTCAGCTGTATCTCCGAAAAGAGCTGGCAAAGATTATTTTTAATGGCTGCATCTTCTGGATGTACCAGTTCTTATTTAGCCAGTCCACTATCTGGAGGGAAAGAGTTTAGAAAGTTTCTGTAACTCTTCTGTAGTATAAATTAAATACTGAGGTGTTTTATAGAAATAGTATATATAAGTGAGTGATGATGCCCTTATAATTGTTTTCTCTATTATTTAATATTTTTTAAAAGCCTAGGCAGTTGACCCAGCTAGGGCGTGACGCATAAACTGGTGTGCGTCATTCACCTGTTAGAGATGTCTGCTTCTAGAGAGGGGCTTGCAAACAATGAATTAAAAGGTGGTAGCTTGCTGGGTAGAGTAATCTTGGTTGTAGGTTTTTCTCCTGAATCACTTTAACTATGTCCTGCCACTCCCTTCTGGCTTGCAGAATTTCTGTTGAAAGATGAGCTGTTCAGCTTATGGGGATTCCCTTGTGTGTTATTTATTGTTTTTCCCTTGCTGCTTTTAATATATTTTCTGTGTGTTTAATTTTTGATAGTTTGATTAATATGTGTCTTGGCGTGTTTCTCCTTGGATTCATCCTGTATGCGACCGTCTGCGCTTCCTGGCCTTGATTAACTATTTCCTTTCCCATATTAGGGAAGTTTCCAGCTATAATCTCTTCGGATATTTTCTCCGTCCCTTTCTTTTGCTCTTCCTCTTCCGGGACCCCTATAATTCGAATGTTGGGGCGTTTAATGTTGTCCCAGAGGTCTCTGAGACTGTCCTCGATTCTTTTCATTCTTTTTTCTTTATTCTGCTCTGCAGTCGTTATTTCCATTATTTCATCTTCCGGGTCACTTATCTGTTCTTCTGCCTCAGGTATTCTGCCGTTGATTCCGTCTAGAGAATTTTTAATTTCGTCTATTGTGGTGTTCCTCAGTGTTTGTTTGCTCTTTAGTTCTTCTGGGTCCTCGTTAAACGTTTCTTGTATTTTCTCCATCCTATTTCCAAGATTTTGGATCATCTTTACTCTCATTACTGTGAATTCTTTTTCAGGGAGACTGCCTATTTCCTCTTCGTTTGTTTGGTGTGGTGGGTTTTTACCTTGCTCCTTCATCTGCTGTGTGTTTCTCTGTGTTTTCATTTTGCTAAACTTACTGTGTTTGCGGGTCTGCTTTCCACAGACTGCAGGTTCGGAGCTCCCTTTGTTTTTGGTGTCTGCCCCCAGTGGCTAAGGTTGGTTCAGTGGGTCGTGTAGGCTTCCTGGTGGAGGGGACTCGTCGTGCCTGTGTTCTGCTGGATGAGGCTTGAATCTTGTCTTGCTGGTGGGCAGGACCGCATCTGCTGTTGTGTTTGGGGGGTGCCTGTGACCTTATTATGATTTTAGGCAGCCTCTCTGCTAATGGGTGGGGTTGTGTTCCTGTCTTGCTAGTTGTTTGGCCTAGGGTGTCCAGCACCGTAGCTTGCTGGTCGGTGAGTGGAGCTGTGTCTTAGCGTTGAGATGGAGATCTCTGGGAGAGCTTTCGCCGTCTGATAGTACGTGGAGTGGAGCCGGGAGGTCTCTGGTGGACCAGTGTCCTGAAGTCGGCTCTCCCACCTCAGAGGCACAGGCGTGACACCTGGCGGAAGCCCCTAGACCCTGCCAGCCACGCGGCTGAGGGCCAGGAGCACCGTGCCCCGACCTGGGCGGCGGGGGGGCGGGGTCGGGGGGGGGGCGGTGCGTCTGGGAGGGGCGGGGGATAGACAGCCAGGCGGAAATCTCAGTGGAAATCTAAAGGCTCACGAGATTGGCAAGGGTCTGGGGGCGTGGACTCGGAGCGCGCCTCAGCGCCCGGGTAGAGGAGGCAGCCGCGGCACGAGGGTCCTGAAGTCCCGCGGCCGAGCCTGGGCGGGCGCCATTCCCGGGCGAGTTCTCTGAGGAGCGCCCCTGGCTCCTGCCAAAGGGGGCGGGGAGCTCGGCGAGCGGCCCGCGTCTGCGGCTTCCTCTCCACGCCCGAGCCTCCGCGCGGCGAGCACAGGGCGCCCGGAGTCTTAGCGCGCCTCTGCGCCGGGATAGATAGAGAAGGTAGCCGCGGCGGGTCGGTCCTGAATTCCCGCGGCGCTCCCTCCCTGGCGGCGAGTAACGGTCCTGAAGTCTCGAGGCGGCCGAGCCTGGCCGGGCGCCATCCCTGGGCGTGTTCTCTGAGGAGTGCCCGTGGCTCCTGCAAAAGGGAGCGGGGAGCTCGGCGAGCGGCCCGCGTCTGCGGCTTCCACTCCACGCCCCAGCCTCCGCGCAGCGAGCAGAGGACGCGCCCCGCAGCCCGTTCCCCGCGCCGCGGCGCGCCTGGCCTCCCGGCCTAGCCCAGGTAACTTTTCTGCTTCCTGAGTCCTTTTCAGCATGATCCAGTCATCTTCGATGTTTAACTTCTGATATGACAGGATGTTCCAGAATCATACTGTAATTTTCTGCTCCAATCCTAGAGTCAGCTGTATCTCCGAAAAGAGCTGGCAAAGATTATTTTTAATGGCTGCATCTTCTGGATGTACCAGTTCTTATTTAGCCAGTCCACTATCTGGAGGGAAAGAGTTTAGAAAGTTTCTGTAACTCTTCTGTAGTATAAATTAAATACTGAGGTGTTTTATAGAAATAGTATATATAAGTGAGTGATGATGCCCTTATAATTGTTTTCTCTATTATTTAATATTTTTTAAAAGCCTAGGCAGTTGACCCAGCTAGGGCGTGACGCATAAACTGGTGTGCGTCATTCACCTGTTAGAGATGTCTGCTTCTAGAGAGGGGCTTGCAAACAATGAATTAAAAGGTGGTAGCTTGCTGGGTAGAGTAATCTTGGTTGTAGGTTTTTCTCCTGAATCACTTTAACTATGTCCTGCCACTCCCTTCTGGCTTGCAGAATTTCTGCTGAAAGATGAGCTGTTCAGCTTATGGGGATTCCCTTGTGTGTTATTTATTGTTTTTCCCTTGCTGCTTTTAATATATTTTCTGTGTATTTAATTTTTGATAGTTTGATTAATATGTGTCTTGGCGTGTTTCTCCTTGGATTCATCCTGTATGCGACTGTCTGCGCTTCCTGGCCTTGATTAACTATTTCCTTTCCCATATTAGGGAAGTTTCCAGCTATAATCTCTTCGGATATTTTCTCCGTCCCTTTCTTTTGCTCTTCCTCTTCCGGGACCCCTATAATTCGAATGTTGGGGCGTTTAATGTTGTCCCAGAGGTCTCTGAGACTGTCCTCGATTCTTTTCATTCTTTTTTCTTTATTCTGCTCTGCAGTCGTTATTTCCATTATTTCATCTTCCGGGTCACTTATCTGTTCTTCTGCCTCAGGTATTCTGCCGTTGATTCCTTCTAGAGAATTTTTAATTTCGTCTATTGTGGTGTTCCTCAGTGTTTGTTTGCTCTTTAGTTCTTCTGGGTCCTCGTTAAACGTTTCTTGTATTTTCTCCATCCTATTTCCAAGATTTTGGATCATCTTTACTCTCATTACTGTGAATTCTTTTTCAGGGAGACTGCCTATTTCCTCTTCGTTTGTTTGGTGTGGTGGGTTTTTACCTTGCTCCTTCATCTGCTGTGTGTTTCTCTGTGTTTTCATTTTGCTAAACTTACTGTGTTTGCGGGTCTGCTTTCCACAGACTGCAGGTTCGGAGCTCCCTTTGTTTTTGGTGTCTGCCCCCAGTGGCTAAGGTTGGTTCAGTGGGTCGTGTAGGCTTCCTGGTGGAGGGGACTCGTCGTGCCTGTGTTCTGCTGGATGAGGCTTGAATCTTGTCTTGCTGGTGGGCAGGACCGCATCTGCTGTTGTGTTTTGGGGGTGCCTGTGACCTTATTATGATTTTAGGCAGCCTCTCTGCTAATGGGTGGGGTTGTGTTCCTGTCTTGCTAGTTGTTTGGCCTAGGGTGTCCAGCACCGTAGCTTGCTGGTCGGTGAGTGGAGCTGTGTCTTAGCGTTGAGATGGAGATCTCTGGGAGAGCTTTCGCCGTCTGATAGTACGTGGAGTGGAGCCGGGAGGTCTCTGGTGGACCAGTGTCCTGAAGTCGGCTCTCCCACCTCAGAGGCACAGGCGTGACACCTGGCGGAAGCCCCTAGACCCTGCCAGCCACGCGGCTGAAGGCCAGGAGCACCGTGCCCCGACCTGGGCGGCGGGGGGGCGGGGTCGGGGGGGGAGCGGTGCGTCTGGGAGGGGCGGGGGATAGACAGCCAGGCGGAAATCTCAGTGGAAATCTAAAGGCTCACGAGATTGGCAAGGGTCTGGGGGCGTGGACTCGGAGCGCGCCTCAGCGCCCGGGTAGAGGAGGCAGCCGCGGCACGAGGGTCCTGAAGTCCCGCGGCCGAGCCTGGGCGGGCGCCATTCCTGGGCGAGTTCTCTGAGGAGCGCCCCTGGCTCCTGCCAAAGGGGGCGGGGAGCTCGGCGAGCGGCCCGCGTCTGCGGCTTCCTCTCCACGCCCGAGCCTCCGCGCGGCGAGCACAGGGCGCCCGGAGTCTTAGCGCGCCTCTGCGCCGGGATAGATAGAGAAGGTAGCCGCGGCGGGTCGGTCCTGAATTCCCGCGGCGCTCCCTCCCTGGCGGCGAGTAACGGTCCTGAAGTCTCGAGGCGGCCGAGCCTGGCCGGGCGCCATCCCTGGGCGTGTTCTCTGAGGAGTGCCCGTGGCTCCTGCAAAAGGGAGCGGGGAGCTCGGCGAGCGGCCCGCGTCTGCGGCTTCCACTCCACGCCCCAGCCTCCGCGCAGCGAGCAGAGGACGCGCCCCGCAGCCCGTTCCCCGCGCCGCGGCGCGCCTGGCCTCCCGGCCTAGCCCAGGTAACTTTTCTGCTTCCTGAGTCCTTTTCAGCATGATCCAGTCATCTTTGATGTTTAACTTCTGATATGACAGGATGTTCCAGAATCATACTGTAATTTTCTGCTCCAATCCTAGAGTCAGCTGTATCTCCGAAAAGAGCTGGCAAAGATTATTTTTAATGGCTGCATCTTCTGGATGTACCAGTTCTTATTTAGCCAGTCCACTATCTGGAGGGAAAGAGTTTAGAAAGTTTCTGTAACTCTTCTGTAGTATAAATTAAATACTGAGGTGTTTTATAGAAATAGTATATATAAGTGAGTGATGATGCCCTTATAATTGTTTTCTCTATTATTTAATATTTTTTAAAAGCCTAGGCAGTTGACCCAGCTAGGGCGTGACGCATAAACTGGTGTGCGTCATTCACCTGTTAGAGATGTCTGCTTCTAGAGAGGGGCTTGCAAACAATGAATTAAAAGGTGGTAGCTTGCTGGGTAGAGTAATCTTGGTTGTAGGTTTTTCTCCTGAATCACTTTAACTATGTCCTGCCACTCCCTTCTGGCTTGCAGAATTTCTGCTGAAAGATGAGCTGTTCAGCTTATGGGGATTCCCTTGTGTGTTATTTATTGTTTTTCCCTTGCTGCTTTTAATATATTTTCTGTGTATTTAATTTTTGATAGTTTGATTAATATGTGTCTTGGCGTGTTTCTCCTTGGATTCATCCTGTATGCGACTGTCTGCGCTTCCTGGCCTTGATTAACTATTTCCTTTCCCATATTAGGGAAGTTTCCAGCTATAATCTCTTCGGATATTTTCTCCGTCCCTTTCTTTTGCTCTTCCTCTTCCGGGACCCCTATAATTCGAATGTTGGGGCGTTTAATGTTGTCCCAGAGGTCTCTGAGACTGTCCTCGATTCTTTTCATTCTTTTTTCTTTATTCTGCTCTGCAGTCGTTATTTCCATTATTTCATCTTCCGGGTCACTTATCTGTTCTTCTGCCTCAGGTATTCTGCCGTTGATTCCTTCTAGAGAATTTTTAATTTCGTCTATTGTGGTGTTCCTCAGTGTTTGTTTGCTCTTTAGTTCTTCTGGGTCCTCGTTAAACGTTTCTTGTATTTTCTCCATCCTATTTCCAAGATTTTGGATCATCTTTACTCTCATTACTGTGAATTCTTTTTCAGGGAGACTGCCTATTTCCTCTTCGTTTGTTTGGTGTGGTGGGTTTTTACCTTGCTCCTTCATCTGCTGTGTGTTTCTCTGTGTTTTCATTTTGCTAAACTTACTGTGTTTGCGGGTCTGCTTTCCACAGACTGCAGGTTCGGAGCTCCCTTTGTTTTTGGTGTCTGCCCCCAGTGGCTAAGGTTGGTTCAGTGGGTCGTGTAGGCTTCCTGGTGGAGGGGACTCGTCGTGCCTGTGTTCTGCTGGATGAGGCTTGAATCTTGTCTTGCTGGTGGGCAGGACCGCATCTGCTGTTGTGTTTGGGGGGTGCCTGTGACCTTATTATGATTTTAGGCAGCCTCTCTGCTAATGGGTGGGGTTGTGTTCCTGTCTTGCTAGTTGTTTGGCCTAGGGTGTCCAGCACCGTAGCTTGCTGGTCGGTGAGTGGAGCTGTGTCTTAGCGTTGAGATGGAGATCTCTGGGAGAGCTTTCGCCGTCTGATAGTACGTGGAGTGGAGCCGGGAGGTCTCTGGTGGACCAGTGTCCTGAAGTCGGCTCTCCCACCTCAGAGGCACAGGCGTGACACCTGGCGGAAGCCCCTAGACCCTGCCAGCCACGCGGCTGAAGGCCAGGAGCACCGTGCCCCGACCTGGGCGGCGGGGGGGCGGGGTCGGGGGGGGGAGCGGTGCGTCTGGGAGGGGCGGGGGATAGACAGCCAGGCGGAAATCTCAGTGGAAATCTAAAGGCTCACGAGATTGGCAAGGGTCTGGGGGCGTGGACTCGGAGCGCGCCTCAGCGCCCGGGTAGAGGAGGCAGCCGCGGCACGAGGGTCCTGAAGTCCCGCGGCCGAGCCTGGGCGGGCGCCATTCCCGGGCGAGTTCTCTGAGGAGCGCCCCTGGCTCCTGCCAAAGGGGGCGGGGAGCTCGGCGAGCGGCCCGCGTCTGCGGCTTCCTCTCCACGCCCGAGCCTCCGCGCGGCGAGCACAGGGCGCCCGGAGTCTTAGCGCGCCTCTGCGCCGGGATAGATAGAGAAGGTAGCCGCGGCGGGTCGGTCCTGAATTCCCGCGGCGCTCCCTCCCTGGCGGCGAGTAACGGTCCTGAAGTCTCGAGGCGGCCGAGCCTGGCCGGGCGCCATCCCTGGGCGTGTTCTCTGAGGAGTGCCCGTGGCTCCTGCAAAAGGGAGCGGGGAGCTCGGCGAGCGGCCCGCGTCTGCGGCTTCCACTCCACGCCCCAGCCTCCGCGCAGCGAGCAGAGGACGCGCCCCGCAGCCCGTTCCCCGCGCCGCGGCGCGCCTGGCCTCCCGGCCTAGCCCAGGTAACTTTTCTGCTTCCTGAGTCCTTTTCAGCATGATCCAGTCATCTTCGATGTTTAACTTCTGATATGACAGGATGTTCCAGAATCATACTGTAATTTTCTGCTCCAATCCTAGAGTCAGCTGTATCTCCGAAAAGAGCTGGCAAAGATTATTTTTAATGGCTGCATCTTCTGGATGTACCAGTTCTTATTTAGCCAGTCCACTATCTGGAGGGAAAGAGTTTAGAAAGTTTCTGTAACTCTTCTGTAGTATAAATTAAATACTGAGGTGTTTTATAGAAATAGTATATATAAGTGAGTGATGATGCCCTTATAATTGTTTTCTCTATTATTTAATATTTTTTAAAAGCCTAGGCAGTTGACCCAGCTAGGGCGTGACGCATAAACTGGTGTGCGTCATTCACCTGTTAGAGATGTCTGCTTCTAGAGAGGGGCTTGCAAACAATGAATTAAAAGGTGGTAGCTTGCTGGGTAGAGTAATCTTGGTTGTAGGTTTTTCTCCTGAATCACTTTAACTATGTCCTGCCACTCCCTTCTGGCTTGCAGAATTTCTGCTGAAAGATGAGCTGTTCAGCTTATGGGGATTCCCTTGTGTGTTATTTATTGTTTTTCCCTTGCTGCTTTTAATATATTTTCTGTGTGTTTAATTTTTGATAGTTTGATTAATATGTGTCTTGGCGTGTTTCTCCTTGGATTCATCCTGTATGCGACCGTCTGCGCTTCCTGGCCTTGATTAACTATTTCCTTTCCCATATTAGGGAAGTTTCCAGCTATAATCTCTTCGGATATTTTCTCCGTCCCTTTCTTTTGCTCTTCCTCTTCCGGGACCCCTATAATTCGAATGTTGGGGCGTTTAATGTTGTCCCAGAGGTCTCTGAGACTGTCCTCGATTCTTTTCATTCTTTTTTCTTTATTCTGCTCTGCAGTCGTTATTTCCATTATTTCATCTTCCGGGTCACTTATCTGTTCTTCTGCCTCAGGTATTCTGCCGTTGATTCCGTCTAGAGAATTTTTAATTTCGTCTATTGTGGTGTTCCTCAGTGTTTGTTTGCTCTTTAGTTCTTCTGGGTCCTCGTTAAACGTTTCTTGTATTTTCTCCATCCTATTTCCAAGATTTTGGATCATCTTTACTCTCATTACTGTGAATTCTTTTTCAGGGAGACTGCCTATTTCCTCTTCGTTTGTTTGGTGTGGTGGGTTTTTACCTTGCTCCTTCATCTGCTGTGTGTTTCTCTGTGTTTTCATTTTGCTAAACTTACTGTGTTTGCGGGTCTGCTTTCCACAGACTGCAGGTTCGGAGCTCCCTTTGTTTTTGGTGTCTGCCCCCAGTGGCTAAGGTTGGTTCAGTGGGTCGTGTAGGCTTCCTGGTGGAGGGGACTCGTCGTGCCTGTGTTCTGCTGGATGAGGCTTGAATCTTGTCTTGCTGGTGGGCAGGACCGCATCTGCTGTTGTGTTTGGGGGGTGCCTGTGACCTTATTATGATTTTAGGCAGCCTCTCTGCTAATGGGTGGGGTTGTGTTCCTGTCTTGCTAGTTGTTTGGCCTAGGGTGTCCAGCACCGTAGCTTGCTGGTCGGTGAGTGGAGCTGTGTCTTAGCGTTGAGATGGAGATCTCTGGGAGAGCTTTCGCCGTCTGATAGTACGTGGAGTGGAGCCGGGAGGTCTCTGGTGGACCAGTGTCCTGAAGTCGGCTCTCCCACCTCAGAGGCACAGGCGTGACACCTGGCGGAAGCCCCTAGACCCTGCCAGCCACGCGGCTGAGGGCCAGGAGCACCGTGCCCCGACCTGGGCGGCGGGGGGGCGGGGTCGGGGGGGGGGCGGTGCGTCTGGGAGGGGCGGGGGATAGACAGCCAGGCGGAAATCTCAGTGGAAATCTAAAGGCTCACGAGATTGGCAAGGGTCTGGGGGCGTGGACTCGGAGCGCGCCTCAGCGCCCGGGTAGAGGAGGCAGCCGCGGCACGAGGGTCCTGAAGTCCCGCGGCCGAGCCTGGGCGGGCGCCATTCCCGGGCGAGTTCTCTGAGGAGCGCCCCTGGCTCCTGCCAAAGGGGGCGGGGAGCTCGGCGAGCGGCCCGCGTCTGCGGCTTCCTCTCCACGCCCGAGCCTCCGCGCGGCGAGCACAGGGCGCCCGGAGTCTTAGCGCGCCTCTGCGCCGGGATAGATAGAGAAGGTAGCCGCGGCGGGTCGGTCCTGAATTCCCGCGGCGCTCCCTCCCTGGCGGCGAGTAACGGTCCTGAAGTCTCGAGGCGGCCGAGCCTGGCCGGGCGCCATCCCTGGGCGTGTTCTCTGAGGAGTGCCCGTGGCTCCTGCAAAAGGGAGCGGGGAGCTCGGCGAGCGGCCCGCGTCTGCGGCTTCCACTCCACGCCCCAGCCTCCGCGCAGCGAGCAGAGGACGCGCCCCGCAGCCCGTTCCCCGCGCCGCGGCGCGCCTGGCCTCCCGGCCTAGCCCAGGTAACTTTTCTGCTTCCTGAGTCCTTTTCAGCATGATCCAGTCATCTTCGATGTTTAACTTCTGATATGACAGGATGTTCCAGAATCATACTGTAATTTTCTGCTCCAATCCTAGAGTCAGCTGTATCTCCGAAAAGAGCTGGCAAAGATTATTTTTAATGGCTGCATCTTCTGGATGTACCAGTTCTTATTTAGCCAGTCCACTATCTGGAGGGAAAGAGTTTAGAAAGTTTCTGTAACTCTTCTGTAGTATAAATTAAATACTGAGGTGTTTTATAGAAATAGTATATATAAGTGAGTGATGATGCCCTTATAATTGTTTTCTCTATTATTTAATATTTTTTAAAAGCCTAGGCAGTTGACCCAGCTAGGGCGTGACGCATAAACTGGTGTGCGTCATTCACCTGTTAGAGATGTCTGCTTCTAGAGAGGGGCTTGCAAACAATGAATTAAAAGGTGGTAGCTTGCTGGGTAGAGTAATCTTGGTTGTAGGTTTTTCTCCTGAATCACTTTAACTATGTCCTGCCACTCCCTTCTGGCTTGCAGAATTTCTGCTGAAAGATGAGCTGTTCAGCTTATGGGGATTCCCTTGTGTGTTATTTATTGTTTTTCCCTTGCTGCTTTTAATATATTTTCTGTGTGTTTAATTTTTGATAGTTTGATTAATATGTGTCTTGGCGTGTTTCTCCTTGGATTCATCCTGTATGCGACCGTCTGCGCTTCCTGGCCTTGATTAACTATTTCCTTTCCCATATTAGGGAAGTTTCCAGCTATAATCTCTTCGGATATTTTCTCCGTCCCTTTCTTTTGCTCTTCCTCTTCCGGGACCCCTATAATTCGAATGTTGGGGCGTTTAATGTTGTCCCAGAGGTCTCTGAGACTGTCCTCGATTCTTTTCATTCTTTTTTCTTTATTCTGCTCTGCAGTCGTTATTTCCATTATTTCATCTTCCGGGTCACTTATCTGTTCTTCTGCCTCAGGTATTCTGCCGTTGATTCCGTCTAGAGAATTTTTAATTTCGTCTATTGTGGTGTTCCTCAGTGTTTGTTTGCTCTTTAGTTCTTCTGGGTCCTCGTTAAACGTTTCTTGTATTTTCTCCATCCTATTTCCAAGATTTTGGATCATCTTTACTCTCATTACTGTGAATTCTTTTTCAGGGAGACTGCCTATTTCCTCTTCGTTTGTTTGGTGTGGTGGGTTTTTACCTTGCTCCTTCATCTGCTGTGTGTTTCTCTGTGTTTTCATTTTGCTAAACTTACTGTGTTTGCGGGTCTGCTTTCCACAGACTGCAGGTTCGGAGCTCCCTTTGTTTTTGGTGTCTGCCCCCAGTGGCTAAGGTTGGTTCAGTGGGTCGTGTAGGCTTCCTGGTGGAGGGGACTCGTCGTGCCTGTGTTCTGCTGGATGAGGCTTGAATCTTGTCTTGCTGGTGGGCAGGACCGCATCTGCTGTTGTGTTTGGGGGGTGCCTGTGACCTTATTATGATTTTAGGCAGCCTCTCTGCTAATGGGTGGGGTTGTGTTCCTGTCTTGCTAGTTGTTTGGCCTAGGGTGTCCAGCACCGTAGCTTGCTGGTCGGTGAGTGGAGCTGTGTCTTAGCGTTGAGATGGAGATCTCTGGGAGAGCTTTCGCCGTCTGATAGTACGTGGAGTGGAGCCGGGAGGTCTCTGGTGGACCAGTGTCCTGAAGTCGGCTCTCCCACCTCAGAGGCACAGGCGTGACACCTGGCGGAAGCCCCTAGACCCTGCCAGCCACGCGGCTGAGGGCCAGGAGCACCGTGCCCCGACCTGGGCGGCGGGGGGGCGGGGTCGGGGGGGGGGCGGTGCGTCTGGGAGGGGCGGGGGATAGACAGCCAGGCGGAAATCTCAGTGGAAATCTAAAGGCTCACGAGATTGGCAAGGGTCTGGGGGCGTGGACTCGGAGCGCGCCTCAGCGCCCGGGTAGAGGAGGCAGCCGCGGCACGAGGGTCCTGAAGTCCCGCGGCCGAGCCTGGGCGGGCGCCATTCCCGGGCGAGTTCTCTGAGGAGCGCCCCTGGCTCCTGCCAAAGGGGGCGGGGAGCTCGGCGAGCGGCCCGCGTCTGCGGCTTCCTCTCCACGCCCGAGCCTCCGCGCGGCGAGCACAGGGCGCCCGGAGTCTTAGCGCGCCTCTGCGCCGGGATAGATAGAGAAGGTAGCCGCGGCGGGTCGGTCCTGAATTCCCGCGGCGCTCCCTCCCTGGCGGCGAGTAACGGTCCTGAAGTCTCGAGGCGGCCGAGCCTGGCCGGGCGCCATCCCTGGGCGTGTTCTCTGAGGAGTGCCCGTGGCTCCTGCAAAAGGGAGCGGGGAGCTCGGCGAGCGGCCCGCGTCTGCGGCTTCCACTCCACGCCCCAGCCTCCGCGCAGCGAGCAGAGGACGCGCCCCGCAGCCCGTTCCCCGCGCCGCGGCGCGCCTGGCCTCCCGGCCTAGCCCAGGTAACTTTTCTGCTTCCTGAGTCCTTTTCAGCATGATCCAGTCATCTTCGATGTTTAACTTCTGATATGACAGGATGTTCCAGAATCATACTGTAATTTTCTGCTCCAATCCTAGAGTCAGCTGTATCTCCGAAAAGAGCTGGCAAAGATTATTTTTAATGGCTGCATCTTCTGGATGTACCAGTTCTTATTTAGCCAGTCCACTATCTGGAGGGAAAGAGTTTAGAAAGTTTCTGTAACTCTTCTGTAGTATAAATTAAATACTGAGGTGTTTTATAGAAATAGTATATATAAGTGAGTGATGATGCCCTTATAATTGTTTTCTCTATTATTTAATATTTTTTAAAAGCCTAGGCAGTTGACCCAGCTAGGGCGTGACGCATAAACTGGTGTGCGTCATTCACCTGTTAGAGATGTCTGCTTCTAGAGAGGGGCTTGCAAACAATGAATTAAAAGGTGGTAGCTTGCTGGGTAGAGTAATCTTGGTTGTAGGTTTTTCTCCTGAATCACTTTAACTATGTCCTGCCACTCCCTTCTGGCTTGCAGAATTTCTGCTGAAAGATGAGCTGTTCAGCTTATGGGGATTCCCTTGTGTGTTATTTATTGTTTTTCCCTTGCTGCTTTTAATATATTTTCTGTGTGTTTAATTTTTGATAGTTTGATTAATATGTGTCTTGGCGTGTTTCTCCTTGGATTCATCCTGTATGCGACCGTCTGCGCTTCCTGGCCTTGATTAACTATTTCCTTTCCCATATTAGGGAAGTTTCCAGCTATAATCTCTTCGGATATTTTCTCCGTCCCTTTCTTTTGCTCTTCCTCTTCCGGGACCCCTATAATTCGAATGTTGGGGCGTTTAATGTTGTCCCAGAGGTCTCTGAGACTGTCCTCGATTCTTTTCATTCTTTTTTCTTTATTCTGCTCTGCAGTCGTTATTTCCATTATTTCATCTTCCGGGTCACTTATCTGTTCTTCTGCCTCAGGTATTCTGCCGTTGATTCCGTCTAGAGAATTTTTAATTTCGTCTATTGTGGTGTTCCTCAGTGTTTGTTTGCTCTTTAGTTCTTCTGGGTCCTCGTTAAACGTTTCTTGTATTTTCTCCATCCTATTTCCAAGATTTTGGATCATCTTTACTCTCATTACTGTGAATTCTTTTTCAGGGAGACTGCCTATTTCCTCTTCGTTTGTTTGGTGTGGTGGGTTTTTACCTTGCTCCTTCATCTGCTGTGTGTTTCTCTGTGTTTTCATTTTGCTAAACTTACTGTGTTTGCGGGTCTGCTTTCCACAGACTGCAGGTTCGGAGCTCCCTTTGTTTTTGGTGTCTGCCCCCAGTGGCTAAGGTTGGTTCAGTGGGTCGTGTAGGCTTCCTGGTGGAGGGGACTCGTCGTGCCTGTGTTCTGCTGGATGAGGCTTGAATCTTGTCTTGCTGGTGGGCAGGACCGCATCTGCTGTTGTGTTTGGGGGGTGCCTGTGACCTTATTATGATTTTAGGCAGCCTCTCTGCTAATGGGTGGGGTTGTGTTCCTGTCTTGCTAGTTGTTTGGCCTAGGGTGTCCAGCACCGTAGCTTGCTGGTCGGTGAGTGGAGCTGTGTCTTAGCGTTGAGATGGAGATCTCTGGGAGAGCTTTCGCCGTCTGATAGTACGTGGAGTGGAGCCGGGAGGTCTCTGGTGGACCAGTGTCCTGAAGTCGGCTCTCCCACCTCAGAGGCACAGGCGTGACACCTGGCGGAAGCCCCTAGACCCTGCCAGCCACGCGGCTGAGGGCCAGGAGCACCGTGCCCCGACCTGGGCGGCGGGGGGGCGGGGTCGGGGGGGGGGCGGTGCGTCTGGGAGGGGCGGGGGATAGACAGCCAGGCGGAAATCTCAGTGGAAATCTAAAGGCTCACGAGATTGGCAAGGGTCTGGGGGCGTGGACTCGGAGCGCGCCTCAGCGCCCGGGTAGAGGAGGCAGCCGCGGCACGAGGGTCCTGAAGTCCCGCGGCCGAGCCTGGGCGGGCGCCATTCCCGGGCGAGTTCTCTGAGGAGCGCCCCTGGCTCCTGCCAAAGGGGGCGGGGAGCTCGGCGAGCGGCCCGCGTCTGCGGCTTCCTCTCCACGCCCGAGCCTCCGCGCGGCGAGCACAGGGCGCCCGGAGTCTTAGCGCGCCTCTGCGCCGGGATAGATAGAGAAGGTAGCCGCGGCGGGTCGGTCCTGAATTCCCGCGGCGCTCCCTCCCTGGCGGCGAGTAACGGTCCTGAAGTCTCGAGGCGGCCGAGCCTGGCCGGGCGCCATCCCTGGGCGTGTTCTCTGAGGAGTGCCCGTGGCTCCTGCAAAAGGGAGCGGGGAGCTCGGCGAGCGGCCCGCGTCTGCGGCTTCCACTCCACGCCCCAGCCTCCGCGCAGCGAGCAGAGGACGCGCCCCGCAGCCCGTTCCCCGCGCCGCGGCGCGCCTGGCCTCCCGGCCTAGCCCAGGTAACTTTTCTGCTTCCTGAGTCCTTTTCAGCATGATCCAGTCATCTTCGATGTTTAACTTCTGATATGACAGGATGTTCCAGAATCATACTGTAATTTTCTGCTCCAATCCTAGAGTCAGCTGTATCTCCGAAAAGAGCTGGCAAAGATTATTTTTAATGGCTGCATCTTCTGGATGTACCAGTTCTTATTTAGCCAGTCCACTATCTGGAGGGAAAGAGTTTAGAAAGTTTCTGTAACTCTTCTGTAGTATAAATTAAATACTGAGGTGTTTTATAGAAATAGTATATATAAGTGAGTGATGATGCCCTTATAATTGTTTTCTCTATTATTTAATATTTTTTAAAAGCCTAGGCAGTTGACCCAGCTAGGGCGTGACGCATAAACTGGTGTGCGTCATTCACCTGTTAGAGATGTCTGCTTCTAGAGAGGGGCTTGCAAACAATGAATTAAAAGGTGGTAGCTTGCTGGGTAGAGTAATCTTGGTTGTAGGTTTTTCTCCTGAATCACTTTAACTATGTCCTGCCACTCCCTTCTGGCTTGCAGAATTTCTGCTGAAAGATGAGCTGTTCAGCTTATGGGGATTCCCTTGTGTGTTATTTATTGTTTTTCCCTTGCTGCTTTTAATATATTTTCTGTGTGTTTAATTTTTGATAGTTTGATTAATATGTGTCTTGGCGTGTTTCTCCTTGGATTCATCCTGTATGCGACCGTCTGCGCTTCCTGGCCTTGATTAACTATTTCCTTTCCCATATTAGGGAAGTTTCCAGCTATAATCTCTTCGGATATTTTCTCCGTCCCTTTCTTTTGCTCTTCCTCTTCCGGGACCCCTATAATTCGAATGTTGGGGCGTTTAATGTTGTCCCAGAGGTCTCTGAGACTGTCCTCGATTCTTTTCATTCTTTTTTCTTTATTCTGCTCTGCAGTCGTTATTTCCATTATTTCATCTTCCGGGTCACTTATCTGTTCTTCTGCCTCAGGTATTCTGCCGTTGATTCCGTCTAGAGAATTTTTAATTTCGTCTATTGTGGTGTTCCTCAGTGTTTGTTTGCTCTTTAGTTCTTCTGGGTCCTCGTTAAACGTTTCTTGTATTTTCTCCATCCTATTTCCAAGATTTTGGATCATCTTTACTCTCATTACTGTGAATTCTTTTTCAGGGAGACTGCCTATTTCCTCTTCGTTTGTTTGGTGTGGTGGGTTTTTACCTTGCTCCTTCATCTGCTGTGTGTTTCTCTGTGTTTTCATTTTGCTAAACTTACTGTGTTTGCGGGTCTGCTTTCCACAGACTGCAGGTTCGGAGCTCCCTTTGTTTTTGGTGTCTGCCCCCAGTGGCTAAGGTTGGTTCAGTGGGTCGTGTAGGCTTCCTGGTGGAGGGGACTCGTCGTGCCTGTGTTCTGCTGGATGAGGCTTGAATCTTGTCTTGCTGGTGGGCAGGACCGCATCTGCTGTTGTGTTTGGGGGGTGCCTGTGACCTTATTATGATTTTAGGCAGCCTCTCTGCTAATGGGTGGGGTTGTGTTCCTGTCTTGCTAGTTGTTTGGCCTAGGGTGTCCAGCACCGTAGCTTGCTGGTCGGTGAGTGGAGCTGTGTCTTAGCGTTGAGATGGAGATCTCTGGGAGAGCTTTCGCCGTCTGATAGTACGTGGAGTGGAGCCGGGAGGTCTCTGGTGGACCAGTGTCCTGAAGTCGGCTCTCCCACCTCAGAGGCACAGGCGTGACACCTGGCGGAAGCCCCTAGACCCTGCCAGCCACGCGGCTGAGGGCCAGGAGCACCGTGCCCCGACCTGGGCGGCGGGGGGGCGGGGTCGGGGGGGGGGCGGTGCGTCTGGGAGGGGCGGGGGATAGACAGCCAGGCGGAAATCTCAGTGGAAATCTAAAGGCTCACGAGATTGGCAAGGGTCTGGGGGCGTGGACTCGGAGCGCGCCTCAGCGCCCGGGTAGAGGAGGCAGCCGCGGCACGAGGGTCCTGAAGTCCCGCGGCCGAGCCTGGGCGGGCGCCATTCCCGGGCGAGTTCTCTGAGGAGCGCCCCTGGCTCCTGCCAAAGGGGGCGGGGAGCTCGGCGAGCGGCCCGCGTCTGCGGCTTCCTCTCCACGCCCGAGCCTCCGCGCGGCGAGCACAGGGCGCCCGGAGTCTTAGCGCGCCTCTGCGCCGGGATAGATAGAGAAGGTAGCCGCGGCGGGTCGGTCCTGAATTCCCGCGGCGCTCCCTCCCTGGCGGCGAGTAACGGTCCTGAAGTCTCGAGGCGGCCGAGCCTGGCCGGGCGCCATCCCTGGGCGTGTTCTCTGAGGAGTGCCCGTGGCTCCTGCAAAAGGGAGCGGGGAGCTCGGCGAGCGGCCCGCGTCTGCGGCTTCCACTCCACGCCCCAGCCTCCGCGCAGCGAGCAGAGGACGCGCCCCGCAGCCCGTTCCCCGCGCCGCGGCGCGCCTGGCCTCCCGGCCTAGCCCAGGTAACTTTTCTGCTTCCTGAGTCCTTTTCAGCATGATCCAGTCATCTTCGATGTTTAACTTCTGATATGACAGGATGTTCCAGAATCATACTGTAATTTTCTGCTCCAATCCTAGAGTCAGCTGTATCTCCGAAAAGAGCTGGCAAAGATTATTTTTAATGGCTGCATCTTCTGGATGTACCAGTTCTTATTTAGCCAGTCCACTATCTGGAGGGAAAGAGTTTAGAAAGTTTCTGTAACTCTTCTGTAGTATAAATTAAATACTGAGGTGTTTTATAGAAATAGTATATATAAGTGAGTGATGATGCCCTTATAATTGTTTTCTCTATTATTTAATATTTTTTAAAAGCCTAGGCAGTTGACCCAGCTAGGGCGTGACGCATAAACTGGTGTGCGTCATTCACCTGTTAGAGATGTCTGCTTCTAGAGAGGGGCTTGCAAACAATGAATTAAAAGGTGGTAGCTTGCTGGGTAGAGTAATCTTGGTTGTAGGTTTTTCTCCTGAATCACTTTAACTATGTCCTGCCACTCCCTTCTGGCTTGCAGAATTTCTGCTGAAAGATGAGCTGTTCAGCTTATGGGGATTCCCTTGTGTGTTATTTATTGTTTTTCCCTTGCTGCTTTTAATATATTTTCTGTGTGTTTAATTTTTGATAGTTTGATTAATATGTGTCTTGGCGTGTTTCTCCTTGGATTCATCCTGTATGCGACCGTCTGCGCTTCCTGGCCTTGATTAACTATTTCCTTTCCCATATTAGGGAAGTTTCCAGCTATAATCTCTTCGGATATTTTCTCCGTCCCTTTCTTTTGCTCTTCCTCTTCCGGGACCCCTATAATTCGAATGTTGGGGCGTTTAATGTTGTCCCAGAGGTCTCTGAGACTGTCCTCGATTCTTTTCATTCTTTTTTCTTTATTCTGCTCTGCAGTCGTTATTTCCATTATTTCATCTTCCGGGTCACTTATCTGTTCTTCTGCCTCAGGTATTCTGCCGTTGATTCCGTCTAGAGAATTTTTAATTTCGTCTATTGTGGTGTTCCTCAGTGTTTGTTTGCTCTTTAGTTCTTCTGGGTCCTCGTTAAACGTTTCTTGTATTTTCTCCATCCTATTTCCAAGATTTTGGATCATCTTTACTCTCATTACTGTGAATTCTTTTTCAGGGAGACTGCCTATTTCCTCTTCGTTTGTTTGGTGTGGTGGGTTTTTACCTTGCTCCTTCATCTGCTGTGTGTTTCTCTGTGTTTTCATTTTGCTAAACTTACTGTGTTTGCGGGTCTGCTTTCCACAGACTGCAGGTTCGGAGCTCCCTTTGTTTTTGGTGTCTGCCCCCAGTGGCTAAGGTTGGTTCAGTGGGTCGTGTAGGCTTCCTGGTGGAGGGGACTCGTCGTGCCTGTGTTCTGCTGGATGAGGCTTGAATCTTGTCTTGCTGGTGGGCAGGACCGCATCTGCTGTTGTGTTTGGGGGGTGCCTGTGACCTTATTATGATTTTAGGCAGCCTCTCTGCTAATGGGTGGGGTTGTGTTCCTGTCTTGCTAGTTGTTTGGCCTAGGGTGTCCAGCACCGTAGCTTGCTGGTCGGTGAGTGGAGCTGTGTCTTAGCGTTGAGATGGAGATCTCTGGGAGAGCTTTCGCCGTCTGATAGTACGTGGAGTGGAGCCGGGAGGTCTCTGGTGGACCAGTGTCCTGAAGTCGGCTCTCCCACCTCAGAGGCACAGGCGTGACACCTGGCGGAAGCCCCTAGACCCTGCCAGCCACGCGGCTGAGGGCCAGGAGCACCGTGCCCCGACCTGGGCGGCGGGGGGGCGGGGTCGGGGGGGGGGCGGTGCGTCTGGGAGGGGCGGGGGATAGACAGCCAGGCGGAAATCTCAGTGGAAATCTAAAGGCTCACGAGATTGGCAAGGGTCTGGGGGCGTGGACTCGGAGCGCGCCTCAGCGCCCGGGTAGAGGAGGCAGCCGCGGCACGAGGGTCCTGAAGTCCCGCGGCCGAGCCTGGGCGGGCGCCATTCCCGGGCGAGTTCTCTGAGGAGCGCCCCTGGCTCCTGCCAAAGGGGGCGGGGAGCTCGGCGAGCGGCCCGCGTCTGCGGCTTCCTCTCCACGCCCGAGCCTCCGCGCGGCGAGCACAGGGCGCCCGGAGTCTTAGCGCGCCTCTGCGCCGGGATAGATAGAGAAGGTAGCCGCGGCGGGTCGGTCCTGAATTCCCGCGGCGCTCCCTCCCTGGCGGCGAGTAACGGTCCTGAAGTCTCGAGGCGGCCGAGCCTGGCCGGGCGCCATCCCTGGGCGTGTTCTCTGAGGAGTGCCCGTGGCTCCTGCAAAAGGGAGCGGGGAGCTCGGCGAGCGGCCCGCGTCTGCGGCTTCCACTCCACGCCCCAGCCTCCGCGCAGCGAGCAGAGGACGCGCCCCGCAGCCCGTTCCCCGCGCCGCGGCGCGCCTGGCCTCCCGGCCTAGCCCAGGTAACTTTTCTGCTTCCTGAGTCCTTTTCAGCATGATCCAGTCATCTTCGATGTTTAACTTCTGATATGACAGGATGTTCCAGAATCATACTGTAATTTTCTGCTCCAATCCTAGAGTCAGCTGTATCTCCGAAAAGAGCTGGCAAAGATTATTTTTAATGGCTGCATCTTCTGGATGTACCAGTTCTTATTTAGCCAGTCCACTATCTGGAGGGAAAGAGTTTAGAAAGTTTCTGTAACTCTTCTGTAGTATAAATTAAATACTGAGGTGTTTTATAGAAATAGTATATATAAGTGAGTGATGATGCCCTTATAATTGTTTTCTCTATTATTTAATATTTTTTAAAAGCCTAGGCAGTTGACCCAGCTAGGGCGTGACGCATAAACTGGTGTGCGTCATTCACCTGTTAGAGATGTCTGCTTCTAGAGAGGGGCTTGCAAACAATGAATTAAAAGGTGGTAGCTTGCTGGGTAGAGTAATCTTGGTTGTAGGTTTTTCTCCTGAATCACTTTAACTATGTCCTGCCACTCCCTTCTGGCTTGCAGAATTTCTGCTGAAAGATGAGCTGTTCAGCTTATGGGGATTCCCTTGTGTGTTATTTATTGTTTTTCCCTTGCTGCTTTTAATATATTTTCTGTGTGTTTAATTTTTGATAGTTTGATTAATATGTGTCTTGGCGTGTTTCTCCTTGGATTCATCCTGTATGCGACCGTCTGCGCTTCCTGGCCTTGATTAACTATTTCCTTTCCCATATTAGGGAAGTTTCCAGCTATAATCTCTTCGGATATTTTCTCCGTCCCTTTCTTTTGCTCTTCCTCTTCCGGGACCCCTATAATTCGAATGTTGGGGCGTTTAATGTTGTCCCAGAGGTCTCTGAGACTGTCCTCGATTCTTTTCATTCTTTTTTCTTTATTCTGCTCTGCAGTCGTTATTTCCATTATTTCATCTTCCGGGTCACTTATCTGTTCTTCTGCCTCAGGTATTCTGCCGTTGATTCCGTCTAGAGAATTTTTAATTTCGTCTATTGTGGTGTTCCTCAGTGTTTGTTTGCTCTTTAGTTCTTCTGGGTCCTCGTTAAACGTTTCTTGTATTTTCTCCATCCTATTTCCAAGATTTTGGATCATCTTTACTCTCATTACTGTGAATTCTTTTTCAGGGAGACTGCCTATTTCCTCTTCGTTTGTTTGGTGTGGTGGGTTTTTACCTTGCTCCTTCATCTGCTGTGTGTTTCTCTGTGTTTTCATTTTGCTAAACTTACTGTGTTTGCGGGTCTGCTTTCCACAGACTGCAGGTTCGGAGCTCCCTTTGTTTTTGGTGTCTGCCCCCAGTGGCTAAGGTTGGTTCAGTGGGTCGTGTAGGCTTCCTGGTGGAGGGGACTCGTCGTGCCTGTGTTCTGCTGGATGAGGCTTGAATCTTGTCTTGCTGGTGGGCAGGACCGCATCTGCTGTTGTGTTTGGGGGGTGCCTGTGACCTTATTATGATTTTAGGCAGCCTCTCTGCTAATGGGTGGGGTTGTGTTCCTGTCTTGCTAGTTGTTTGGCCTAGGGTGTCCAGCACCGTAGCTTGCTGGTCGGTGAGTGGAGCTGTGTCTTAGCGTTGAGATGGAGATCTCTGGGAGAGCTTTCGCCGTCTGATAGTACGTGGAGTGGAGCCGGGAGGTCTCTGGTGGACCAGTGTCCTGAAGTCGGCTCTCCCACCTCAGAGGCACAGGCGTGACACCTGGCGGAAGCCCCTAGACCCTGCCAGCCACGCGGCTGAGGGCCAGGAGCACCGTGCCCCGACCTGGGCGGCGGGGGGGCGGGGTCGGGGGGGGGCGGTGCGTCTGGGAGGGGCGGGGGATAGACAGCCAGGCGGAAATCTCAGTGGAAATCTAAAGGCTCACGAGATTGGCAAGGGTCTGGGGGCGTGGACTCGGAGCGCGCCTCAGCGCCCGGGTAGAGGAGGCAGCCGCGGCACGAGGGTCCTGAAGTCCCGCGGCCGAGCCTGGGCGGGCGCCATTCCCGGGCGAGTTCTCTGAGGAGCGCCCCTGGCTCCTGCCAAAGGGGGCGGGGAGCTCGGCGAGCGGCCCGCGTCTGCGGCTTCCTCTCCACGCCCGAGCCTCCGCGCGGCGAGCACAGGGCGCCCGGAGTCTTAGCGCGCCTCTGCGCCGGGATAGATAGAGAAGGTAGCCGCGGCGGGTCGGTCCTGAATTCCCGCGGCGCTCCCTCCCTGGCGGCGAGTAACGGTCCTGAAGTCTCGAGGCGGCCGAGCCTGGCCGGGCGCCATCCCTGGGCGTGTTCTCTGAGGAGTGCCCGTGGCTCCTGCAAAAGGGAGCGGGGAGCTCGGCGAGCGGCCCGCGTCTGCGGCTTCCACTCCACGCCCCAGCCTCCGCGCAGCGAGCAGAGGACGCGCCCCGCAGCCCGTTCCCCGCGCCGCGGCGCGCCTGGCCTCCCGGCCTAGCCCAGGTAACTTTTCTGCTTCCTGAGTCCTTTTCAGCATGATCCAGTCATCTTCGATGTTTAACTTCTGATATGACAGGATGTTCCAGAATCATACTGTAATTTTCTGCTCCAATCCTAGAGTCAGCTGTATCTCCGAAAAGAGCTGGCAAAGATTATTTTTAATGGCTGCATCTTCTGGATGTACCAGTTCTTATTTAGCCAGTCCACTATCTGGAGGGAAAGAGTTTAGAAAGTTTCTGTAACTCTTCTGTAGTATAAATTAAATACTGAGGTGTTTTATAGAAATAGTATATATAAGTGAGTGATGATGCCCTTATAATTGTTTTCTCTATTATTTAATATTTTTTAAAAGCCTAGGCAGTTGACCCAGCTAGGGCGTGACGCATAAACTGGTGTGCGTCATTCACCTGTTAGAGATGTCTGCTTCTAGAGAGGGGCTTGCAAACAATGAATTAAAAGGTGGTAGCTTGCTGGGTAGAGTAATCTTGGTTGTAGGTTTTTCTCCTGAATCACTTTAACTATGTCCTGCCACTCCCTTCTGGCTTGCAGAATTTCTGCTGAAAGATGAGCTGTTCAGCTTATGGGGATTCCCTTGTGTGTTATTTATTGTTTTTCCCTTGCTGCTTTTAATATATTTTCTGTGTGTTTAATTTTTGATAGTTTGATTAATATGTGTCTTGGCGTGTTTCTCCTTGGATTCATCCTGTATGCGACCGTCTGCGCTTCCTGGCCTTGATTAACTATTTCCTTTCCCATATTAGGGAAGTTTCCAGCTATAATCTCTTCGGATATTTTCTCCGTCCCTTTCTTTTGCTCTTCCTCTTCCGGGACCCCTATAATTCGAATGTTGGGGCGTTTAATGTTGTCCCAGAGGTCTCTGAGACTGTCCTCGATTCTTTTCATTCTTTTTTCTTTATTCTGCTCTGCAGTCGTTATTTCCATTATTTCATCTTCCGGGTCACTTATCTGTTCTTCTGCCTCAGGTATTCTGCCGTTGATTCCGTCTAGAGAATTTTTAATTTCGTCTATTGTGGTGTTCCTCAGTGTTTGTTTGCTCTTTAGTTCTTCTGGGTCCTCGTTAAACGTTTCTTGTATTTTCTCCATCCTATTTCCAAGATTTTGGATCATCTTTACTCTCATTACTGTGAATTCTTTTTCAGGGAGACTGCCTATTTCCTCTTCGTTTGTTTGGTGTGGTGGGTTTTTACCTTGCTCCTTCATCTGCTGTGTGTTTCTCTGTGTTTTCATTTTGCTAAACTTACTGTGTTTGCGGGTCTGCTTTCCACAGACTGCAGGTTCGGAGCTCCCTTTGTTTTTGGTGTCTGCCCCCAGTGGCTAAGGTTGGTTCAGTGGGTCGTGTAGGCTTCCTGGTGGAGGGGACTCGTCGTGCCTGTGTTCTGCTGGATGAGGCTTGAATCTTGTCTTGCTGGTGGGCAGGACCGCATCTGCTGTTGTGTTTGGGGGGTGCCTGTGACCTTATTATGATTTTAGGCAGCCTCTCTGCTAATGGGTGGGGTTGTGTTCCTGTCTTGCTAGTTGTTTGGCCTAGGGTGTCCAGCACCGTAGCTTGCTGGTCGGTGAGTGGAGCTGTGTCTTAGCGTTGAGATGGAGATCTCTGGGAGAGCTTTCGCCGTCTGATAGTACGTGGAGTGGAGCCGGGAGGTCTCTGGTGGACCAGTGTCCTGAACTCGGCTCTCCCACCTCAGAGGCACAGGCGTGACACCTGGCGGAAGCCCCTAGACCCTGCCAGCCACGCGGCTGAGGGCCAGGAGCACCGTGCCCCGACCTGGGCGGCGGGGGGGCGGGGTCGGGGGGGGGGCGGTGCGTCTGGGAGGGGCGGGGGATAGACAGCCAGGCGGAAATCTCAGTGGAAATCTAAAGGCTCACGAGATTGGCAAGGGTCTGGGGGCGTGGACTCGGAGCGCGCCTCAGCGCCCGGGTAGAGGAGGCAGCCGCGGCACGAGGGTCCTGAAGTCCCGCGGCCGAGCCTGGGCGGGCGCCATTCCCGGGCGAGTTCTCTGAGGAGCGCCCCTGGCTCCTGCCAAAGGGGGCGGGGAGCTCGGCGAGCGGCCCGCGTCTGCGGCTTCCTCTCCACGCCCGAGCCTCCGCGCGGCGAGCACAGGGCGCCCGGAGTCTTAGCGCGCCTCTGCGCCGGGATAGATAGAGAAGGTAGCCGCGGCGGGTCGGTCCTGAATTCCCGCGGCGCTCCCTCCCTGGCGGCGAGTAACGGTCCTGAAGTCTCGAGGCGGCCGAGCCTGGCCGGGCGCCATCCCTGGGCGTGTTCTCTGAGGAGTGCCCGTGGCTCCTGCAAAAGGGAGCGGGGAGCTCGGCGAGCGGCCCGCGTCTGCGGCTTCCACTCCACGCCCCAGCCTCCGCGCAGCGAGCAGAGGACGCGCCCCGCAGCCCGTTCCCCGCGCCGCGGCGCGCCTGGCCTCCCGGCCTAGCCCAGGTAACTTTTCTGCTTCCTGAGTCCTTTTCAGCATGATCCAGTCATCTTCGATGTTTAACTTCTGATATGACAGGATGTTCCAGAATCATACTGTAATTTTCTGCTCCAATCCTAGAGTCAGCTGTATCTCCGAAAAGAGCTGGCAAAGATTATTTTTAATGGCTGCATCTTCTGGATGTACCAGTTCTTATTTAGCCAGTCCACTATCTGGAGGGAAAGAGTTTAGAAAGTTTCTGTAACTCTTCTGTAGTATAAATTAAATACTGAGGTGTTTTATAGAAATAGTATATATAAGTGAGTGATGATGCCCTTATAATTGTTTTCTCTATTATTTAATATTTTTTAAAAGCCTAGGCAGTTGACCCAGCTAGGGCGTGACGCATAAACTGGTGTGCGTCATTCACCTGTTAGAGATGTCTGCTTCTAGAGAGGGGCTTGCAAACAATGAATTAAAAGGTGGTAGCTTGCTGGGTAGAGTAATCTTGGTTGTAGGTTTTTCTCCTGAATCACTTTAACTATGTCCTGCCACTCCCTTCTGGCTTGCAGAATTTCTGCTGAAAGATGAGCTGTTCAGCTTATGGGGATTCCCTTGTGTGTTATTTATTGTTTTTCCCTTGCTGCTTTTAATATATTTTCTGTGTGTTTAATTTTTGATAGTTTGATTAATATGTGTCTTGGCGTGTTTCTCCTTGGATTCATCCTGTATGCGACCGTCTGCGCTTCCTGGCCTTGATTAACTATTTCCTTTCCCATATTAGGGAAGTTTCCAGCTATAATCTCTTCGGATATTTTCTCCGTCCCTTTCTTTTGCTCTTCCTCTTCCGGGACCCCTATAATTCGAATGTTGGGGCGTTTAATGTTGTCCCAGAGGTCTCTGAGACTGTCCTCGATTCTTTTCATTCTTTTTTCTTTATTCTGCTCTGCAGTCGTTATTTCCATTATTTCATCTTCCGGGTCACTTATCTGTTCTTCTGCCTCAGGTATTCTGCCGTTGATTCCGTCTAGAGAATTTTTAATTTCGTCTATTGTGGTGTTCCTCAGTGTTTGTTTGCTCTTTAGTTCTTCTGGGTCCTCGTTAAACGTTTCTTGTATTTTCTCCATCCTATTTCCAAGATTTTGGATCATCTTTACTCTCATTACTGTGAATTCTTTTTCAGGGAGACTGCCTATTTCCTCTTCGTTTGTTTGGTGTGGTGGGTTTTTACCTTGCTCCTTCATCTGCTGTGTGTTTCTCTGTGTTTTCATTTTGCTAAACTTACTGTGTTTGCGGGTCTGCTTTCCACAGACTGCAGGTTCGGAGCTCCCTTTGTTTTTGGTGTCTGCCCCCAGTGGCTAAGGTTGGTTCAGTGGGTCGTGTAGGCTTCCTGGTGGAGGGGACTCGTCGTGCCTGTGTTCTGCTGGATGAGGCTTGAATCTTGTCTTGCTGGTGGGCAGGACCGCATCTGCTGTTGTGTTTGGGGGGTGCCTGTGACCTTATTATGATTTTAGGCAGCCTCTCTGCTAATGGGTGGGGTTGTGTTCCTGTCTTGCTAGTTGTTTGGCCTAGGGTGTCCAGCACCGTAGCTTGCTGGTCGGTGAGTGGAGCTGTGTCTTAGCGTTGAGATGGAGATCTCTGGGAGAGCTTTCGCCGTCTGATAGTACGTGGAGTGGAGCCGGGAGGTCTCTGGTGGACCAGTGTCCTGAACTCGGCTCTCCCACCTCAGAGGCACAGGCGTGACACCTGGCGGAAGCCCCTAGACCCTGCCAGCCACGCGGCTGAGGGCCAGGAGCACCGTGCCCCGACCTGGGCGGCGGGGGGGCGGGGTCGGGGGGGGGGCGGTGCGTCTGGGAGGGGCGGGGGATAGACAGCCAGGCGGAAATCTCAGTGGAAATCTAAAGGCTCACGAGATTGGCAAGGGTCTGGGGGCGTGGACTCGGAGCGCGCCTCAGCGCCCGGGTAGAGGAGGCAGCCGCGGCACGAGGGTCCTGAAGTCCCGCGGCCGAGCCTGGGCGGGCGCCATTCCTGGGCGAGTTCTCTGAGGAGCGCCCCTGGCTCCTGCCAAAGGGGGCGGGGAGCTCGGCGAGCGGCCCGCGTCTGCGGCTTCCTCTCCACGCCCGAGCCTCCGCGCGGCGAGCACAGGGCGCCCGGAGTCTTAGCGCGCCTCTGCGCCGGGATAGATAGAGAAGGTAGCCGCGGCGGGTCGGTCCTGAATTCCCGCGGCGCTCCCTCCCTGGCGGCGAGTAACGGTCCTGAAGTCTCGAGGCGGCCGAGCCTGGCCGGGCGCCATCCCTGGGCGTGTTCTCTGAGGAGTGCCCGTGGCTCCTGCAAAAGGGAGCGGGGAGCTCGGCGAGCGGCCCGCGTCTGCGGCTTCCACTCCACGCCCCAGCCTCCGCGCAGCGAGCAGAGGACGCGCCCCGCAGCCCGTTCCCCGCGCCGCGGCGCGCCTGGCCTCCCGGCCTAGCCCAGGTAACTTTTCTGCTTCCTGAGTCCTTTTCAGCATGATCCAGTCATCTTTGATGTTTAACTTCTGATATGACAGGATGTTCCAGAATCATACTGTAATTTTCTGCTCCAATCCTAGAGTCAGCTGTATCTCCGAAAAGAGCTGGCAAAGATTATTTTTAATGGCTGCATCTTCTGGATGTACCAGTTCTTATTTAGCCAGTCCACTATCTGGAGGGAAAGAGTTTAGAAAGTTTCTGTAACTCTTCTGTAGTATAAATTAAATACTGAGGTGTTTTATAGAAATAGTATATATAAGTGAGTGATGATGCCCTTATAATTGTTTTCTCTATTATTTAATATTTTTTAAAAGCCTAGGCAGTTGACCCAGCTAGGGCGTGACGCATAAACTGGTGTGCGTCATTCACCTGTTAGAGATGTCTGCTTCTAGAGAGGGGCTTGCAAACAATGAATTAAAAGGTGGTAGCTTGCTGGGTAGAGTAATCTTGGTTGTAGGTTTTTCTCCTGAATCACTTTAACTATGTCCTGCCACTCCCTTCTGGCTTGCAGAATTTCTGCTGAAAGATGAGCTGTTCAGCTTATGGGGATTCCCTTGTGTGTTATTTATTGTTTTTCCCTTGCTGCTTTTAATATATTTTCTGTGTGTTTAATTTTTGATAGTTTGATTAATATGTGTCTTGGCGTGTTTCTCCTTGGATTCATCCTGTATGCGACCGTCTGCGCTTCCTGGCCTTGATTAACTATTTCCTTTCCCATATTAGGGAAGTTTCCAGCTATAATCTCTTCGGATATTTTCTCCGTCCCTTTCTTTTGCTCTTCCTCTTCCGGGACCCCTATAATTCGAATGTTGGGGCGTTTAATGTTGTCCCAGAGGTCTCTGAGACTGTCCTCGATTCTTTTCATTCTTTTTTCTTTATTCTGCTCTGCAGTCGTTATTTCCATTATTTCATCTTCCGGGTCACTTATCTGTTCTTCTGCCTCAGGTATTCTGCCGTTGATTCCGTCTAGAGAATTTTTAATTTCGTCTATTGTGGTGTTCCTCAGTGTTTGTTTGCTCTTTAGTTCTTCTGGGTCCTCGTTAAACGTTTCTTGTATTTTCTCCATCCTATTTCCAAGATTTTGGATCATCTTTACTCTCATTACTGTGAATTCTTTTTCAGGGAGACTGCCTATTTCCTCTTCGTTTGTTTGGTGTGGTGGGTTTTTACCTTGCTCCTTCATCTGCTGTGTGTTTCTCTGTGTTTTCATTTTGCTAAACTTACTGTGTTTGCGGGTCTGCTTTCCACAGACTGCAGGTTCGGAGCTCCCTTTGTTTTTGGTGTCTGCCCCCAGTGGCTAAGGTTGGTTCAGTGGGTCGTGTAGGCTTCCTGGTGGAGGGGACTCGTCGTGCCTGTGTTCTGCTGGATGAGGCTTGAATCTTGTCTTGCTGGTGGGCAGGACCGCATCTGCTGTTGTGTTTGGGGGGTGCCTGTGACCTTATTATGATTTTAGGCAGCCTCTCTGCTAATGGGTGGGGTTGTGTTCCTGTCTTGCTAGTTGTTTGGCCTAGGGTGTCCAGCACCGTAGCTTGCTGGTCGGTGAGTGGAGCTGTGTCTTAGCGTTGAGATGGAGATCTCTGGGAGAGCTTTCGCCGTCTGATAGTACGTGGAGTGGAGCCGGGAGGTCTCTGGTGGACCAGTGTCCTGAACTCGGCTCTCCCACCTCAGAGGCACAGGCGTGACACCTGGCGGAAGCCCCTAGACCCTGCCAGCCACGCGGCTGAGGGCCAGGAGCACCGTGCCCCGACCTGGGCGGCGGGGGGGCGGGGTCGGGGGGGGGGCGGTGCGTCTGGGAGGGGCGGGGGATAGACAGCCAGGCGGAAATCTCAGTGGAAATCTAAAGGCTCACGAGATTGGCAAGGGTCTGGGGGCGTGGACTCGGAGCGCGCCTCAGCGCCCGGGTAGAGGAGGCAGCCGCGGCACGAGGGTCCTGAAGTCCCGCGGCCGAGCCTGGGCGGGCGCCATTCCTGGGCGAGTTCTCTGAGGAGCGCCCCTGGCTCCTGCCAAAGGGGGCGGGGAGCTCGGCGAGCGGCCCGCGTCTGCGGCTTCCTCTCCACGCCCGAGCCTCCGCGCGGCGAGCACAGGGCGCCCGGAGTCTTAGCGCGCCTCTGCGCCGGGATAGATAGAGAAGGTAGCCGCGGCGGGTCGGTCCTGAATTCCCGCGGCGCTCCCTCCCTGGCGGCGAGTAACGGTCCTGAAGTCTCGAGGCGGCCGAGCCTGGCCGGGCGCCATCCCTGGGCGTGTTCTCTGAGGAGTGCCCGTGGCTCCTGCAAAAGGGAGCGGGGAGCTCGGCGAGCGGCCCGCGTCTGCGGCTTCCACTCCACGCCCCAGCCTCCGCGCAGCGAGCAGAGGACGCGCCCCGCAGCCCGTTCCCCGCGCCGCGGCGCGCCTGGCCTCCCGGCCTAGCCCAGGTAACTTTTCTGCTTCCTGAGTCCTTTTCAGCATGATCCAGTCATCTTTGATGTTTAACTTCTGATATGACAGGATGTTCCAGAATCATACTGTAATTTTCTGCTCCAATCCTAGAGTCAGCTGTATCTCCGAAAAGAGCTGGCAAAGATTATTTTTAATGGCTGCATCTTCTGGATGTACCAGTTCTTATTTAGCCAGTCCACTATCTGGAGGGAAAGAGTTTAGAAAGTTTCTGTAACTCTTCTGTAGTATAAATTAAATACTGAGGTGTTTTATAGAAATAGTATATATAAGTGAGTGATGATGCCCTTATAATTGTTTTCTCTATTATTTAATATTTTTTAAAAGCCTAGGCAGTTGACCCAGCTAGGGCGTGACGCATAAACTGGTGTGCGTCATTCACCTGTTAGAGATGTCTGCTTCTAGAGAGGGGCTTGCAAACAATGAATTAAAAGGTGGTAGCTTGCTGGGTAGAGTAATCTTGGTTGTAGGTTTTTCTCCTGAATCACTTTAACTATGTCCTGCCACTCCCTTCTGGCTTGCAGAATTTCTGCTGAAAGATGAGCTGTTCAGCTTATGGGGATTCCCTTGTGTGTTATTTATTGTTTTTCCCTTGCTGCTTTTAATATATTTTCTGTGTGTTTAATTTTTGATAGTTTGATTAATATGTGTCTTGGCGTGTTTCTCCTTGGATTCATCCTGTATGCGACCGTCTGCGCTTCCTGGCCTTGATTAACTATTTCCTTTCCCATATTAGGGAAGTTTCCAGCTATAATCTCTTCGGATATTTTCTCCGTCCCTTTCTTTTGCTCTTCCTCTTCCGGGACCCCTATAATTCGAATGTTGGGGCGTTTAATGTTGTCCCAGAGGTCTCTGAGACTGTCCTCGATTCTTTTCATTCTTTTTTCTTTATTCTGCTCTGCAGTCGTTATTTCCATTATTTCATCTTCTAGGTTACTCATTCGTTTTTGTCTGAGTTATTCTGCCGTTGATTCCGTCTAGAGAATTTTTAATTTCGTCTATTGTGGTGTTCCTCAGTGTTTGTTTGCTCTTTAGTTCTTCTAGGTCCTTTAATGTGCCTTTTGTTCCAGAGTCTGCAGGATTGTAGTTCTTCTTGCTACTGGTGTCTACCCTCTCGTGTATGAGGCTATCTCAGAGGCTTGCGGAAGTTTCCTGGTGGGAAGGTGTGTTGGTGTGTATAGCTGGGGTTGGTCTGGTGGGCAGAGCTCAGTAAAACTTCAGTGTGCTTGTCTGCAGAGAATTGAAAAACAGACTTATATTTACCAAAGGGGAATTGTGGGTTGGAGGGATAAATTAGGAGCTTGGGATTAACATACACACACTACTATATATACAATAGATTACCAGCGTGGACCTATTAGATAGCACAGGGCATTCTACTCAGTATTCTATAATAACCCATATGGGAAAAGAATCTGAAAAAAAAGAAGGAAAATATATGTATATGTGTAATTGAATCACTTTGCTATACAACTGAAATTAAGAAAACATTGTAAGTCAACTATACTCCAATAAAGTAGAAAAGGAAAAAAAAGAACTACGTACAGGGCCATCAGTACAATGGCTTGTGAGCCTGAGGACTTAGTGGGCGATTCCAGCTTGGCCACAGACACCCTCTGGGACCTTGGCCAAGTTAGATCAAGTCTTTGTGTCTTTGCTGCTTTCTCGTAAATTAAATTAGACTATTCTTATCCTTCCGTATGTCACAAATATGTCATAAAATAAACATATGTGACGTGAAAATATTGAAGGTTTCTTTTTTGGGAGGGAAAGGAGTGGCAGGTAAAAGGCACTCTGAATGAAGATTCAGTAGAAAGAAGCCTTTTGACCTTCAGTTTAGAAACCAGTCAACTTCAAATAAATTCAGTCCACATCTGTTGAGCACTAACTCTGTATATGCAGCATTTTGGGCTGTGTGGTATGTGGCCTTCATAGACGTTATAATCTAGTGGAGCCATGCTGATTCCTGCGTACTCTGACCTTCTCCCAAGGCTGTGCCAGTTCCCAACCCTGAGTCTGGGCTGTTTTCATTCACTCTCTTCATGCTCAAAGGCAGCAGAGCATTCTAGATAATGCAGAAAATGGTGCTGAATTTGGGGTCCCCCACTTGAGCCTAAGCTGTGATTTGGGGTTCAGACATGTTCGATTACCTCAGTGACTGAGGAGCCTCCTGGGAGAGAACATGTCCTCAAGGAAGAAGGAGCCATACACAATAAGCTTGAGCCAAAAGCAGAGCCCAGGTCATCAGAAGAGAGAGATCCTCTGACTCCAGTCCTGTGTTTCCTGGCCCTTGTCTGAGTCCAGTGGGAGGTGGTGTAGCTATGGTGTGAGGGAAGGGGGGCCAAGGTGAAAGCTGAAATATCTGTTTCAAACTTTTCAAATCCCACACCTCATAGTTATCACACATACTCTCACTTCTTACTTTACTCCAAGGGATCAAGGAAGGCATCAGTACAAGTGCAGCAGAATACCTGAGTAGAAGTGACTTTTTTTTAATGGCTGTGTTCTGATAAATCTTTTTTAAATATTTATTTATTTATTTGGTCTTGTCAGGTCTTAGTTGCGGCACGTGGGATCTCTGTTGTGGCATGCGGAATCTTTTCCTTCTGGCACAGCGATCTTCTCTCTCGTTGTGATGCACAGGCTCCAGAGTGCACAGGCTTAGTTGCCCCGAGGCATGTGAGATCTTAGTTCCCCGACCAGGGATCCAACCCGTGTCCCCTGCATTGGAAGGTGGATTCTTAACCACTGGACCACCAGAGAAGTCCCTAGAAGTGACTTTTTAAAAATAAAGAAATGTATTAGCTCATAAAATAAGTTTGGGGGAAGATGGTTCCAAGATTGGTTAATTGGGTAGCTCAAGTATGTCATTGAAGATGCAAGTGGATTTCTTCTTCCTGCTCTGCCATCCTCAGAATGATGGTATATTTCCTATCAGTTCCTGGCAAGGCTACACCATGGCTTCAGCATTCCTTGATGTCACATGCAAATGAAGGCATCCAGCAAAGACTGGGGATATTCCCTCCCCCCTCCCTCCCCCTCCGTCCCCCTCCCTCCCCCTCCGTCCCCCTCCCTCCCCCTCCCTCCCCCTCCCTCCCCCTCCCTCCCCTCCCTCCCCCTCCCTCCCCTCCCTCCCCCTCCCTCCCCTCCCTCCCCCTCCCTCCCCCTCTCCCTCCCCCTCTCCCCCTCCCCCTCCCCCTCTCCCCCCCCTCTTCCTCTCTCTCCCTTCCTCTCTCTCCTCTCTCTCCTCTCTCTCCTCTCTCTCCTCTCTCTTCTCTCTCTCTCTCCCCCCACCCCCAAAGGAAGAAAAAACCTTTCAGGACCCCTGTAGCAGAATTGCCCCTGGGTTCCACTGGACAAAATTGTGTCACACACCCACCCTAAACTCATTCCTTGTCAAGGTAATGACAATACTCATAATCCATCCCTCATGCTGAGGAGGAAAATCACCTTCCCAGAACATGTGGCACAGTAGGCTCAAACGTGAAATTTTACCAGAAAGAAATAAGGAAAGGTGTCTGTGGCTTAGGTCCCAACAAGTTCCTTCACCTTCCCTCTCCTGTACTTCAAAATGTTTGTACATACTCCCTTCTACTGCAAAATGTTTCTGTATCTGCTCCCTTTTAATCACCTCTGAATTGTTCTATCTTCACCCAGATTCTGAACTATCTCAGAGAGGTAATTTCCATCCATTTCAAAGCCTGACCCTCTATCAGTCTACCTGATTGATCCTTGACCTTGCTCTTATTCTAGCCCGTTACAGTGATCCCTGAACCGCACCTGCAGGCTTTCCCACCTGGCACTAATTAGTGAGAATCAGGCGAGATCTGAAGCCCTTTTCTTAGTCCCAGAGGAATCCGAATTTAAAGATGCAAGAACTCTTTCAAACTCTATGAGGTGGGGCAGGAGTGGGGGCAGGGAGGCAAGGGCCAAGAGCATGCTTTATTGTTTCCTACCAAGATTCTATACGCAAGGATTCTTTGTCCCACTCTGGGATGTAGGAGTGCCACGTGGTATCCTCAGCTCCCTTGCACCTCCACCAGCCACAGTCCCCTGGAGATTGGGTTCACTCTAATTTTCTGTGTCTCATCCTGGAGGAAATCAGAGAATGACTTAGCTTGAAACTGAAAGTTGTTTTTCTTTTTACACTCCCATTTATGCATTATTCATTCAACAAATAGTAAACTCTGTTCTAAGAACAATGTGCTAGGAAGATATTGCTAAATAAATCAGGTTCCCCACCTTCATGGAGCTCACATTCTAGTCGGGGAACTTTGTTTCTCCCACAAGGCTCGGCTTGAAATTCATGGCTCTCTCAAGGGACTAGAATGGAAATAAAACCTAAGAGCAATGCTGAGTTGTAAACTCTACACAGTATATAACCCATGTTTTTATCCTTCACGAACAACTACTATTATTAGTCTAAATTATTTTGATCTTTATATAATTCATAACATATTACATTTTTCACTGAGGCCAGTGTTTCACACAGTTACAGCTTCCAACAAGATAAACACAGTGTAGGGCAATGTACTTGTGGTACTAATGCTTTATTAACAATATGCCATGTCAACTGAGTGGGCTAGGCCATGGATGGATGATAACAGCAAAAACGGAGCCTATATCTGATCCAAGTTTATGTATCATCAGAGTCATTCTCCTTTCTCTGCTCATCGTCAGAAATCTATCAGATTATTCAGCAGAACGATTTGTAGATGCACTGTCAGGCGATAAAATATTTACTATTACTTACACTCCTTTGGCTACACTTGCTGGAGGATATGTAGTAAAGTAAAATTTTATTTTCTTTTTTTATGCTTCAAAATTCACCCAAGTTTTCTTTTCCGTTTTTGCTCTTAGGGAAAAAATCTCCAAAAAAGTGCTACACTATATAGAAATACAAAACTCCCTTGTTTTATAGCAGTTCTGCTTCCGAGGATATCATGGACCCTTGGTGTCTAATTTATCCTGACAGTGTCTAAAGTGGAAGTAAAGCAATTCAGAAATATGAGTCTGAGAAGGTGGATGTAGCAGAAGTGAAATGAGAGCGTTTTAATGAAATGTGAACCCCAGTCAATCTGAATGAATTCCTCTAGCACCTTGCTTCAGGAAAGAATCTGTAAGGGTCTCAATCTTTGCTTCACTCACAACGAAGCACATGACCCTAAGTGAGTCACTCAATCTCTGTGTCTTAGAGTCCTTGATTTTACAACAGGGTTAATAGGACCTGTGATGCACCTGTACTTACAGAAGAAAAGAGAACACCCTTTCTGAGATGCACCTAATAATTATCAATCAATTATCAAGAGGAATTTACTGAGCCCTTCATGTACCCTTCATTATATGCCCAAGGCCTGGTAAGCACCTTATATACAAATGCTCAAGAAATCTTTGTTGCATGGATGAATAAGAAAATAAATCAATGAGCCATCTACTGTATGCTATACAGGTCTTGTGCTATAGAAGATCTGAGATGCATCCCTGCCTTCAATGAACTAATTAGTCAAATAAGGCATATAGATAATAAGTTATGTAGTAATTTAATGTAGTAAATGCCAAATGAATATTATAGTCCATCATCTTCAAACTAGAATTTCCAGATTCTCTGCTTCATTTTGAATTCTTCCCTAAAATTTATCAGATTAAGAATATGCCCCTGATTTTATTGCATAGAAGTATTCGAGGATGTTTAATTACTTTCAAAAATAGAAATATATTTTATTAAGATAAAATTCTGTAGAGAAGTATAATGGAAATATAAGTTCAAGGGGAAAAAAGAAAAATATAAAACATTTCCATCATTCCCAAAAGTTTTCTCGTGCCTCAACCTTGTGAAACTCTCCTTCCATCCCCAACTCAAGTACTCACCGATTCTGTGCATTCTGTCATTATAGATTACTTTGCATTTCTAGGATTTTAAACAAATGGAATCACACACTATGCAATTTTTTAATGGCTTCTTTCACAAAGCTTGATGATTTTAAGATGCATCTATATTGTTCCTTGTGTTAATAATTGTTCCTTTTTATTGCTATATTCCATTTTATGGGTATACCCCAATTTCCATTGTATACCACAATTTGTTTATCCATTCATCTGTTGATAGACATTTGGGTTGTTCCCAGTTTTAGCTATTACAAATAGAACTACTATGAACATTTGTGTACAAGTCTTAATATGAACATGTTTTCACCTCTCATAGGTGAATACCTAGAAGTGGAATTGCTAGGTCATATGGTAGGTTTATGTTTAAAATTTTCAGAAACTGTCAAACTGTTTTCCAAAGTGTTTGTACCATATTATATTCCCACCAGCAGAGTATAAGATTTCCAGTTGTTCCACATCCTTGCTAACACTTGATATGGTCAGTTTTGTTATTGTTGTTTTAATTTATTTGGTTGTGCCGGGTCTTAGTTGTCACAGGCAGGCTCCTTAGTTGCAGCTCCAGGGCTCCTTAGTTGTAGCACGTGGGCTCCATAATTGCGGCAGGCGGGCTCCTTAGTTGTGGTATGCATATGGGATCTAGTTCCCTGACCAAGGATCGAACCCAGGCCCCCTGCATTGGGAGCATAGAGTCTTATCCATTGCACCACCAGGGAGGTCCCGATATGGTCAGTTTTTAACTTTTTATCTATTCTAATGGGTATGTGGTGGTATCTCTGTGGCTTTTAATTTCCTTTCCCTGATGACTAGTGACATCAAGTATTTTTTCATGACCTTATTGACCATTTATACGTGTGTATATATATATATATATATATATATGTCTTCTTTTTGTCAAGTGTATGTTCAAATCTTTTTCCAATTACTGTTTTTTTTCTTATTATTGAGTGTGTGTATGTCTGTGTGTATATTCTGGATATAAGTCCTTTGTTTGATGTATGTATTGTGAATATTTTTTCCCAGTATCTGGCTTGCCTTTTCTTTTTCTCAATGGTGTATTTTAAGCATTAAAAAAAAAAAAGCTTGCTGGAGTTTTGTTTGTGTTATACCTATAGATTTGGGGAGAATTATCACATTAACAATATTGAATCATGCTATATTTCTGTATTAGGTATTCTTTAATTTCTCTCAACTCTGTTTTGTAATTTCCACGTAGAGGAATTTAATTAGATTTATTTATAAATATTTATAAATATTTTAGTGCTGTTGTTTGCAGCTCTAAAGAAACTATACAGTGTATAAACCAGTTTTTTTTACATCTTTATTGGAGTATAATTGCTTTATAATGGTGTGTTAGTTTCTGCTTTATAACAAAGTGAATCAGTTGAAAGACAAATACCGTATGCTAACACATATATATGGAATTTAAGAAAAAAAATGTCATGAAGAACCTAGGGGTAAGATAAGAATAAAGACACAGACCTAGTAGAGAATGGACTTGAGGATATGGGAAGCGGGAAGGGTAAGCTGTGACAAAGCGAGAGAGAGGCATGGACTTATATAAACCAGTTTTTAAGTTGTAAACTCTGTGCCAATTAGAGTGCTAGCAGACCCTGCCTCCCGCCGCAGCGACCACCCTGCAGTTTTCCTTTGGAAAAGTTTTTTTAACAAAAAAACTATTCAATTTGTTTAATAGATAAAGGGATATTCAGACTTTCTGCTTCTTGTGTCTGTTTTGGTAAGTTGTATTTTTCAATAAATTTGTCCTTTTCATCCATGTTGTTGAATATGTTGACATGATGTCATTTACAGTGCTTTCCTATTAACCTTTAACGTCTGTAGAATCTGTGGTGACAACCTTTAGCCATAATTATCATTGCTGTGTATGCATTATGTAATGTATGTTAACGTAATAGATTTATTGTTAAAATTAATTAATATATAAATATTTTGAAATTTTTCAGCATTAATTTTTAATACAAAAAAATTATTATAAGTAACTTGCAGAAATAAACACTCCTTGGTGTCTTCAGTAAGTTTTAAGAGTGTAAAGGGTTTGTGAGAACCACTGCTGTATAATATTCCAGTGTATGTATGTGCCATTATTTATTTACTCCTGATGGACGATTGGTTTTTCTCTAGGTTTTGGTTATTATGAGTAAAATACTATGGATATTCTTGTTCATATCTCATGGTGGATGTATATACTCATTGCTCTTAGATATCTAGAAATGGAATGGCTGGGTCTCCTGGTATTTTTTAAATGGATGGTGGTGAATATAAAACCCTGTTGAATTCAGATTCCATTGAGTATATTTCCAAGAGTATTCTGTAACATATATTTTTATACAAAGGGTGCCACTTTTAAATTCATCTTCAGCTCATTCCTCTTCTTACTTGACACATTCCACTAGGTGAGTTCACATACCCACTAACCTATCCCAAATCTTTATCTCCAACTCAGAATTATCTCTTGAGTTTTAGACTTTCATATATGACAAATTGCTGGACATCTTAATGTCCCATACATGATCCATAGAGCAACAACCCAAACATATCCTAAATGGAACTTGAAGCTGACGATTCCTCTCATATTCTCTACACAGAAGCCCACACTACAGAACTGGGCCTCATCTTAGGTTCCACCTTCACACTTAATCCCCACAACCAGACATTCACCAAGTCTCCCCAGTTTTTCTGCCTAAATATTAATTAAATTCTTCTCCTCTTCCTTCCTATTGTCACTGTCTTTATTTCTTTCTAAACCACCACAAAGGCATCTTAATTAGTCTCCGTGCATCTAGCCTTTTTTTCTGTTATCCTTAGCCAATACTTTAATTTTTTTAAGTTACAAGTGTAAAATAATAATAAAAGAGAAAAAAGATACCAGTTATTGAGCTTCTACTCTGTATCAGGTACTATGCTAGGCATGTATTAACTATATTATCATATTTTATTTTAAAATGATTCTGTAGAGTAGATCTTCCCCCCATTTTAAAGATGAGGAAACAAAGGGTCAGAGTAAATTACTTACAAATACTACAGATGCTACCATATTACAAATATGCATAATAAGTAGGAGAGGCTGGATTTAAAATCAGGTCTCTTGTTCATGCATCTAGCCTTAACTCCTTCAAGTCTCTCTTCCACTTTGAGTCCAGAGAGATCAAAGCTAAATCACAAATCTGCACTTCATTCTTCCATAAAAATTTTCAGTGGCTCCCTATGTCCACAGGCTTAAAGTCCAAGTTCCTGTGCAAGGTATTCAGCGCCCTCAGTCATCTGCCCCACCCCCACCCGCATCTACCTCTCCATCTGATTTCCCTCCACTGGCCCTTACCCACAAGTAATACTGCATGATGTTTTGTTCTCCTGCATATATTTTGATGCTTTGTGTCAGTTTAATTCCTCAGAAAAGAAGAGGTCAAGACAGGATTGGACATGCAAAATATTTATTGGAAGAACCATTTGTAAAGGATAGAAAGGGAGGGAGCAGCAGTAGTTGGGAAGAGCTTAGAAACCATGATGCAGGTCTGACGCTTGTGAAAGAGAGGAAAGAAGGATTGAGTAGGAAGAGCCTCATACTGCAATGAAGTTCTAAAGTCTTGGACAAGGTTGACGGGGAGTACCCAAGCAAAAGTTGCCCATTAAAAGAATCCCACAATGGGCAAAAAATGGACTGATACTAGTAACCCTGCTATGCCCAGTCTTTGAGAATTCCCTGGGGGGAAGCATGGCCTGATGGGAACACTGCAATGGATTCAAGGGTATTGTAGCTAGAGTCTGTCATCAGTGATCTCCACAGCAGGTACTCTCATAGGAAGATCTGATTAGACTATTGCCATGGCTGCTACATGATCCTACTCATGTAGGATTTGCCCATGCTTCTCTCTGCCACTCTAACTGTCCTCCCCACTTTTGATTGGTTGAATCCTATCAATAATTTAAGCTCAGCCATCACTTCCTCCATGAAGCCTTCCCTGACACAGCCAAGCTGAGTCAGGAGCCCACTTGGAGCATACTTCTATCATAGCACTTTTATGCTTATGAATCTGTTTCTACTACTTGAATATAAGCAACTTGAAGGCCAGGATTGGGTCCCATTTATCACAATATTCCCAACACATGACATTGTGCTCACTTAGCATTTGCTCCATGAATGAATGAGTAAATGAATAAATACCCAACCTCAGTTCCCTTATCCTTGATGCACAATATCTGCTTTAATCAAAGTGGTCCATTTATTGAGTCATAGAAGCATTATCTATGGTTGGTTTCCTTCATGTCTCTCCTCTTACCTAAAATGCTCTTCTTTGCTTTATCAAGTTGTGTTCATCCTGCAAGACCCCGCTTAGTTTAAACTCAGTTTCAGACCAGGCCTTCCACATCTATTTCCATCTGCTCTAATATCCCATTTCTCTAAATTCTCACTCTGCTTGACAGTCTGAATCACACACTTGATTATAAGTGTTCTTGCATTGCTCACTAATCATTTGTGGGGTGTTGAGCCTAGCTTGCCAATTAGATTGTAATGCCATAAGAGAAGGGTCTATGTTGTATACTTCCTTATCCCCCCCCACCCTTTAACATATAGCATAATGAAAAGTACTGATTACAAAATTTTAAACCTTTCAACTTTGAAGGGCTAAGTCAGTCTCTGTATACAGTTACCAGAGGAGTGGGAAGACTCTTTTCCTAGAAATTATATAAGTGGGCTGATCATCCTTGAGACTTGTTCAAGAGCCCTCTACTGCTAAGTGGTTCAATCAGAAATGTGAGGGACATAGAAAGGCTTAACTAGAATCCTAGAGGCCTAGTTGATTAAACCTGTTTTTCCCCACCAAAATTTATGACAAGAGTGACTTTTTCTTAATAAAAGATTCATTCGACTTACTCTGTTGCACTTATTCTACGTGAAGACAGCATTGTTTGATGTTCCCGTTATTTGATATGTCCCCAAGAATCTCTGATCCCAGTATCTACTATCTATTCAGTCACTTATTCGTTCAACATATATTTATTGAACATCTGAAGAGATAAGTCAGTCTAATGGCTTAGATTCTAGATGCTAGAGCAGGAATGCCTGGGTTCAAATCCTGGCTTTATCACTTTCTAGTTGTACGACTGCAAACAAAGTACTTACCATCTTTGTGCCATCTGTAAATGGGGATGATAAAAAGAGTACTTTCCCGATAGAATTGTTGTATTGAATAATTAATATTATAAAGTACTGAGAACAGTGTTTGGCACACACTAAGTGCTATATAATTTTTTATAATTTTTAAAATTACAATTGTAATCATTACTGTATACCCAGTGCCTCTACTGCTACTTCTCCTTTCTTTCTTGCATTCAGTTTCTTCCATTCACTAAAATGTTCTGAGGGGGCATTTTCTCTAGAAGGCCCCACTCATAATCAGCATACATTACTGGGAACTTTGGTTATTCTATCAGATACACTACTTGACATCTTTGTTTTTTTCATGGGATGAGAAACAAAACAGGGAAATTTTAATGTGGGACCATTAAGTAAAAATAGGAAGAGCATTAGACTAGGAATAGGGAAACCTAGGTTATAGTACTTGCCCTGCCATTTTTCTCTTGTCCTTTGTGTGATATTGAACAACTCTTTTTAACCGTTCTAATTTTCCATTGACTCATCTTCAAAATTAGTGGTTGGCCTAAAACAGTAGTTTTCAAATGTTTATTATTTATTTTATATCAGTGGAAACTGTTCTTCACATAAGTATTAGGTAGGAGTTCAAAATATAAACATGTAGTTGCTCCTTTGGTTAAAAAGAAGATGAGGCGCTTCCTGAGGCACCTCTTAGTTAAGCACTGGGCCACAGGCATTGAGACCACAGAATTTAATCAGTGTTGTGTTGGTAAATTAGTTCTCCTAGAACCAGTGAGCCCTGATTAGTAATTTTCCTACCATGGCCAACTCTCAAGGGTTAAAATTTGCCATACTTTTCTGTGTGCAACCACTCTTTAGGAGCAAAACCAGTCCATTAGCCCAGGTCAGTCAGTTACAATAGCTACCTAGCAAAGAGCAAGTCTCTGAGGGTTATGCTAGAGATAAGTAAGGTTTCAAAGAAAAATAAGGGCAACAGATAAGAATAAAAAGAAATAGAATGAGACACTTTCTGGAGAAGGAAGCTCAGGTAGGTATCATAAACACACCAAGGCATCATGAATTTCCAGGGTACTGGAGTGTGTTGGCAGTAGGGGAAGAAACATGGAAAGGGAAGAAGGAAAAGGAGTAGCAGACAAACTTGTTTCACAGTATCACCATTTTGCTTAGAAATGGCCTTTTTTAACCAGTGGAGGGAAATGGAATCAAGGGTATCCCACAAAAGATGCAACACTCACATGTTTTTCTACTTGAGTTTGGAATAATTTTTTATTTTCATTTGAATATATGTCTATATCTCAATAGAGAATTATATCTCAATAAAGCTGTTTTTTAAGTCTGTACACCAATGTTCACAGCTATATTATTTATAATAGCCAAAAAGTGGAAATAACCCAAATATCCATCAGCTGAAGAATGGATAAACAAAAATTGGTATATCTATACAATAAAATATTATGCAGCCATAAATATGGAATGAACTACTGATACATGCTACTACATAGATGAAGCTACCTCAGAAACATTATGGTAAGTGAAAGAAGCTAGACACAAAAAGCTGCATACTGTGATCCTATTTATGTGCAATGTCCAGAACAGGCAGATCTGTAGAGACACAAAATTGGTTGATAAAAAGTTGATAAAAAATTATTCCAAACTCAAGTAGAAAAACATGTGAGTGTTGCATCTTTTGTGGGATACCCTTGATTCTATTTCCCTCCACTGGTTAAAAAAGGCCACGGTGTGTGGGTAGGAGGGAATTGGGAGTGGCTATTAATAAGTATGGGGTTTCTTTTGGGGGATGATGGAAATGTTCTGATTAAACAGTGGAGATAGTTACACGATATTGTGAGTATATTAGAAATCACTGTATTTACACTTAAAAATGGTGTATTTTTATGTTAACTTATCTCAATTAAAAATTGCCCACAAAAGGCTATACAGGAGTAAATCCTGATGAATGGTGGTCCTGGAAAAAAAAAAGACGACGTGGACAAGTTAGTCAAGAGGAGTTTTAAGGATAGAGTAGTCAAAATCATCCAAACAATTTCCCTTGTGCTGATTCCATTCTCACCAGGCGTCCTTTTTATTATAATTTGGCTTCTCATATACATTTCCTTTTGAAAGATAATTTGCTGACCAGAGTTTTCCAGTCTTCTTGGCTGTTATATTTTTCCTGAAGAAAGAATAAATTGGATTGGGATTTTTGTTTGTTTTATAAACAATTTCTGGTCCTCCCTCTGAGGCAGATTGACTCTTCCTCCTCCTAATTTTAGTTCAGATGTGCAGGCTCATGACACTACACACAGAATTTGAGAGAAATTTTATTACTCAAGGGACACACCCCCACGGAAAGCAGGGGGGCCAAAATGGTCAGGACTGTCTTGAGACAGAAGCAGAGGGAGTGCGTTGGGCCTTTATAGTCTTTAGGCAGGGGACTGGGGAAAAGCACTCCCTCATTAGCTGTAGGTTTGCAAGTTTTAAATTTCCCACCTGCGCCCAAGGAGGAGTCAGGCTGGAGAGTTGCGAGTTAGAAATTTCCCGCGAGGGTGAAGGCGCCAGGACTGTAAATTTGCTAGTTTTAAGTTTGCTACTGACAACATGGAAGAGGGAGCTGGGCTTTCTTATCAGCCTGTCCAGAAGTGGGGAGCAATCTATGAATACTTTAAGATTTTGGAACTTTAAACTTTCCAAGTTTGTTATTTTGATCATTCTCTGTCTATCAGGGCCAGTAGCAAAGAGCAGTATAGGTGAGAAAGAAGAAACTAGCTCAAATAGAAGAATTGGTAGAGTTCAGTGGCTGATTGAACTTACATGTGTGTTAAGGAACTACTGAGGCAAGATTTTAAGTCTTGAGAGGAGGAACACTAGTGCCATAGACCTTGTGAGGAAAATTGGGAGAGAACATTTTCTATACTGTTTAGTACACATTTAGAATATGTTTGTGTAAGCAGTATCTTGCAAGTGTTTTTCTTGTAAATGTATTTTTTTCTTAACATTTTAATAATTATTACAGACGACTATATGACTGAGTTAGGAATAACAGAGATGCAACCAAAATCATATTTTTAAAAACAAATCTGGTAAAATTAACCAATTATTTAAAATAACCTGATTTTTATTCCTTTTACTCATCTGATTTATGTCTTCACCTGTTGGGTACAGTATTTTTTTTTTAATTGGTCCTTCTAGCCCTTACACACTGGGAGGACCCAGAATTCACGTTTCCATGTGCTCACATTTCATGTGTAGCCCTGATTTCGGGATTGCAACACGGGCTAGACAGTGGTCTGGCCGAGGAGATAGGCATCAGCCCAGACCCTCGCCCTGACCCGCGGAATGCGGCCCACAGCCCACCACCCGCAGGCAGAGCACCGCTGCCTTCGAGAATGTGTAAGGCCACGCACATGTCCGCGCCCGCCCTCCCTGGTCAGTTAGAAAAGAAACCCGGATGTTTGGGGGGCGGGGGAGAAGCTGGCGTCTACCCATGAGTCAGCGCGCGTAGTTATATACTTCTACCCTCTTCTGAGGTGCTTATTCCGCGCTGAGAGTCGCCCCAGGCTGTGGCTGTGGACGCCGCCTAATGTTTTCACGCTCCTCCCTTTCCTCCTCCTCTTTCTCCTCCTCCGAGTCCCAGTCAGGCCGACCTGCTCCGCTCGCGGTAAGTGTCCCCCGCCCCCGCCTGCGCCGCGCGGAAGCAGGCAGGGGCTCTCCCGCGAGGCTATGGCCACCGTACTCTGAGGGCAGCTGAGGTGGCCCGGCCGTGAGGACTGCAGGTCGAGGGTCTGGATGCTGGCGTGCGTTGCCAGGATGGCCCAGGGCGCGGGGGAGGGGACGGACTTGGCGGCGCGGTGGCGGGTGGGCCACCATCTTGCACCAGTCCGGCGGGGGAGGCATCTCGGAAAGGTAGCTGCTTGGCGGCAGCGTTTGGCGGCCTGAGGGCCGGGGTCACTCGGTTGCCACTGCTGCCTCCTCACCTTCCGGGGCCTATGTGTCGGTCGGTCCCAGCCTGGTTTTGGCTTTTCTTTCTGGAGGCAACTCCCTTTGGTCTTTTGTATATATGATGCCGATGTTTGGCGAGACCCGCCCATCCCCACGGCTCTTCAGTCATGGGAATAGAGACCAGAGAGGGTTCCGAACTTTCTGGTCTCTTGGGCCCCTCCTTTCTGTCCTGATTCCCCCCCACCCAGGTTACTGGTCATTCAATGCTCACACCCTTGTTCTTGCCAAAGGGACTTCGCTCCTCCGTCATAGAAATCGTGCTCCATTCCGTTATTGTCTAGAGAAGAGCCCTGAGGAGAAACGTGGAGTTAGAGACACAGTTTTTTAACAGTGATCTTTGCAGGTTTTACTTAATGAGACGGAAAAAATTATCTCATTCTGAGGTTTTATCCTTCTCTAGACACGGAGGGAGTTCCTCTTAACTCATCCCAAGTTTTAATGCTTTTTTTAAAAAAGGAGAAATCAGAGCAGAAAATGTCAAGTGAACCAGCTTCTACAAGCACAGGAGGTCTACATCCAAGGAGTTCTCTTTGTTTGCAAAGATTTTTTAATCTGTGAACTTAAATTTTGCTTTTATTATTTTCAGGTTTGAACTGTGATTTTTAATGCCTTTTAGTGCCATTAAACATAAAATTAAAACCAAGAAGTAGAGTTTTAACTACAGAGGTCTGGTCTTAGCATTTGTGATGTGTCTTGCTTTGGGGGGTTACAGTGAAAACTCAAACTGTCTCCTTAAGCAGAAGCTTTACTAAGCCTATGAAGACACTGGGTTGCTTATAAAATTAAGGCTGTGTGCCCTTGATGTTTTAACATTTGTACAAGTCCCACTGCAGTTGTATCTTGCATTTGTATATTTCATGGCTATCACCTCTTTTGAGATGGGCTGTGGGGTGTTGATAGAACTGTTTAGAAGGTGAGGAAACAACCTCAAGGAGGAGACTTTACCGAGGTCATGTGGCTAGGAGTGATAGAACCAATTCTCGAACCTAGGTCTTCTGACTCCTCACCCAGTGCTTAATTCACTATATTGTGATCCATTTTTTATGAGAGTGAGGTGGTCAAGGAGAATAAGCATGGAGACTCACCTAAAATATATAAGTAACACTTTTCAATTCTCTTTTCCTTTATATTTAAAATATTTAAGACTTCATATCAACACAACATTGTAAATCAACTATACTTCAGTAAAATATTTTTTAAAAACTTCATATCTTTTCAACTTTTTTAGTATTTAAATAATATTGTTATTATTTCCAAGCATGTTGAAAAGTTGAAAAAAGTTCTACGTTGAAGGGATCCAAATTTCAGCTTCTTCTCTTCAACCCCTTTTCCCCAGTTAAGTTTTCTAGTCCAATCTGATTTTTTCAGCCCAGGGTTTTACTTCTCAGCATCAGCTTTCTTAGTGGAAGAGGAGAGTAAGGGGAAAGGATATATAATTCTGTACCTCCTCTTCTATCCAATTTGTTTTCTTTATTCAAGAGGACATTTAGATCCATACCGAAATTTTTCTGTCGTTCTTGTTATACCAGTTGGACAGGGGCAATACCTAAATGAATAGCAATTTTTGTGAATAGAAAGTAACCCATAGTTTTAGTGACAGATAGGGTATTGGAAATTTATATTGAAAATGTATTTTATTTCAAAAGTGACTTTTCAAAGATCAGAAATATTTGACATATTCACTAATTAAATACGTAGCCCTGAATATTTTTTCTTCTTGCTTCAGAGAAGGACTTAAAATATATATGATTTTCAGTCAGGTTGTTTTAAATAATGACCCCAGAAGACTTGTTTTACTCAGTAATTTGTATCAAACATGTGTCTAGACTTTTGAAATTCATTCATTGCAAAGCAGTTTTCTTTTAAGGAGTGTTTTAAATAATAGTATATCAGGAAAAGTAGTCATCCCTATGTACCATCTGGGTCCAATGGACAATTTTTATTTCATCTTTTATAAGTCATTTTAGAAATAATTTACATAAGAATAAAGAAATAGTGAAACCAGTTTTATTAGGTATTTAATAAGTGTTTAGACATGGTGTACGTCTTTGTATATACTTAGAAGAACAAAAAATACATTCCAGAAGCTGATAAAAGAATCCACTTGCGCGGGCCTCTCACTGTTTTTTTTGGTTTTTTTTTTTTTTTGCGCGGGCCTCTTACTGTTGTGGCCTCTCCCGTTGCGGAGCACAGGCTCCGGACACGCAGGCCCAGCGGCCATGGCTCACGGGCCCAGCCGCTCCGTGGCATGTGGGATCTTCCCGGACCAGGCACGGACCGGGCATGAGCCTGTGTCCCCTGCATCAGCAGGCGGACTCTCAACCACTGCGCCACCAGGGAAGCCCTCCACTTGTCTTTTGTTAAGACAGATATTAAAGACATTTGCAAAAATGTAAATCATTGTCATTCTTCTCCTTAAATTTTTTGTTTTTGAAATTGGTTATTTTAATTAAAAAATATTTATATGGACATGTAATGGGATTATTATTACTTTAAGTAAATTAATATATATTAAATTTTTTCTCAGTTTCAATTTCTAATATGGTAAGTATCAATAGATATAATCCACATAAACAGAAGGCTCATTGGGGTTCTCAATAAGTTTTAAGAATGAAGAGTGGACCTGAGCCCAAAAAAGTTTGAGAACTGCTGATCTGGTGTTCTTTATTTGTGACAGTATTTAACAGTTCTATACATGAACTAGAATTTTGTTTCTTTTTAGTGCTTATATTCATCAACTTGTATGATTTTCAGTAAAGAAGGAAAAGTTGAGCAAAATAATGCAAAGTATTGTACAGTAATTTTTCATGTGCTTCATTTAACCTTCCAGTAGTGCTGCAAGGAAGGTATTACTGTTTTCATTTTACAGATAGAAAAACTAAGTTCAAAGAGGCCAGTTAAATATCCTATAGGTTTGGCAACCAGAAAGTGGTAGACTTCAAATTCCCACTCAGTCGTTCAGCCCCTATGTCCAGTATTCCCATAATTGTGCTCCATATTTTTACTTGATATTTTCCCAGTGGATCAGTTTTACTTCTCTAAAATGTGAATTAATTAAGAATATATACTCCCTGAAGTTACTTTAGGAATTAATGATTATAGAATATCTTATGAAAGGGACTTCCCTGGTGGCACAGTGGTTAAGACTCTGTGCTCCCAATGCAGGGGGCCTGGTTCGACCCCTGGTCAGGAAACTAGATCCCACCTGCATGCTGCAACTAAGAGTTCACGTGCTGCAACTAAAGAGCCCACCTGCCGCAACTAAGAGATGGTGCAACCAAATAAATAAATAATTTTTTTAAAGAATAGCTTAGGAAACTTATTAAAACATTTATTATATAGTTCGTCTTTGAAAGGCCAATTATGCATTTGTCTTTTCTCCAGGTTATATCTTTTACATATCAATTACAATAAAAACATCTTATAGATAAAATCTTTACCCTGAATATGATCTAAAAATTACTTTGCAGAAAGTAAATTTTATTAGAGGGGTGGTCCGTCCCAAGAGCTAATTTTAAAATGTTTTAAAATATAGACAGTCTTTGCAAAGTATTATGCTAATGAATTTTAAACCTTAGCGTCAACTAGCTATTTTCTACATATAGATGAAGTATGAAAGTCAACAGACAAAAGTTGAGAACTTAAATTAGGGGGGAAATAGTAGAGTTATTAAAAATCTGCCCAAAATGTACCTGGACTTCGTGTGTTCAGGCTTTCAAAAAAATAAATCATTTCCACAATATAAAAGCTTCTTGGACAAAGAAAAGATGATGAGTCTATATTTTCCTTCTAAATTATATGTGATTTATTCCCAAAACCTGGTTTGAGAGTTTGAATTGTTTAGGTGCCAGTGAAATTGTCTAAGAAACCAAGGTATAATCCAGTGTTTCTTGGATTTGAGTACGGTACCAATTAATTCCTATTATAAGGAAAACATTTTCACAGACACCCTCTTACTTAAAATGTTTAAATATTATTCGAGTTCTTGTACAATCATAAAACAAAATAATCAAAACTGCAAAATCAATGCCATTCAAATCAACTTTAATACATTGAATAATGTATTTTGGTGAAACAAAGTCACTGACTACTTTTTTGAGTTTTTCATATCCATGATTCATATCTGTCTAAACAGTAGCAAGATTTTTCTGTTTAAACGTTTTCAATACCTTCATTTCTCTAGCTAACCATAAATACTGTCATTTTCCTTGCATTTAGTATAAATGCATCATTTAGATATTCCCTCCCTCTGTTCTTTTATTATTAGCCAGCAGCAGTAAAAGTGATAGTACTTGATGACAATGCATTAGTAAATACAGACAAAAAAATGAGTACTGGTATGATCCAACAGTTCCTCTTCTGAGTATTTATCCAGAGGAAACAAAAACACTAACTCAAAAAGATATCTGCACTCCCATGTTCATTGCAGCATTATTGTAATATAATGTTATAATATTATTGTAATAGCCAAGACATGGGAGAACCTAAGTGTCCATCTTTGGATGAACAAATAAAGAAAATGTGGAATACTATTCAGCCATAAAAAAGAAGGAAATCCTGCCATTTGCGACAACATGGATGGACCTTTAGGGCATTATGCTAAGCCAGACAAAGAAAGACAAATAACATATAATCTCACTGGTATGTGGAATCTTTAAACACACACACACACACACACACACACACACCTCATAGATACAGAGAACAGATTGGTGGTTGGGGGAGGGGGGACAAAATTGGGTGAACGTGGTCAAAAGGTACAAGCTTCCAGTTGTAAGTCCTGGGGATGTAATACAGTGTGGTGACTACAGTTAATAAGACTATTGTATATTTGAAGGTTGCTAAGAGAGTAGAGCTTAAAAGTTCTCATCACAAGAAAAAAAATTGTAACTATATGTGGTGATGGATGTTAACTAGACTTACTGTGGTGATAATTTTGCATATGCACATATATCAAATCATTGTGTTGTACACCTGAAACTAATATAATGTATGTCAGTTATATCTCAGTTTTTAAAAATGTGAGTACTGAAATTATGTAACTGAGCTTCGTTTTAAGGTAGTCATTCAGATGATCCTTGGAGTATGCTTATGTTAATATTTTAGATAGCAAAACAATGTATTGTTTTAGAGCTTTCTTGTACCATCTGGAATATAAGTATTTTCCTAGAGGTCTGTTAGTTTCAAAAATGTTGGGGTAATTTGTTGGAAAGTGTATTATTAATCTTGAATTGAATGTAAGTACCAGAAACTTAACTCAAAGTAGTTTGACCAGAAATGAACAATTATTCCCTCTCTTAACTGAAAAGTTCTAGTAGGTACTTTGCCTCCAAGCATGGCTTAGGTGTTTAAATGGTAGCAAAAGAACTTGAATGTCTCCCTGTCCTACCCTCTTTTTCTCTACTCCATAATCTTATGGTTTTGCTATTCTCTTTGTTGGCGTCTTTCTTAGGTAGTCTTTCTCCACATAGGGACTTCCATCACCACCAGGCTTATATCCTACCAGCTTATTATATGCTTAACAGCTTTATTGAGCTATAATTCACATAACATACAATTCACCCATTCAATGTACAATTCAGTGATTTTAGTACATTCACAGTGTTGTGCACCCATCACCACAATCAATTTTAAAACATTTTCGGACTTCCCTGGTGGTGCAGTGGCTAAGAATCTGCCTGCCAATGCAGGGGACACAGGTTCGAGCCCTGGTCCGGGAAGATCCCACATGCCACGGAGCAGCTAAGCCTGTGCACCACAGCTACTGAGCCTGTGCTCTAGAGCCCATGAGCCACAACTACTGAAAGCCCAAGCGCCTAGAGCCCGAGCTCTGCAGCAAGAGAAGCCACCGCAGTGAGAAGCCTGCACACCACAACAAAGAGTAGCCCCTACTCACCGCAACTAGAGAAAGCCCATGTGCAGCCATAAATAAATAAATAAATTTATTTTTTAAAAAAACAAAAAAACATTTTTTTTAATCACCCCATAAAGAAACCCCATACCCATTAGAAGTCACTCCTTATTTTCCCCCCAACCCTCCCAGCCCTAAGCAGCCACTACTCTATTTTCTGCCTTTATGGATATGCCATTTCTGGACATTTCCTATAAATGAAATCATACAATATGTGGTCTTTTTGACTGGTTTCTTTCATTTAGTATAATGTTCTCAAGGTCGGTCCATCCATCCATTTGGTAGTATATATCAGTACTTCATTCCTTTCTATGACAATATTATTCCATTGTATAGATATATCACATTTTGTTTCTCCATTAATCAGGCATTTGGGTTGTTTACTTTTTTTTTTTTTTTTGCAGTATGCGGGCCTCTCACTGCTGTGGCCTCTCCTGTTGCAGAGCACAGGCTCTGGACGCGCAGGCTCAGCAGCCATGGCTCACGGCCCCAGCCGCTCCGCGGCATGTGGGATCTTCCCAGACCGGGGCACGAACCCGTGTCCCCTGCATCGGCAGGCGGACTCTCAACCACTGCGCCACCAGGGAAGCCCTGGGTTGTTTACTTTTTGCTATTATCAATAATACTTCTATGAACTTTCATCTACAAGTTTTTGTGTACACATACGTGTTCAATTCTCTCTTGCTAGGAGTGGAATTGCTGGGTCATATGGTAACTTTAAGTTTGCGAGGAATTGCCAAAGTGTTTTCCACAGTGTCTGCACCATTTTATACTCCTACCAGCAGTGTATGTGGGTTCCAATTTCTCCGTATCCTTGCCAGCACTTGTTATTGTTTGTCTTTTTGGTTATAACCATCCTAGTGGGTGTGAAATTGTATCTATTACTTTTTAAAATATTTTATTTTGTGGTAAAATACACATAACATACAATTTACTATTGTAACTATTTTAATCCACTAATGTTTTTTTTAATTTTTGTAGAATTAACTCTTAAAAGATAGTTGAATTTTAGATGTATAAAAGCTGAAACAAAATATATGTATGTAAATTATAATTATTTATACATGCAGTCTCCAAAAACTGAATGGGTTGTGCTGGAGGAGGTCTTTCATTAGTCAGTTACTTGGAATTAGTCAGTTACTTGTGAGTAGCTGAGGTGGAGAGTTCTTTTCCGCTTATTTTGGTGCCAACTCTGAGTTGCAGAACCTAGAGACCCTTTGGAGTTGCCCTTACAGGGATTCTAAGCTACTTCTTGCATATTTTGCTAGATATTCCATTTCTCTAACAGATGATTTAATGTCCCATGGAATTCCTTGCCTTGCCACCAAAACTGTTAGTTTTGGGGGGGCTCAACTACCTTATTGGATAGCACAGCTTTAGACTGAAGTTATGGATCTAATGGCATCTGAGAGTGTTTATGAATGTACCAACTGAGGCTCCTTGGTGGCTGCTATCAGCCTCAAAAGGTACTGCTGTAGTCATGGGCAGTGGATATGACTTGTTTATATAGACTACTCGTACATTTAGTACCAATTTAGGGTATTTGTACCAATAGATATTGTATATGATCATTTAATAAAAGGATTCTATATGAGTCTCAAATGCTGTACAGTTGTGACTTAAAAAATGTTCTATATTCTTCGTAGCAGTAGGTCCTTAATGCTGAGCAAGAATTGTTGTGTATTTATCTACTTGACATATGCATTACCTTAATTCTCGTTTAGGGACAAGCAATAACTATTCAGATAATTAAGTTCAGAGGTTTTAATTAGCCAAACCTCAGAAATAGGGGAATTTACTTAAGTACAGAATTCACTAGATTCTTGTAATAGTAATTCAAACATTTATACCAGTAAGTTCTTCTGGAGTTAAAGTCGTTTTTTTCCTTTGACCTAATTCAGTCTAAATGATTTGGAATTGGAAAAAGCAAGAAAGCTTGCTTTTGCTACTCTGAGGATTATGACAAATGTGGAAACTCGGTTAACTCTATTTATCTTAATACTTTAGAGTATTGATGTTTAAGTTTTAACTTTTTAAAATAGCTGAAATAGTTTTTTAAGCATGTTTATCTTGTATGTAAAAAAATGTGTATGTGCATGAGAATTCAGAACAGAAATTCCTGTTTTAAAGAAAGCAATTTAAATGTTTTTTTGAAAATGTTTAATGTTACAGCTTTTTAAAAAGCCCAAAGAAACGTAGACATTAGATTGTAAACTTCTGAAGGCAAGGACTATGATTTATTCTTCTTAATTTTTTCCCTAGAACTGAGCACATTCCATTGAGTACAGAGGCAATGAGTAATTATTTTTAATGAGTTAATCTATGATAAAGTGTATCCAACTAATTTTCTGTTCCTTTCAGTTAGCGTTGATAAGAAACAAAACCTAAAAATTTCTTTGAATGTGTTTTTTTATAATATTAATTTATTTCTGAAATGTAAAGAGCAACAGTTAAAGGTCAATGTTACTTAGCATTTCAAAATTCAGATTTACGAAGGCATGTATTACAGGGTGATTACTCATTTACAGAAGGGTGTCTTTCAAAAATTATTTGTAGTTTAATAGTTTCAGATTTCTTCAAATAATAAATGCTTATTACATTCAGCATTTTATTTACAAAATTTGCATTCATTCAGGAATGAACCAATTATGGAAAGTGAGTAGCATGTGTATATCAAACTCAAAAGGTAAACTTTTTGTAGAGAAAAATATTTAATGTGTGTACATTTAATTTAATAAATCCACCCTAATAGTAAGTATCTTTATTTTATAGGGCAGAAAACTAAGAGCTACCTTGCTACCTTGTCTGAAGTCACATGGTGAGTTTCTGGAGATTGAAATTAGACCCAAGATTTCTGAATCCCAAGTATCATGTTTCAGTATATTTGGTGTTACTTAAAGTGACTCATAAAATTGATTGATGTCATGTGTTAATGCATAGGTGACTCTGCAACTTGATGGACAACGACAACCCTTTTCAACCAAAAAGTAAGTATTGCTGCTGCAAGTGATACTAGTGTACTTGGGTCTTGTACTGATAACCTTACTTCATGAGGAAAGGTGAGAGAGACAGAGGTGGGCACGTTAAAAAAACACACAAAAACACTTAAATTTATTAAAGTAATACCATAGTATAAAAGAAATACATACAATAAAAATGTCAGTAAAGTAGAAATGAAGTGTTTCTTCCTCATTTCCAGAGATAACTACTATTATTGGGTTGGTATACATAATCACAGACTTTTTTCTATGCATAGACAAAAAATAAATTATTTCTAAATAAGATCATACTGTACATGCTATTATGTGCCCTTACAATTTTTTACTCAACCATCTATCTTGAATATATTGACAGTGTCGGTACCCAGTTAAAAAGAATGAGGAAGACCTATGTATCAACATGGCATTAAGACCATGGTATTAACGTAGATATAAATTTCTTTATTATCAGTATACATGGGTCTCTCATTTTTTTTAATTTGGCATTGCCTGACTTTGCCTAGTTCCTTAGCCCTTAGATTACCATATGTTAAGTGCATACTGCATATCCAGTAGACTACTGTGTGTAAAAGGAAATGTAAAGGAAGAAGAAAATATGTTCTTTACTCTCAAGGAGCTTACTTTGGAGTTAGACATGCACAGTTAAGACACATTAAGAAATAGCAGTTTGAGATTATATATAGTATATTCTGAGTTGCCTGGCATAGGCTGTCAGTGTAGTAAAAGGTGGAAGAAAAACAGGGTCTAATAGTTTATCGAGGAGTTACAATTGAACCAAGAGTTGGGAAGGAGTAGGGAATTAATATTTTGTTGAGTATTGCTTGAAGTTAGATACTTATATAGCTTTTCCCTAAATCTACATTACCACTTCTATTAGGTAGATATTACACCCATATTTTAGGTGAGGAAACAGATTCAAGTAATTTCTCCAGAGTTACATTAGAAATGGTGCAATGAAGATTTGAGCTATTCAATTTGATGTCAAGTCCATGCTCTTTCTACTATACTTGAATAATATGGACAGTATAAGGTAAGGAGGAAGGGTATTTTAGATGGAAAAAACAGTACAAATGAGGGCTCTGAGGGACACAATATGCAAATGCTAAACTATGAATTACACTCTTAATTATTTCACTTAGAGCATTCTGTATATATTTTTTTAAGTAAGGTTTAGAAAAGAGATAGGTTCTTAAAATTGGTTACATTTGGGAGGGTGGAAGATTTTTTTATTTCTTTTATGGTAGGTGAACTACTAAGCATTAAACAACACTATGCTAAGAAATTATTTGTATAGAAGGGGAAACTACATTTTAAAAATTTGTTAGAAAATAGCACCAATTTATTAACGTGTTTCTTTTGTATGCCATCCCCAAATCATTATATTCACATAGTACCTTTTAATTTTGAGTCAAAAGTAGAAATGACATTGTTTTAATCTAGTAAAATTACCTTTAGAAATTATTTAATTTAAAAGATAAATTTTAGATATCATTGTCTAATAAAAAAAGGATATCATTGTCTAAGCCAGAACTCTAGAGCTATTATTTTGTTTTGTTTTTATTTTTTCAAAGTTGTTACCCCATCCACATCTTACTCCATATATCTAGTGCCACTTATATCCATCTTCATTGCTATTATTTTAATTTGGGTGCATTTTTAAAAATAATACATAGTTTAAAAAAGACAATCAGAAATTTATAGGTTGCATACCCACAGATTCTTGAAAAGTAAGAGAGCAAGCAAGAGAGAGGTGTGCGTGTGTTTTGGGCCTACGTACTCCCTATTTTTTCAAGGCATCCACTTTGAATAGTTTAGCTGTTTTTCTAATAATTAGTTTCATATTTCTAAATTTTTGAAATATGTACTGCTGTCTCTTGAATCATCAGTTTTTGCCATTATCTAATGATTTTTCCATTAAGAAATAGGAGGATTTTAGTTTTCGTACACTTAACCACCACCCCCAAGCACCTCCCAATGTAGTTATATCTCAATTTTTGGTTAAATCATATTTGATGTTTTTATTGTGATGACTATAACAAATATTGTTTGCTGATGAGCATAGTATTGATACGATGGTAATAATATATTATGGATACATTTCCTTTTTCTTTTTTTTTTTATATCCAGCAATTTAAATTTTTTGGTTTTTAAAATTTGATACATTTATTAAAATTTATAGCCAAGTCTTCTCACACCCTTCTGTAGCCTCTTAAGTTGATTTTCTATATGGTAAAACTTGTCAGGTAATCTAACAATTTGATTGTTAATCTGTGTGTGTGTGTGTGTGTGTGTGTGTGTGTGTGTGTGTGTGTGTTTGGTCTCCTAGAGACATTCCTCCTGGGAGTAATGGTCGTCTCTACTCTGGCTGGTTGCTCTCTAGACCTGTTGAATGGCTATTGTCCTGGGACTTCCCTTTGTCTTTGTATTGTGTTGAATGTCATGTTTTCTGCATTCTGTCTTCCTCCTTAAGTCTCATATTTTGATGGGGGTCTTCCTAAGATAGAAAGGGTGAATGGGAGGTAAATTTTGTGTGATGTTGCTGGTCTTTATTCTTTTTTCTTTTTAAAGGTTGCGTTTTTATTTATTTTATTCATTATTTATTTTTGGCTGTGTTGGGTCTTTGTTGCTGTGCATGGGCTTTCTCTAGTTACGGCGAGCGGGGGCTATGCTTCATTGCAGTGCGCTGGCTTCTCACTGTGGTGGCTTCTCTTATTGCGGAGCACAGGCTCTAGGCACACTGGCTTCAGTAGTTGTGGCACGCAGTCTCAGTAGTTGTGGTGCACGGGCTTATTTGCTCCGTGGCATGTGGGATCTTCCCGGACCAGGGCTCAAGCCTGTGTCCCTTGCATTGGCAGGCGGATTCTTAACCACTGCACCGCCAGGGAAGTCCCATGGATCTTTATTCTTGATGAAAGAATGTGTAACTTCATGCTTGACGAAAATCTTGGCTGGGTATAGAATTCTAAATTGAAAATTATTTTTACTAAGACTTTTGAAATCATTATTCCAACTTTCTTCTCTTCCTCTCTCTCTCTCTCTCTCTCTCTCTCTCTCTCTCTCTCTCTCTCTCTCTCTCTCAGACTTTAGGATATTCTCTTTATTTCCAGCATTCTGAAATTTCATGATTTGTCCATCTACTGTAGGTTTTTTTCTTGATCATTGTGCTAGGTGCTGGTGGATCCTTTCCATCTAGAGATTTATGTCCTTTAGAACTGGGAATTTTTCTTGTATTTTTCCTTTGATTATATCCCCTTTTTTCTCTGTTCTTTTCTGGGCCGTTATTACGTGAGTTGTACCTTTGAAATTGATTTTATAACAAACTTGTCTTCTCTATTTAGTATATGTATACTTTTTGACTTTTAGTTCCACTTACGGGCTGTTTACTCAATTTTGGCATTTTATTTTTCTTTACTGAATTTTGGCTATTTTATTTTTAATCTTTTTGCTTTGAGAATATTACTTTTTATAACATTCTTATCTTATCTCTTTAAAAATGCTAATTACAGTCTCTAATGTTTTCTCTTGTTCTCTGTATTATCTGTGTTTTCTTTAATATCTTTTGGTCCATTTTATTACTTTGGTCTTTCACATTGGAGATTTTAGTCATATTTCTGGGGCTTATTGGGTGTCTATCCATATTTAAGAATGAGGCACTAAAATGCTTCCTGGTAGCTCTGTGTGATTGGTCAGCACTTGTAGGCTGGTGGTATCCACAGTGTGTTCTTTACTTAGTTTCTTCAGGTGAGAAATGCATAATCTGCTCTGGGATGGAATAAACCTCACTTAATTATCCTATTTTTGTTCCAGCATTTCATCCCTGCCTTGTCCTGTGCCTGGTATCCCTGAATCTGGTTCAGTTTTTCTAGCATATCTCCCACCTGTTGCTTCTTATTCTCAGTTTATCTCCCTTTTGTTAATACAGAAGTTTGTGGGGGGTTTTCAGATAATAGGTACAATCCTTTCATGGATATAATCATATTCTAGTCATAAAACTGAAACTCACTTTGATTGGATTTGATTGTTCCTAACATTTATTAGCCACTGTAAATAACTACTGTCATCCATTATCTATCTAGCTAGATTAATTTTACTAGTTTAGATATTAGAGGTTGAGTTCCAAGTTTCATACTGCTGTTACCATTTACTGACAAATATCAGTTCAGTAATTGCTATCAGAATATTAAAGTACATCTTAAATATCATACTATGTATTGCAAAAAAACGTATTTAAAAAATAAAATTTGATTCTCTCTTTTTGAAAAATTAGATAATTCCAAAATGGCAGAACTGTTCATGGAATGTGAAGAAGAAGATCTGGAACCATGGCAGAAGAAAGTAGAAGGAATTGAGGATGAAGACGATGATGAGCTGATCTTTGTTGGAGAGATACAAAGTTCAAAACCAGCCATTTCAAGTAAGCATTCACTTTCAGTGAAGCAAAGTTTTATAAGATGTTGCTTCTAATGGAAAACCTGGGGCTGTCTTATATGTCCTTGTTACTCTATAAGGAGCTGGAGGTGAGAGAGAGAGAGCATAGAGGTCAATAAGAATTTGTGAGAATCAGAGGGAGAATGTGGTTGGGGACTTGAATAAGGAGATGTGAGAGGTAAAAATATCATATGAGAGAAAAGGAAAATGTTAACTAAATTACCTAAAGGTTAAGATTACCTAACAACATTGTAGGCCTTTTGAGATTAGAAATCATAATTTTATTGGAGCCAAGTAGCCTATTTACTTGTTTATTTGTTAATTTTTCTTTTTTTCCCTTAAGCCCAAATGTACCCGGAAAAGGAAGTGTTGGAATGCTTTGCTTAAAATATCAGACTACTAAATAAGTTTGTGTTAGTCTCTGATGGAGTTTCTTACACCCAGGCAAGTGCCTCATCAGAGTCATCTTGATTCATGGCTACAAAAATTAAAAGGTGCTGGTCTGTGTACCAACATGGCCATTAGCTTCTGGCCACACCCATCTTTCAGCAACTCCTGATTACTGTATATTCATGAAGAATATACAGTGGCCTGATCTTCAGCTGCTATATTGGGATGATGCAGGCAGTCAGCACACTTAATCCTTAATCCACACTTTCTAGGAGAATATGTCCAGTACCTTTGTGGATTTCTGGTAGAGTAATTAGACTTGACATTGTTATAATGTTAAAGTGAAGATATTAATGATGTCCAATCAGAAATGTGTAAAATGCAGAGGAACAACATACTGAGTTTCAGTGGAGAATGAGGAAACAGATTCTTTCTCATTATACTTACTTTTGTTAAGCTAGGAGAATTTACCAAAGAATGTAGCCAGCATACCAGTGTTTTCTTACTTACTATGGCAGTGCATAATAGTGTAGTTTAGAGAAAAGTTTGTAACTTTCTGAAAGCCTAGTTCTTACTTCTCTTGACTCTGAACTTAGAATAGCACTTCTATTCAGTTTTATAAAAGGTAGAATAATTTAATTTAGTTTAATTCTCGGTATCACTTCCTGTGGCAAATTGAGAGATGCTAAGTGGAGTGCAACTTCAAAGAAGTAGGCATGTTGGCATATTTGCTGCCGATAGAGGAACAGAATATTCTCTTAATGTTCCCTAGTCACTGTGATTATTTTTATACTGAAATATTGCCATATTTCAATATTATTCAAATCATCTTATTGAAAGCATGACAGTTCACATTGGATTTATATCAGTTATAGATGACTAGTACTCAACTAGAATAATGTGTATTAGTATTTTTTTTAATATCCGTTTTTTAAAATTAATTTATTTATTTTTGACTGCATTGGGTCTTCATTGCTGCGTGTGGGCTTTCTCTAGTTGCAGCAAGCAGGGGCTACTCTTCATTGCGGTGTACAGGCTTCTCATTGCAGTGGCTTCTCTTGTTGTGCAGCACGGGCTCTAGGTGTGCGGGCTTCAGTAGTTGTGGCACACAGACTCAGTAGTTGTGGCTCATGGGCTCTAGAGTGCAGGTTCCATAGTTGTGGTGCACGGGCTTAGTTGCTCCGCGGCATGTGGGACCTTCCGGGACCAGGGCTCGAACCCTTATCCCCTGCATTGGCAGGCGGATTCTTAACCACTGCACCACCAAGAAAGTCCTGTATTAGTTTTAAGTGATTCTGTCAGAAAGAAAATTGACCCCAGTGAAATTTCTTTTCTAAATAACTCAGAATTTAAATGATTTTATTGATGTTTTATGTGTGAGCCATAAAATATTTTAGCATATGGAACATGAGCTAAATATTTAAAAAGAACCACTGTAAGAGGGGGGATAAAAACTTGTGTTTGATACACTGCAGTCACCAAAAAGTACTATAGGAATAGCTCTTTACTGGTTTGGGTAAATACTTACCTTGAATTTCTGAACAAAAACAATACCAGGTTGTTTGAATGAGCAGATTTTTCTCCTAGAAGACTTCTGTAGTGCTTAGTCAGAAACCCTACTTTTGTGTGACCCTTTATAGAATTATTTTATGAGATCTGGTTCTTTTCTACTAGGAGGGGAAAAAGGAAATTTTTTGATGTCTTATGGGATTTTTTGGTCTGCTTTGTATCTTCTCCTGATTAGCAGTTTTCTAAATTTTCATTTGATTTCTCAATAACCTAGAAGTTATGGGTTCACATGGGTATACGAGTGAGCAATATTAAACTGATACAGAAAGAAGGTCATGTCAGGCTCAAATTGACTTTTGGTGTAGTAGGTAGATATGAGATACTTTTGTAAACTCTAGATTCAATTTAGTCTGCAGTCTCTGATGGTATCCCTTTCAGAAGTCAAGAGTAACGGTACAGATAATCCATCAGCTTGCCCATAATGAAGCTTCCAGGCTTTTAGGGGTGTGAATGTGGCATGGAGATTGGGGAAGGACTTGATTTCCAGTCACAATAACCCAGGTCTATATACAACCCTGTCACCATTAAGAGAAAAAAATATACTTCAACTATTGGTTATATATGGATATATTTTTGGAAAGTTTTTTCTATTATCTTAATATATATTTCATTCAAATAAAAATTTTTTAAATAAATATAATTTTTACAGATATTTTGAACAGAGGTACTCCCAGCTCATCTTCAAAGGAATTAAAGACAGTCAGTCAAGGTATAGTATTATTGTATTATTTTAATTTTAAAGTGAAATATTTTGACAAAATTGGTTGTGTAGAGAAATATTCAATATTTTTGTAATTTTAAAATACAGGTGTTACTGATGTTTTCAAGCCTACAAGTGAATTCTACAAACACCCGACATCAGATCCAGTGGCTGCCTTGCCTAGACTTCATCCTGAATCTAAATCTTCACATAGCTCTGATACTGTTCAGAGCATGTCTAAACCTGTAAGTGTTTCTAAAACTACAGAATTAGATCAGGGACACAGTGGATATTATAATACCCAGTCAGAATTGTGGACTATCATAGTTAGTCACCATCCCAGTAGAAACATAATCACTATCAGAAAATGTCACCATCTTCAAAGTGAGAGAGTGACATGGACATATATACACTACCAAACGTAAAATAGATAGCTAGTGGGAAGCAGCCACATAGCACAGGGAGATCAGCTCGGTGCTTTGTGACCACCTAGAGGGGTGGGATAGGGAGGGTGGGAGGGAGGGAGATGCAAGAGGGAAGAGATATGGGGACATATGTATATGTATAACTGATTCACTTTGTTATAAAGCAGAAACTGGCACACCATTGTAAAGCAATTATACTCTAATAAAGATGTTAAAAAAAAAAAGGAGCAAGGGAAAGTGGAAGGGCTATTACAAACAAGGAGTCTGTGATTGGGAGAATGGGATTAACACATATATACCATTTTTTTAACATCTTTATTAGAGTATAAAAAAAGAAAATGTCACCATCTTTATGATGGCTCAGCCAATACCCAAAATAATAGCTGCAGGAACTAACTATCCAACCTGTCAATAAATCAGGTAATATGCTTAAATAGGTGTAATATTGAAAACTATGCTATCGAAAGGTGAGTAAAAAAGTATAATCAGTAATGAAAATTGCATAATGGCAAAATTCTTAAGACAGTAAACTGAACCAGGCATTCTTTTTTTTTTTTTTTTTTGCGGTACACGGGCCTCTCACTGTTGTGGCCTTTCCCGTTGTGGGGTACAGGCTCTGGACGCGCAGGCTCAGCGGCCATGGCTCACGGGCCCAGCCGCTCCGCGGCACGTGGGATCTTCCCGGACCGGGGCATGAACCCGTGTCCCCTGCATCGGCAAGCGGATTCTCAACCACTGCGCCACCAGGGAAGCCCTTAAACCAGGCATTCTTAATTGGGAAGATTTTTCCAAGGTCATTATTGCTGTTTATTTTGAAAACATACTTTCATAGTTTAGTTTTTAAAACTTTTAACAGAAATAATATATAATGGTAATATTTAACATTTGTTAGTCTGTCAACATGGGTAAGTCTTAGTTCTAGATGCTATATATAAATTAATCTCTTTTAATTCTTATGACTTTCTTATGAGGTAAGCGCAGTTATTTCCCCCATTTTATAGTTGAGGAAACTGAGGCTCAGAGAGTCTAAATGATTCACTCAAGGCCACACAGCTGGTAATGATGGATCTGGGATTTCAATCCAGGTTAGCCCAGAGTTTTTAAAATATGCACATACACACATCATACATACATTTAAGTATGTGCTTTTAAAAATAGAAGCATTGCCTTGGAGCAGTGGTGTATTTCACAGACCATTGGGGTTCCCTGAGACTCTCAGTAGTCTGTGAGGTCAAAACCATTGTCATACTAACACTAAGACATTTGCCCTTTTCACTCTGTTAACATTTGCACTAGTGGTACAAAGGCAATGGAGGGTGAAACTGCTGGTGCCTTAATATGAGTCAAGGCAGTGCCACCCAACCCTACTAGTAGTTTTTGTATCGGTGGCCACCAAGCACTCACAGTAGAAAAATTTCACTTTCACTTAAGAATATTCTTGAGGAAATAATAAATTGTTTCTAATTTTATTAACTTTCAACCCTTGAATACACTTCTTTTTAAATATTCTGTGTGACGAAATGGGTAGTATGCATCATAAAGCATTTCTCTATCTGCAGTATAGAGTTTTTCTTGAGGAAAAGCACTTGTGAGATTGAATTGCAAGCTGAACTAGCTGTTTTTTTTTAAATAGAATGCCATTCTTACTTGAAAGGATGACTGATAAAGCACCATGGAGTAATTATTTATTGCTGCTTAACAATAGTACCACAAACTTAGAAGCTTAAAGCAATATATACTTACTATTTCATGGTTTCTATGAGTCTGGAGTCAGGGTATGGCTTAACTGGGTCCTCTGCTGGGCCAGGCTGCAATCAAGGTGTCAAGCAGAGCTGCAGTATCAGTTAATACTGCTCCCAAGCTCACATTGTTGTTGGCAGTATCCAGTTCTTTGTGGGTTGTCAGACTGAAGGTGTCAGTTCTTGTTGCTGTCAGCTGGAGACCGTCCTCAGTTCCTTGCTGTGTAGGCCTTCCTAACATGACTTGCTTGCTTCCTCAAAGCCAGCAAGGGAAAGATGGCCTATGTAACATAATCATGTACATCCCGTCACTTTTGCCATATTCTCTTGGTTAGAAGCAATCACAGGTCCCGCCCACACTCAAGGGGAGATTATACAAGTCTTAATATCAGGAGGAAGTTATGGGGGCCACCTTTAGAGTCTATCTGCCACACACAGTTTTTCAGTACTCAGAAATATACAAAGCATGCCTATCATGGAAGAAAACTGATACTACTCTTGCCAATGATAAAATTTGAGCTTTCAAGCAAAAAATTCAATTTTGGAAAACCTATATCTGTATTCAGAGATTATTATCAATCATAGCCCTGGACTAATGGTCCAAGAAACCTGGATTGAAAATGAGACTTGAATGCTGATTCTGTCTTTGTTCCTAAGTAGAGCATTTTCACAACCTCTGTGGGCCTCACTTTCTTCATTTCTAAAATGACAACCTTTACCCAGACCGCTGGCTCTCAAACTTGGATTCTCTAAGTATCCACAGGCTGTTCTTAATGTTTTTATAAACTTAATAGGTGCACCTGATAATTGCAGGCTACAAGAAATGCAAAAATTATTTGATTTTAGCTGGAATCAGATTAACTCAGTGGTTTCCTCATACTGTAATAAGCTGTCTGGCATTTAGGAAAAACAAACCAGGGAATTCCCTGGCAGTCCAGTGGTTAGGACTCGGCGCTTTCACTGCAGTGGGCCTGGGTTCAATCCCTGGTCGGGGAACTAAGATCCCACAAGCCATGTGGTGAGGCCAAAAAAAAGGGGGGAAAAAAGGAAAAACAATAAAGGAAACATCATTATTTAAATACAGATAGATGAAAATCATTTCTATGTTGGACCCAGGGAAGAAGAATAATAAGGAGGAGGGATATCTTTCATGTTAGAAAAGTTAGAAACTAGAGCTCATCCAAACTCAGAATTTTTTGTTTCTGTGGGCATGGTTGTTTCATCAAAGTTACTCAATCAGGTTCCCAATCCTAGAGAGTTTTTTAAAAATAGAGATTTTTGTCAGTTGGTCTTGGGTGAGACCTGGGCATAATAGATTAAAACAGAAAAATCTCCAGGTGATTCTGTTATGCAGCCACAGTTAAGGATGACATATATTCTCAAATGAATTGAGAATCCTATGTTAGGGAATTTTCTCTGAAATTCTTAAACTTTTTCATTCTCTTTAACCTCAATAACTCTTTTCAGCAGGCAGGGACATAATTATTATTATCCATTTTAAAGTAAGTCTGATATAGCTTAAGGCACAGGCTTCGTAATAAGGCCGACCTTTGTTCTAATTCCAGCTTCATCATCAGTAAGAAGCTGGGTTGTACTGGGAACCTTACTTAACCATACTTTAGCTTACCTGTTTATAAAATGGGAGATCATATTAGGTCTTCATTAGTACTGCTGTGACAACTTCTTAACAGAATACATGTAGTACAGATCTTCTTTGACTTCTTTGATGGGGTTACATCCTGATAAACACATCGTAAGTTGAAAATATCCTGAGTTAAAAATGTATTTGGGGGCTTCCCTGGTGGCGCAGTGGTTGAGAGTCCGCCTGCCGATGCAGGGGACGTGGGTTCGTGCCCCGGTCCGGGAAGATCCCACATGCCGCAGAGCGGCTGGGCCCGTGAGCCACGGCTGTTGAGCCTGCGCATCTGGAGCCTGTGCTCCGCAACCGGAGAGGCCACAACAGTGAGAGGCCCACATACCGCAAAAAAAAAAAAAAAAAATGCATTTAATACACTTAACCTACCAAGCGTCATAACTTAGCCTAGCCTATGTTAAACATGCTCAGAACACTTACATTAGCCTGTAGTTGGGCAAAATCATCTAATACAAAGCCTATGTTATAATAACATGTTGAATATCTCATGTAATTTATTGAATACTGTACTGAAAGTGAAAAACAGAATGGTTGTAAGTATATTGATTGCTTACCCTCGTGATCACGTGGCTGACTGGGAGCTGTGGCTTGCTGCCACTGCCCAGTATCAAACCACATATCACTAGCCTGAGAAAAGATCAAAATTCGAAGTATGGTTTCTGCCGAATGCGTATCGCTTTCACAACATCGTAATATGGAAAATCGTAAGTTGAACCATCGAAAGTCTGGGACCATGTGTACTGTGAAAGAGGCAAGTACATTTTAAACAGACAATAATTGGTGGCTACTATTTCAGTTGCAAAGGAATAACTTGAATCTCATAAGTGACTTACCCAAGGTTCCATAGTTAAATAAATGGACAAGTCTTCCGAATCCTAGTCTATCACCTTTTGTACCTTACCATTGTATTTGGTATCTTTCTGAACTACTTTATGAGATATTAAAAAATCCCAATTGGAGAATTATTTTAACAAGTTATTTGTTTAATAATATATCTGCTTTCTGAAACGGTGGTACTTAATTGACCAGAGTTATCACCTAGGAAAGGATTTAAAGTAAAGTGTTAAGTTTGTTTGGAGGAACTTCTGTTAAAGAACTATTTTGGGAATTGCTAGTAAATATTTTCCATTTTTAAGTGCAAATATTTACCTTGTAGTTAGATTGTGCTTGGTTACAATTAAGTCATATAGCTATTATTGATTTTATATAATACATGGTAAAGCTCAAATGCAGAAATCTGCCTGTTATGCCTCAAATTCTAGGAATAGAATGGTTTGTGTCACTTCAATATCTGTCTCCATAACAAGTCTCTGTCAACAGAAAACTTAGTAGCAAAGTAAAATTCTTAATACATGATTGTCTCTCTCAACTTGTAAGCACAAAACACGCAAGCAGGATCCTTATATTCCCATGATAAAGGTAATATGTATGGGGTTTGGTGCAGAGCGGGACAGGGGTTGAAAAGAAACGGAAGAGAATTTTGTTTTCTGCAGATGGTTAGTGTGGTATATAGAGTACATCAATCAGGACTATATTTTATACACAGGTGTCTGGTCCTCTTTTTTCCACTGAACTTTATATTAGAAACATTTCTTTGTCATTGGCTGTTTCTGAAAAAATGTTGCATGATAGTCTATTATTTAATTTATTTAACCGTTCCACCATTGTTGGACATACAGGTTTTTAATTTTTGCTATTATAAATAATTCTCCATTAAATATTTTCATTTCCTTAGCATAAAGTCTTGGAAATGGACTATTTAGAATAATTGGATCAAAGGATATGAACTTTTTAAAGCCCTTGATAGATACTCCCAAAATTTTCTTGCAGAAAAGTTGTACCAAAATATAACCTCTACTTTGCTAGTAATATTATCATTATTTTTAAATGTTAACTGTTTATTTAAAACTAACTTTAGATTTTCAGAAAAATTACAAAAATAATCCAGAGAGTTCTCATGTACCCTTTACCTAGTAGATGCTGATTTTGACAGCAAGTAATAAATATCTTTGTGTTTTATAACTTATTAGTAATTGAATCATTAAGGTTATCTTTATAGTATTGACATACAGTTAAATTTACCTTTATAAAACTTTGTAAAACAAAATAATTATAACTTATTACAGGATTTTATAAAGACTTCATCACAAGATGAATCGGATGATTCTTCAGATCTGGTGTTAGACTTGACCCAGGATTCAACACCACTACGCAAACATGGAACAACAGTTTATATAGGTTTGGTTTGGCAGTTTTTATAAATATAATAAAAAGAGACTTGATGAATATATATATACGATGGATTTCTATTTTGAAGCCTGTATCTTCATGCTATGTTTTTCATATATTGTAAAATGGAAGCTAATCATTCCTGAATGTCTTTCTTGGGTGATTTTATATAAAATCGTATTTAATGATAGAATATTTTATTTCTTTTTATTAAGTTGACTAACATATTCTTTGAGCTCATTCTCACTTGGAGCCAGCCATGCACTGAAAAATCTTAATATAATTTCTGTGAGTCAGGGAAGTCCCCTGATACCCTAATACTATGGTTTAAAAAAAAAGTATTAATTACTTGGTAATTAGTATGAGAAAAAATGCATGGTTATAGTTGATTTCTTAATAGGCTAGAGTCTTTCTATCAAAATTAATGTTGTAGATGTGATAGTTAAATATGGTTATAGGGTAGTAGTATAAAATGGCAATACTAAAGAAATAAGTGATTTGCACATAGTAACTACTCAGTAAATATCCATTGAAGGAATAATGAAAATTTCCAGTTAAAGAAGAATTATAGTTCTTTGATTGTACACCATAACAAAGTTCTTCATTAACCTGAAATAGTATGCCATGAAGTTTTATCTAGTTGAAAAATTCCCTGTTATCAAAGCAATTATTGTTTCTATGTTAGCAAATTTGATGTATTTCACTAACTGGAGAAAGGTACACAAAAATTTTTGTGAATATTTAAATTGTTTACTCACAAATTAGTATATATTTACAAAACCAAAATAGAAAGAAATTTATAGTAATATGTGTGCCAAAAACATTTTTCCTTGATAATATTTGGTTTGATAATCACTTATCTAGGTGCCACTTATCTAGTGAGTAAAATAACCAAGAACCAAAATAAATAAGATGAAATAGATGTCTGAAGTCTGATTTTATAATGCACACAGTCTTTATTCATAGAAAAAATCTGTGAATTCTTGAAGCTTCCACTCTCCCTCTCTCTCTAAGTTGTTATACTGCAAAGAGTGGAACTTTGCCCTAATGGTAAATAGGTTTATAGTTGATTAGGAAGATATAGGCTTGAGTCTCTATTCTAAATATTTTTGTAGCCTTTATTAAATCACCTAACCTCTTTACACCTCAATTTTCTCATATTATTAAAATAGATATTTTTATTTTTCTCACATAATGCATTCATTTTCTAGACCTGAAATCAGCCGTTTAGCTATATAATTTTGATTCTTGCTCTGTTTATCTCAGGGCTTTTTTGAGGCTCAAATGAGATAAGTGAGAAGTGAAAAATTCATTAAAGCATTGAAAGACTTGACAATAAACATTGTTAGCATGATAATTATGAATAGTAATATGGACTATATGTTCAGAAGCATGATTAATGGACTCCTGTCTAGGATCATCATAGGATATTGGAGATGGCTGGATTTGAACTTGATTTTAAAGAAGGAGAATGGGATTTTTATTGGCACTGTTGAGGATAGCGAACAGCACAAGCCAGAGGCAACACAGATAAATAAGTTGAAGAATCAGAATTTAAAACTATTGAGCTCAGAGTGATTTTATTTAACTTGGAGATTTATGCATGCTTTAAAAATTATATATAAAACAGCCTATTAGATAACTAGTTGCCTAGTCCAAAATACCAGCACTCATTGGTTGTTCAGTGAACCTAAGCAACTGAGAAGAATGTTAGTGTGATTACACAGAAATCAGTCCTAAGTGTCTGTAATATAGCTGTCAGTAATCATGTGCTTGAAGATGGAAAAAAATCATTTCTGTGTTATCTCAAAGAATGAAACGCAGATTTGACAGAGGAGCCCACTGGTGTAATACTCTTATTTTCCTGGCATATACCTATTCTGCTTCTCCTATTAGTATACAGTTGGGAGCATTAAAACATGTGCAGTTTTAGAATCTTTATCACAAAGTACAATTGTGTGTTATTTTCAAAAGGGACTTTTTCTGGGTCTGGTTATAGCCTAAATAGCCCCACTTCTCTTGCAAATACCCTGAATTGCATAATTCTTTAGCCTTTAAGTGATGGTTTTCAAACTCAAAACTATTTTCAGCAATGAAATCTCTATTCAAACAGAATTTTATGTAAAAGTCTCATTTTTTTTTTTAAAGTAAAATGAGAATTTCTCTGTCTGACATGCCCACTGAATTCCCTAAAACAGAACCATTAGGCTCAGGGGAACATAGTTTGAAAGCCATCATACTAACTCCAAACCTTTTCATATGAATAAGTGAGGTATTGTCATTCAAGATATTTAAGATTAGTTGTTTCTACTTTGCATGTAGGAATTAAATAGATAATTTAAACTACCCATCAGGTTGTTAAGTGGGAAAAGAACCAACTTGGTTTTCCATTAGATATCTTAGGACTTTTTTTCAAGTATCTTAAGGAGTTTCTCTAAGTTTTTAGATTAGAATATAAATTGTTTTTGTTTACAAGCTCAAATGCATTGAAGCATCTGAAGAGAAATTCATTTTTTGGAACTGAGCTTTTAGAGTATTCTCTCTTCTGCCTTTTTTTTGGTGGGGGGGTGGCTTGGGTTTTTTTGGTCCGACTTCTTTCATGATACCTATTTATATATTAATTTGAAAGCATCTTTAGAATTTTCTTGCATAAAAAGTTTATTTCATGAATTGTTCAAACTGTGTTGTCCATAATGGTTATTTGTGCGGTTTCTTTCTACCTATTGATCATATAAATTTTGGTCATTCTTTATTGTCAGTTGTATGATATGGTAATTCAATTATATTACCTTTATCTCCAAAGTATTCTTACTGAATTTTAAATGTAAGGCCATTTTAGTAGCATTTGTAAACAATATTCTATACTAAAGCAATTTCAAATATCTTTCCCACTATTTTAATCATTGTAGATCTAGAAGAGTCTCCGCCTATAATAATGGAATATTGTTCTCTTTCTCAACAAAACGTTGTTAGTCCAAAAAAGCCAAAGATCACCGAAGGAGTTTCTGACATAAGTCCTTGTGCTTCATTGTCTTTAATGAACACTCCTTCAGTGACATCCTCCCCTGTCTTGCTATCGAAAGGTAAATATGAATCTGGTGTATAAAAAAGAAATGGTATTATTTATACATAAATTTCAGAAATTGTGATGAAGTTTAAAACTGTTATTACTGGTTGGGTTTAAGGTTAAAAAAGGAGAATTTGACTCATAAAACTCCTTAATTTATTTTAGGTACAAATACCTCACCAACTCTCCATAAAACTGCAACACCTCTTGTAAGATCTTGTCCAAAGTGCAATGTTCAGTTCAATCTTTTGGATCCTTTGAAATTTCACATGAAGGTAAAACTTTTTCAAAATTTGATTTTTAAAAATATTCACAAATCTCTGAAAATATTAATATTAAAATATTAAGGATTGATATATAGTAAATGCTAGTTTATCCAGATATTTAGATAAGAAATCTTCTCATTGGTATTTTCATATAACTTAAGTAAAAATTGATACTCATAATGATTAACTTTATAAGAGATTTTAAAATCCTTCCCAATCATTAAATTATTAAAATTAAGTTTACAAACACTACATATTATATTTTAATTTTTAATGAAATAATATATTAATCGGGATATTTTATTGACTAGGTCATGCCATTCTTCAAACTTCTTGTAAAGCAGGCATTTTATTAGGTGCTTAATCTTTCATGTAACTTAATTTCTTTTTTTATGTTATTTTTTGTCCATGGTGATATATGCATGTCACATTACTCAATGAAAATCTTAGCCTTGCATTTTAATTTTTAGCACTTAGACATAAACTCCTAATGGTGGAGCATTTCATATGAAATGATAGTTTTTAACTCAATCCAGAATATAGTATGTGTAGTTGTTATAAATTAATTCTAGATTTATATTGGTGTAAGAAGCTCTTGTAATTAGGTTTTAGGTAATTTTCAAAGTACTAATGAAAATATTTTAAAATATTTTAGTAGATACTACAGTGTCCTTTGTGTCTGTGGAAAGATAGTCCATATTCTTTTTGTATGCCTAGTATAAATGGCAGGAAGGGGGGAAGGAGGCAAGAAAAAAGGTAGTGTAGGATATATGCAGAAAAGAAGGGATGAGAAGAATACAAGGTAAAGAAAACTATTTAGTAAAAGTTATTGCTCACTATTTCAAAGATTGGCAATTTTTTCATTGAAATTCAGCATTTTACAAAAAAATGTAGAAAGAAAAGGAGCATCCTGGAATTCCAATTACAGTCTCTTTATTCTTCGGCAAAACTGTATTTGATCTATCACTATTTCCGTCTCCCTGAGTGTGACTTCTGTTAACTGGACTTTGGGCTTTGGTTTTAAAAGTAAGAAGTAACTTCTACAATGCTTTCAGGTTTCCTATTTATGTAATATTGTGTAGAGATACACAATCAAGTGATGTTTTTATGTTTTGCATCATAGATAGAGAAAAGAAAGGAATGAGTTTGTTAGTTATCTTTAGTTTATTTAATTTTGGGGTAATTATAGTCACATGATTCAAAAAGTATAAGAAGGAATACAGTGAAAAAATCTCACCCCGACTCCTGTTTGCCTAGTTTTCAATACAACTCACAAAGGAATCATTTTTTATTAACTTGTTTTGTATCCTCTTTGATTTTCTTCCTGTGTATACCAGCACACATGAATGTTCTTATTTTCCATCTATTAATATACACAAATCATAGCATGTTATATATACTTCTGCACCTGGAGAAAGTGACAGACTTTTTCTAAAATGTAGCTTTTATTTATTGTTTGTGATTAAAACTATGTGAGACTGTCTTTCCACATGAGCTGGCCCTAGTTATAAACACAGAATCATTTTTTGGTGTCTAATTTTTTAAAGAAATATAAATAAGGCTTATATATTTTTTTCTCTTTCAGCGTTGTTGTCCAGACATGGTAAATGCATTTTTGGGAATGATTAAAGTGGAACTTTCCAGTACTGAAGATAAAAATGAGACTGGTGCAGAGAAAGGAAAATTGATTATGTTAGTTAGTGACTTTTACTATGGAAGACATGAAGGAGCTGTTGATGAGGAAGAGAAGACTTATACAACATTTAAATGCTTCAGTTGCTTGAAAGTTCTTAAAAATAATCTTAGGTATGTAAATACTTATTTCTATTTCTATTTGAAAATTGGGATGCTACAGATGTAAATATTGTATTTCTTTTTCTGTGCCATCCTAGATAAGCAATTTTAACTTTCTACTAAGAATAAAGGCAGATTTTCATGTTGAAAAGCTTTTATCTTTTCTTGTATTTTTAGGAGTTTGACACTTGGATCCACTTTAGTTGTATTTCTTTCAGATAGCTTAAGAAAGGACAAAATTTATTTTAAGCTAGGGGAAAATCATTCTTTTCTCTGTATTTATCATTGAACTAGGAATTTCCGTGAGATATTTTTATTAAAATTTTAACTGCTTCTGAATCTTATTTTTCCTATCACAAGAAGAACCACTTTATCCAATTCTACCTCCTCCATGTTTGTTTTATTTAATGTTCTCTTTTACAGTTCATATTTATAATTTTAGTACATTTTCCTTACAGAAGAAGTGATTTTTTTGGATCATCTAGAGAAGTACCAGTTCTTTTTTTTTTTAATTTATTATTTATTTTTGGCTGTGTTGGGTTTTTGTTGCTGCACGCGGGCTTTCTCTAGTTGCGGCGAGCAGGGTCTACTCTTCGTTGCGGTGCACGGGCTTCTCATTGCGGTGGCTTCTCTTGTTGCAGAGCACTGGCTCTAGGCACGCGGGCTTCAGTGGTTGTGGCACGTGGGCTCTGTAGTTGTGGCTCGCGGGCTCTAGAGCGCAGGCTCAGTAGTTGGGGCACACGGGCTTAGTTGCTCTGTGGCATATGGGATCTTCCTGGACCAGGGCTCGAACCCGTGTCCCCTGCATTGACAGGCAGATTCTTAACCACTGCGCCACCAGGGAAGCCCAGAAGTACCAGTTCTGTGCAACATGTCTGCTTTGATTTTATAATTTAACAGATTTTCAAAGTAGAGATTCAATTCTCAATGGAATTCTGAGGAGTTATACATGTATGCTTCAAATTTTAGGAGCTTATACTTTGCAGTCTTTGAGTTATATGGCATATTACATATCTATCATCCTAAGTGAAATATAACAAGAACAAAGTAACGGGATATATTGATTGGTATTTTTTAATTGGCTATATAGCCTGACATTGCTTTTCCAATATTTTATTATAAAAAATTTCAAATAGTCAGCAAAGTTGAGAAAATTTTACAGTGAACATCTCTATATATTTACCACCTCAATTCCAGCATTAATATTTTACTCTACTTGCATTACTACATATCTGTTTATCCATAGATCCATCTGAGTTTTTTATACTTTCCAGAGTAAATTGCAGACATCAATGCACTTCCCTTAGGTCAGATACATATATGCATATGTATGTCTGTACCTATATTGTGACACATAACACGCTTATAAACTTTTAAAAATATTTACCCTTGAAAACCATCATTTATAACTAGCATTCTTAAACATTCTATAGGTAGGTCATTTCTAAGCTCAGCATTTATTTTTCCTGGTGAATTCTTGGGTCCAAAATGAAGTACATAGAAAAACACTGAAATACTCTGTAATATAAGCCTAAAACACTTGTGAATGCTACATTTATGGTAGCGTTTTATAGTTTTCAAAGACCTTTCACTTATATTATTCATATGAGTTTTCACACTTCATTACCTCCTTTTATCAAGCCCTACCAGCCATCAATTGCTAATGGTCCCAGTAGCTTAACAGAAGAGAAATTGTTATTTGCTATGTAACACTGAAACAGTGTTACGATAAAACTCTGTGACTCAGGACTTCCCTGGTGGCGCAGTGGTTGAGAGTCCGTCTGCCGATGCAGGGGACACAGGTTCATGCCCCGGTCCAGGAGGATCCCACATGCCGCGGAGCGGCTGGGCCCGTGAGCCACGGCCGTTGAGCCTGTGCATCCGGAGCCTGTGCTCCACAACGGGAGAGGCCACAACAGTGTGAGGCCCGCGTACCGCAAAAAAAAAACACAAAAAACTCTGTAACTCATAAAAACAGAGTAGAACAGTGGTTACCAGGGATGGGGGAATTGGGGATATGTTATTTAGGGGCACAAACTTGGAACTTTTTATAGATAAATAAGTCCTGGAGATCTAATGCACAGCATAATGGTTATAGACAACAATACTGTGTTATAAACTTCGAAGTTGCTAAGAGACTAGATCTTAATTATTCCTACCATAAAAAAAGAAATTATAATTATCTGATGTGATAAAGGTGGTGGTTTTAAGGGATGGTAGACCCTAATAGCTCAAGATTTCTCCTCTCAGCCCTGTCAACATATTGTAGTATATTTTTCCCTACATCGAGTGTCACCAAAACCAGTTAGGGTTATTTTATTCTGAGAATAGCCTTGTGAGGGGTTTCCTTTTTTCCACATCTCCATCTACTGGTTTAAGAGGTGTGAGCTGCTGATGGGGGCAGGGTAATAACTGAGAGATAGGTAGTTAACAGATTATTTTATACAAATACATTTTACTAAAGTTGTGAGCTGAAAGGTTAATGGCTCATGACCTTTATATGTAAATATTTAGGCAAGACTAGGATTTTTAAATAGATTTTAATAGAGATGATATTAAAATGAAAGGGGGAAAAAGATATTTCAAAGTGTACCATAAGCAGCTCTAAAGATAAGTGGTGTTTTGGAGGTGTGAAGAGATAAATGTTAAAACCTCTGTAATAAGTGCTGCCTAGGTTGCTGACATTATTACTTCATTTCAAGATTATTTCCTTTAGGGACTCATAGTGACTAGCTATTAATATTTGACCCAGACTTGAGATTGTAATTTTGATTAAATAACTTTACTTTGAAATTCAGTAAAACATTTCAGTAAGCCGTTTGAAATAGATATGCCTGTTTATATTGTACTCTCTGCCATTAAAGGTCATAGTTCCTTCTCATAAGAAGCCTTTTAGGGAATCTGACATAGCAGAATGTAGAACTGAAAAATGGACTGTGCTACAAAGGGCACAGTCTGTGAGTTAAAATGAACTGTTTGTGCTAACGGTAAACCTGTATCATTAAATAAAAGATTCTTGTAATTATAGGTATTAAAATTGCTATTACATGCATGTAGAAACCAAGACACAAATAAAAATACTAACAATTTGTCTTTTAAGCAGCTGAAAGCTATTGTATATCACAAGGCCGTCAAAAGATTTCTCTCATGATTCTGTAGCTGCTCTTGGTGGTAGAGTTTCCTTTAAGTATTTTATTTTAAAATGTAAATAGTATTTCATGTATGGAAAAGAAGCCTGCTGTTTTTCTTTACAAAAAAATTTTAATCTGAAATAATGGTGAGGAAGCAAATTAGCAGTATTTCGTATTAACTATATTAATGGATTATTTTAAAACAAAGATGCAAAGAAGAATGTTCACTGATGCACTTAATGAAAGTGATCATTTGAATTGCACACTTTTCCAGAGGACTATATGGCTTTAGAGGTGTTACTTTGAGTAATACAACTGCATTTTTAACATTTAGGTTCAGGTACTTATTTGTGAGATTTGTCTTTGGTTATAAATTTGAATATTTGAACCTGTTCACAATCATTTATAGGTTTATGAACCACATGAAACATCATTTGGAACTTGAGAAGCAGAACACTGAGAGCTGGGAAAACCACACCACCTGCCAGCACTGCTACCGTCAGTATCCCACACCATTCCAGCTGCAGTGTCACATTGAGAGCACACACACTCCCCATGAGTTTTCTAGTAAGTCACAATTTTATTAAAATCCTGAACATTAATGATTTTGATTATCTAACCTATGAGGAATCCTTAAGAATTCTGATGGAAAAATAAGAATAAGAAATAGATTTTGTAATTTGGAGGCAAAGTTGAAAGCATATTTTAACTTGTATAAACTTTTCAATAAAATTACTTACTAAAATTGAAGTCCCTCTTGTAAATTGAAACTTCCTTGGCATAACTTACGCATTGTATGTAGGAAGTAAATTACAAAACTCAGATTCCCTGGTTTGCAAATATAAAATTAATGGTCTTCATTTACACTCTAATAAGAAAAGTAACTGCAGTGATAGTTAAAATCACAGAGTCTGGAGTTAGCTTGGATTCAAATCCCAGCTCTGCCTCTTAATACAGCTGTGAGATGTCAGTCAACTTAATTAATCTTTCTGTGCCTCAGGTTCCTCATCTGAAAAAATGGGGATAAAAATTAACAGTACAGCTCTCAGTGATGGTATGAGAATGAAACAAGCTAATACTAAGTAAAGTCCTTAGAACAGCGTTACAAAGTTAACCACACTAGAATTGTTGGAACCACCATCACCACTATTATTATTATTAACTTGTTGCTGCTGTTGTTATGGATGTGCAAACTGAATCTTTGATTTATACATCCTTAAAATGATGTAATGTGTTTTTTTCCACTTTCAGCTATTTGTAAAATCTGTGAATTATCATTTGAAACAGAACATACTCTTTTACAACATATGAAGGACACTCATAAACCCGGTGAAATGCCATATGTTTGCCAGGTACACACACATTTTATTGTGTATTTAGGTGTTTAATTTTCACATGCCATGAAATAGTATTGTTCTTTTTTTTAAAAATAAAAATGAATTACTAAAATGAAGACCCTCTTCAATAGTTGAAACTCTTGGTTTAACTCATGTATGTGTGGGTGGTGGGTTGGATTTGACCTGTGGGCCATAGTTTGCTGACCCCTCTGCTAGACAAACAAAAAGCCCTGCTGGAGAAAGACAAACATATTGACTTTCTTACCCTGTAGGGAAGAATATAGACGTGTTAGAGAAATCGGAAATACTGTTAGTTACGGGGAACTCAACTAAAGGCTTTGGAGCCAGTATTTTTCCAGAATTTCAAGTGGTCCCCAGTAAGATAGCAAGATAAAGATAAATTGCCTCTGTTACAGCCTGGATGCTATTTAAAATCCAAAGAAGAGGATCCTCATTTGATGTAACAGGAAAAACTTTATTGGTCAAGAGGTGTCAGACTTTGAAAATTCAAGTCAGGATGGGGATGGGGGGTAGTAGATCTGAAAAGAAGGGAATCTACTGATGTTTAGGAATATCCCTAAACTTTGAAAGACAACTTTTCTGCTTCAGAGATTATCTGTATTACTTGCAGTATCAGGATCCTTGGTTGTATAGGCAGCAGAGCTGAATTAGTACTACATCATGTTACTCTAAACAAATGACTTATTGTGGCTACTTTGATATAATTGCGTATCGGTTACAAATTTTCAAGTTAAATTAAATCTTCTTTATATTTCTAGGTTTGCCAGTTTAGATCATCAACATTTTCTGATGTAGAAACTCATTTTAGAGCATCCCATGAAAATACTAAGAACTTGCTATGTCCATTTTGCCTCAAAGTTAGTAGAATGGCAACCCCCTACATGAATCATTACATGAAGCATCAGGTGAGGTTTAGCAGTTCTTATTTGTTCATTTTGTCTTAGTGAAAAGGTTATATATATAAACTTAGAACATTGGTTAGATTTGTTCTAGAAGGAAAGCAAAGTTGTTCCAAATGACACCATTAATTCATAATTTATGCTGAAATACTTGTGAAACTTCCACTTCTTCTCCTTGTCTGCTTCCTGGTGATGATGAGGCTCATGGATAGTGAAAATTCTGAAAGGTAGGTACAAATAGGAGCCTAGTGTGGAGGGGAAGAGGAAAGATGAGTGGAATATTTATATTGGACATTTCAAGGGTTTAAGAGTGGTGAGAATGGGAATGATTTTAAAGAGCAGGGAAAAGGATAAGTTTGAACTAAGGAAGATAAGATTGAGGATTCACAATCTTCTGTTTTCCTCTTTCTCTTCAAACTTTATCTCCACTTTCTAGTCCACCTTCCCCCCGCCACCCCTGCGCTCCACGGCTTGTGGATCCCAGTTCCCTGACCAGGGATCAAACCAGAGGCCCCTGTAGTGGAAGCGCAGAGTCCTAACCAGTGGCCCTCCAGGGAATTCCCTAGCCCACTTTTTATTATGAGAAGACATGTGGTTGTCATCAGTGATCCAGGATGGTCTCTTGTAGCAGACAGTGACAAAGTAAACAGCAATGACACATTTCTAGATATGTGAACTATGCCAAAGAACAGTGTTTAGGTTATAACTTGTTTCTTAGATGACTTTTACCAGTTCTGCTTTTGTAATTTCTGGAATATCAGTACTAGTGCTTGCACCTTTCCCTTGAATTTTCATTTTATGCTTGCTGGTTCTTTTCCTGACACAATTAGACCATCCTTTATTTGGGCTGAAAACTTGATAACAGTGAGCCTATTCTTGAGTGCTTGAAAGAGCAGTCATACATTTGCCAAAATCAGAAGTCAATGAATTTACTGAATCTGATTATGTAATGAGGTTTTGCCTCCTCACTGATCAGCTCATTACATTTCCTTATTATTGAATGCGTTATCATGGCCATTTTATTCAGCACTTGTGCTAACATTGCTTTCAGTTCCAGTCATTAGATAATCATGAAATCAACTTATAGTTGTTAATTGGAAAAAATCATAAATATAGAATATCCAGATGCATTCAAGATCACCTGTGTTATGGCAACATGCTTATTTTTTTATCCTGGTATGTCACCTCACTGTTAAACTCTGGCAAAATCTTTCTATTCTAGAGTTTCCCCCATGTTCCATCAGACGTCAAATAGATGTTCTACTCTAAAATTGTTCCTGGAAAAAGAAATTCAGTAAATGGCTGCACTTACAAAATGAATAGTTTTTTGTTTATTTTTTGATAGGATTTTTCAGAGCTTTTAACATGCTAAAAAATGCTTTAAAGATCATAAATCTCCAAGCAAGTGATATTGTATATGTTGTTCCCAAAACTTATTTGACCATTGAATCCTTTATTTGCACAACACATACTAACATTTCTTTAGGAATAGAGTTTTTGAAACACTGATCTTGGTACTCTGTATTTCATCCTTTGACCTTTGATTTTGAAAGAAAGAATGAGATATAAAGCAGTAGCTCTATTTTATTATGAAGCTTTTAACGTAATTCTTTCTCTTGTGCTTTACTAAGCTCCAGAGTGAGGTGTAGATGTGGAGGGAGTAATAGATGCTTAGAAAGGTAAGAAAGAGATGGATGGGCTTGCTATGTGGACTGTGTCTCCTAAATGGTTTAACCTGATCTGTAGTCACTCTTCATACCGTGAGTTGTATGTCTTAACTTGCCACATATATAGGAAAGCGTTAGTTAACCCAGCAGGTCTGAGTTGCTCAAATATGCACGTTTTCAGAAGAGTCTACTTGCATAACTAGCCCTTGGCTAACTCTGGAAACTGAGCCTTTGTTATTAATTGATGAGTGTTTTACACGCCTGGAACCTTGAGCCATGTGGTACCAGCTTTTCTAGGTCTTGTGCAAAAATATGTTTATGGTGAATGCCTGCTTTTCTTCTGGAGTCTGAAGGTTTGGTGACTGAACCCCATGAAAAACCTGGGCTCTAAGACTCAAAGAGAGCTTCCCTGGAAAACCAAATAAAACAACACAAAACAAAACCAAAAAACTTCATACCTGTTGCTGCAGTTAGTTGCTGGGGGATTGATGAGCATGTCCTATGCAACTCCACTGGGAGAGGGCACTTGGAAACTGGTGCCAGTATCCTCCAGACTTCACCCAATGCACTTTTTTCCTTTATTAATCCTGTTCTGTATCCTGTCACTGTAATAAATCAGAGCTGTGAGTATAACAGCTTTTAAGCCCTATAAGTCCTTCTATTGAATCATCAAACCGGAGAGTAGTCTTGGGACTACTGACACACCATGGGTGCCCAGTTTTTTTGTAAGTTTGGAGTACCTAAGAGGTAGGCAGTCAGCAATCAATAGAGGAAGACTCTCAGTTTGAATATAATTGTTCACAAAATACTCAAAAACCATAGCTGAGCAAGATTATAAGCTTGTAATTGAGATGATATTAGGGCAATTTTAGACCATAAGAATTGTTGAGTCTGTGGCTCATTTTATTCTTTTTAAAGACTTTGGTTGTAACCTTTTCCTTAAAAGAATAGATTATTATGTATTGAGTGATTTCAGAGCTAATAGGACAGTTTGTACAACTTTTAAGAAAGGATGAAGGATTTCAGATGTGTTAAATAGCCTCATTAGATCTTTATAGTAATAACAAGCAGTTAACATATACTAATCACTTGCTGTACGACAGCCACTAGTGCTTTTACTTGCATTATCTTGTCTGATCCTTACAACCACTCTACAAAGCAGGTATGCGATCATTTCCATTTCATAGATAAGGAAACAAAGCTTTATAGAAAGTAAGTTACCTTGCCGAGTGTCACATTCGCTGATAGTTGGCAGAGCCAAAAATTGACCTAGGGCCCAAGCTTTTACCTCAGAGTCATTCTTCACTGACATTAGGTCTAAAGGCAGATATTACAGAGAGTCAGAATTAGCCTTGAAAACCTTCAAATCGCCCAAAAGATATAGTATCCTTGTCAAAGAGTTCAACACAATTTTTGTCTCTATCCTTGGAATAGGTCACCATTTTTTTGGTTGAACATCATGTTATTTTAAAAACGTACTGTATTATTCTCAGCACATCACAGGTATACATGCATAAGAGAGATATGAAAGACTTGAGTCCATCTAAGGGAATAGTAGGTTAATGTCCCCATCTCAGGGCTCTGGACAAATGCTCATTGAATGGAATGGCAGACATTTTGAACTAGTTTAATTGTGCTTGCTTCTCATGTGCACTCTCTGTCAGTCTCTTGCTGCCTGCCTTACTGGTTATTAAACAGATACTTATTTACTGTTTAATATATGCCAGGGACTGTTTTACAGAAGTGAGCAAAACAAAGTTTGTGCTCTCTGGAATTTGCATTATAGTGGCAGGTGGGAGAGAGAATGAGAATATGTATTATGTCTGAATGTATCTGTATGCCAGCTGGTAATAAGTACCATAGGGAGGAAATACATGAGGATAGGGAATGCCAGGGCTTAGGAGGTGAAAGAGTAGCTTCTGTTTTTTTATGTGGGGTGGTCAAAGAAGTCTCTCCAGAGGAAATAAGGGATTAAGCCATGTGGCTATCTGGGAGTGAATGTTCCAGGCAGAGGGAACAGTAAGTAGGCAGTGAGGTGAGCATATATCTAGATGTTCAAGAAGCAACAAGGAGGCCAGTGTGCCTGGAGCATGGTATACAAGTGGGAGAAAGAGTAGTAGGAGATGAGGTTGTAGCAACAGAATGCGGGGAAGATAGTATATGGCCTTGTAAGCCAGAGTCAGGATTTTGGAGGGTTATGGGAAGCCATTGGAGTGTTTAGGCATGTGAGAGATTATTCTGGCTGCTATGGAGAGAATAGACTGTTGGGAGGAAAGAGTGGAAACAAGAAGGTAGGAGGCTATTGTGAGAGAGTGCGGGTGAGTGACTTGGACTCATCTGGTGGCAGTGGTCGGAGGTGATGACAAGTGGAAAGATTATGCTTTTGAAGGTAGAGCTGAAAGGTTTTATCAGTGGGGTGTGAGAGAAAGAGTTAAGAGTGACCAAATTCCTTCATCCTGAGCAGCTGCAAGAATGATGTTCCCATATATTGAGATATTGGGAAGACTATGGAAGGAACAGATTTTTTTTAAGGGTGGATGGGGGAAAATCTAGAGTTTAATTTTGTCCATGTTGATTTGAAGTGCATGTTAGATATCAAGTAATGATGTTGAGTAGGCAGTTGGATGAATACTATTTAAAGTCATGAAACTGGATGAGATATAGGTACAGGTAGAGAAAAGATTTCTGGGACCTATATCTGGGGAACTTTCTGTCATGTTACCTTGCTATCAGCTTCTTGACTGAGTTTTTTTTCCCCCCTCTTTCCCCTCTCTTGAGTACATATAGGTGAATCTGTTTATGTTGGCTGTACCTATGATATGATCCAATTAACCATACTTCTTAAGATGAAACTAAAATAGTAATACAAGTACATTATATTTACCTATTGCTTTGAACTTTGTAAGGAATTTTTATTTATCAAATGCCTGCTGTGCACCAGTAATGGCTAGGTACTTTAATGTATGTTACCTCATTTGATTTTTCCTAAATGTTTATTTGTGTTTTAAATGCAAATAGTGATGAACCTGTGGAGATACAGCTTTAGAGAAAACATTTTTATATTTGTACGTTGTTCCAAATTTACCGATGAATGTACAATACATATTTTAATTGATGACAGCATATACAAAAAAACTGCAGTTGCTAGTATGTAGTAGAAAGAACACTAACTAGCTATGAGCCAAGTGCCTTACATCTCTCTTCGGTCCTGTTTCCTATTGGTAAAGTAATAATATGACCAGGTTTCAGAAGGAACATAGTCAAGGGGTTCTCAAATAGTAAATTCAGATCAGTTGTTCTGATTTATGCTTCTGTAACCATGCCGTCCAATATCAGTCACTAGCCACATGCGTCTATTCAAATTTAAATTAATTTAAAATTAAAATTAAATGAAATTTTAAAATCGATTTCTCTGTTGCACTTGCCACATTTCAAGCACTCAGTAACCACATGTGGCAGTGGATACCATATCAGACAGTGCAGTATAGCACATTATCATCACTGTTTAAAGTTCTGTTGGACAAACACTGACATATACAACCATTTCTATAACATAAGTTTCTTGGGAGTGTCTGGTTAAATTTGTTTGGTTTTAGAAAGTTCAATATATGTTACCAACTTGTGAAACAAATGGAAATAACAAAAATTATTTGATCTTTCCAAGAATAAAAGTATAATATAGCTCATTTTCATGATATCATATGTTTGAATAGTTTATACTTCAAATTAATAATTAAGTAAACTCACACTACAAATAGTATAGGACTTGTCCCATTGTAATCTAATTGATATAATTATCATATTGATTGCCTGTATGATAACAAATACTTTTGAAACTCAAATACTAATGCAAGAAGTACTTGTAAAAAATGAAATATTTTGGAATTATTTATGATAGGATGTGGTAAAATTCTGGTTTTAAAATTCTTTAGCTATTAAGAGCAATTTCAGGCCTCGGGATTTGTGGTGGCAGAAATTATTTTCTAATATTATTTCTAATATTTATTGTAAACAGAAGAAAGGAGTTCATCGTTGTACAAAATGCAGACTACAGTTTTTGACCTACAAAGAGAAACTGGATCACAGGACCCAGCATCGGACATTTATAAAGCCTAAAGAGCTAGAAGGATTGCCTCCTGGTACAAAAGTGAGTTTTAAATATGTTGTGTTTTAACATTGTATGATAATAGAAATAAACCCCTGCCTGTTTTAATCTATTCAATATAATATTAAAAATTGACTTCTGGTTGTCATTAAAATTTTAATTTTAGGTTTTATCATTCTTATGCTTGGAAAGAAAATTTTTTATCCATTGTTTTTTTTAAATTAATTAATTAATTTATTTATTTGGCTGTGTTGGGTCTTCATTTCTGTGTGAGGGCTTTCTCTAGTTGCAGTGAGCAGGGGCCACTCTTCATCGCGGTGCGCGGGCCTCTCACTGTCGGAGCCTCTCCTGTTGCGGAGCACAGGCTCCAGACGCTCAGGCTCAGTAGCTGTGGCTCACGGGCCCAGTTGCTCCGCGGCATGTGGGATCTTCCCGGACCAGGGCTCGAACCCGTGTCCCCTGCATTGGCAGGCAGAAGCCCTATCCATTGTTTTTTGAGTTGATTGAAATGTGCTATATTGGAGCATATTCCTTTGCAGTGAGTGCAACTATATTAACTGTAGACTGAGTTATTGTGTTGTTCCAATATTCTATAGTCTGGGGACTTCCCTGGTGACGCAGTGGTTAAGAATCTGCCTGCCAATGCAGGGGACACGGGTTCAAGCCCCGGTCCGGGAAGATCCCACATGCGCGGAGCAGCTAAGCCTATGCGCCACAGCTACTGACCCCACGCTCTAGAGCCCGTGAGCCACAATTACTGAAGCCCACACACCTAAGAGCCCGTGCTCCACAACAAGAGAAGCCACCGCAATGAGAAGCCCACTCACCGCAATGAAGAGTAGCCCCCGCTTGCCGCAACTAGAGAAAGCCTGCACAGCAGCAAAGACCCAACGCAGCAAAATAATTAATTAATTAATTAATTTTAAAAAATACTTTAAAAAAATATTCTATAGTCTGTTTTTGAGCTTTTCCAGTTGGCAGCGTACATGTCTGCTTCAGCTGGTGAGAAATCATGTTTATCTTTGTGTCTCCAACATCTGTCATAATGCCTTGAATGCCGTAGTTTGTTGAAGTTGGTATTACTGAGTCAACTCTTAGAGAAGCAAATTCTCTTAATTAGCATTGCACTGTTAAGTGAGCAAACACACATCTGACGACAAATTTCATTTTCCCTCTGCCTTATGTACATCTGTTTTCTTTGACTTCTTCTATGTAAAGTCAGCTTTTGACTATTTGCTCCAGTAGAGGGATGCACAATCCAAAGTGAAATAATTCCCAAACATTTAGTACTTATATTTGAGTACTAAACTTTGATGTGAGTATGTCTGCTATTTGAGTTCATTAAAATAATGTAAAGCAATGCTCTGAAGCTCTAGAGGGAGAGAAGCTATCCAGTATCCTTCCCTGTAGTCCATTCATTCCATGCTGGAACAAGACACGCAGAATACTAACATAAGCAGTGCAATCCTCTCTCGTATCTTCCCTTATTAATAATAATGGTAATAATTATATACTATAATTATGATATTATTAATAAATGAGACTAAATGTCTTGTTAGCACTTCAGAATTAAGCTTTCCATTTGCTTTTTCATACATTCTGTTATTTAATCCCTGTAGCAAACCAGTGAGGTAGAGAAGGCAGGTATTATTCCCATATTACAGATGAGGCTTAGAGAGGATAAGTTACTTACTCAAGGTCACATGGCTAGGAAGAGGTAGTACTGAAATTTAACCTCAGGTCTTTTGACTCCTAGTTCAGTGCTTTTTGTATGATACCAAATATATAGGTGACTGTTTTTCATTATCAACCAATGGGTATAATCAAACATTTCTTTTTCTGAATATTAAATTAGAAATTTTATATTAGTTCGCTCTAAGAAAATTCTGAATATTATTAAATTCTCCATGCTGTATGATGAATTGATGTAACCTCCGCAGTAACCTTTGCCCAAAGAACCCCCAGAGAGAGGTCACATTTACTGGAGATCTGGTTTTTTTGGGGGGGTGCATTATTGTTTTTAATTGAGGTATAGTTGATGTACAATATTATATAAGTTTCAGGTGTTAACAGTGATTCTGGAGATCTGTCTTATAGTTACCAAAGAGTTATTTCAGGATTTGAGATTTAAATTTTGACCTCTATATTTACCAAAGCTATTTAGTTATATCAGAGCATAAAATAGCCATGGAATGTGCTCTTCTGACCCATTACTATCTGTGTTAACATATAAATGCTATCAATACAAAACTAGTATTACAACAGTAAATAAATACTGAGGGTAAATTTCATTTAATTGGTATGACCATTTAGAATAAATGCGAGACTTACCTGATTGTAGTTTATACCCTGATGTTTAACTTTTTGTATTGCAGTGATTTTTTTTTTGGTAACAGCTTTATTGACATGTAATTCATATACCATACGATTCACCCATTTAAAGTATACAATTCAGGGGTTTTTAGCATTTTTAGCATATTCACAGAGTTGTGAAAACATCACTACAATCTATTTTAGAACATTTTATCACCCCCTAAAGAGACCCCATAACCATTAGTAGTCCCTCCCAATTTCCCCTCCACCAGCAACAGGCAAACTTTAATCTGTTTTCCATCCCTGTGGGTTTTCCTCTTCTGGACATTTCATACAAATGGAATCATACAATATGTGGTCTTTTATGACTGGTTTCTTTCACTTAGCATAATGTTTCTGAGGTTCATCCATATTGTAGCTTGTATCAGTACTTTGTTCCTTTTTAAGGCTGTATTAGTACTTGGGTATCAGTACTTTATTCTTTTTTATGGCTGAATATTATTCCATTGTATGGATATACCATATTTTATTTATTCACTCATAAGTTGATGAGCATTTGGGTTGTTTCCACTTTTTGGCTGTAATGAATAATGCTCTCATGAAAATTCATGTACAAGTTTTTCTTTTTTTAAAATTTTTATTTATTTTTATTTATTTATTTTTGGCTCTGTTGGGTATTTGTTGCTGTGCGCGGGCTTTCAGTTGTGGTGAACGGGTGCTACTCTTCGTTGCGGTGCGCGGGCTTCTCATTGCGGTGGCTTCTCTTGTTGTGGAGCACAGGCTCTAGGCATGCGGGCTTCAGTAGTTGTGGCTCGCGGGCTCTAGAGTGCAGGCTCAGTAGTTGTGATGCACGGGCTTAGTTGCTCTGTGCCATGTGGGATCTTCCCGGACCGGGGCTTGAACCCATGTCCCCTGCATTGGCAGGCAGATTCTTAACCACTGCACCACCAGGGAAGCCCATGTACAAGTTTTTGTGTGTACATTTCTCTTGAGTGGAATTGCTAGGAGTGGAACACCTAGGATTATATAATAACTCTTATGTTTAACATTTTGAAGAACTGCCAAACTGTTTTCCAAAGCTACTGCACCACTGTACATTCCCACCAGCAATATATGAGGGCTGCAGTTTCTCCACATCCTGTTAACACGTGCTGCTACCTGTCTTTTTCATTATAGTCATTTAGTTGGTCTGAGGTGATACATTACTGGAGTTTTGATTTACATTTCCTTAATGACTAATGATGTTGAGCATCTTTTCATGTGCTTATTTCATGTGTATATCTTCTTTGAAGAAATGTCTATTCAGATCATTTGCCCATTTGTTAATTGGGTTATTTGTCTTTTTATTGAGTTGTAAGAGTTCTTTATATATTCTGTATACAAGTCCCTTATTAGAGATATGATTTGCAAATATTTTCTCTCATTCTGTGGTTATCTTTTATCTTTCTTAATAGTGTCCTTCAAAGCACAAAAGTCTTAATTTTTACCAAGTCCATTTATCTATTCTTCTTTGGTTGCTTGTGCTTTCAGTATCATATTTAAGAAATCATTGCCTAACCCAAGGTCATGAAGATTTACTCCTATGTTTTCTTCTAAGAGTTTTATAGTTTGAGCTCTTACAGTCTGGTCTTTGATACATTTTGAGTTAATTTTTGTATTTAGTATGAGGTAGGGGTCCAAATTCATTCTTTTGCATGTAGATATCCAGTTGTCCCAGCACCATTTGTTGATAATACTATTGTTTCCCTCACTGAATTGTTTTGGCATCCTTGTCAAAAACCAATTATGGCCTGCATAATGTTTGATCTTTTTAATATTAATGTGATGCTTAATTTTCTAAAAATATATATTGCCTTCATTTTTATAGGTTACTATTCGAGCTTCAGTTGGACCTGTTCGTTCAAGTCTATCAACTACATCTTCCAAGGATACTCCAAGCACTTCTTCTCTTCAGGTCTCACCTTCAAAGTCTACAAGTGAAACTGCTGAAGATCCTACAAAACCTTATGAAAGTAAATATAAGACAAGAAAGTCTTATGCAACTACGTCCACTGCAAGTAGTCAAGGTGGAGATGTATTTGAATATAAAGCAAAAACCTATCACAAGCAAAAGAAAGAGTGCAACAAGAAGAATAAAATCGGCATAGTTTTGAAGAACTTAAGGTAATCTCTTTTATTCCTGATATACAATCCTAATTTAATAGTAAATATTAAAGGTTATTTTAATATAGCTTAGCATATCACTAGGTATGCACATTTACATGATAATCACTTATCTGGCATGTAGGCCAAGAAGATAATAAAAAGGTACTTTCTACAACTGCTGAACAGAACTTGAATTACTGAGTTTATTGTATAATTGTCATCTTTTACACTAATCTTATATTTTATGCTTATATCTTGTGATAGTTGAATTGTTAACGTGATCCTTTTTATTCCAAGGAAACATTAACTGGTATTAGACTTTTTTTACTTATTCTAGCTTGTTGTTTCCAAGCAGATTTTCAAATTATAAGTCTCTATTTAAAGGTTTAATTTAAACACCTTGGCTTCAATTAATAAAACATTAATAAGACTTTACCATATTATTTTGTTTTACAATATATTTTTTCCTGTCTCCATAAGGTGTCTTCGGGGAGTTCACAAGTGCATTGAGTGTCGTTCCAAAATAAAAGATTTTGCAAGCCACTTTTCAATATATATCCACTGTAATTTTTGCAGATACAAAACAAACTGTAACAAAGCCTTTATAAATCATATGGTGAGGTGAGTTAAACATGTACACTGCCAGTCAAAACTGCCATTCAAGATATTTGGTTTGGGTTTTTTTTTTATTTGTTTGTTTTATTTTTAAAAAATATTTCTCATGCGTTTTTAATATTTAGATATTTGGTTTTTGAAAACAAAGCCAGTTTGTCACATCAAGGATTTAAAAAGATCTAGCAACAGGGAACTTCTAGGATATTACCCAATACTGTTTTCCAGCATAATAACTCATGAAATTAGTGGAACAAAAATTTTAAGAACAGTTAGACTAATGAAATTAGAATAGGTTTGTTAGGGAAACTATTTTTCAAAGTCTTTCAGAAAGTGGTCCATAAAATTTAAAATTTTTCCAAAATATTTATCAAATAAATACATGGAACCACGTGAGTGTTATCCACTTCAAAGCAGTCAACTTTTAGAGACTTCAGCTTTGTCAAAGACGCTAGGAACATCATCGGTGCTCACATGCTCACTCTCTCGCACTCTCTCTCTCTCTCTCATCCGTCTGTCTGTCCATTTGTCTTTCAAGCCATCTATCTTTGCATTCATTTGATGAATGTGAAATGAGAGAGTACAGGGATATTCCGGTCATGACGCTACTGTTGGAATTTCTTTTCATATATCAATTCTATTTACATTATTTGAGCACCTACCATGTACTCTATTGCTAGAGAAAGACTTCAGAGCCCTCATTACTTTCATTTGAACCTCATTGGTACTTTATGCCTTCGGGATAGATTTTTTTTAATAGACAAAAATTATTCAGATATAAATAAGTTGATTATTCAGATTGAGGTAGTTCCATTTATTTTCAGTCAAAAATAAGGTATAACCAATAAAAGTGGTTCTCTTGCAAATCATAACAAGACCTCTACGTTACTTTATGGTCATAGTTAACTACCACTTTCAAGGATTTGCCCACATTTTTTAATGCCTTCAGAACTTAGCTCTCAGTTTTTTTGTTTCCCCTTGATGATCAGCCTGTCATCATGTTGCCTTGACTTCTTTAATGCCAGCACTTCACATCCACCTCTGAGGTGTTGTACCCGCTTCTTTACCACCATCCAATTTTACCTCATCATATACAATATTCATTCGTTTTGAAATCTCATTACCCCAGGACTTTCAGTCTTGACCCCTCTTTCCAGTCCAGCATCACCAATCCAATTGTATAGTCAACTTCACCCTCAAGTTCATCTGTTTTGAATGTTGCTTTGTTTTTTGTTCTAGAATCCTTTACATCTTCAATCATGCTTAACCTTGCTATCCTTGACTCTCTTATCCTTTTTGATCTTTTTCTATGCTCAATTCTAGACCACCAAACTGTGCTTGATTCAGTCAGCTCTGAATTTCTGATCTTTAACCTTAATGTGGTCCTGTCTTTTAAAAAATACCTCTTTGTTTTTGTCTACAACATGTTTAAATCCTTTTCAGTACCTTCAAGATTTTATTCTAGTCTCTCAGTTGTTAACCTTGCCTACTAATTACTCAGAGGTCATCCTTTTCATTTTTCCCAAGGTTAACCTCTTTCTACCTCGTTTTTGTTTTCCTTCATCCAAACATTAATCTCAGAAAAAGATATGTCCTCTTTTTCAAAGTTAATCCTGCCCCTCATCTCCTCCATTTCCTCCATAATCTTATGCACCTTCATTTCATTTTTCTCTCTACCACATTCCTTCTGCCTGCAAATATTTTCAGGTATTCTTTTTTTTTAGGATGAGGGAGATTTGCCTTTACTTTGCATATTTTCTTATCTTCCTTTTACTGTCAACATTTGTAAAGAGTATTCTTTACTATCTTGTTTGTCGTTTCTTTACCCTTTGTAATTTGAGTATCACCCCCATCTATCAGTTCAAGCTGCCCCTTTGAAGGTTATCAGTCATGTCCTAATCACTCAGTGTACTCACTGCTTTTCATTCTTACTCCTCCATGACTTCTTTAGAGTATTTGATACTTTTGATCACTCACTTTTGAAACTCTTCTCAACTTCTCTTAAACTATTACCACCATTTTTTTCTTGTTTGCTACTCCTCTATTTCATTACCTTTTCTTTCTTCAGCTCTTCTTGCCTCTTTACGTTTCTTTTCTTGGTACTTCAACCACTCTCAGAGTTTTATCTTTTACCTTTCAACTGTAAATCCTCCAATTTCAGTGCTGAGTTTTCCTGAGATCCAACTCTTCATCTCTAACTATTTGATAGATATTTTCACCTTTAACTCACTGGCATTTATACAGGACACAAATAAGTCAAACATTTTTGTCTGTCTAGGATCCAAACTCTTATCACCCCAATACCCTTTAAGCTCAGTCTGTCTCCACGCATTATTTCCATAAATGTGGAGCATCACCTGGAAATAATAGACTTTAAGTTTCTGAAGCCTATGGAGTTCTCTTGATCTGCCACCATTCATCATGGCTTCCTGAAAGTCCATCTTCTGTAATTTACCACTCTGCCTCACAACTACTGCAGTGGTTCTGCACCCATACCTCAGTTGTTCCAAACCAGACCACAGCCAACCTTTCTCTCAGTATACTGCTGGGGAGAATGCTGGTCTCTTATTCTGTGCCTAACACATGGCTGCCCCAGTGGGGCTTTAATTCTGCCCCTAATTTCCAAGAGATTAAATTGGAAGTTATCTTTGGTGTTTCTTAAACCCATGGATCATTCTGTCCTCTCCTTTCCCATTTTCCATAGGCTCCTCAACTGTCCTGTAGGACCTCTAACCCCATTCTATCCCAAAATATTCCCAATTGGCTCCAGGCTTCCTTCATAGCCTTTTTCTAATTTCCAGTTAGCCCCAACCCTGCACTGCATTGTCATCACACACACTGACTGCTTACTCATCGTTAGCCTCATACAGAACTGAAATCTTCCACTTTTACTCTTCTAAGGGCCTTGAAGCTCTCTCTTCTGTTTCCCCTACTTCATTGGTGCCTTGCTTCCCTGGTTGCCTCAAGTACCTCTCCGTTAATTGGATACCCTCACTCCGACCCGTGTGGACTTTTGTCATAGGATTAAGCTCTGTATGTACAGAAGCTTCATTTTTCTCAGAGGTTGAGTATCTTTATTCTCAGCCCATACCAACTCTGTAATCATACAGAAGTCAAGCCTCCCAGATTAATTAATCTTCCCCAATGTATAGTTTGTCCCATATTCAATATCTAAAGTGACTTTTCCTTAATTCTTTGGAATGCCCTTCTCCTTCCCTTTCATTTTACCTTCTGTGAAGTATCTGATCACCACAGCCACTCGTAGGAATCAGTTGTTTCTTTGAGTTCTGTACTACTCAGCTATTCTGCCTCATATTAAATACGTGTCTGTCTTACCTACTTGAGAGAGCAGTTCTTTGTATTCACCATAGCACCTATTCTGAGGATTTTTTCTTGGCATTATAGGTAGCCATTCTTTTCCCATGTATACGTGGTATGCTGATGATAGTTACTGTGTGTCTAAGGGTAACCATTGACTTGATGTGTTGTCTGGTTTGGGTCTGTCAGTGCAAGCTAGGGCTAGTACTTTTCAGACTTTATCTTGCATAAGAATCATCTGAAAAACTTGTTGAAAATGATTTCTGGGCTCCACCACCAGAGATTAATTCAGTAAGTCTGGAGTGGGAGCTGACTTTGTATTCCTAATAAGCTCCCAGGTGATACGGATGCTGCTGGTCTATGGACCACAGTTTGAGTAATACTGTGCTACACTAATCCCAGCTAATTCTGCCTGACTTTCTAATACAGGAAAGCTTTCCTTATCAGTTTAAAAGGGGGTATAAAAGCTATTAGCATTGGCTGCAAAATTTGGTTAGTGGTTTTCTGTTCTGTGCGGAGAGAAAGTATTGTTTTAACTCATGAGCTCTGTTTTTAATTCGCGTTCTTTAAAAGCTCTCCTAGTAATTGCAAAAGATTCTTTAAATGTTTCATTTTACTGATGGTAAGTAATGTCATTTAGCCCAAGAAACATTTACTTCCAGGATCATTCAGATTGGTCCCCTGGGCTAAGTATATCAAGATTAGAAAGTAATAATTATTATTCATAACAATTTATATTATAGCAAAATACATTATTAGCCAATACCTTTTAAGTTGTTCTCAACTCTTAACAGTTGAAAAACTTAACTTGATGCTCTTTGCATTTTTAACTCTAAAGGTTTTTTTTTTATAATGGTGAGGTATGATCATTTAAGATTATTCTCAGGGAAATATGTTGTTCGAAAACACACAGGGAAAATGAAATGTAAGATAAAAATCTTGAATTAAACAGAGATGCTAATAGAGTTTTATAATTTAAATCATGGTCTTTTATTCAAAACTAAGCATAGGCTTGAAAACTGATCATAAAATTAATGACTTATTGTATAATAAAATCTCATTTGTCTTTTGTCTCTCCAGCTCTCATAGCAACCAGCCAACTAAACGGTTTTATCTTTTTAAGAAGCATTCTGGAACTCTCAGGTAACTACTCGATCTTTTTTTTTTTTTTTTTTTGCGGTACGCGGGCCTCTCACTGTTGTGGCCTCTCCCGTTGCGGAGCACAGGCTCTGGATGCGCAGGCTCAGCGGCCATGGCTCATGGGCCCAGCCGCTCCGCAGCTTGTGGGATCTTCCCGGACCAGAGCACGAACCCGTGTCCCCTGCATCGGCAGGCGGACTCTCAACCACTGCGCCACCAGGGAAGCCCTACTTGATCTTTTTTCATTCTCTCTACTGAAAAATTATAGTAGCTTTTTAACCTGATGCTGGAGTGCCTAGTTTGGAAAATGAAGTGATTGCTACTAGACATAATAGAGTTCTGTACTTTATATCCTTACCTCAAAGAGGGGATTGCCTGTATTCTCTAGCTAAACTTGTTTCAGTGATGTCAGGCATTAAGGTGAAACTTTCATGAATTTGCATTATAAAATTAAAAAAATAAGGCTCTCCAGCAATATTTGAAAATTTAAGACTTTTAAGATACCTAGTAAAGTGACTAACACTACTTTGGTTGTGATCAGTATATAGCCTTCATAATCCTTGGGGCTTTTTTATTTTTGAAATAAAAGTACACAACTTGTTTACTGTTCAGAGGAATTGTGAACATTTCTAAAGGCATTGATAATTCATTTTGGTTATACCACACACACTTAGCTCAGAATCCACTAAGAACCATTTTTTTCACATTCTTCTAATTCCTTTTCACTCTATATTCCTTTAATTATTTTGTTCGTGTTCTCATTGCTATTTGAAATACCAGTGTCAAGATCTTTGTAGCAGGAGGCTAAGACATAGACTTAAGTTTAGCCAATAGTTGTTTTGATGCTTTGGGTTAGTGGAAAAGTAGAAGAGGGAATGCTGTGTCTCAGGACCTTTGTATTTTATTATTCCTTTTGCCTCATTTCCTCTTCCCCAGATATCTGTATGGGTAGCTAGCTCCCATGGTAGCTACCTTTAGGTAGCTCCTTTAGGTCTCTCCTCCAATGAGTGAGCCTTACCTGGACCGCCCCATTTATAGTAGCATCCGGCCTTCCCTGGTGGCGCAGTGGTTGAGAGTCCACCTGCCGATGCAGGGGACTCGGGTTCGTGCCCCAGTCTGGGAGGATCCCCCATGCCGCAGAGCGGCTAGGCCTGTGAGCCATGGCCACTGAGCCTGTGTGTCTGGAGCCTGTGCTCCGCAACGGGAGAGGCCACAACAGTGAGAGGCCCGTGTACTGCAAAAAATAAAATAAAAATAAAAAATAATAATAATAAAGTAGCATCCTTTCCCCAGGCCCCACCCCCAGCACTCCCTCTCTTCCCTTTCTTGCTTTGTTTTTACTTCATGGCAGCTTTTTACTGTTCAATGTATTGTATATTGTGTATTTCACCCTCTTGTTTATTGTCTATATCTTCTCACTAGAATGTGTGTAGTTCAGATACTGAGCTATGCCAGACATTTGCTGGGCATTGAATAGTGCCTGGCACATGATAGGCATTCCATAAATATTTGTTGAGCAAATTAATATTGAAAGTGACATATGTGGAGTATGTGGACGATAGACAAATAGCTCATAGGCAGAGGAAAGTTTGATTCCATTTTTAAAATATATTAGTGCTATTTTTAAAATATTACTAAATTCAGGGCATTAGAAGATTCTAATAAACTATATTTAGGTATTAACCTGTACTAAAAATTTTTATAGTAATGAAAAAGATTTGTAAAGATGAGAATTTAATTTGATTTTTACCTCACTATTGTCAAACACAGTTGTGTGCTTGATTCTTAAATTAACTGTATGACTTTAAAGATCTGAGGTGCTTTTTTCTTACCTTGGGTGGATCTCAAATTTAAACAGAAAATTGGTTATTTTCTGTGTATGGGAGGTTTCATACTTGTAATTTTACAAAATAAATTTTGTAATTAATATTTTGTTAAAATGCAGTGTTCATTTTTTAACTGTTTATTGTACATCTATTATGTATAACACAGTGTAGCAAGTCCTATAAAGATGACAGTGATGAAGAAGGCTTGGTACCAACCTTCAAGGAATGTACCATTTACAGTAAGGTGTGAACATAAATAACTACAGAAATTAATGCAAGGAGGTTTGTAATAAGTGCAATGAGAGTTACTGATTTCAAAAGAAAGAAAGTTTTCTACTTAGAAGAAGAGGCACGGGGCATTTTAGTTGGAAGAAATAGCATGAATAAAAATGCAGACAGGAAAAAAGCAGAAGACATACACAATGAATGGCAAGTAGTACAGTTTGAATGGAGCATGAAGTTCATATAACATAGCATTAAGTTCAGAGTCTGGGGAAATGGTTTTGAGCTGAGATGCAGATTGTGGAATCCTTGAAAAAGGCTGGGGAATTTGGACGTAATTTTAATTTGAGGATGTTGGGAAAGCCATTGCGGTTTTGTGTAGAATCAAGGGTACTGAAAGAAGATCAATTTGGAGGGGTATACAAGGTGAGTTGTAGCTACATGAGGCACATAGACTGGTTAAGACTATTGCAGTAGTTAACACTGATTTAATAAGATAACCTGGGTTAAGGTGGCGAGGTGGTGTCATGTCACATTTAAGAATATGGGCTCTGAAAGGGAACCCTCTTGAATTGTTGGTGGGAATGTAAATTGATACAGCCACTATGGAGAACAGTATGAAGGCTCCTTAAAAAACTACAAATAGAACTAACATACGATCCAGCAATCCCACTACTGGGCATATACCCTGAGAAAACCATAATTCAAAAAGAGACAGATCCAGACGTTTTCCCGGACTCCCTCCCAGCTAGCCGTGGTGCACTAGCCCCCTTCAGGCTGTGTTCACGCCGCCAACCCCAGTCCTCTCCCTGCGCTCCAACCAAAGCCTGAGCCTCAGCTCCCAGCCCCGCCCGCCCCAGCGGGTGAGCAGACAAGCCTCTCGGGCTGGTGCGGCACCGATCCTCTGTGCGGGAATCTCTCCGCTTTGCCCTCTGCACCCCTGTTGCTGCGCTCTCCTCCGTGGCTCTGAAGCTTCCCCTCTCCGCCACCCGCAGTCTCCGCCCGCGAAGGGGCTTCTAGTGTGTGGACACCTTTCCTCCTTCACAGCTCCCTCCCACTGGTGCAGGTCCAGTCCTTATTCTTTTGTCCCTGTTTTTTCTTTTTTCTTTTGCCCTACCCAGGTACGTGGGGAGTTTTTTGCCTTTTGGGAGGTCTGAGGTCTTCTGCCAGCGTTCAGTAGGTGTTCTGTAGGAGTTGTTCCACATGTAGATGTATTTCTGATGTATTTGTGGGGAGGAAGGTGATCTCCACTTCTTACTCTTCCGCCATCTTGAAACTCCCTGCATGATTTATTTTTAAGGCCTCCTTTCTTTTCTGACTTCATCATCAATTAAATAGGACATTAGATTGTAGACTTCACAGAGTGTATCCTTTTTTGTTCACTCTTGTATCCATAAGACCTAGTAGTACAGAGTATGTAACGAAGGTTCTCAGAAAATGTGTATTGAATGGATGAATATTGTAGCCTTGCTTTGCAGGTGGGCAAAGGCATGGAAAGATTGTACCTTGCACAAGTTATATAAGTTAGTGGAGTCATGACTGGGCTTTAGTTCTCTTCACTCATATCTTTTGGACACCGGCATCAGAGGGAACAAGCTTATAGAGCACTAAATGCTAGCATAATTTAGACATGGCTATACCATTTTCTAGAGACATGGTTATACCATTTCATATATATCGGGTTTATATAACAAAATTTGCAAATGGTGATCATGACACATAAAAAACAAGTCAAGTTATTACATGGAAAAATAATGATTGAACTTGTATATGGATTTTCATAAAAGATAAAAACCTTTTCTTTCTGTCTTCTTTTTTTCATAGGGGCATTACTCTGGTGTGCCTTAAATGTGATTTCCTAACTGATTCTTCTGGTTTAGATCTTATGGCTAAACACTTAAGTCAACGTAAAACTCATACTTGCCAAGTTATAATAGAGAATGGTACGTATATAATTGTGTTACTTTGGATTTCTGATACTTATTCCAGTGTTTTTGATCAGCCACAATACGGCTCTTACATATTAAAATGACAGTTTCATTCCTCATATATTCTTTAAGAATTTTTTTTATTGAAGTATAGTTGATTTACAGTGTTGTGTTAGTCTCTGGTGTACAGCAAAGTGATTCAGTTATACACATAGATTCTTTTCCACTATAGTTTATTACAAGATATTGAATATAGTTCCCTGTGCTATACAGTGGGACCTTGTTGTTTATCTGTTTTATATATAGTAGTTTGTATCTGCTAATCCCAAACTCCTAATTTATCCCTTCCTCCCTTTCCCCTTTTCATTCCTCATATATTCTATTTTAAATGTAAAACTCTTCTAATTTCAGTTCCTGGGAGTATCTCAGCTTCTGGACCCACTTCTGCGTAAGTTTAATATTCATTTAGTGCATTTTTCTTTGATGGATTTTAGCACTGTTGCATTTTTTAAATGTATCATTAATAGAAATGAAAAATATTAAAGTATTTTGTTTTTGTTTTTGTTTTTAAAGCCGCTTGTTGAAATAGATTCCTGCTCTATGGAGCTCGTGCAACCTGGTGCAAGACAAGTTGGAATTTCCTAAGTTCAAAGTTCTGAAGTGTTTTCTTACACAAAGGCAGTTTCCTAAGTTCAAAGTTCTGAAGTGTTTTCTCATACGAAGGCGGTTAAACAGCCAAGTTCATGACACTAGTTCTCATTATTCAGCTCTTTTCAGCTTTCAGATGGCACTAGAGTCTTATTCCACCTTATCTTTGTGTCAGGTTAACATATCTTAACATATGTTTTTCTCTCCAGTTGGCTCTCTTCAAAAATAACTTTTGTTGCTATGGTCTTTTCTTGCTTTGCTTAAAATAATTTGTGTTTTTCTCTGCTATACTTGCTTTCAGAATATTGCATTCCAAAAGATGTGACTGTTCATCTTTTTTTGTCTGTTTTGTCTGGTTTCTTAGTTAATTTCTTATAAGTCTTACAATTTTAGATCAGATAGCTGTCTTTTTCCTCATTCCTTGTCTGTCATTGTTCTATTTTTCGTATTTTTCAGATGCAGAAGCAACACAGAAATTTCAAAAAAAGTCCAGGGTACTCCTGGTCAGTGTCCCCCTTCGATGGACACATCTGATGCCTGTTCTCTCTTTCCAAGGAATGTGAATTGTTTGACTGTGAGACCTCCTCTAGGTTGTGGCCTTAAGAAATCAGATCTTAGGGAGAGTCCCTTCCTTCATGACTGGCCTCCCATAAGACTGATGCTAATGTGGCCAGAGATGACCTCAAGGCCCACCAAATTGAGCACAACTTCCCCCTGGGGGCTTTGGTTCTTGATCTTAAGCTTATGGGTTGATTCTGACCAAGAAAAAAGCCCATCAAATCAATGCTTCAACATCCAAGTTGAAGTTTAATCATTTTGGCTGCTGCCCTTTAATCTTTCTCTAGCATGCATGCAGTCCAAGGAATATAAAAACTGGTTATGTAGGGAACCAAGGTTATTTCCATGTTCTTGGAAAACAAATTTCTAAAGTTAGTGATTTTTACTGTCATTTAAAGTTTTATCCAGTGTTAAAAAACCCTAGGAGTTTTCAGCAATACTAATATTCAACTTTTTTAAGTCTAATTTAATTTTGTTATCTTGGTTTTATGTTGTCTTCACCAAATTTATTAATGTCTGTTTTGTCATGTCCTCTTTTATTTCTTTTCTTTAAAACTTGTTTTGTGTTTGTTTTGTTTCATTAATAACTCCCCAAAAAATCCTTACAATTCTCCACAGATTTTATGTAGCTACCTATTGACTTCTTAATTTGGTAATTGTTTAGACCATTAGACATTATTATATCCTCTGTCTATCCTGGGACTATCATTAACATTATCTTAGTGATTGTGAGGTCAAAGACATAAAGAATTGGCAAAAAACACTTCCTACAGACCTTAAAACAAATTTTAAAGTTACATTTTCTGTACATCTAACACATAATGTCTTCTTAGCCATTAATGTAACTCCTTTGGATAAAGATAATATATCCAGAAAATATTGGGACCAAAAACTGCACTTGTTTCTTGCCCATATATATATAGATGTATATTTTTTTTTATTTGGTGTTTGTTTATTTTGGTTACATTGAATATAGATTTGCTGAAGAGTTTTGATGTTATTACTTATTTTTTTAATAAAATTTGTACTGTTAAAGTGCCTCTGGAATTATTTTCTAATAAATAACTTTGCATAAAAGCTGTAGATTTTAGGGCTTCCCTGGTGGCGCAGTGGTTTAGAGTCCGCCTGCCGATGCAGGGAACACGGGTTCGTGCCCCGGTCCGGGAAGATCCCACATGCCACGGAGCGGCTGGGCCCATGAGCCATGGCCACTGAGCCTGCGCGTCCGCAACGGGAGAGGCCACAATAGTGAGAGGCCCGCGTACCGCAAAAAAAAAAAAAAAAAAAAAAAGCTGCAGATTTTGTCATACAACTAGGAGCATTGCTTTACTTCTTACATGGAAGCCTGATTACTTGGCCTACAGACTGAGAGCTTTATCTGTTGAATCCATCTTCTGGTTTTTGCTTCAGCGCAGTTAAAAGCTCACTGTGTATACTTTACTAATTTTTAGAACTTTAAAGGGTGGCAAGAGTCCCTTTGTAATCCTAATAACTGTAAAGGTGGGCAGGCTCAGAAGTTGTTTGGCTCAATCATGAGTGGTTTTTTTCCTCTTAGCATTAGAACTTCTTGAATTGTACTTTGAAACTTAGTCCGTTTGGGCTGCTATAACAGAATTGGGTGGCTTATAAACAATAGAAATTTATTCCTCATTTTTCTGGAGGCTGGAAGTCCATGATCAAGGTGCTGGCAGATTCATTGTCTGTTGAGGACCTGCTTCCTGGTTCATAGACAGTCGTCTTCTCTCTGTGTCCTCACATGGTAGAAAGGGCAAGAGAGTTCTCTGTGGTCTCTTTTACAAGGGCATTAATCTCTTTCATGAGGGCTCCACCCTCATGACGTAATCACCTAATGATGCCTCACCTCCAAATACCATCACATTGGGGATTAGGTTTCAACATTTGAATTTGGCTGGGGGGAGGGGGAAACATTCAGCCTATAGCAGAAACATATTGAAAGACAATTTCAAGGCTCACTTGTTATGTAGTCTATTTGTAACTCATAGTCAAAAGAGTTGAATTTATTAGTTTCAATTTTCCAGACTCATTTCTGCTGTAAATGATTTTCCAAAATTTCCAAAAGTTGCTTGTTTCTTAGTAGTGGACTTGGCGATATTTCTAGTCTTTATTTCCATATCTGTCTCTGAGATGTTTTTTCATTCACCATCTTTCTATCCATTTTTTTTACTTTTCAAAAATTGTGGTAAAAATATATAACATAAAATTTACCATTTTAACCATTTTCAGGTGAATAATTCATCAGTATTAATTGCACCAAGCTTTAAACTTTTGCCCAGAAATAACTTCTTTGTGGTTTTAACATAGGGTCTCTTTTTATGTACAGATATTTTCTCTGCCTCTGTCATAGTTCACAAATACGATAAACCACATTCTTGCTATAGGAATATTTTAGGCAGGGTTGCACCTTTGTGTTCTTCCATAGGATTCTATTACTTACAGTATATATTAGGTTCATTTTCTTAAAGTATAATGCTCTTAAAATTCTGTATCCCGTAGCATCATTTTTTTACTTCATTTAAATAAAACATCTCAGTGAGTACTAAGCTTACTTATTATAGGCAGTTAGTTGAGTTTTAATTGGTGCTAATGAGTTTTAGCTTGACAGTCTGATCTCTTTACTTTCAGGCTATTCTAAATAGTCCTTTCACCTGATTTAGAAATAGCCATCTTACACACGCATGCTTCTTGGTTACAGCTGAATAAAAAGTGGGATTGGCTCAGTTTCAATCCATCACCATTATTAGAAAAATAACCTCTGAACTACAAAGACTGTTTCTTACTCTGTTTTGTCAAACTTTGCCAAAACACCTCTTTGGACCTCATTTATTTGTTTAGTAAATATTTATTGGGCACTTACTATGTGCCTGACGCTCTTCTAGGTGCTGGCAAAACAGACTGAAATCTCTGCCCCTGTGGAGGTTATTTTTCAGTGTTGGAACATAGACAATAGAAAATAAGAAAAGTGTATAGTATGTTAGATGATGATCAATACTCTTGAGAAAAATTAAGTATGGAAGGAGGATAGTGAGTACGGGTTGGTAGTTGGGAGGTTGCAGTTTTAAATTTGGTGATCCGAATAGGCCTCCATGACAGGATGACAACTGAGTTAAAGACCTGGAGATAAGGAAGTGAGCCACTTGGGTATCTCAGAAGAGCATTCCAAAGAGACAACAGCAAAGGCAAAAGCCGTGAAGGGGGAGTTAGAATCCTCATTCGTTGCTGATGGTAATGCAAAATGGTTCAGCCACTGTGAAAAACAGTTCGGTGGTTGCTCAAAAAGTTAAACAGAATTACCACATGACCCAGCAGTTCCACTCCAAGGTATGTATCCAAAAGCCTCGAAAGCAGGGACTCAGATACCTGTACATGCATGTTCATAGCACTATTCACAATAGTCAAAAGAGGGAAACAGGCTAAATGTCATAAACAGATGAAGGGATAAATAAATTGTAGTATATTCATAAAATGGACTATTATCTAGGCATGAAAAGGAATGAAGTAATGATACATGCTACAATGTGGATGAACCTCAAAAACACGATGCTAAGTGAAAAAAAAATCACAGGTCACATTGTATAATTAGACATATGGAATATACAGAATAGGCAAATCTATAGAGACAGAAAGAAAGCAGATTGGTGTTTGCCGGGGGAATGGGGAGCGACTGCTTAATAAGTAGAGTTTTCTTTTCAGGGTGACGACAGTGTTGAGGAACTAGACAGAAGATGGTTGCACAACATTGTGAATGTACTAAATGCAACTGAATTGTTCACTTTAGAATGGTTAATTCTATGGCATGTGAATTTTCTACAAAAAAAACCTTAGCAAACTAGGAATATGAAGGAAACCTCCTTAACCTAACCTAAACCTAATAAAAATCTACAGCTAGCATAATGAGAGGAAGAAAAAGAAGGGCCCTGAAGTAGGATCATGCCTGGCTCAAGGAATAGCAACAAGACTGATGGGTCTGCAGTAAAGTTGGGGAGAAGGGGGGACAGTAGGAGATGGAGCCTGAGAGGTAATGTGGACCATGTAGTATAGAGCCTTACAGGCAATTGTGAAGATTTGGCGTTTATTCTGGGAGAGGAGGCCATTAGTGGATTTTGAACAAAGGAGTGTTGTGGTTTTTATTTTTTAATTATTATTTTTTATTGAAGTGTAGTTGATTTACAGTGTTTCAGGTGTACAGCAAGGTGATTCAGTTATGCATACATATATACTTATTCTCTAAGTTATTACAAGATATTGAATATAGTTCCCTGTGCTATACAGTAAATCCTTGTTGTTTGTCTATTTTATATATAGTAGTGTGTATCTGTTAATCTCAAATTCCAAATTCACTCCTCCCCCCTTTCCCTTTTGGTAGCCAGAAGTTTGTTTTCTATGTCTGTGAGTCTGTTTTTGTTTTGTTTTTTAATTTAATTTAATTTAATTTTTTAAAGTTTTATTTATTTTATTTTTGGCTGTCTTGGGTCTTCGTTCGGTCTTCGTGCAGGCTTTTTCTAGTTGCGGCGAGCAGGGGCTACTCTTCATTGCGGCGTGCGGACTTCTCATTGCGGTGGCTTCTCTTGTTGCGGAGCATGGGCTCTAGGCACGCGGGCTTCAGTAGTTGTGGCACACGGGCTCTAGAGCGCAGGCTCAGTAGTTGTGATGCACGGGGCTTAGTTGCTCCGCGGCATGTGGGATCTTCCCGGACCAGGGCTCGAACCCGTGTCCCCTGCATTGGCAGGCGGATTCTTAACCACTGCACCACCAGGGCTGTCCTATTTGTGTTTTGTAAATAAGTTCATTTGTATCATTTTTTTAGATTCCACATATAAGTGATATAGTATGATATTTGTCTTTCTCTGACTTACTTCTGTTAGTATGATAATCTCTAGGTCCATCCATGTTGCTTCAGATGGCATTATTTCATTCTTTTTTTTATGGCTGAGTAGTATCCCATTTGTGTGTGTGTGTGTGTGTGTGTGTGTGTGTGTGTGTGTCCCACATCTTCTTTATCCATTCATCTGTCAGTAAACATTTAGGTTGCTTCCATGTCTTGGCTATTGTAAATAGTGCTGCAGTGAACATTGGGGTGCATGTATCTTTTTGAGTTAGAGTTTTCTCCAGATATATGCCCAGGGCTGGGATTGCTGGATTGTATGGTAACTCTATTTTTAGTTTTTTAAGGAATCTCCATACTGGCTGCACCAATTTACATTCGCACCAACAGTGTAGGAGGGTTCCCTTTTCTCCACACCCTCTCCAGATGAATGCAGGAGTGTTTTATACCTCAGTGAAAAACAAAAATTCTTAAGTACAGTGAACAGGATCACTCTAGCTGCTGACTTGAGAATAAGATGCAGGGGACCAAGGGCAGAATCAGGGAGATCAGCTCGAAGCTATTGTAATAATCCAGGTGGAAGATAACAGGGATTTGGAGTAGGATGGTAAGAGTGTACGTTTATAAGTGGTTCAACTGGGGCTATATCGTGAAAGTTGAGCCAACAGAATTTGTTGGATGTGAGGTGTGAAAGAAAAAGTGTTGTAGGGGACACCACAGTCATTAACCTAAGCACCTGGGAAGATAATGTTGATATTAACTGAGGTGGAGAAGACTAAAAGAGGAGTAGATTTGGGAGGGAAGATGAGGACTTTGATTTGGGACATGTTTGAATTTGAGATGCCTATTAGATATCCAAGTGGGGATGTCATGGACATTCTCATGTGTGAGCTTGGAGTTTAGGGGAGAGGTCCAGGCTGTCAACATTTAAATTTTTTTTTAAGTCACAAGATGGTATGAGATCTCCGAGGGAAAGAGTAGAGATAGAGAACGGACAAGGTCCACAGATAAAGCCCTGGGGCATTCCAACAATAAGCAGTTAGAGAGATGAGAAGGAATCAGCAGAGGAGACTGAGGCGTGGCTAGTGATGCGAGAAGAACACCAGGGAAGTGGCAGTATCCTTGACCTCAGATGCCCTATTTCTAAAATGTGGGTACTAACTTGTTCTGGAGTTCTTGGATTTTATTATTGTATTTTTGTTATACCTAAACATCACTTATAATTTGTTCTTAGAAGAAAGTGAATTCAGAATGTCACATCCACTCTCCCCAATAGCAGAAACAGTTTTTATACATTGAGAGAATGAAATACCCCAATTATTCCTAGTCATGGTTAACTCTCTACATGTACTCTTGTAAAAGTAATACTCGTCCATTTCTGCAAAAGAAGGGATCTAGGTCTAGAGTTGTCCGTAATTTGTAAATGATCTGCATAATAAAAGTGCCATGGTCAAATAATTTTAGGAAATGCTGGGTTACAGTTAAATACATTCTTTATTGTGGGATTTTTCATGCTACATGTGGTTTATGGTTCTCTAAGAAAAAAATTAGCAGACATTTATTTGACTCTGGAATTTCACCCCCAATACTTAATAACTTTTAAACATTAATCTCCATAAGATACAGTATGGAGAATGCTGACGTAGAATAATCATTAGATTTTCTGAACTGGGAAATAAAAAATAGTTGGGTGAGAGTGTTTACTAAGATGAACTTCTAGACATTTCATTCACGTTCATGAATCATTTGTAAGATGGAGTATGAAACTGGAGGCTAGCAATATCCATTTTCATAGTTTTGGAAATTATATCAGGAGAAACTTGTGTGCTCATGATTGTGGTCGTAAAGTATAAGAAATACATAACTGGAAGAGACTAGTAATTTGTGTTGGAGTATATGGTCACTTTACATTGTTTCAAACTCAAGAGGCTTCAGACTCTTATTGAAATTATGTCTAACTTCTCTCTGTAACTCATGCTTATCAAATCTATACATTTGCCTACTTTTCTTGAAACTATTACTATTTTCAGCCAATTTTTATCTATTAAGGAGTTTCTTACGCTGTAAAGTTTATTTCCTACTTAAACAGCTTCAAGAGATTTTCCTTGATACTAAGATTACGAGCTTCGATCCCAAACTGCATAGTAAAGCCTCCCTGTACCTTGAAGGGGCAGTTCGGTGGGGTGGCTAAGAGCCCAGGGCCTGCAGCAGACTACCTAGGTTGGAGTTCCTGTCCCGCCAGCAACTAGATATTTTACTCTGGGCTCTGTGCTTCAGTTTCCTCATTTGTAAAATGCAAATAACATCACCTACTCATAGGGTTGAGGGAATTAAATGAGTTAATACATGTATATAGCACTTAGAACAGTGACTGGCACCCAGGAGTGTAAGTCATCTTTGTTACTATTATTGTTAGTCTATTACTAAACTTCCTGATTTTATTTCTACCTTCATTTTATTCAGATAGAATGACCCTAATCTCCCCCCTATTTTTTTTTCTTTTAACATCTTTATTGGAATATAATTGCTTTACAATGTTGTGTTAGTTTCTGCTGTACAACAAAGTGAATCAGCTATACGTATACGTATATCCCCATATCTCTCCCCTCTTGCATCTCCCTCCCACCCTCCCTATCCCACCCCTCTAGGTGGTTACAAAGCACCAAACTGATCTCTCTGTGCTATGCGGCTGCTTCCCACTAGCTATCTATTTTACATTTGGTAGTGTATATATGTCCATGCTACTCTCTCACTTCCTCCCAGCTTACCCTTCCCCCTCCCCACGTCCTAAAGTCCATTCTCTACGTCTGCGTCTTTATTCCTGTCCTGCCCCTAGGTTCATCAGAACCATTTTTTTTTTAGATTCCATATATATGTGTTAGCATACGGTATTTGTTTTGCTCTTTCTGACTTACTTCACTCTGTAATGACAGACTGTAGGTCCATCCACCTCACTACAAATATCTCAGTTTCGTTTCTTTTTATGGCTGAGTCATACTCCATTGTATATATGTGCCCCATCTTCTTTATCCACTCATCCGATGATGGACACTTAGGTTGTTTCCATCTCCTGGCTATTGTAAATAGAGCTGCAATGAACATTTTGGTATATGACTCTTTTTGAATTATGGTTTTCTCAGGGTATATGCCCAGTAGTGGGATTGCTGGGTCATATGGTAGTTCTGTTTTTAGTTTTTCAAGGAACCTCCATACTGTTCTCCATAGTGGCTGTATCAATTTACATTCCCACCAACCTCCTCCCTATTTTTCATTCCCACCTTCCAATACCACTTTCACAATCATTTCTGTTAACTTTCTTTTCCTAACCCAGTATGTCTCTCTTGAGAATCATGGCTGAAGCACAGAGTACTAAAGGTAGGCATACCATTAGCTTTTGGTGTCTCAAGCTCACCAGACTTCTATTTTTAGGGAACGTGTATGAACGCTCCTAGGTTCATTTGAGTCATAACTGTCTTTGATAAATAGTATTAGGGTATTTCTCCTAAATTACACTGCCTTGTACTTGATCACACCATGGTTCACCTCATACTCATATTCACAGACCTTGATTCTCTGATTTTGAGATCCTTCCATAGCCTCACTCCTGTCACTTTGATGTTCGACCACGTGGAAAATCTTGTTGTCATCAAGCAGCTTGGAGAGGCTACTGTGCCCCTCTTCTACTGTTTTTAATCCTTCATACTGAAAAATATCTATTTATCGATACCACTGGGATATATGGTGGTATGAAGGGAATTCAGGCTTGAAATAAGACAGTCCTAAGTTTAAATCCTGGGTTTGAACCTAGCCAGCTGTGTAGCCTTGGGTGAATTACCTAAACTTGTCACGCCTCAGGTTCCTCATCAGTGAAAAGTGTGTGTGTGTGTGTGTGTGTGTGTGTGTGTGTGTGTGTGTGTGTATTATATAATATATATATATAAATAACTTGGCACTGGCCTGACAAAAAGTAAGCCCTCGATAAATGCCATTGCTTACCCTAGTACTACTAACATTAGGGCCATTCCTGCTGCTGCTCCTGCCGTGATTGCTTTCATTGCTGTTACTACTATTACTACTACTGTTACTACTATTGCTACCGCTGGAAGGAGACCCTGGGAACTACACATCAGTGGAATCTTCTCATTGACAGCTTTAGAGGCAATCCGTCAGCACTGTGGTTATCCGTAACTTTGGCTTGTAGTCCAGATGTCCTGCAGTACATTCCTCCAGACTGCAGGGTGGATGACATCTTATCACAATGCTTCAATTACATGTGGTATAATTGTCTAATGTCGGAAATGAGGGTAGTTCTGGCTTTTCCTGTCAAGACAATGAAAAGACACCGCCTTGTTAAAAATGAGTACAGAATCTAATTTGCTTTGGGGGAAAACATTCCTTTTGTGCTGAGAGAATCCCATCTTTACAGGAATTTTTTAAATGATTATTACCAGGAATTCATTTCCAGTAATCTCAGCTTATTATCTAATACCAGTAATTTTATGAAAAAGTATAATTGTAAATACCAGCAGTAAAGTGGCCTTTCCTTTAGTAGGACTTTGAAATGATTCAAGAGTACCTGCTTTTCTCAGAAGTTAGGGATATTTTCATTCAACCTGGGAATTGCTCCATCTGTTTGCCCCTTATCTCCTTTCCTGTCCTCCATTTTCTCCAGTATATCTACCTGAATAGATTAATTATAACATAGAACAGAAGGAACATTTGAAGTTGTACAAGTTTCTCTTTCTTGATAAAATGTTGAGAACAGAATGGGGCATTTCTATCTAGCAAATCTTCAGAGCCTCAAAGCATAAGAATCCTTGGGTAAATCAATAAATATCTCAAGCTTAGAAAATTAGGCTATTTAACCAGATGTCTATTTACTGATTGACTCGAATGTCCTAAAGACCACAATTTGAAGTGACTTTAAAAGTTGATTAAGGGACTTTCCTGGTGGCACAGTGGTTAAGAATCCGCCTGCCAGTGCAGGAGACACGGGTTCGAGCTGTGGTCCAGGAAGATCCCACATGCCTTAGAGCAACTAAGCCCGTGCAGCACAGCTACTGAGCCTGCGCTCTAGAGCCCGTGAACCACAACTGCTGAGCCTGGGTGCCATAACTAGTGAAGCCTGCACGCCTAGAGCCTATGCTCCACAACAAGAGAAGCCACCACAGTGAGAAGCCCACGCACTGTAAGGAAGAGTAACCCCCGCTCACCACAACTAGAGAAAGCCCATGTGCAGCAACGAAGACCCAACACAGCCAAACATTAATTAATTAATTTAAAAACTTGATTTAGTTATCTCAGTAACTTTCAAGTGGCTTTGTGGTCAAATTACCTCAGTTCTGAATAATTTAAGAGAAGAATTTATTCAATACTGCTTTATTTTAAAAACTGAATGATCTGGAAAAACCTGAATAGTCTTCCATTTTTGTTTCTTCCTAATGCCCTTTATATTAGGGGAATTGAATAAAGTATAATATACAAATGTTTACCCGTACACTACATTTCGCATGCTATCTTATTTAAATCTTCAAAAATCCCTGTAAAGATGATTTTCAATCCCATTTTACAGAGGAACAAACAGGTTACTTATTCTGAAAATAAAATGGTATCAGGAAGTACTGACTCGGAAGCACCATCCTCCCTGCCCCAGCTTTGGTCAAATCTGAACATTTTCTCTAGTGGAAGATCTGCACAATTTCAAAGCAGACTTCTGATCTGCAGACAAGGAAGCAACCCTTATCCAAAGGCCTAAAACGTCATTATCTTCATAGCTGGCTTAAAATGCGTACGGCCATCGAAAAAAGCTAGCACACAATCACACTATTCTTGATGTTGTCCATATGAATGGAGAACTGGAAAGGTTCATGAAAGTAATTTCTTCCCATCTCTCAAATGGTGCAAGAAGCTCTCCTAAAGTATCTCTTTTTTAAAGTTCCAACTGTTAGAGCCAGCCCATTCCTAACCTTTCCATCCCCCTGCCCTGCCCTCTCTTCCTAGGAGGACAGTTCAATCCTCAGGTACCTACTCAGCCCCTACTCCCAGGTTCTGGACCTACCCCTGGGCTAAGAGGGATTTCACCAGATCAAGCCCTGGCATCTAGGATCAACTCCCAACTAATCTACTACTTAGTCCTGAATGCAGCAGGAGTAGAGCCATTAGTCTCAGGCCCAGGAGCACAGCTTCCTTCCAGGCTTGAAAGAAATAGAGATAAGAGGGCTTCCCTGGTGGCTCAGTGGTTGAGAGTCCGCCTGCCGATGCAGGGGACACGGGTTCGTGCCCCGGTCCGGGAAGATCCCACATGCCGCGGAGTGGCTGGGGCCGTGAGCCATGGCCGCTAGGCCTGCGCGTCCGGAGCCTGTGCTCCGCAACAGGAGAGGCCACATCAGTGAGAGGCCCGCCTACCGCAAAAAAAAAAAAAAAAAAAAAAAAAAGAACTAGAGATAAGAGAAGTTAGCGTTGTGGTTCTGGCTCCGCAGTTAGACAGACCTGGGTTAGCCCCTGCTCTGACCCTGGGCAACAGTGTGAGTTTGGGCAAGTTGCTTTGATCATTCTGTGCCTCAGAGTTTACTGTGAAGATCAAGCATGATAGTCCATGTTAAGCACATAACCGAGTATTTAGCAGTGCAGAGTAAACAATAAAGATTAGCTGCCATTAATAATTGTCATTATTTGAGTTGGAGGTATAGAGATTGAAAATTAGGCTAGATCTGATATCATCCTTCCCATGGAATGATCCCCCTGGAAGGATAGGCAGGACCACTATACCTGTGTACTTCCCCTTTATCTGAAGCATCGAGGTTTCCACCTGGAATTGGTGAGTAAGGATCAGATAAGCCAGGTTTCCTATCCGTGCTTTTACCTGACGCTTCCTCCAATACTTTAAGATTAAACGCGATAAAGCAGAAACTAACACACCATTGTAAAGCAATTATACTCCAATAAAGATGTTAAAAAAAAAAAAAGGTTAAACGCGGCCAGTCACAATACTGGAGAAGAGACTAAGGACCAACCACAGAGTCAGCTCAGGTCATGAAATCCATTTCTGTCTACTTCAACTGTGTCATGGTTTAGGGGACTCGCCCTGTGACCCCAGGGGTCTCTCTTAAGGCTCCCAGGGTTACTTCCCTTGGATAGATTCAAAATCTATCTTCCTGGACAGGTGAGGTGCTTCTCAATGTCTCCCCTCCCTCTCTGCTGCCAGGCTCATAGTTCTCACCAGGGGTCACAGATTTCCCTTAGGAGAGTTAAGCCCCAGTGATTTAGTGAAGGTAGCTTACTTATAAGAGTAACCATTAACATGACATCCACCCTCTTAACAAATTTTAAGTGTTCTTGACACAAAAGCGTGAAGCACAAAGAAACTTTTGGAGGTGATGGATATGTTTATTACCTTGACTGTGATGATGATTTCACGGGGTGTGTGCATATGTCCAAACTCATCAAATTGTATAAAGTCAATATGTTGTTTTTATATATCAATTACACTTCAATATTTTTTTAAAATTATTTATTTATTTATTTGGCTACGTTGAGTCTTCGTTGCTGCACGCAGGCTCTCTCTAGTTGCGGCGAGCAGGCTTTGTTGCGGTGTGTGGGCTTCTCATTGCGGTGGCTTCTCTTGTTGCAGAGCACGGGCTCTAGGCGCATGGGCTTCAGTAGTTGTGGCTCGCGGGCTCTAGAGCGCAGGCTCAGTAGTTGTTGCACACAGGCTTAGTTGCTCCGCGGCATGTGGGATCTTCCCAGACCAGGGCTCGAACCTGTGTCCCCTGCATTGGCAGGCGGATTCTTAACCACTGTGCCACCAGGGAAGTCCACCTCAATATTTTTTTAATTAGTAACCTTTCTAGTTCCCAGTGTCTTAAGTGCCCAAACTGGGACCAGGATTAGCTCCTTCTGTATGGGCTTCCTTGCCAGGACATGGTCAGCACCCATTAGAAAAACTACCGGTATACATATACATATATCCCCATATCTCTTCCCTCTTGCGTCTCCCTCCCTCCCACCCTCCATATCTCCTCCCCCCCCCCAGGTGGTCACAAAGCACTGAGCTGATCTCCCTGTGCTATGCAGCTGCTTCCCTGACTCACTTTGTTATAAAGCAGAAACTAACACACCATTGTAAAGCAATTATACTCCAATAAAGATGTTTAAAAAAAAAAAAAGAAAAAACAAACTACCGGTAAACACTTTCCAGCCTTCACTAATTTTACCAGCAGAGGGCGCACAACAGACATGCAATTTCTATTGAATTATCAACCTTGCGTCCAGAGTGGTCCTCATAGTGCAGAGCTATTTATGCTCCGAATTAGTTCTTCATTGGCCTCTCATGGGTAAGAGGCTCTTGCCTACTAGTTTCAGACGCCCAGCCCAAAGACGTTTGGTATGACTGGAACAGTTTCATTTATCCTAGGAAAGGATCCACCTCACCAGGCTGGATTCCATGTTAACTAGACCACTAATTTTGAAGGCGTGGCTCAGGAAAGGTAGTTGCAGATCTTAGGGTTTATCAAGAAGCCTGGGGGTGGCGGGGGAGAGAGAAAGACCTGGAGGCACGTCAGAATCAACTATGGATATTTAAAAAAAATAAATTCCTGGGCCTTGCCCCCAGATCTAGTAGATCAGAATGTCCAGGGTGGTGCCCCAGGAATCTATACTTTAACACGGTGCCAACGGATTTCATTCAGTCAGATGTGAACCAGCGTTTCGGAACTGCTAATCTAGGGCAATCTCTGGCATTCCTATCTCAGTCTTGCTGCTGCAGCTCCAGCCCTTAGGGACATGGACAGTCATGGAGTCAGAACTAGGTGTGAAACCAGTGGGGCCTAGGCCAGCCCTTCCAGAGGGAGCAAGGCCCCTCCCAGTGAGGGGATGAGGGATGGTGGGTGGAGGGAGGTCTCTATAAGTTAAGGCAGCAACTCTGTCCCCTCAGATGCTATAACAGAATAATCACTGACCCCTCTCTGCATCTGCCACTCAAAGTTGCAGGAGAAGCTAAGCCTTGCTTTCCAGGGAGCTCTCAGCACGTCTCCAAGCCCTCCATCCCCGCCCCGCATGCACACAGGGTGGGCTGCAGTCAGCTACACTTGGGGGGTGGGCTTCTCCAGCTATTCCGGCCTGGGTCTCCCTCCCCAGCACCGCTCCAGGTGGCGGTGCTCAGAGAAGCATTTGGTCTTGGTCTCTCTGACTGAAGGACCCTGCGGAGACAGTTCTCAGCCACACTGAACTCAGCCAGAGCCAGTCCTCAGGCTGAATCGGGGGCCTGAGCAAATGCTCCGATATTGGGGGAAGGGTGGTGCTGGGGGTCCCAGTAACAGGATCCTGCAGGCCCCAAAGGCTGAGCTGCGGAGTCCGGCCGGCTGTGTGGTTCCTAGCTATCGTCCAAGCCAAGGACATCTCGGGGACTCCTTTGGCCCGGAGCTGACACTTCTTCTGTCAGCCACTTGGGTTTCCTGGAGGATGTGGTTAGGGGTGTCCCATCCAGGGATGAATGTCCCCGTCTGGCCTCTCAGATATTGAGTGGCCTCCTGGTCAAGCCTCTGTGGATCAGGGGGACTGGTTGGAGTAAACCCACAATCCCTGCAAGGGGAGAAATCCTGGAGCTTGGAACCAGCTGGAAAGACAGTATAGTATCATAGAAAGAGCCTAGACTTGAAGTAAGACAAATTTCCCTTCACCACTTACTACCTTGGACAGGTCAGCACCCATATTCTTATCAGTAAAATGGAAGGTATTATCCCTACCTCACAGGGTTGAAGGAAAATTAAATGAGCTAGTGAAAAAATATAAAGTGTTTTAGCACAGGGTCTGGTGTCCACTAGGCATTGAAATGTACGTAGTTATTTCTCCAGGTCCTGTCTCTGTTGAACACTCAAGGGTACAGGTCTGGAAAGTAAAAGGGGGCTGTAGAGGGGAGATACTGGCCATCATGGATCGTTGCAGAGCTTTACTGAGGCTGAATGAGGAGCCTGCATCTCTTGAAGCCCCCCGCTCCTCACCACCCTCACAGCAACAAGAGTGTCACCATTCTCTGGCCTCCTGAGTCCCCTTCCTCAGTGTGCACTCTGGGAACAGCCCATTCCCAGGTCCTCTTGCTCAGTCTGTGGGAGGCCTGGGCGCCACCACGCCACCCTGCTGCTGCCAGCAGGAAGTTCTGGGGCTGGGAGACTGGATGGAGCCCAGAGCTTCTCAGGATTCCTGGGGCCACAGTGGGGAACCCCCTGACTTCTTGGCTGTCCCCAGGTGCCTGAGCGAGAGCAATGTCATCCTACAGGAAGGGACGGGATTGGGCAGGTGAGCTGCAGAAGATACAGGCAGGTAGGATTGGTGAGTGCCTGCTTTGAGCAGCAAAACTACCAGAGCCTTGGCGGTACTAATTACCACAAGATAATTGTCTGGGGGCAGTTTTCAAGTCTGGATTTTAAGGTGGGGACCAGCCAGCGTGGAAGGGACAGCCCTGAGGCCCACACACCCAGGAAGGCTGCCTATTCCTCTCAGAGGAGCTAAGAAAACTGGAGGCTTTTCCCTCTTGCCAGTCAGTAAACCTGCTGAATCTTCCCAAAGGTTACTGAATCTAGATGATGCTAAGACCTTCCACTGGCTTCCCACTGCACTTAAATAAACCGACATTCTCCTCCCTGCTTGCTCAGCCCCACCAGCCCCCTTTCTGTTCCTCAAATGCACCAACCTTACCCCTGCCTCAGGGCCTTGGTATCTGCTGTTTCCTCTGCTTGGGGTTCTTTTCCCTCACAGCTGGTTGCTGTCTTTCATTTAGGTTTCAGCTCAGATGTTCTCTCTTCAAAGATGCCTCTTGTGACCACTCTATCTAATATGTTGCCCTCCCCCCACCTCCCTCACTTTCTGTCCATTTACCCCATTTTATGGCCCTTAGAGTCCTTATCACTCTCTCAAACGATCTCATTTATATATCTCATTTCTTGTTTAGTGTCTGTCTCCTTTATGAGAGTAGGATTTTATTTTGTTCACCTATGTATCCCCGGGGCCTAAAACAATGGCACACAGTAGGTGCTCAGTAAACGTTTGTTGAATGCCTGAAAGGTGTCAGAGGCAATCCTGGTCAGTGGACTTGGAATGTTGTCATCTTGATCCTGTTAAAGCAGAAAGGAGCGTGACCAAGACGGGCCGGGACCCGGACTAAAATGCATCCATTAGGATGGACAAGTGCCCCCGCAGCCACTGAGAGGTGGCCCGGCCCTGCAGCCAGGTCACAAGAGCCAAAAGATGCCACAACAGTAATCCGTATCCTGGGCAAGAAGTCGGCATCTGAAGTCTGAGACAAGGTCCTGGGGTATTCCATCGGGGAGAAGCACAGCAACAGGGGCTTCAGCGGGCAGTTCACCAATAGACAACAGGACCCCAGCCCCTCGGGTGAGAGTCGGGGGCAGGACGTTGGGTGGGGACAACCGGTCAGCAAACACAGCCTTAATGGGGGTACTAGGAAGACTCCAAAAGCCAGGATCCAGGCAGAAACAAAGTGATGAGAACCAGACTGGCGGCTGGGCCGAGGCTGAGACCAGACGGGAGTGGGGTTGGGTGGGGAAGTAGTCAGTGAGGGATGCAGAAGCAGACAGGCTGTTTGGGTGGGAAGCACATCTGTTACCCTTTGCTGTCAGGGGCAGGGCCAGAGCTGCGTTTGCCTATCAGAGGACAGTGCTCAGGGGCTATCTGTCTGGGACCCCCTCCCCTCCTCTTGGGCTTCCAACAAGAGGGCTGCCTTTAGGAGCACCCCCAAGCAAAGAAATCTACCTGGGGCTGTTGTACGATAGATACGCCTTCAGAGCCACTTTTAATTTCTTTAACCATTGGACAAGGAGCCTTCACATCCATAGGGCCAGATGTACAAGAAATACCTACAGGACTTCTGCGGGAGAGCCACCAGAAGTTCCCACTGGCTCAGAAAGCAATAAACTGTCCTGCCTGAGGTGTGGGCTGCTCAGCTGTCAGTGGGCCAGACTCCTAGCTGTGCTCTTGCTCAAGCCCCAGGGTCATTCCTGCCTCCCTACTTTTGCCCACTCCCCTCCTCTTTACCAATCCAAATATTACACTTTATTCAACAACCAAAATAAGTTCAATGACGTTTTTGGTGACTCCTCCCTGATGTTGAGTATATGATGCTCTCAATTTCCATAGCACAGTCTTGCACTTGGTAATATTCTTGTCTAATTTTTGTTCCCAAGTAGTTTCAGTGTGTACATTGTTCTCACAACTAAATCAGAGGGTCTTGGAACGTAGGGGATGAATCCTCCTGTTACATTTCTTCCAACAAAGATCTGGGGGCATCATACACCTATGTTAGCTTGAACCCTGCCCTCTTCAAGAAAGGGCAGGGGGAAAGAAATACTTCTGGTATCAAGGGCTGCTTGGTGAAAAATGGGGAAGCAGGAGCTAACAGCATTGGAAGGAACTGGGCCTGTTGGGCAACCTATATTTTTATGTTTAAATTTTGGGAAATAAGAAGAGAGCAGCCTACTCTCGACATCCAAGGACCCTAGGAAATAATGATGAGTCAATGTCTCCTTTCAAAACTTCTCTATCCCTCTGCCTGCACTGGCTCTCTAGAACCACATATCTGTCCTGTATTCCACCCCCTCCAGGTGTTTCTGCCCACTGATGACATCATGTGAGAGAATGAATTAGTCCTGAAGAAGTGACTCAAAGGATGAGCATTTCAGGCAGCGTAGAAGGCTGGTAGGGAGTGTGCCTCTCTAGCAGGGCGAGCTGCCTCTTCTACTCATCACAATCAGAAATGTCTTCTTGGAGGAAAGCAAGACATGAAGGCATATGATAATCTATACAAATTTTATTTTAATATCAATTTGTATGGAAACAAGCAGGTGTCAGTGTTACACAGGCACGGAAAAAAGGGAAAGAAAAAAACCTCCAGTGATAATTGCTCTTGTATTTACACCATTTGGTTTCAACAGGGACAGGAAGTTTTACTGTTAGCTTCCTGTGGGAACTCCAGTTTCTGCACCTTCCCCTGCTGCCTCTCAGCATCACGATAGAGCAGGGATTTCTGAGCCTTCAATCGGCAAGCCAGGCACATGAAAATTGACTCCACGTTCTGGCTCTCTTTGGGGTCCTTGGCTGATGTCTCAAATAAGAGCATGTTATGGGCATCGGCAAATTTCAGGGCTAAGTTGGAGGGCACCTGGATCTGTTCCCTCAAGTCACACTTGTTGCCCACAAGCACTTTCGGGACTAGTGGAGGCACGGCATGCCCATTGCATTCTTGGATCCACATTTTGAGGTTGGTGAAGGATGTCATCTTGGTGACGTCATAGACAAAGACCACGGCATGCACATTGCGGTAGTAATGCTCGACCATGCTTTTTCGGAAGCGTTCCTGACCGGCGGTGTCCCACACCTGAACCTGGAAGATACAAAGACCCGTATTTGGAGTCAGAAAGCGAAACATGAACAGATAGGAGAAAACATGGTTCTGTGACATTATAAAAATGAGGTGACAAGCCCTGACACAGGAAGTGGTTCTTTGACAAATTGGCAGAATGGACTTATCAACATATAGAGGGAAGTTTCTTTCAGGGTTTATTAAGTCTTTCTTAAGGTTTTTAGTTGAAAAACTGGAATGTAAATTGGTCAACTTTCCTGGAGGGCAATGTGGCAATATTGTCAAAAACCTTAAAAATGTACAAAACTCTTAGAGCCTAGAATCCCACTTCCAGAAATCTATACAAAAGAAATAGCAGATAACGTAAATAAGTACTTGAGATATAATATACAGCATGATGACCATAGTTACCACTGCTGTATAATATATATGAAAGTTGTTAAGAGAATAAATCGTAAGAATTCTCATCACAAGGAAAAACTTTTTCTTTTTTTTGCTTTTTCTTTTTATTGTATCTGTATGATATGATGCGTGCTCACTAAACTTACTGTGGTAATTATTTCACAATATAGGTAACTCAAACCATTATGCTGCACACCTTAACCTTATACAGTGATGTGCGTCAATTATATCTCAATAAAACGGGGGGGAGCAAAAAAAGAAAAGAAAGAGATATGTGGTCAAAATTCTGCGCAAAGATCTTAATCACTTAAAAAAAAAAAAACAGGACTTCCCTGGTGGCGCAGTGGTTGAGAGTCCACCTGCTGGTGCAGGGGACACGGGTTCGTGCCCCGGTCCGGGAAGATCCCACATGCCGTGGAGCGGCTGGGCCCGTGAGCCATGGCCGCTGAGCCTGCGCATCCGGAGCCTGTGTTCCGCAACGGGAGAGGCCACAACAATGAGAGCCCCGGATACCGCAAAAAAAACAGGAAACAACCTCCTAGGAGAGGAGCAGCTAAAATGTATGTATTGGGTTGGCAAAAAATTTCGTTTGGGGTTTTCCATACGATGTTATGAAAAACCTGAATGAACTTTTTGGCCAACCCAATATATATCTATACAATGGGCTATTATGCAGCCATTAAAATAACCTCTTCATAGAATAAATGGTGTAGAAAATGCTCATAAAATATAAGTAAGTGAAAAAAGTAGGAAACAAAATTTTTCATATGCTATGGTCCCAATTTTTTTTTTAAAAATTAAACATAGACAAATGCATAGGAAAGACTGGAAGTGTATATGCGAGGACATTAATGGTTATTTATGAACAGTGGAACTTAGGTGATATTTACTTTCTTCTTTTTTTTTTTTGTATTTTCCAAATTTTCTACTTCATGCATACATCACTTTGTTTTTTTTTTGGTTTTTTTGGTTTTTTTTTTTCATGACTTTTTAAAGCAAACAAAGGTAGTGTTAAAATCTCACCATGGGGCTTCCCTGGTGGCGCAGTGATTGAGAGTCCGCCTGCCGATGCAGGGGACATGGGTTCGTGCCCTGGTCCGGGAGGATCCCACATGCCGCGGAGCGGCTGGGCCCGTGAGCCATGGCCGCTGAGCCTGCGCGTCCGGAGCCTGTGCTCCGCGACGGGAGAGGCCACAGCAGTGAGAGGCCCGCGTACCAAAAAAAAAAAAAAAAAAAAAAAAAAAAAAATCTCACCATGTGGCTCAATTGATTTTAAGTTCACTTCTTTGTTATGTAAAAGGTAATTTAGCTCACTGGATTTTTCTTCTGCATCTCAGCTTTTGGGATAATGAATAACATATGTAAAGATACAACTCCCAGGGGATACTCTGGAGTCTAAACACATTCAGCCCAATCTATTTCCTGTTATACATCCAAAGTCTTGGACAAGAGAAATCATGCTGAGAACGACGGCCCCAAGGCCTTATACAATTCTCAGTTATGAAAGAAAATGCGATTATGGTCACTAATTGACTACTATGGTTCTTAAAGCGAAGTATAGCCTTTATTTGGAGTTAGCAGTCAGTAAGTATAATCTAGTAAATATAATTGAATCTCTTTGCCGAATGAAGATCTTACAGGGCCCCAGAGTCATCATTGTGAACATCAGTTTTCATTGTCCAGGCTTCCCTTCATCTCCTCAATGGAGATGGCCGCCATGTTCCTTTGGCACGACATTCGAATTCATCTCCTTCTCCTATTTAGATTTCCATGTCTCTTGGTCAGACTCTCCTCTCCTCACTCCCGGATTACAGCAAAGTCTTTTGGACTCTAGATGTCTCCACTCCAGTGCCTCTTGCATACTGCTTTCAAACTAGCCTTCCTAAATCCCTGCTTGTATCAGCACGTTATTCTCCGCTTCAGCCAATTCCGATAGCCCTCTACTGCATGTGGCATCAAAATGGAAACATTTGTCTGCCATAATCGGACCCCACCCAACCTGGTTTCCAACTACTCAGCTGCACCTGCTTCATTCTCTCCTCTGTCCCTTTGGTCCTGCTAGTCCAGCTTCCCCTGCAGAAGTGGTTGCCCCCTCATTGCTCTATCCAAATCTCACCCATTCTTCCAGGCTCGGCTCACACTGCACCTTCTTCCTAAAACCTTCTCCAACTTTTCTTCAATTCTCTTTCCTTAGGCATTCCTATCGCACTTTGAGTCTGCACCACACCATTTAGAATATATTTATTTGTTCTCTAGTCGTTTCATCAGTGTTCTTGGCATCCCTCCAGCTAGACTGTAAGCAGTCTTTTTCTGCATCAGATCACTCGTCATCATGCTTGTCATCAATATCGTCGTTGTGATCAAAAAGCAGTATTGGCCTGAGCCAGCAAAACTACTGTCTGGCATCCTAGGTATCTGCCAAGGTGATTTCGGAGACAACATTCGACTTTGGTTACCCAGAAAAATATAAGTCCTCAAAGGCTGATTTGCTTCGGCAAGCAGAGACAGAAGAGATTTTCATTTCTTCCACCTCTCTGGTGCTCTGAGCAGGAAGAAAGAGGAGAGCAGGCCAGGAAAGGAATGGAGGTCAGTGGGAAGAGGGCAGGTATACTGCGAGAATATCATTACCACTTGGCTCCCACCCCCACCCTCCGGTAGTCTAGTCGTAACTCTTGCCTCTGAGTAAGGCTGAATGCCTACCAGCCCTCAGGCATGCGGCAGATGCTTTAACACCATGAGCTCAGGGCTCTAAAAATACCTGCCACTAGCAGGAACGTGGGTGGGAGTGTATGAGGTGTTTGGGGCTGAGTAGTTTGGCTGTTTGGCTTTTCTATGGCTTCAGAATTGTGCACGCCACCCCAGCTGCCAGAACTGCAGGGAGGGCCCTCTCTGCTGGAGACCTCCTTTGCCTTTCCAGTGCCTGGGGAGCCTTGGAGCTTTTATTCAGAGGCTCGGAATTTCAACTACTGCTCTCATTCCAGTTCTTTAGAAACCCCACCCCAAGTTCTTTGCACCCCTGTCTGTGGTGAGAGGGGAGCCAGGAAGCAGGCTGCTCACAGCAGAGAATCAGAAGAGCCAATGCTGTGGCCTCAAGAGCCATCAAAAAGGGACAGCACGGCAGTCAGGCTCGCTGGAACATGACTGACTTCATTTTGTTTCTGGGTTTAGTGTCCCTGTCCTTCTCAGCATCCTCATAAGCCCCTGGCCTCTGTCGGACAATGAAAGCATCTCCTCTCCCTTTGGCAGCTGGCACTCCCTCACCCAGTCCTCCCTTCCTGTGGGCACTGCACCTGACGCCTGCCCCTTAGCCACACACATGCCCCCAGGATCCTCTTTTCTCTCCAAGGGCCAGTGGGGTATAGTGGAGTCAAACCAACTAGGGTGCAAATCTCAACCCAATCATGTCCCACTAGTTAGGTGTCCTCAGTCAAGTTACTTTATCTTCAGTGTCCTCCTCTGGAAACTAAGGATAAACACAGCAATCTGGTAGGGATGCTGTGAGGATTAGCATTCCTTGTAAGTACAGGACACAGTGCCTAATACACTCCCCCTTCGCCCCTGGCCTGAGACTGCCACCATCAGGTCTGGCCAGACAGCTAATTGGGCTGGCGCTGTTGGAAACGCAGCAGTAGATGTGGAATTGGGAAAGCCGGGTTCTAGCCCCTCAGCTTTCTAGCTGAGTCAATGACCAGCCAAATGAAATAACATGCGAGGAAGAGCTTTTGCACAATATAAAGTGCTCTGCAAATATTAGCTGTTGCCATTGTCTCAGAGGGCCCATGAGCCGTGTCCTGGTAGCACTGCTCCTTGGATCCGTTGGTTCTCGTCCTGGAAAGCGCAGAAAGCTTGGCTTCTTTTCTTGGCTGCGCCACACAGCATATGGGATCCTACTGCCCCGACCAGGGATTGAACCTGTGTCCCCTGCATTGGAAGCGCGGAGTCTCAACCACTGGCCCGCCAGGGAAGTCCAAGCTTGGCTTCTTGAGGATGAGATCGAGCCAAGGCAAACGCAGTCAGTGGGGAGGGGGAAGAGAGAGGAAGGCCAGCAACAAGCCATGGGTGGCTGGGGGCAGGCCCAAAGTGACAGGGACTCTGGAGAGTCAAGGGGCACAGGGTGGGGAGCTGCCAAAGATAAATCTAGCCTTGTAAACCATTTTCCTGGGGCTACCGCTGCCTGAGCAAGCTTCGGCAAGTTCCTCACCCCTGCACGTGCTCTTAGCTGACATGGGTATTTCTTATCCCTAGGGAACATATCTGGCGTCTTTCTACAGATGAGGCATGAATGTCCTTTTGTTGGAGGCTGGTAGAGGGGGGGTAGAAGTGGAAAGAGAGAGAAAATACATCTGTAACCTTTGGAGGATGCCCGAGTGGATGACGGGAAAAGTTTAAGATAAATCTTTCTTCAGCTAGCTGGCTGCCCCATCTGCGTCTAAGATACACCACGTTCACACACCAGGCTGACACAGAGAATGGCAAAGGATGACAACAAAGAGAAACTCACCCACAGCAAGAGAGGCAGCAAGGGAGACAGAGAAACGACAAAACTGCTGGATAATTAACCATTCAGCTAACTGGCAGAAGATGGAAGCTCAAAAGCCCTAAGGAAGACATGACGTCATTCTGACTGCGGGCAGCTTCCGAGGGAACGCTTAGCTCAGCCACTCGGTAATGTAGCACACGAAGGTGTTTTTCCAAGTGATCAGTGGAGGAAGAGAAATCCACGATCCTGAACAGCACCTGCCCACAGCCTCGGCCGTCCTGCAGCGAGCGTGCCTGTTCTGGAGTGCTGGGGCAGAGGGTTGCCCAGGCTATAGGAGGAACCCAACTGGATAGCAGGGGGTGCTTGCATGAAAATTTACAAGGAATGGCTCAAAAATTAGAACTAAGCCTCCCCTCTACTACCTGCCCACCCACAAACACACGCCCCAGTCGGCATTTTCCAATGCTTTTAGACTGAGACAGGTGCAATATGATTTAGCTAAACCTGTAAGGTGACAGACACTTAATGGTCATTAAGGGAAGCTCCACCCTGCCTTTGGGGATTGGGGGAGGCCTCCATCCTTCCTAGGCTGATGTCAGGGAGGACTGTCAGCTTTCCCATATGATGTCTCACCGTGTCCCTGTCACAGGTAACTTTGTGGGTTGGATGGACGATGGGGCTGGCCCAGAGTGGGGATTTACATGCTCTTCTAAGCCAGGCAGCATGGTGTGTGGAAAGAGCAGCAAAAAGGGAATTAGGAGACCTGAGTTGTAGGCCGGGCCCTGGGTGATCTTAAGCAAACACGTTCCCTCTCTGAGCCTCAGTTTCCTCTCTGTAAGACAAGGAAGTCGGATTAGAGATGCCCTAAGGTCTCTTCCATCTCTGAACATCCTCTGATTCTCATACCCAAGGTGAGACAGTCAAGGTGCAAAAAGTAAAACCCAGGTACTCGGCTCGACGTCTGGGGTGCAGCCAAAGGTGACATCTTGAAGGCTCCTGGGTTCTGGGGCTGAAACCCTGGACCCCTGGCCTAGAAGAGACCATAAGGCTGGTTGCCCGGCATGCCACCTCCCCCTGAACACAATGCCCCCCAGCCAGATACTGCCCCGCTAGAGGAGAGAGCAGTAGGAAAGAGCATGAGCTCGGAATCTAGGTTGAAATCCTGGCCCTGTCACGGGGAAGGCAGGATAGTGAGATGGCAAAGTGCTTGGGCTCAAGAGTCAAAGACTGAAGCTCAGATCCACGTGCCTTGGGGCAAATTATTTAATCTCTCTAACTTTGGTCTCCTTATCTCTAAAACAAGAATGGTAATAATAGTCCTAATTTCATAGGGTTGCTGAGAAGACCAAATAAGATAGTGCATGGGAAGCGCCTAGCCTGTGCTCTTTGTTTCTTCAATAAATAGAACTTGTTGTTGTTATTATGATTATTGTAGGCTTTTCTTGATGTTCTTGTGAACCAGGAAATACTGGATTATAAATCTTGTGAGGGCATGGGGGACACATTGATTGGAGACACCAAATGGGGCTTCAAGGCCCTAGGGATGGCCCTGGTAATTAAGACAGTAGCCCCAAATACGCTAAATTAGTCGTCCCCCTGCAGGGGTTGACAGTATGTGCTACCCTGGGACACAGGAGGGCAGCCCCGGAGAGGCCACACCCTACTCTTGAACTGAGAGAAGAGCTTGCTGAGACCTCTCTGCCACTCTCCTGTGAGCACTGGCATTTTAGAGCCTGACAGCCTTCTCTTGCTGGCTGTGGTCTAGGGCCACCTCAGCCTGGGGACTTTTCTCTCTTCCCCAAAGGCAGTCACCTCCTAGTGTGATTTTGGTACCTGTTCCTTGAGAAACTTCAGGCCAGCCGGAGTATGGGGCAAAATCATCTCCTATGGAGCTCATTTGCTAGCTGCCATTCTCTGCCATCTCCCCAAGGACATGCTGGTCTCGCCTGCTGGCTTGGGCCCTGAGCTTGCAGCAGCTTTGCCAGAGGCAGGGTCCCCATCCCGCTGCTCCCACACCCCACCCTGAGCTCCTTCAGAATCTGCACTCAGAGGGCTCCTCCACGAGCAGTGTCACAAGGTTTTGCCCTCTTGAAAATATCATCTTCCCAAAAAAGCCTGTGTTAAGCACTTATCTGCACGTGGTGCTGTGCTGGGCTCTGTTTCTAGTGAGTCACATTGTCACAGGCTCTGCCCTCTGGGAAAAAGTCCGGAATCTTTGGCAGAGACTGTAAAATCCAGTTTGATCAAGTACTGGGTGTTAGAAGGGGAGGAATCTTTGCAAAATTTCCCCAAGGCCATTGGGTAGTGACCCTCTTCCACTCGTTTTCACCTCCCACTTTCTGGCTTCCTCCTCTCCTCTCCCCCTGTTCTCCTTCCCTAGACTCCCAAACGCTTCCTTTTCCTCCATCTAAATTTCAAGGGGACTTATTTCCCCCTCTCTTAAATCCAGAGGACTCGTTGGCTCAATGTGACACGATTTTAAACAAGCGATAGCATTAAATTCAAAAGGTTTTGAGGGTTTAAGAGCACATCCATAAGTACATTTCTAGTTGGGATTTTAAAAGGCATGTTTTAGAAATGCCAGAGTCTTACAATGTTACATTAAAGAAGTCCTAGCCAAGCAGATATTGACATAAGAGCCCTAGGAAAGGATGGAGACAGAGACCTACTTTGACTTTTAAAAGCAAATGTAGCAATTCCCTCCAAAATGCGAGGGGCAAAAAAGATCATTATTTCCAAACAGTGCCCTGTCTTCCTGATCCTGGGTCTCAGTTGTTTTCAAGAGCCTCCCTTACCAATACTGAGCTGCCCATCTTCCTGACATCTAGTGCCTTGGCCTGGTCTCTGAAGCCATTTTAAAACACATTCATTTTAATAATGAAGGAGTCAGGAACCTTGTACAGTTTAGAGCATTTCATCATTCTCCTCAGTTACTCAGTCCTTCTCTCCACATCACTCAGAAGAGAGGCCCTGTGGTCACTGGGGCTGTTTACCCAGCAGGAGGGAGGGTTGCCTTCACCCGACAGTGTCCGACCATAGGCTCAAGAAAAGGCCAGCTGTGGGACTTCCCTGGTGGCACAGTGGTTAAGAGTTCGCCTGCCAATGCAGGGTACATGAGTTCGAGCCCTGGTCTGGGAGGATCCCACGTGCTGCAGAGCAACTAAGCCAAATGCGCCACAACTGCTGAGCCTGTGCTCTAGAGGCCGCGAGCCACAACTACTGAGCCCACGTGCCACAACTACTGAAGCCCACGCACCTAGAGCTGGTGCTCCACAACAAGAGAGGCCACCACAACGAGAAGCCTGTGCACTGAAGGAAGAGTAGCCCCCGCTCGCCACAACTAGAGAAAGCCCGCACGCAGCAACGAAGCCTCAACTCAGCCAAAAATTAATTAATTAAAAGACAAAAAGAATTAAGAAAAGGCCAGCTGTGGGTCTAAAGAAGTTGGTCTTTAGTGCCCAGTGCCTTCTGAGGTGGCTTTCCTGCCCATAACCCTGCCCCCTCTGCTCCTCTGACACATGAAGCTGCCCTTGCCATGTCCTCCCTCCCTCCATCCTCGGCACATTGAAATATTACTGTCCTATCGAGTTTCTACCTTTTCTGAACCAAAAGTGAGCACAAATGGTCAGACAAGAATATCTGTACTTAGCCTACTTGACAAACTAAAGAGAGGGGGGCACCAAGACACTTCCCTTAGCCCTCAGATAAGTTGCTCTGCATTTTTACAAAGGCCTGCTGAAGACAATACCCACAGAATGAGTAATGGGCATTAGGTACCCAGACAATTAAAGAAGATATCATTTAAGGGGTACTTTCCAAAAGAACTAGTTTAATCTATTATGAAGTGTTGGCAGGTAACCCTGTCTCAATTTCTTTAAAAGGGCTCATGGCTTTGTGCCAGAAGCACCCCACACCACTCCTATTCCAAATCAGCCTTAAACTTAATTATAACTTGTAATTTAAAATAAAGCAGCTTTCATTCTCTATGGGGTTCCATCTCCCCCCACCCCAGCAAGGCCTGGGGGCTTAGCCAAAGCAGGTTTTTGCAACCTACTGGCACCCACGAGGTAGAAGGGACCTCAAGATGTGTAAAGCGCTTTGGGATCCATCCCACAGACCAGGACGGAGATCCCTCATACCGCCCTCTGCCCACAGGTGCCGCTGCTCCCGGCTCAGGGTCAAGGATAGGATCAAACAGGCTTTTCCTAGTGGGAGCTGTCAGGCAGGGGCAAAGGGCATGAATGCAGCCACTCCCGCCTGCCCTCAGAAAACGGGTGAGGTGGGTACTGGGCCACTGAGAGAGGCGAAGGGGATAAGGACGTGCCGAGGGTCTTGGGCTCAGCAAGCGGCGACACAGCCACGCGCTGGACATTTACAACCACTAGAGCAACGCCTCTGGCAAGGCCCCCTCCCAGATCCCTCCCTTCCCGGACCTGACCGTCTGGATCACCTTGATCTTCTCGCCCTCGATTTCCACGGTCTTCTCCCTGAAGTCCACGCCGATGGTGGCCTCAGTCTTGTCCGGGAAGGTCCCCCCGCAGAAGCGGAAGGTCAGGCAGGTCTTGCCCACATTGGAGTCCCCAATCACGATGATTTTGAAGATGCGAATCTGCACGTACTGGTCCAGCGACGAGTCCAGCTCCAGGGACGCCAGGCCAGCGGCCGAGGCGGGCTGCAAGTTCCCATGGCCCAGGATGGGCTGCGCCATCTCCCCCGGACCGGACCCGGGCCCCAACCCCCCTCGAGGGCTACACACAAAGAAAACGGCCACGTTAGTGCGCTCGAGGCGAGCGAGCTTTGTGCGTGTGTATATGTGTGTGTGTGTGTGTGCGTGTCTGTATCCGCGCGTGTGTGCGTGCGCCAGCAACGTGTGCGCGCGCGCGCGTGAAGGGGGTGCCTCTCACCCCAGGCCCCCCCTCCTCCAGCGCACCCTCCTAGCAGCTCTGAGACAGCGACACAAAAGCCAGGGAGGGGAGGAGAGATGGAGGAGAGTGGGCAAGCGTTCTCCTTGCGCCTGTGCGCTGGGACGGGACGCTCGGGCGTGCGATCCTACCGCGCTCCCCAGGCCGCTGCGGCCGCCACCGCACCTTTGCCTAGACCCTCCCCTGCCTGGACTCCAGGGACACACCGGAGGGAGGAAGCCTAGGGAGGAAAGGGTGGGTGGGGAGAGCCGCACACACCACCCCAGGATGGTCTTCCTTTCTCCTTGCCCCCATTTATTTTATAGGTTTATAGGTTTCGGGCTCCCCACCCCCACTTTCTCGGAGCGCACGAGGTCAGCGGGCACAGCTGGGGAGGACAAAGAGAGCTGCACCCTCAGGCATCTCTGGAGCACCTCGGCCTCGGAGCGACACTACTCGGCGGGGGTGGGGGGTGGGGCGGAGATACCTCCTTCACCAAGCGGCCGGCAGCTGCGCCGCGCCTCCGCAGCCCCCTCCCAAGCCTTAGGATAAAGCGATGCTCTGTCTTATTGAGAAAGCAGGTGCGCTCGCGCGCCCCAAGGAGCCGGGGAGGGCGCTGCCAAGACACGCTGTGGGTTATGGGGGACCGCGCAGCTGCGAGAGGTAGGCAGGGGCACGGGTGTCCGTGTGTAGGGGGAGTTAGTGTTTCTGTCACAGACTTGTCAGATGTAGGGGGGCGCGTGCCAGGCGCCAACCTTCCCTTATCACACCACGAGCACCCATCCTCTGAATGTTCAGGAGAGTGGCTCCCATTGGCTGCTGCAGTCGGTTGTGTTTGTCTAGCCAATGGGGAAGGCCCGCCACGGGAGAGGGCCGAACACGGGGTAGAAGAAGGGGGAAGCTGGTGGTGGCAGCTTCAGCAAAAGGAGACTTTGTTTCCGGGGCTAACCATTACAGGTCCAGGTGGAGGGATCGTGGGACATAGCATAAACCTCACAGTGTGTTGCATTCCTGAGCCCTCCATATAATCATAAATCCTTCCAGAGTGGTGGAGTTTCAAAAGGAATTATAAACCCCTAGGAGCGTTCACCCCTCTGCAACTGAATGCAGAACAAAGTGGTTGGGTCTAATTTGCCAGAAGCCTAGGTTATGCTTGGAAGATGATAAATGAACAGAACTTTCTTACAGTGTTGGGTGCAGCTTCCCAAGGCTTAATAAGCATCACACATCTTGGTCAAGACCAGTATTCCCTCTGCCGAAAGTGATTTGCAGGTTCAGAATCTGTTTGAAATCAACTCTGCTGAGGTACAATTTACATATAATAAAATTTGCCCGTTTATGTTTACTTTTAAGACTTTATCCCTCCTCCCACATATTTCATAAGTTAAGGTAATATTGACACATACCAATAGCACCGACGTATGCGTTATTTGCTAACGCCATCAAGGTCAGGGATTCCAGCAGCACACGTGAGTTACCATCTTATTTGTGTGTGAGGCTGAGCTGCAGAAGAGACAAGTATGACGAAATCCATTCCCACTATGAGGAAAACAATTCAGTGCATCGGTGATAGATCTGTAAGCAAATCGGAATGTGACTGCTCAGCCAAGTCCAAGTTACTCAAAATGGCTGGGAAAATGGGGTCTTCTAGTTAGGAAGCTTTTTAAGCTGAGTTAGCAGATATATATACAGCTAACTCTTTTAGCATATATGTGGGTCACCCATTTCTAAAACCCTAGATTATACGATTCAGTATTAAAACTCGAGAAGGATTTAATCTTAGTTGGCTAATCGAAGGTCATCATTATGAATACCAATTATCATTGTCCAGTGTGAATAGTAATCCTCATTGTACAGTATTTTGTTTCTGATTGGTTGATGTCTAGATAATAGTTTGCCAAATCATTCTCCTCTGAATTGGAAGCTAATGCTCCTGGTGATCATTATCTAGAGAAGAGTAGCTATTTTTTAAAAAAGGTAACTATTAATTAGGCATATCCAGTAGGTAAGAGTGAAAAGAAGGGCTTCCCTGGTGGTGCAGTGGTTAAGAATCCGCCTGCCAATGCAGGGGACACAGGTTCGAGCCCTAGGCCGGGAAGATCCCACATGCCGCAGAGCAACTAAGCCTGTGCGCCACAACTACCGAGCCTGTGCTCTAGAGCCCACAAGCCACAACTACTGAGCCCGCGTGGTACAACTACTGAAGCCCGCGCGCCTAGAGCCCGTGCTCCACAACAAGAGAAGCCACCGCAATGAGAAGCCCACGCACAGCAATGAAGAATAGCCCCTGCTCGCTGCAACTAGAGAAAGCCCGTGTGCAGCAACAAAGACCCAATACAGCCAAAAAAAAAAAAAAAGAGTGAAAAGAAGCTTTGCTAATTCATAGCCATAATTAATGCTAACTTTCTGGGAGATATAAAAAGATATTACATCCACATAAGATTATTTAGACATATGCTCCCAGCAAAAACTTGTCACTGAGTCTGAGAGTTCACATTATATTTGTAAGGTAGAAACACTGATTTCTGGAAATGTGGTATATCAAAATGGGCCCCATGCCCTAATAAAATACTCTGTGGAGTGAGATTTGGGGGAAATTTCACTTATATTTTTGGAGTTATTCAATATGTGTAAGTTGCTTTTGCCACCCAAAATGATAAAATATAATTTTTTATTAAGAGGACAAGAAAACTTCATTGTACCTATTGCAAAAATAAATGTGCTGTACAATGTCTTTTTTGTATGTTAATTGTGCATCATTAAATGACTGTCTTTCAAATACACCCAGTTGTTTTCATAGGTATCTGATCGTCATGATTTTGATAGTGTTTTCCAAAGCTTCTTTCACCAACAGATATGATTAACTTTGTATTTAATCAATCCATGTTTATTATTGGCTTTTAGAAATAGCAATAAATTTCAATGTCTTCAAGACCTTTAAAATATGAAATAAGTAGAAATCATTTTTTACCTTATTGTGGAATTGATATTTTCAATATTTATCCCCCCAAAGAGTCCTAGCTTAAAAGGCAACTACTGGGACCTCCCTGGTGGCGCAGTGGTTAAGAATCCACCTGCCAATGCAAGGGACACAGGTTTGAGCCCTGGTCCAGGAAGATCCCACAGGCCGCAAAGCAACTAAGCCCGTGTGCCACAACTACTGAGCCTGCGCTCTACAGCCTGCAAGCCACAATTACTGAGCCCACGTGCCACAACTACTGAAGCCCGCACACCTAGAGCCCATGCTCTGCAACAAGAGAGGCCACCAAAATGAGAAGCCCGCACACTGCAACAAAGAGTAGCCCCTGCTAGCCGCAACCAGAGAAAGCCCACGCGCAACAATGAAGACCCAATGCAGCCAAAAATAAAAATAAATAAAAAAATGTTTTTTTTTTAAAAAGGCAACTACTACCTGCACTTCTGAACACTAACCTATTCTTTTTTTTTTTTTTTTTTTTTTTTTTTTTTTTTTTTTTTTGCGGTACGCGGGCCTCTCACTGCCGTGGCCTCTCCCGTTGCGGAGCACAGGCTCCAGACGCGCAGGCTCAGCGGCCATGGCTCACGGGCCCAGCCGCTCCATGGCATGTGGGATCTTCCCGGACCAGGGCACGAACCCGTGTCCCCTGCATCGGCAGGCGGACTCTCAACCACTGCGCCACCAGGGAAGCCCTAACCTATTCTTAATGAGTAAGGGAACCCTGGATCATGTTCACCCAATAAATACTGCTTCCTGGGTTAAACTTCCTAAAACAACTTTGTAATTTCATTCTTTATCCCTATTCCACTAAAGATAATATCTTCATCGCCTACAATATTAGGGCCAAACCCTTTTGCTTGTTCAAATCTGGCCCCACCATATTCACCCGTCCTTACTTACTTCCTAGTATGTACTCTCTACCATTGTCCCCTGAAAACGTGCTGGGTTTTGTTTTATACCTACAAGCAGCATGGTGCTTCCTCTAAGATACTTTACAAATATTAGGTCATTTAACCTTCATAACAACCCTATGAGATTGGTAAAAGAGGAAAGTGAGGCACAAGTTAAGTGACTTGCCCAAGTGGCAGAGCCAGGATTCAACCTGGGGCAGACCAGATGCAAAGTCAATGGTGCTTAACCACTGAAAATATTACCTTTGGTCCCAAAGTATTCACCATCTGAAATATCATTCCTTCTCCTCCACTATTTGAATTTTACTACTCATCCTTCAAGACACAGCTCAAGTAACACTTCTTACATGAAGTCCTTCCTTAGCTATTCCATCCCATATTTTCTCTTGCTCTTGCATTACATCAGATATTATTTATTATTTAAATGACCAGTAATATGTCATCTCCCCAACTAGACAGTGACCACTTCCTATACTTTTCATATCCCCCAGAGCTCCTTTAATAGCACAGTCCAAGTGGCAAGTGCTCAATAAATACCTGTTAAATGAACATGTAACTCAAAACTTTGAAATAGGCATATGTTATGTTTTGCATACAGCCAATAATTTATTTCCAATTTAGCTTACATTTGGTAGAGTCAAAACACCTAGTTACACTCAGCCCCTCACCGTACTCCTCCCACAACTCTTAAAATCCTGCTTAGGAATACTCTCACAGAAAGTCTGTGAAGCACGAACTCTTTTTGCCAGCATCCTGCTCTCAAGCACGGAAGCCATAATAGCAGGAGACTGTCCGCAGCCCTCGTACAGCATCTAGGACACAGAACTGCACAATATAAAAGCGATTTGGGAAAGAGAGCGCGGAATGACTACTAGTCCTGCAAACAGGGGCTGGGTGGGAAAGCGCCAGCGATTTGTAAAGACGGAAGTCCACTCCGAATCTGGGAAGCCAGATGCTCCGGCTGGACCTACGGAAATACTGGAAGTGGACTACAGCCAGAGAACCCGGAAAGCTTAGTACCTAGTAAATAGTGTCCTAAAACAGAAGAACAAACTGCGGTGCTGGGGCCACGCTTTGTGAGGTGTCGTTACAGGTTCCCGCCATCGACAGAGCGGCAGCACCGGCCACAACCGCCAGGCAAAGCGGCCCCACCGGTCCCTCCTTGGACAGCTTTTGAGCTCGCTTAGCGGAACGCGTTACCATCAACCCGCAGAAACTTGCAAGCAACTCAGCCTGCGGTCTTTCCAAGTGTTCGGACAGCTAGGCGCACGCGCACAGCTTCTCCCCGTGCGGACCAATCGCAATGCGGCGCTGAGCGTTACGCCTGCGCAGTAGGCCTCCAGTCGCGCTTCCCCTTCCCCTGCTCTAGAAGGCCGGCCTAGCTGTCCAATGCCCACCCGGAGCTGGGAGGAGGAGCCTACGTAGAGTGCGTGTGAAGGGAGCCGGGGGAACTGGCCAAGGCCCACGGTGTTTGACCTGTCGGTCCGTCCGTGCTTAAGAAGAAAGGAAAGGAGGAGGAGGTCCAGAGTAGCGGTTGCGGAAATGTACCGGTGTGGAGGCCTGGCGGCGGGTGCTTTGAAGCATAAGCTGGCGCCCTTGGTGCGGACAGTGTGCGTCCGAGGCCCGAGGCAGAGGAACCGGCTCCCAGGTGACTGACCCATCCCGGGCAAACCCCACCTTGAAGACCAAGTACCTGGGTTCTACAGGCTCCCTATGCCTCTCAGGCCTTCCCCACCCCACCCCACCCCCGCCCCTGGGGAAAAACTATAAACACACTCAACAGTCGCGTGAATTCCGAATTGGCGGGATTCAAACCGTAAGTTTCGCAAGCCGTGCCGGCCTGACCTTCAAGGGATTTGAGCCCAGCAGTCGGCTTGAGGCCTTTTTCTGGGAGGGTTTGCTGTTCAGGGATAACAGAACAGCTGGCTGTCTCGTATTGTCCAATGCCACCTCCCGGCCACCCCCAGTCAGCCTTTTTAGAGCAATGAGGTGAAGTAGACTTTGTCATTTATCGATTGAGAGACTTTAAGCAGGACACTTAAGCCCTACGCCTCAGTTCCTTCTGTAAATGAGCATATTACCTGCCTACCTTCCAAACCCCAGATCGGATTCATAGATTTGAGTGCCCTGTGAAACAGAAACAGTGCAATCAGTGCAAGTAAGGAGTCAGTCCGCCGTGCGCCAGCCACCGGGAAGAGTTGGCCCAGAATTAGTCTGAGATGCCTGGTCAGTGTAATTCTTGGTAGTCTCAACGCTTCGAAGAAACAGTTTGCAGAAAGCATTGTATTTGCCCTCCATGAAGTTGTTTCAGCAAATTTTAGAGCTAGAAGGGATTTCGTAGTAAAGTTCAACCCACTAATTTTATAGATAATAAACCGAGGCACAGAGAGGTGAAATTGCTTGCTCAAGGTCACATACCTAAGTAACAGGCAGAGCAAAGGTTAGTTTGCCAGTCTCTAGGTCCCTAATCCTCTTGCCCCAACTCCACACTGCTTCCTAAAGTTTGACCTCAAAAGGTTAAGGATGAATCCGGTTCCCCTTTAGCCCATTGGGCATCAGATTCCTTGAATTTATCTAAGCATGTCTTGAGCCTGCTGATTTCCAACCTGCACAATTTCAGGGGGGTAAAGAGTTATCCACCTGTAGGAGGTGCTGTTTTGTTGTTCTTTTTTTTTTTTTTTTTATCAATCATCTTTGAATGGCCACCCGAGGATATTCACATTTGCTATGTCAGTGTGGAACTGCCTTGAGGCCTTTTCAATTTGGAACTGCCTTCTGGGTGCTTTAAAAAAAAAAGTGGAAAATATTTCCCTTAGATTGTGAGAGTCTTCGGAAATGTGCATTTGAAAAGTTTTTCCAGTTGCTATGCCTCAAGAAAATGTTTCCTGATGGGTGTACCTGAGGTATGTTCTAAGACATGTTGCTTTGGGAACTTAAAGACCAGATTAGATTTTAAAAACTAACATCCTGTCTATGATGTCATCTGTATGGGTTTTGTGCATTGAAATGAGAATGCTCTATGTAAGTTGGACAGAAATTTAGGTAAGCTGAAGATTTTCATCCACACTGGGCTTTCAAACTTTGTGTACTTATTTTGCTTAAAACTCACAACTTTTGCCAGCGTTCTGAAGTCTGACCAAAAGTTCTCATCAATTAAGTATGGATTTGCAAAGGTAAATTGATTTATGAGACATTTGAGGTGGTTGGTGATATTAGAACTACTGAAAAATACTCACTGAAAACGTTCTTTTCCATTGCATGACTTTATTTTAAGGCAGTCTGCTGTAGAATATATTCTGACTTCTTGACATATTCATCATTTCTTTGTATACACTTACTCTTTGTCCTTTGGCCAAGCACCAGAGTATAACATCATTACCTTTAGCAGTGGGTGGGGGTGGTTACAATTTCAAAAAGAAATGCTTCTGTCATTTAAGGCATCAACCTTGTTTTCTGGCTTGATTACTGATTGCTTTTAATCTGGTTTCTTTTGCACATAGCAGCATTTACCATATGTTTTTGCATAGATCAGGAAGAGGCATTGTTTGTTGATATGCCATTTCCCCTCCTTTTATCCCTTCCTCCCCACTAGTTCTTTGCCAGGATTATAGCAAACTTTAAACCTCCCTTGAAACATCTCATCCACATCTGTCACCATTGTCAGGTTCGTTTCCATTATATGTTGCCTTTTACCTTAAAACCATAATTGCTACTATTTGTTTATTTACTTTATTTGGATGCTCTGCCTCTTTCCAGAAATGATTAAAGGTAGTTAATAGTCATCACTTTATATCTGCATTCAGCACTGAGCAGATTGGTTAGGTAGTAGATATTTTCTGTTCTGTAGTATTTTATTTGGTTATCAAACATTGTGCCACCGATGTGATCAGACTGATCACTGACCCCTGAGGTGAGGGTCAAATGTTTGAACATTTTTCTCTGTTCAGAATCCTTCTCACCTCTTTAAAAAGGAAACTGGACATCTTGAGGGCAAGGATCCAGGCTTCCTGGGCACTGCCACATGACACTTGCTTTGAAGCCTAGAAGATGAGCCTTTACCTACTCCTTCTGCTGAGGCAAAACTTTCCCAAAGAAAATTTTAGCAAGTCAGCATTTTCTGCAACCAATTAATATGTTGTATTCTCTAGACATATTTTAAGGGAGTTGTTGCATATTGTAAGTTTTATGTTTCCAAAACTTTCCTGGTCATATAAATTGAATGGAGGGCCAACCCTGAAAGTACTGAATGAGAATCTGTAGGAGAGAGCCTTGGGAATTTATATTTATATTTAACAAGCCCCTTGATGTAATTCATATGATCAGGCAAGTTTGGAAACTACTGTTCTGATGAATAATGACTCTTTCCCTTCCATTCTTCTGACCTAAGGATTAAAAACCAAACTGAGCAGCCTTGAGTCTCTTGTGATTTGTGTCAAGTTCATTTTCTGATATTCAGAAGAGTAGCAGCCATTCTCCCCTCCTAAGCTCTACACTATCTGAGACAGGAGTTATGTCATATTTATTTTTGTGTCCTCAGCATTTTGTACAGTCTCTGGTACGTGGTGAATTCTCAGTGACTAAACCCTAGTAATGTGAAGGACGTAACTTTGCAGAATAGAGTTAGATTTTTTTTTTCTGTCATCTAAATCATTTTTCTTCTGGTGCCTTCAGAGTGTTTCACACAAGAGGCATCTAACTACAATGGACAGATCATCTAGGCTTGTCCTATCCTGTGTTTTATCCATGTCAGAAAAATAAGTTTGACATTCAGAAAACAAGATTCAAGAGCATATAGACCTCTTAACCACTTGAGATTCCTAGGTGCCTCAATTGTGTGAATGTATTTCTGGAAAAGGCCTTCTGGGAGTATGGAAAAACAGGAGATTATGAAATCTAAAGAAATGAATTTGCTAATTTAGGTACTATTCTAATGCTAGCCTGTGGTATTTGAAGTTACTAATTTATTATTAAGCAGCCTGTACAATGGGATATGGCCAAAACTTCTTTGCAAAGAATTCTTCAAAGTGTTCAGTCCTTATCAGTAGAACTGGGGAGAATTTCTATTTCCTTATTTTATTCATTAATTCAAGAAATATTTGTTGAGCAAACACCTACAGGAATTGAATCTTTGCACGACATAATGAATATAGACAATGATGTTGTATTATATTATCAGACTTGCTAAGAGACTAGATCTTAATTATTCCAACCACTAAAAAGAAATGATAATTATATGACACAGTAGAGGTTCTAATTATCGCTAAAATGGCAATCATATTATTACATATAAATGATCAAATTTTTAAAAAAAAGAATTGAATCCTAAGTGTGAGGAAGGAACCTCTGCCTCTGTACATGTGGTCTGACTGCAGAAAATCTAAAACAAGTAGATTGGGGCAATGAAAAGTCAAGGAGTAAGGTGGCTTTCCCACATTAATAAGACAAGTGAAAAGGCATGTTTCAGTCATAATGTAAAATCTCCTAAAACTTTGAGGCTATGGGGGGAAAGGTGTGGGAATAATTTTATAGGTAAAAGAAAATTGGAGGGAAAATATGAACATCCATACAATATTATCACCTTTTACAAAATTAAAGTCACTATGTATGTAAAAAGTTGGTTTGTTAATGACAGTATTGTATTATATTTCTTTTCAAGCAATAGTTTAAATGTAAACGCATTTACTTTGTAAAAAATCAATTTACTTTTTTTAAACATCTTTATTGGAGTATAATTGCTTTACAATGGTGTGTTAGTTTCTGCCGTATAACAAAGTGAATCAGCTATATGTATACATATATCCCCGTATCCCCTCCCTCTTGCATCTCCCTCCCTCCCACCCTCCCTACCCCACCCCTCTAGGTGGACACAAAGCACCTGAGCTGATCTCCCTGTGCTTTGCGGCTGCTTCCCACTAGCTCTCTAGTTTACATTTGGTAGTGTATATATGTCCATGCCACTCTCTCATTTCGTCCCAGCTTCCCCTTCCCCTTCCCCGTGTCCTCAAGTCCATTCTCTACGTCTGCATCTTTATTCCTGTCCTGCCCCTAGGTTATTTAGAACCTTTTTTTTAGAGAAATGCAAGTCAAAACTACAATGAGGTATGACGGTCAGAATGGCCATCATCCAAAAAAAAAAAATCTGCAAACAGTCAATGCTGGAGAGGGTGTGGAGAAAAGGGAACCCTCTTGCACTGTTGGTGGGAATGTGAATTGATACAGCCACTATGGAGAACAGTAGGGAGGTTCCTTAAAAAACTACAAATAGAACTACCATATGACCCAGCAATCCCACTACTGGGCATATACCCTGAGAAAACCAATTTACTTTTAAATGTCTTTTTTTTGTGTGCAAATTGAGACAAGAACTGCTGAACTTACCCAAATCTACACCTTTAGTTTTATGTTTGTGAAAAGCAAGCAAAATCAGAATATTATATTAAATTATTATATTAAAGCAAAGTTATTATTTCTGTATTTAGGATCTTCTAGAGGGATAAACAGAATTTTAAAAGCATTTATTTTCAGTAAAGAAAAACTTGGAGTGAAGGTAAAGGACAAAACTAAATTCTTTGTGCTAAGTCATGTGGAACTTTTTCTACCCAGTTTCATTTTCTAAGCTCTGAGAGTTGTCAGTTTCTATTTCTGATGCTTCATCGTTTTTATGGACTTCGGAAAATCAAAAGCTTGCCCAGATCAAGATAAGCTTCTCCACTCTTGCACATGTTTTTATTTTAGTGATTTGTTGTTATTTCCAAATATAAGCCGTTTTATTTCATGTGGTGATGAAGGATTCTAAAACAGGTAAGAAATAAAAACAGTAGAGAAAAATACATTTCCAGTTCTAAGAATATAGGTCCATAGTCTCTTATCTATAATCTAGAAATCAAAATAGGACTAAAAATCAAGTTTTTGTAATTCATTTGTCAGTAAAACCTGACCTGAACTGGAGAGAAGCTACTTAGAGTCTTTTGTTTATTCCACTCAGTGTGCTTGGTCATAGAAGCATTAATGTGTGTGACTGGGTTGCTGCCCCTTACTGTGTTGGGTGTTACTATATGGTGTATGCATTATATACTTCAAACCTAACAATTCCAAGTTCTGGAATGCACATGTTCCCAAGGATTTCAGGTAAGAGACTGCAGCCCTGTTTTGGACGTGTTTTTACCCCTCTGAGCCCTGTAATTGTGAAAGCAAGGGGGAAAGCTCCCTATTTCACATCTCTGCAAGTACATAGGGAATAGCTACCGGCGCCGTTCTGTTTCTCTTTTAAAGCTTGATCAGACCAGAACATATCTACTTGCCTCTAGACCAGTGATTCTCAAAGTGTAGACTGGCAGCATCAGCATCACCTGGGAACTTGTTAGAAATGCACATTCTTGAGCCCTATCCCAGATCCTCCAACTCAGAAACTCTGGGTGGTAGGTCTGGCCATCCATGTTTTAATAAACCCTCCAGGGGATTCTGATGCACACTCAAGTTTTAGAACCATTGTTCTAGATCAGGATTGGCAAACTACAGCCCACAGGCCAAACCCACATGCTTTTGTATGCCCCTTGAGCTAAAATTGGTTTTTACATTTTTCAGATGGCTGAAAAAAACTGTTAATAGACTATTCTTTGAAAATTATTTAAAATTCATATTTCAGTGTCCATTAACAAAGTTTTATTGGGACACAGTCACGCCCATTCATTTATATGTTATGGCTTTTGTGCAACATCAGCAGAATTGAGTAGTTGCAGCAGACACCATGTGGCCCGCAAACCTGAGAATATTTTCTATCTGGTTCTTTACAGAAAAAGTTTTGCAAACCCCTGTTCTAGGTTAATAGTCAACACGAGGAATATCACAAGCAGAGAAGGTGCTGAGACCTTCTTCCTTCATCTGAAAATGCCAGCATCCTCCTGGAGAAAGAAGTCTATGAAACTCTTACATTTCCATTTGTGAGCGTTGTTATGATCCTCAGATTCTTACATAGCTGTACCGAGTTTTTACATCAACATAATCTTTGTATTATTTTGGAGGACTGAGAGCCAAGTATTGATAGTTGGTAGATATTTTAAATTTTGTCATTGTAAAAAATATTTCATAGTCCAAAATTCTTCAGTTCTTTGGGGGAGATAAATTCACCTAAATTTTTTTTTCTGGTTTTCTTCTAAGCGTTACCATTTCTGTCTTCCAGGACACATTACCTTTCACACAAGACTGAACTGTATTCTGGTTAGATTGTGTTGCAGGAGTTTATTATTTTGTGCAAGGTTTGAGCCAGCCATTTAGACTACTCCTTAAGTAGTTGTTAGTGTGTCCCAGGTAGCCTGTAGTTAACTTGTTATATCTATCTATTCAGTCATCTCTCCATGTTTCATTTACGGTGAAGATGTGAAGAGAGAGGTATTTGATGAACTGCCCGTGTGTTTTTCATTACCTTTTCTGGAAGCTATAAATTCCTCCCTGGACAGCATTAACTTGTACTGTTAAAACTCCAACAACTTAAGAGTGTGCATTCTGATATCTGTTGTATTTGTGTGTACAGTTTTGAAGATTTTTTTCCCTTGGTCATTTGACAGTGAATATCACACAGCCCAATGGGCAGTTAAGTCTTTACTTGTACAGTGCATTGATGTTTAGTCATAAACATGTATTAACTATTTTATTTTTGTATGTGTGTGTGTCTTAATAAATTGTGTTCCTTAGGCAACTTGTTCCAGCGATGGCATGTTCCTCTAGAACTCCAGATGACAAGACAAATGACTAGCTCTGGTGCATCAGGGGGCAAAATCGATAATTCTGTATTAGTCCTTATTGTGGGCTTATCAACAATAGGAGCTGGTGCATATGTAAGTAGAAAAGCAGCTTGTGTAAAGAAGCTGCCAGACAGCTCCCATTAATAGACTCAGTACTACTCTGCTTTAAGACTTTTACAACTAATTCTCCTTTCTCCTTTTGGAAAAATTTCCAAAAAGCCTTCTTTAAAGTGCCTACTGTCTAATATCCTATGAGAGCCAATTTGGGAATGACTGAAATTTAATCTCACATTGATTATCTTTGCTTTTTTCACTTGTCTTTTTACTCTTTACTTGGAAGCCTCTGCGTTTTCTTAGATTTGACTAATCCATAAAATTGTACCTTTTCTCTTGGATGTGACACACTAACCTGTGAATATGGTCAAAATTCATTGCAGCTCCTTAGCACAATATTTGATTTTGACCCATTTGTCAAATATTTTGTTTTTCCTTAGTTTGGGATAATAAACATTTAAAAACAACGACCTTCAATCTGGCATTCCTGAAAGGAAAACTACCCCTGAATCTCACCCGAATACTAAATTATAGAAGTAGGCCTAGTATCTCCAGTTTTAGGATGGAGTTTGTGTGAGGTGAGAAATATGGTTTTAACTGCTATGTAATAGTACCACAATAATATTTCCTTAAATGAACTCTGATCAGCTTAGCTGGTCACAGAGGAGTTATTCTGTGGGCATTTTTCTTTAACTTGGCAGGGTTTACTGTGACTAAGCAGATCAGTCTAAAGTTGTCATGTAAGGCTGAGTGAACCAACTTAGATAACACCTAGTAACACCCTTGATTGAAGGAAGCTGTTTGTTTTACTTATTGAGAGCAAATGGTTGGATGACATTACAGTTTTAGTTCTTTCTACCCTGGTAAGACGGTGAACTTATCTTTGTTACTTGATCTAGGTTAAAAAAAGGGGGGACATGAAAATTATTTGAAGCTACTTAGATTATCATTCCCTGACCTAACTCCCAAGTGCACAAGAAAAGTAGACAGCTCTTGCCAGTTGTGGGTCAAATCAGAGTAAGAAATAGGTGAGCTGTGTCTGATAACAGACTTTGAGGAAATATACATTCTCCTCCATTCCTGGAGCAGCATTTTTTTCTTTTTTAGCACAGGGTAACCAAAAATGCTTCCCTGCCTTTGTGTTGAATGTTTCTTCATTAATACTTAGTGCTTTTTCTATTTCCTTTTGTTTCTTTCTTGGCCTTATCTTTACCTACAGTTGTGCAGTGTCATCACCTAGGATCCCCTTCTAGATCACTAGCGTCTACAGGTGCTTCTGGGAAAGATGGCAGCAGCCTAGTATACTTCTTAATTGTAGGAGCAACAGTCACTGGGGCAGGAGTTTATTATGTAAGATACTTACAGTAAAATATATTTTGGGGTAGGGTGGGTGAGACCATGGCACTAATGAAAACTTGATCCGTTAGAATACGATGAAATATTCACAGCATGTGCTTTCTAGGTATTTATTAAAGGGACATTGTCAGTTACTAGGGAGTCCTCCAGTCTCATTCTTCAGACTGTGGAAGTCTTACCAGATATATCTAAAGCCATACATTTAATGATTATTATATATCCTCATCATCAACCCTTTCTTTGAAACTTTTGCCAATTTCATAATTCTTTTTTTTATGATGCTAAATTATATTGTGCTTTAGTGCTGCATACCTAACAAGACAGTCTCAAAGAGTAAACATTGAATGCAAGTAAAGGTAACTTGAACACCATCCATTTTGAATCATTTTAGGTAAAATGTAATTTTTGTGTTTTGTGGGAAACAATAAATTAACCCTACTTTTATTGTGAAAAGGCATTTTATTGAATGCTTCGGAGGAGGTCCCAAAAGCCATAGAAATTGCAGTGTTCTTCCCGCTCACCCCCAGCCTCTATTTCAAGTAAATTCATTTGGCAGTGTCCCTTTTGTAATCTGTAATTTGGTCAAACTAGTGGCTGAAGTGGTACAAGCTAATGCATTCGTGTGGATTGCTTTCTTAAATGCCTCTCTTTCATAATTCAGATACTACCCTCTAAACCTTAACTTTTCCATTTTATAGCTCTCTCAACTTTTCCCATCAGTTCCACCCCATTCATTCAGAAATAGATTTAAATTGTTTGCATCTGATATGTTTGTAACAGTTGAAACCTGTTAAACCTCTGGTTTATGTTGCTGTACCAGAGTTGGATGGCCTCCACAGAGCTGGCCAGGCGAATCTCTTAATGCCAGGCCACAAGATAGGGCCACTCACTGTTGCTTTCTCCTGCCTAGAAATGTCTGTGAAGCACAAGTTCCTCTCAAGCCATTCAGTTAAATGCCTCATTGCCCTCTGGGTTTATCCAACACTGGTAATAATAAAGCTGCTATGTTATAGTGATTTCAGGTTAAATGATAAGCTTTTGTCTACCAAAGTATTTTGTATAGTTTTATATTACATTTTAAATAATGAGGTGGCTTAGATTTGTCAGTGAGCAGAGTCAAGGTAGCCTTTAGAATATTTAATGAGATTTAGTATTTGGGCCCTTTGCCATTGTTCAACTGATAGGACCACATTGCCTGACTCAGAAAATGAACTGTTTCCTTTCATATTCCTTTAAGATGAATATATGGCGTTATATTCATCTGTTTAGGAAAGTTGTCTGCTAACATATTTTATAAGTTTGTAGTTTTTCTTAACCTGACATGTATTCATGTTACTAACTGAAAATCTGTGCAATCTGGGGAGACAGAAACACTCGGGGGGAAAAGGTAAATTTTTATTTAGTATGTCTGTAAACTTATTTTTATATCGGAACATTTACTTAAAAGCTAAATATATAAATATATATGTATATAAATATGTGACAAACCTCTTTCTTGTCCTTTCCCCACTAAACCTCAAGATATTTCTTGGTCTGCTCTTCCCTTCGTGTGCGAAGCCATTAGGAGGTATGAGAGGCCCTAGGCTATTTTTGGATATCCCTCTCAATGTGACCATGACCCTAGTTTATTTCTCGGTTCATTCACACTGACCAGCTTAAGCCGTCTCTTTAGGTAAACGTCCCTTTCTTAAAATAAATATTTTTTTAAGGAATGAATAAATGCTGGACTTGTGTATGATATCTGATGCCAAGAAAAAAAAAACTTTCTTCCTGAAATTAATGTTAGTTGAATTCAGTTTATGAATTTGATGAATTTAGTGGTGCATTCAAGGAATAACCATTATCTTTTAACATACAGTACTTAATTTTCTAGTTCATTCATATCATATGTTAGATGTTTCCAGGCTCATAAGTGTCAAGTCCAGGTCTGAGAGTCTAGGTTCCTTACTGCAGCACATTGCCTAGTGGGCTGCTTTGTAAGGGGCTCATAGAAGTATTCTTAGAACATGTTTTATGATACTTCCTCTGATTGTCCTTACTTTCTCCTCCAATTAATTAACAATCTGGGATTTCAACTGACATATGGTCACTTAAATTCCTATCTTATTGACCCTGTGGGGTACAAAAGAGCAAAAGTGTTGTAATTAAAACAAGTCATTCTTGCCTACTGCTTTTTAAAAAATCTTCAATAAATTCTGATGCTGTATTTAAAAAAAAAAAAAACTAGTCAGTGCTAAGGTACCCTTCTTCAATTTGAAAGGATAGAGAAGATAGTATATTTGAAATACAGTAGGTGTTTAAGCGAGATGTTTGCCCATTAAGTATCTGAGTGTCATAAAAGGATAGGCCATTGAGGGAAAGATGGGTTACTCTATAAGACTAGGCATACTGGCGGACATGCTTCAGGGCATTATCTAAGTACTTAGCGAAACTTGGGACATCTACCAAGAAAACCTATGTCCCAGCTTCCTACTCAGGACCATATAGATTGGTTTCACAGGTAGTATCCAGCATAGTCCAAAACCCCTTTTATAAAGTTTAGCTCTTCCTAGCACTTTATTCTTCCAGTATAAAATGTTTTTCTTTTTTCTTTAGCTGTACCTTCAGAATTAAATATGAGGAAAATTCTTCACATATAGCCTAAGGAAATCTGAAACTGCAACATTTCCATCTGCTTACCTGTATTCTTTCCATACCAAGTGTGTACACACTCGGTATTTTTAATTTCTTAAGAAAATAATTTTTGCCTTAGTGATTCTAACATAGAAGAACTTACCTCATGTAGACAAAAGCTTCTCATTTAATTGAAAGATAATGAATGTTACTTATGGTATGAGCTAGCTAGCTGTATGATGAAATAAATTTTCTCCATGTTTGGGTCTTCAGGTCTACAAGACAATAAAAGATGACCAAAAAAGATACAATGAAAGAATTTCAGGATTAGGGCTGACACCAGAAGAGAAACAGAAAAGGGCCACATCATCTGGTGAGTATGATTTGAGACTCAATATATAAAGGGAAAGTTATAAACAATTTGGGTGCTATGCTTTGCGGATATACTGTTTAGACACGATGATGCTGTGAGATTGTAAGCTTCCAGAAACTATGGTATTACCCCAGACCGGGGAGCAATTTGTTACAGTGTTTGACTGTAATTTGGGTTTGAGAATAAAATTAGTGATAATTATGATTGGTTGTTTTTCTTTATATTAGACTCTTAAGGGCAAGCTTTAAATAAAAAATGCAAGCTTGGCAAGGAAAATTATTGGAAAAGAGATGAAGGCCCTTTTTTTTCCATGAGGACATTCTTTTGGTCTGTTTTGTTCCCCTTTTGAGTCTTTGGAGTTTCAATTTGTTAAAGATATATTTGTTTCCCTAAAGCATATAGGTCTAGCCATCACTTCCATCCCACACATCTGGCTTGATTTTTCAGAGAGGAATGTTTTAATCCTTTAATAAGCCCCACGACTCTGAGTAGGCGATTTCCATTGCTTTCCTTCATACCACCTCCTTAGTTTTGAACATTGTTTAATAATCCACAATTGATCTGCTGGGTTTTCCCCCTTTATTGCTAACAAAAGGTGAAACTGAACTTGATATGTTCCTGTTGGTCATTAAGAAATTAATGGGAGGGCTTCGCTGGTGGCGCAGTGGTTGAGAGTCCGCCTGCCGATGCAGGGGACACGGGTTCGTGCCCCAGTCTGGGAAGATCCCACATGCCGCGGAGCGGCTGGGCCCGTGAGCCATGGCCGCTGAGCCTGCGCGTCCGGAGCCTGTGCTCCACCACGGGAGAGGCCACAGCAGTGAGAGGCCCGCGTACCAAAAAAAAAAAAAAAGAAATTAATGGGAAGGGCAGAAGCTTTCTAATATATACTTTCTAATATATTTTAGAAATAGCTAAACACTAAGCTAGGTTCTAGTTCTGAGAGACTTAGTGAGTGAATGACATTGGCCAAATTATTCACCTCTTTTTTGGGTATTTTTCACTTATGAAATGAAAGGGATGCTTCCTTCTCCTATACTATCAGAATGCAATGAAATTTCATAAGATTAATGTAGCTGCAGTGTTTTGCTAGCTTTTTATGTAAACGATTAAGTCAAGTGAAAGGTTTTTTTTTTTTTTTTTAAATAGTGGCAAGGAGTTGTCTGAGACTTAAAAAAAAATTCACCCTGTCTGGTCTTTTGCTTACAGCTGCGGAAGGAGAGCCAGTTCCTGAATTCAGGGTACCAAGTCACATTCCATTCCTGCTCATCGGTGGAGGCACTGCTGCTTTTGCTGCAGCCAGATCCATCCGGGCTCGGGATCCTGGGGCCAGGGTAAGGCACATACTGTCTTGCTTGGCATGGAGGGCGCGGTCTGCAAGCACTTAGCCAATGTGAACACTTTATTTGCCTCTTAAATGACTTGGCTCTGATAAGTATCATTGTTTTGTGTCTAAAGGTACTAATCGTATCTGAAGATCCTGAGCTGCCATACATGAGACCTCCTCTTTCAAAAGAACTGTGGTTTTCAGATGATCCAAATGTCACAAAGACACTGCGATTCAAACAGTGGAATGGGAAAGAGAGGAGGTCTGTTCACTTATGTAAAATGGGTCCGACCAGCAACTTCAGCTAAGCACAAAGAGTAGGTCAGGATTTTGCATGAACCGCATGTAGTGAGTAGGACAGCTGACTTGGCTGCACACTGGAGTCCGCTGTGGTACACACTTGGTATAGCTTAGAGGCAACAACAGGCTCTAGTGGCAAGAGTCCTGGATTCTGTTAACCAGATCTACCAACAACTGAAGATGTAATGTTGGCCTCTGAAGCACTAATGCTCCTGTTTCCAGGACCTTCGTGTTAGACTTCTCTAGTGAAGAGCAGCTCAGCCTGTGTTGTCACTTCTTCACACCTGCCTAGGCGTGTCCCATAAAAGCAAAAAAACAAAAAGAAAGAAACTGTTCGGGGGCACTTCCTTGGATGCCCTAGGAGGCACTCAGAATTGAGGGTATGTAGTGGGAACACTGTAAGGAAGAACCTCTATTTAAATGTTTGCATGAGAGACTTGGAAATACAAGTCAAGAAGCCCTTTCCTTTTAAAAGACTCCTTGGATCTCCTGAGTCCAGTACCATGTTCTTTGGGTATCAATTTTTTTTCTCATTAGTGGATCCCTTTGACACTGGACTAAATTTTATAAATCTACCTGCCTCCCTCACTCATATTATCATGTCCTATTCTCAGGCAGGATGCATACTTCCAGTTATGTTATCCATCCCTTAATTAATATTTCATGGTTACTGTCTACTGTTTGAGGCAAAATCATCTCAAGAGCTAGACCTAGTTGTCCATTGACCAGTGCCATTCTGGACAGCTCGTTTGGGTGGATGTGCATACCAGCTCCTTGGACACTCCTCGTGTTCTAACTTTGAAAGGAACCTAAATCCAGAGCAGGGTTTCTCAACCTCAGCACTACTCACCTTTAGGGTTGGATAATTCTTTGTTTTGGGGGCCTTGTCTGTGCATCGTAGGATGTTTAACAGCATCCCTGGCCTCTACCCACTAGATACCAGAAGCATCCTCCCCCAAAGCTATTATAGCCAAAAATGTATCCAGACATTGTCAAATGTCCCTGGTAGGCAAAACTGCTCCCAGTTGAGACTCACTAGTGTAAAACACTTCTGTATAAGTAAGTCGCGATCAAGATCTAGTGGCCTTGGAGACTTACTTTAGAAAATGTTCCTAAAAGTTTTCCATGGTGGAAGCAATTTTACTAAAGCTCTGGGGGAAGTTGATAGCAGTTCCAGGTACTTATAACATTTTTTCCCTTTTCTCCGTACAGCATATATTTCCAGCCACCTTCTTTCTATGTCTCTGCTCAGGAGCTGCCTCACATTGAGAATGGTGGTGTGGCCGTCCTCACTGGGAAGAAGGTGAGCTAGTCGGCTGCTTCCTTTGTCAGGCTCCACCTATCTGCCCATGTGGGCAGCAAACATGGTGACTTGTATTCCCACTCCCATTTATGTCTGTCCTGCCATTGTAGTTCATCAAAGAAAGATCAAGTCATTTTAAGTTTAATATTGCCAGTCTACACTAATTAGTGTGTCTTCCTGGGGAAAGCACTAGTCTCAAGCCTAGAGTAGCAGGCTAGCTAAACTTTCCCGGGGAGGTCAAATCATTGGGGACCATGACTCTGAAGCTGTTCCTTTTTCTGATTTGCTCCTCTGCCTTTCCTTCTTCTTCCTGTTTTTCCACACTAACATTTCTTCGGGATTATCGATGGCAAGACATTGACAAATGTATATTATTCAGGATAGTAAAATAATTCAGGCATGGCATCAGCATGGAAAATATTGTTAGACTTTACAAAGTTGAGTGCCTGAATACTGGGGGCAGTTACTGGAGGGCATTTAGGGTCCAGGGAGGGTTTTGTTTTGTTGTGTTATGTTTTGTTTTTGTTAACAAGAGGGAGGTCTAGAGTGTGTTTGTAAACTAATGGCAATGTTCCAGTAGAGAGGGAAGGGTTATCAGAAGGAGCAAAGCCCAGAGTAGATGGGATCCAGAGCACAAGTGGAGGCATTGACCTTTGATAGGGATAGGCCCACTTCTCCTATAAGGGGATGTTAGGCAGAGAAGGTGGATATGGGTTTGTGGATAAGCTGGTAAGAAGACCTTATGTATTAAGTATCACCTATGGGTAAATAGCACACAGGCCCTGAGGACAGGGCCTAGCGGTATTAGGCAGAAACATGAACAGATAATCATAACACAGATTTGAAGTAAGAAAGAAACTCAGTATACTGTGGGAATTATTGGGAAGTGTGCCCAGTATAATGATGGTTTCAGGAAAGGCTTGCTGGAGAAGGCAGTCTTACAGAATGGGAAATCTTATGGAACGAAGAGGCATTCACCAGATTAGAGAAAAGTGAAAAGCATTCAAGTAAAAAAGAATAGCATAAGCAAAGGCACAAGGGTATGAAAAAGCATGTTTGGTGCAGGGGAACACAAGCAGCTAGGTGCCGATAGAGCAGAAAGTTAAGGAGTGGCAGGAGATGAAACTGAGAAGTCGTGCGGGGTCTGATCGTCGAGAGCTCTGTCGTGTGAAAGAGCTTGAGTTTTATCGCATTGGCACTGAGGAGCTGTTGAGTTTTAAACAAGGATATAAAACAGTTGGATTGAATTTTAAGTAATCACTCGGTTGGCTGTGAGGAAGATGGTCTTCAGGGGAACAAGATTAGAGATAAACCATTTTGAAGACGATTATAATAATCCAGGTGAGAGATGATGGGAGCCCAAATTAGGGCAGTAGTCGTGGTGGTGGTGGTGGTGGTGATGATGATGATGATGAAGAAGATGAAGTAAGCATAGTTTTTTTAAGTGCTTTACGTGTATTACATCATTTTACCCTCACAATAATCTTACGAAGTAGGTACTATTATTATTTTCATTTTATAGAGAAAGAAATTGAGATGAAAAAGAGGTTAAGTAACTTGCTCAAGATCACATAGTTAATAAGTGGTGGAGACAGAATTTGAGCCCAGATCTCTCTGAATGGAGAATTCTGATTCCAGAGCCCAAGCTCTTAATTATATCATTGTATAGCTTCCTAACAGAAGGGTGGTGAAGAGCAGGGAACAGACTGACGGCAAAAAGGCAAACTTGGTAGGGCGTGGTGGCAACTGATTGGAGGCAGAACGTGAGGGAGAGGGGGAGGCAAAGATGACTTTCTGATTTCCAGCTTGTGTGGTAGATGGTGGTACACCCCCAGCTGAGAGAGACATTGCAAGAGGAAGACCTAGTTTAAGGGGGACATAAAATTTCATTTTGGACTGTTAAGTATTAAATGGAATATCTGTGTGGATATGTCCTAAGGGCAGTTGGATACATGACTGTAATGTTCATAGGAGGGTTCTGGGCTCAGATACAGATTTGGGAATCATCCACATGTGAGTAGGGTTTGAAACGATGAGAGTAGGTGAGGCCTCCCGTGGAGAACTGAGGTAGTCAGAAAAAGAGTGAGGCAAAGATGGAACCCTGAGGAACCCAAATTTCAGGAAACGGGCTTAAGAAAAAATGTCCAAAAAGGAGACTAGGAAAGAAGTACTAAAAGCATAGGATGAGGAAAACCCAGGGCAGGGGCCAAGGTTGGAGTTTCAAGAAGCAGGATGTGATCCATAGTATTACCGCAGCAAAAGAATCTGCTAAAAAAAGAATCATAAAATGACCCATTACATTTAGGTGTTCAGATATCATTGTGAAGTTAGAAAAGAAGATAAACTTCTCTTTCAGAAAGTTTAAATGACAAAACGGAGATGACATTGGACAAAAGCTTGAGGAGGACATAGAATCAAAGGTGGGACATTTAGGATGGGACAGACTTAAACATGTCAATGGGCTGAGGGGTAGGATGTCAGGAGAGAGATGGGGGAATGAGCAGGTGACTAATAGGGGAATGTTCTGGGAGAGAAAGAAAGGGATGGGGGTCAGGCATAGAAACAGAACAGAAAGGCCACCTCATCCCAGAAGCTGGAAGAAAGGAAGTAAAGTTTTTATTTGGGCGTTGGGAGGTGGGAATCCGTACGAGAAGCTGAGGAAGATCACATCTGATGGCTTTACTTGTTTTTGCAATAAACTAGGACACCAGGTGGTCATCTGAGAGTGAGCAGTTTGAGGGTTGAGTACAGGGGTTGGATTGAAGAGGGATCTTACCCAGGACAAATCAAAGGTGGCTAGGGAAGCTGCACACCCATCCAATCTCAGTTTATGTTGTTGCCCACCCCCACCCCTCCACCCTGGAAAACTCGATTGAGTGCACCTGGCATATGTTTCTAGCGCTACCTGTACTGTCCTTCTTAGAGCATTTCTCACTTGATTTTTCACTCTTGATTGTAGTACATGTTAAATTGTCTGTCTTGGCTACTACACTCTGAAGGCAGGAAGGTGTCTGTTTTTCTCAACATTGTGTCCCCAGCACTTACCACAGTGCCCGACACATACTAGGTGCTTAATAAATATGTCTTGAATGAATGGTCTCACTGCTCATAAGGAGTAGAGCAGAGCCAGGAACCCCAGTCTCTCTGACTGCAAAGCTCAAGCTTTTCACCCTAAGGAGCAGGGTGCAAGGAAATTAGGGATGCTGGCAAGAGCACAGTTTGGATGATCTACTACTGGCCCAGATTAGTTGGAATGGAACAGCCCACTGGGTAAATGGAGAAAATCAAAAGCAAGGATAGGTGACGGTGGAACCGAGAGAAAGCTGGAAGGATGGAAAATTGTGACCAAAGAGTGAGATGTTTGAAGTAGAAGTTTAAGAGATAGGATTCTAGATGTGGCTCAGAGGAGAAGTATAAGCCAGCTGCCAAGGACTTCAGTGAATGAGGAGTGACCAGGAGGAGGCTGGATAACACTGGTTTGTAGGGATATATGTCGGTGTCCTTCAGAGGGGATGATAGTACAAGAATAACTTGGAACCACCAGCAGCCAACACCCTCTCCTTGTGATGGGGAGGAGTTTGGGTGAGCAAGCAGTCTCTGTGTATGAGCTTTCCTGGGGGCGGGGGGAACGGGCTCAGTTTTAGTGAAAGCTAGAAGTTGGAGAAAGCATCCTGCAAAGCTGTTGAGGATGTAGGAGAGTTGTTAAAGATGTAAGGGTCCCAAAGAGCCAGGCAGAAAAGTCTGTCCCTGTTCTCCATTTCCACAAATTGGGCAGGAACTTTGGGACAGTAGGGACTTAACTCTAATGTTGGCTGCTTAGGAAATTATGACTACTTGAAGAAACTGGGTACCAGAAACTGTAGTGCCAGTGATTACCTAGAAATGGTTTCTTACGGATCACCTTAGGTCAAGAACTAACTCTTCTCATTGGGCTGATGGGTACAGGGTTCCTTTGGGAGGTGATGGAAATGTTCCAGAATTATATAGTGGTGATGGTTGCACAACCTTATGAATATACTAAAACCCACTGAACTGTACACTTTAAAATGGTGAATTTTATGTTGTATATCTCAGTAAAAAATTTTAAAGCCAATTTCTATCTTTCTGTGTGTGTATGTGTTTGACTGTACCAGGTAGTACAGCTGGATGTGAGAGGCAATGTGGCAAAACTTAATGATGGCTCTCAAATAACCTATGAAAAGTGCTTGATTGCAACAGGTGAGTATTTCTGGAGATGGCTTTATTCCCTGATACAGCTCATTCAAGTTTTAGTATAAAGGCATTACTTAATCTTAAGAAAACTGAAACCCAGACTCTGAAGTGGGTGTCTTCTCTTGGTGCAAAGCTTGGCTAACTACAAGCATCTGATCAGTTGCCTGTCTGGATTATGCGTATTGTTTCTTCTGGTAAAGGCATGACGGATGGGTACTGAAAAGGACTGCCTTTCTTTTTTCTCTCCCTGCTTATTAGCCTTTGCCTTCTGCCCTCTGCCCTGTGTCCTGAAAGTGATATAACCTCATGGCTTCATTGCCAGTTCCAATCAGAAATCAAGAGAGGAGAAGGATGCAGTTGCTTAAACAAACATAGCCATGCTTTCTGGTGAATCCTCATGAAAAAGTAGAAGAGAACAGGAGCAAAAAGTGAGGGCTTCTGGCCATATGTGGGAATGGTGGGCCCTTTGAAGAGATACTCTCAAATCTGCTTTTCAAAGGAAATTGATTAAAGCCCACTGTGGGGCGAGTGGAGGGAAAACAAAGCCTTGTATCCTGTTGATGCCACTGTGACACCAGCAGCACACACCACAGCACCACCTTTGTGGGGGGATTGTTTGGGCTAGCTCCTGCTCGTTGGGCTAAAGGATTTTTCTCCTCTTATTTCCAGGAGGCACGCCAAGAAGTCTGTCTGCCATTGACAGGGCTGGAGCAGAGGTGAAGAGTAGAACAACACTTTTCAGAAAGGTAATTGTCAGCTTTAGTGCTTTCGTTGTGGCGGTTTTGAAGAGGTAGCATAATCTTGTGGTCCCCAAGTACCCACCCGGGAATTGGGAGATTGAAGTTCTAACTATGGCTCTTCTACAGGCTTGTTATCTGGCCTTGAGCAAGTCACTTCCTCTCTCTGCACCTCAGATACCTCACTCAAGGGTTTTGAGCTCCTAGGAGAAAAACAGATTTAGTGTTTTTTATTGCTTGCTGTAGTTCCTTCGATTGCCCTTCCATAGTTGTTTTCTCCTGATGCATTTGAGTCATTGGAACTCCTTATAGCCTCTTGGCATTTTTCACTGCAAGTGCTATTGTGGAGACTTTAGGGGGAAAAGTTAAGAGTACCTAAGCGAAAAAGGAAGCGGGGGATTGCTTCTTAACACCATGCTTTACTTATGAAAACTGCTGAAAATTTTCAGCCACTGCTATGGGTGTCGGAAAAGGTTTGTACTGTCCTTTAAGTTCTTGATACAACAAGGTTTGTCAGCCTTGGCACTATTGGCATTTTGGGCCGTATAACCATTTGTTGTGAGGGGCTGTCCTGTGCATTGTAGGGTGTTCAGCAGTGTCCCTGGACTCTACCTACTAGCTTCAGCTAGTATCTCCCCACTCTAGTTGTGACAGCCAAAAATGTCTCCAGACATTGCCAGATGTCCCCTGGGGGAGGGGGAGTATATCTGCCCCCAGTTGAGAACCACTGTTATTAGAAAGAGTGTTACATTGGAGAAAGAAATTTACATCAATAAAATAGAGGCTGTAATTGAGCCACTTTATACAAGGAGAAGATTTTGTGTGCAAATTATTGTTGTCAAGGATTTAGCAAAAATATTTCCTGGTATTATCATCCTATGCCCCTTTGGGAAATCAATGGACTAAACTTGTGTGATCCTGCAGATTGAAGACTTTAGAACCTTAGAGAAGATTTCCCGGGAAGTCAAGTCGATTACAATTATCGGTGGGGGCTTCCTTGGTAGCGAACTGGCCTGTGCTCTTGGCCGAAAGGGTGAGTATTGGGGAGTGACCTTGATTTTCTTTCTCTGGTCTTATATCATATGCTTTTCAGAGATGCATTTACCAGGATCAGTAGAAAGAGTTTGATTAAGGTTTACATGGTGAAAAACTAATCACTGAGCTTAGGTCTGATGAGGGATGCCTTAGTGATCGAAAAGCTGTCATCTGAGCAGCTGAGCAGTGCCGCTTTCTTTCCTTTTTCCTTTCCTCTCTCCTCTAGACCAGGATTCCTTAGAAATAAAATATTAAGGAAAGTGAGTTATTAAGATGGTAGGGGCAATGTAGACTACAGAACTGTATGTATCTTTGAACTGCTGCTCCCTGTAAAAGTCAAAGACTTCTTTCAGATACATGATGGTTCCCAGCTTGACAGATCTGTTAGTTCCAGTTTGAATGTTTCATGGCAACCATTTTTTTCTTAATGTTATTTTTCAGCTGTGTGAAATCAGGGCATCTTCTCGGGAGGGTGCTTACTATTCAGAGCTTGCAAGGCACTTGTGTAAGCCTAAGTGTAAGTGCACTGAGTTCACAGTATGTAGTTGAATCCAGGGACAAGTTCTGGCATCTGTTGTATTTGCCTTGTGGATGCCCTTGTGCCCTAGTGCCCCACAAATGTGCGCTCTGGCCTGGGTCGCGGCATTGCCCTGTGTTTAGTAGACGGCTGCCTGCGGCTCCTTTACTTCTCTTCCTGTCTTCTAGGATTGACTTTTGCCTCCACTATACCTACTCTGTTTCTTCTTCCCAGCTCGAGCCTCGGGCACAGAAGTGATTCAGCTCTTCCCTGAGAAAGGAAATATGGGAAAGATCCTCCCCGAATACCTCAGCAACTGGACCATGGAAAAAGTCAGGCAAGGTAGAGACACTCTTTCCATATGCTCCCACTCTTGCCTTGAGTGAAGACTAAGGCAAAATTTGCTTCTTTGGGAACCCCCTGTCCATAAGCCTTACCAACTGCCCGATGAAAATTTCCACCATTCTCATGTCAGCCAGCTTCATGTAGGTGTTCTGAATCTGACACACCAGATTCCTGGAAGTGCTGGAAGTGAACTGTGGGCGTGGGTGCCTGTGGCTCTCCAAGGCTGCCTACGTACTAATGATTACTCTCATCAGCTTCTCTGGTTGTCACGAAGGTGGTAGGCTCACTGGCTCAGCCTCAGGTCTCGTTTGCCTTTACAGAGGGGGTTAAGGTGCTACCCAGTGCTATTGTGCAATCAGTTGGAGTTGGCGGTGGCAGGTTACTCATCAAGCTGAAAGATGGCCGGAAGGTAAGGAGGGGAAGACAGGCTGCCAGAACACCTTCCAAGCCTGCTCTGCCCTTTCCTCATTCTCACTCCTTCATTTGATACCAGTAGATTAGTTGTCTTGGCAGTCACCATTAACCTGTCATAATTTTCTTAATGAACTGTCTTTTGCTAAAAGAAGAATGATGAGAGCCAGAGTAGCCGCCTGGGAACCATTTCCCATAGCCTCTTCCTATGTGTGTCACAGATTTTTGAGGCCTTCCTCGGGTGGCAGATTTCTGTTCAGATGGTAGCGGGTATGTGTGTGTGGAGGGGTGGCACTTTATGAAATGGAACTTAAAATCTTTTGACCAGAGTTACCCGATGATTTTTTTTGTAAAGCCCCGATTTTTTGTGATTTTTTTTTGTGACTGTGATTTACAGTCACTGGGTTCATAGGCATATGAGGAAACTGTAATAATTGACTGAATTCTTTTTGTCCTCAGGTAGAAACTGACCACATAGTGGCAGCCGTGGGCCTGGAGCCCAATGTTGAGTTGGCCAAGACTGGCGGACTGGAGATAGACTCTGATTTTGGTGGCTTCCGTGTAAATGCAGAGCTCCAGGCCCGCTCTAACATCTGGGTGGTAAGTGTGCAATGACAGCCTGACCAGGCACGGTGCCTTGGTCCCGGCCTGGGAGCAGGTCTGCCCGGTGGTGTGCGAAGGCTCGGCAGCAGCTCACCCAAATAGGGTCAGCGTGTTTGGAAGCTGAGGGTGGAGAGCAGAAACTCATGAACTGCTTGGTTTACGAGATCAGGTCTGGCCTCATGCCGCAGGCTCATGGAAAAGGAAATGAACAGTGTTCGTGCCCACAGGAGTAGGTCTCTCCTGGTTCCACTGTTGGCAGCAGCCATCAACATGACCCTGGCGGGCGTGTGCGCAGCTTTCAGACTGATTTGCTATTCCCTTGCCTGAACACGAGTCCAGGGAATGGAGGATGAGGCAGTTTTATAACATTCTCTGGAAAGGAAAATTACTCCATTTTCATTTTCCTTGAGTACTATTTTTAGCTGTTTTTAAAAATCTGTTATGACACAAACAAGACTATAGTATGTAGGAACCATGAGGTAATTTCCCTATTGTTAGATCATTACAAGTGTATTGTGTTTGATTATGGACTCTGCAACTGAGGACATAGGAACTTTGCAGGGTGTTTTTCCCGTAAAGATTTTTTTTTTTAAAGTTACAGTGTACTGGATTTTAAAAAATTGTTATAAAAGCAATACATGCTCAGTATGAAAAACACAGGCAAAAAGGAGAAAGGGACATTCCCCTGCAGCAACCACTGATGTTTAGGTGTAGTTTCTTCCCTTCACTTTCTCGCGCATAGTTTTTTTCTTTGTTGTAGACAGTCATGGCGAGCATACTACGTATAAACATTTGTATTTTCTTTTTCACTTAACATTCGAATGTAAGTTTTTTTCCACATTGCTTCAGATTCCATAAGCAGTGTAACGATTGTATAATATTCCATTAGGTGGATTTCAGAGTTTATCTCGCCATTGCTCACATGTTGGATTTTTAGGTTGCTTTGGGGGTGTCTGAATAGCCACAAAGATGAACAAAGGGTGAGAGAGCTCCCATACCACATCCGTTGTGAAGCTGGCCTTGTTCACCTCCAGCCGGGGGTTCTCTCTCTGCTTGAAACACTGAGCTCACTCACTGCGTACCTCTGGCAGGGTACACCATAGTGAGGAAGAGTGCCACGCCTTCCTCAACTCACTTATACACTCCTCATGGGCAAGGTCTATGTCAGGCGTGTCTCTGCAGCCCAGACAGTATAATGCTTTGTACAGAGTAAGTATTCTGTAAATACTTGTTGAATTAATGAATGAATAGTGAATGACCAAAAAAATTTTATCTTGGAAAAGATGTCTACGTAAGAGGCAGTCACATCTAAAAACTGGATTCCACACAGGAAAGAATATTCTGCAGATCATGGTTATTAAATATCCTGTTTCTGCTGAGGGCAGAATGAGAAGAAATAGGTGTAAGCTGGAGCATGGACGATTCAGGGTAGCTTTGTGGAAGCATAGAATGGTTTTTGTAAAAATGGAAGCGCAACTGTTTTTGATAGTGTAGGTATGATTCTGGCCTGTGGTTGGAAATCATTAGTTAACATCACAAGCATTTTTTGAGCCCCCAAAGTGTATGTTCTGTCCTTAACTTGCTTTTTTATCATGTGCTCATGTAATGTATTTGTCTCCAAAGGCAGGAGATGCTGCATGTTTCTACGATATAAAGTTGGGTAGGAGGCGGGTGGAGCACCACGATCACGCTGTTGTGAGCGGAAGATTGGCTGGAGAAAATATGACTGGAGCTGCTAAGCCGTACTGGCATCAGTCAATGTTCTGGTAATAGTTTTGTGCCTTGAGGACTCAATTGGTTAGAACACAGAATTAATGGAACCAGAGTTATATGCTTTGGTTTCCTGGTGGGCCAGTTAGCTTCATACAGAGGGTGAAAAAATTCCATCTCGTGTCCACGCATCCTACCCCCGAGCCATCTTCTGGCAAAAGGGTTCCATCTGACATAAGTTAGACTAGGTGAATGAATGGAAATGGCATCAGCACTTCTGCTAAAATAGCTCAGAGTTCGAGCTACAGTAGGTAGTACAAAAGTGTGCTCTTAGATACAGACAGCAGTATATTTTATTTGCTCTTTGCTGCTAATTCTGCTGAGCCCAACCTACTGACAAAAAAGGCAGCTCACTCATATGTAACCCTTAAGATCAGCAACTCAGAGTCAGACGTATATAGGCAGCTCTCTGGGTAGTAGAAAGTTCTCAATGGACATTCTTGAATACTGGAGCTGGCCCTGTTTGGCCCACTCTCATCTTGTTGATGTGAAAGATGGGGTACATAAAACTTCAGGGTTTCAGAAGCCTCTAAGCAGTTTCTGTTGGGGAAATTCTCAGCTGATGGGAGTACATTTTAAGACGTTCACACACAGTTTCATGAGTGGGCAGCAAAAAACATAACAGATGGCTTTCAGGGTCAACACGTGTAAGATAATGCAGTTAGGAAAAAAAGTAGTTCATAGCTGTACAATTATCAGTTAGGTTCCAGGGACAGAATCCAAGAAGTCATTGTAGACTGTTCCCTGAAGACACCAGTCCAGTGAGCTTCTGTGGCCAAGAAGATAACAAAATGTAGAGCACAAGAAACAAAATATCTCAAGTAGCTTGGATGATTACAAAACCATAGTGTGTCTGTGCCACAAGTATTCTGTGAAGTTCCTAGCATATTAAAAACAGCATGATGATGATAGGAAAAGTTTCCAAGAAGAACAATGAAAATAAAATGACCAAGTGAGTGAAGGTGCCACTTTATAGAAAGCACTTTCACCTTGAAAATTGAAGGCTAAGAGGAAATATTGTCAGTTAATAAAACCACAAAATACCCCAGATTCTGGATTCCATAAATATGGAGCACTCTTCAAAGTTTCAAAAAGGCAGTTTTAAAAAGAGTAAAGGAAGGTAGTGAATAGTAAATGTGGGGAACCCACCCCCCCAAATGTGATATGGTAAAAATTAATGATTAAATTTAAGAAAGTATAGATCATTGTATGGATCTGTGATATGCATAGTGGCTTGTTAGGAAAATAAAACCTGTTTGGAATAATTGTGCTTTCTCACAATTGTCCCCAGATGTCCTAGCAGGCGACAGATCAGTTTGGCGTTTCTCTTGCTGTGGCACATACCAGTTTCTTTGGTTGGCATGAAAGTGCGGTGCCTTAGCGGAAACGCTCTACCGCACCATCCTTTACAGTCCTTTGACAGAACACCCTCTTCTCTCTCCTTCCTTAGGAGTGATTTGGGCCCCGATGTTGGCTATGAAGCTATTGGTCTTGTGGACAGTAGTTTGCCCACAGTCGGCGTTTTTGCAAAAGCAACCGCACAAGACAACCCCAAATCTGCCACAGAGCAGTCAGGTAAGGAAGCCCAACCACTTCTCTTGGAAGAGTGTTGAGAAACCATGGTCCAAATCCTCCTGAACAAGGGGTATCTGTGTTGGCCAGAGGGAACTGTCAGTGAAAGCCTCTCTTCATGTTGTGCTTTAAAATAAACCAAACCCGAAGTCCTCACTCTTTAGTGGTCTGAGAGCTGGCAAAATCAGGTATCCTGGTCAAAGCATAGATATTGTGGATTGTGGGTGTCGTCCTAGACTCTTGGACGGTGGCTAACTCGACGACTCTGTAAGTCTAGTTTGTCCCGAGGGACTAGGAAGACCTGCGTGATGAAGAAAACCTGAACTTTTTCAATGGCCTTCTTTTTTTTTTTTTTTTGCTGATCCCAAGAACTAGGTCTGAGAACCTTAGTTTGGGACCTGCTCCCCTCCTTGGGCCCTGAACAGTGAAGAACTGGGCTGAGTAGTCCTTGAGCTGCCTCTAATTCCATCTGTCAGATCTTAATAGCGGGTTTTCTCTAGACGGGAGGCACCTCTCGGAATGAACTTCTCTCCGACACACATCTCTTTCATTAACTCCTAGGTCTCTTCTCTCTCCCTTCGTGACCTTGGCTGAAGTTATTTAACCTCTGTGTCCTCTTGTTAGAGGCATTTCAAGGACAAGCTGTTCTTTAAGAAGGAGAAAGCAAGACATTATATGGATATGAGGTCCTTTTCCTGTGTAATCTAAGTGGATTACATATACCCACTCCTTAATTCAGACCTCTCCTGGGAAGTGGATCCAGGAGGGGGACCCAGGGACTTATACAGTAGGTGTTTATAAACTACAGGTCACTACTCTCTCCACTGGGCAGTATTACTTGAAGCCTGGTTGTTCCCAGAAGACAAAATGCCCTCTCCCCAGGCTGTTGCCACCACCCTGCACAGGAGGAAACACTTCCATATGGTTCTTCCATATGGAAGTGCCTTCTGCTTTGGCCAGAGTGTCTCTGGCAGTGCCATCCAAGTGAACTTTCTGCTATGATGGCAGTGTTCTGCCTCTACTCTGTCCAGTACATTAGCCACTAGCCGCATGTGGCTCTTCAGTATTTGAAATGTGGGTAGTGCAAATCAGGAACTGAATTTTACATTTTATTTAATTTTAACTAAAATAAACTTCAATTTTGAATTAATTTTAATTAGAATAGCTATATGTGACTAGTGGCTGTTGTACTGACCATGTAGCACTAGAATGTTTCTCAGAGGACAAGAGCAAGTCTTCTGTAGTTTGAAAAAAGATCCCAGGAAATATCCATAGTGTAAATTGAAAATGAGATAGGAAGTTTGGGGTCAGACTGACTGACCCAGTGCCCAGGAGCTGGCAAGGAAGAGCTTTTGTTGGCTTTGTCAGTGGAGAGGGGCTGGAATAGGCCAGTGTTTACTGAGGTGGCATAGAAAAACAAATCATTTAGAAGCAGCTTGAAGCAGGTGTTGAAAGATACTTGCCTTCTAGAATTTCCAAGCTCATAAGAACTGACTTTGTTTTGTTTTGACTTTGCTTGTTTGTTTTGGGGATTGGCTACAGGGACTGGTATCCGATCAGAGAGTGAGACAGAGTCTGAGGCCTCAGAAATCACTCTTCCTCCCAGCAACCCTGTAGTCCCCCAGGCCCCTGCCCAAGGGGAGGACTACGGCAAAGGCGTCATCTTCTACCTCAGGGACAAAGTGGTGGTGGGAATCGTGCTGTGGAACATCTTCAACCGAATGCCAATAGCAAGGAAGGTAGGTGCCCGTCAGAGCTCTGAGAGAAAGATGGGAGGTGTGGGCGGAAACCGTCCCTGCGACTTCGTCAGACGTCCTGCCACGCACTGTCCACCCAGGTCAGACTGTGCCTGAGCAGAACAAAGGTATCGCCTTGGCTCGGGTATGTTTCTTTTTCACTTGGGACATGGCTGGGTAGCATGGGCATTGGCATATGCTCACTTGGGCTTCGTAGAAAGCCATTCCCACAACTCCCTCCCAGTGTGAAGTGGCGACTGGCCCGGGCTGCCCTGGTGTGCGGCCCAGCCCACACGCTCCTTGTTCCTCTGCCCCTCAGATCATTAAGGACGGTGAGGAACATGAAGATCTCAACGAAGTAGCAAAGCTTTTCAACATTCATGAAGACTGAAGACTGCTGTGGAACAGGCAGGCCCTTTGCTGTCCCCGACAGCAGCTTGGATGGGTAAAGGAGCGTTTTTTATTCAGCAGACTTCCTCTGTATGTATGAGTGTGAATAATCAAGTCCTTTGTGAATATTTCATCCATGTAGGCAAATTCTTAATGTTCACATCATTAAATAAAACCTGATTCTTCTAAATTAAATTCTCTTCTCTTTGAAAGGGAGCAAGTGGGTGAAGGGAGGAAAGTGTGCATATTAGAGAGCAAGTCGGTTGGAGCCACTCCCAAGTGCATCATCTTCCTCGGCCTTGTACTCCCTGCCCCACACTCTCAGCTTCTTTCAGTTCACTGAACTTCTCCCTCACCCCTCCAGACCTCCTGTACAGACCTGCTGTGACCTCTGCCCACAGCACTTGACCCCTCTCCCCTCCTCTGGGGAACGTTCCGGTCTCTGAAGACTTTCCTGATCCTTCCAAGCCTGTTCCTTGTTTACATGTCTCCCTGCTGCTCTGCAGCTTCCTGGAAGCCAGAACCATGGCTTTCCTGTCTTGCTCATGGTTCTCTCTCCAGAGCTGAGCACAGGCTCTGGCTCACAGTAGGTGCTTAGTGAATCGTTGAATGAGTGTACACATAAACATGTGGACTAGACTCTGCTCTACCTGGGACAGCTCCCCTGTGTACCCCCACAGCCCAGAACTGAACTGGTCTTGGGAGGGGAGGGCAGAAAAGACATTTATTGAAGACGGAAACGAAGGTTCGGAGACCTGCTTCATGGCTAAGCCTGGAGCCTGACTCTGAGGGATTGTGGTCTCTCAACTCCTCCGCCCGCTGTCCCCCAAACTAGAAATCTGCCCTCTCCTAACCCCTTTTATCTCAAATAGGCTTATAGGCATGACTCACTTTACAAATGATTTCCTGGGAAGAGAAGTCAGTTTCATAAATCAACTCATTTTTTGCATTTCAAATTACTTAACTTTTAAAAATCAAATCTTATTTCAATTAAGAGGAAATTTTTACTACTTTCAAGAGTCCTATTGTGAATCTTCTTCTAAAGAGAAAATTACTACCAGGCCGGATTTTTTCGATATTGGGTTTGTTTAAAGGGAGTTGCAGCTACAATGAAATTCCTTCTGAACACTAGGACAGGACAAATGTCCACTTTAAGAATTAGCTGTACTAGGGCTTCCCTGGTGGCGCGGTGGTTGAGAGTCCGCCTGCCGATGCAGGGGACGCGGGTTTGTGCCCCGGTCTGGGAGGATCCCACATGCCGCAGAGCGGCTGGGCCGGTGAGCCACGGCCGCTGAGCCTGCGCGTCCGGAGCCTGTGCTCCGCAGCGGGAGAGGCCACAACAGTGAGAGGCCCGCGTACCGCAAAAAAAAAAAAAAAAAAAAAAAAAAAAAAAAGCTGTACTAGAACAGGTTCTTACTAGATGTATACAGGTTTAGTGAAATATAATCTGAGGCATGACATATTTAAGTCCATAATGTAAGTAGAAAACTCATCTAGTATCCTGTGAAACGGGACTTATTATACAGTAATTGCTGCTTACAAAGATCTTACAGCTGTAAGATCCTAAAGTGTTTCACAAATAATTTTTTAAAAAGATCGAATTGTGATTTGCCTTGTTTTAGTATCAGGTACAATTTAGTCTAATTCTTTGACAGTTGTCATCCTTGTATGGAATGTCATAATAATTCGGTTAATTAAAATGAAAGGATGTATTCTTCTATTCAGTGTTCACTGAGTGCCTACTAACGAGCCAGGTAGATGGCAGAAGAGGAAGGTGGAGAAAACATGGCCACTTCTCTTAAGGAGCTCCTGGTGTTAGTGAGGAAAGCAGACATGTGAACGCAGAAGTATAATGTACTCAGTTGTGTCCACAGGAAGATACACACCAAGAATGGACATCAGCCAGAGCATCCGTCCTTTGTCAACTACTGCTGCTAGATCACTTCCTAAAGCATCACTTGGTCCATATCCCCCCACCCTACCTCCTGGTGACCAATGTACATTGACTCCCTGTTACCAATCACATCAGGTCCGAAGCCTTCCATAGCGCTCTTGACCTCAGCCCACTCTGCCCTGCGGGCCTCCTCTGCCACAACTTCATGTGCATGTGCATACGCACATATACATCTGGTTTATTGCCACCTTTAAACTTTTGTTTGTGCTCTTCACATCTGGAAACCGTCCCTATTCCCTTCTACGTATCCAAATCCTGCTCATCTTTCAAGGCCCAGATGAAATCCCACCATGGTGATGTAGTACCAGTTGGACTAGTGCCCGCCCATGATTTCATCTCTGAACTTCGATTGCACTTACTGCCTTTGAACTTGATTGTTCTTTAAGTCGTTCTCTGCATTATTAGTGTTCACTCCCTAAATTGTTTGTAAGCTATCCCAGAGCAGAGACTTTTTTCTCAGGATGGGGACAACATGCGCCATCCCCCAAAACCCTGGCAAAGTGCTGACCAAGCCCTTGGTTGCTTGGTTGGATGATGCTAGATAACAGGGCTTATTGTAAGAGTGAGCCTCTGCCTTGTAGCCTCAGTTCTCTGTAATCCAGGTTATCAGACCCCCATTACTTCACCCACTGCCACGACTTGCCACTTTACCCAGGATGCATTTAACCTGTTTAGGCCCCCAAGTATCGCAAGGACCAATTTCTGACTGTACAGACGACCAGTGCCAGCTGAGGTTTGGCCCTCAATAGCTGGCCTGTGATTAGCTGGGCCACAGCGCAGCACAGTACAGGGCTAGCCACACCCTGCAAAGTTGGGGATCTGCCAAAGTATCAAGCTTTCAGGGATCACCCACTTGACTTCAACCTCGCTTTTCTTTGCCATTTTACAACTGACATCTGGTGGTACCTCGGCACCGCTTCACAATGGTACTAACATTTGCCTGGCCACCTGTAAGGCACGGTGAGGGATGTCCTCGTACTTTAGCTGGAGAAATGGACCTGAGGGAAGGAAGTGTGTTTGATTGGAAAGGGGTCAGAGTAAGCCTCTTAGTGGAGGATGAGGTCAACGTGTGTGACTTTTTTGTTGTTCTAATCAACAGGGCCTGTTTTGGAGACAAGAGGCTTAAAGCAAGCGAAAGGGAGGGGGGGTGGGGAATCCACAGTGACCTACTGCAGGCTGCTTCCTTGAAGGAAAATCAGCAGCCCCTCTAGAGACCCATTTATACAAAGGAACTCTCCCCTCCCTTCCACCACTACCCCTTCCCTTTCCCGCTCCTCTCAAGTTTGGCTGCTGCAATATCCCTTCCGTCCTTCCCTGACTCCACCTAAAGCTGGGCACCCTTGCTGCCCTAGAGACCATTGGGACTCAATTCCAGTGCCTTGCTCTCTGGGCAGAGGGAAAGTCCTGCAGGGCCCAGAGGTGAAGTAAGACCGCCTCTGGCCTCTTTCCCATCTTATCAGAGAATTTCTGGCGGGCACAGACGAATGTACACAGAACCACACACAGAGACACACAGCTCAGGCCAGTGATGACGTTCCCCTGCCTGGCTGGTTCTACAGATGGGTGTGAACTGGGTCAGAGTATAGGGAGGGTCTGAATATTTTAATTCTGGACTGCCAAGCCCTGGTTGGAAGACAGGGATCGTCTCAAAATGAACATTTTGAGAAAGAGAAACGCAGCCCCTGACATCTGGAAGCTGGCCTGGGACTGTCAGCAAGGCCTTGGTGTCACTAAAAACTGGCTTAACACGCCCCACTAGGCCTGGGTGTTCTGTTGAACGTAAACAGGTTCACGGGACATTAGAATCGTACAAGGCCACCCTGATCATGGTGGATGGAAACAAAAGCAAGACTACTCCAGAATCATGTGTGAACGCAGGCAAAAATATGAACACTGCCCAAGCCACAGAAATGACCAAATACCGCCCTCCATCCTGGCTAATCTAAGTGACTGCTGCTTCCTTACCAATTACATATTGAGCCTCGCTCCAGTCTGCCCTCCTATTGGATATGATTGATTCAGTAAGACACTCCCTGACAGCATCCAATCCAGAGCAATGCCCGGCTTCCTTAAACCCTCCCGCAAATCACCCAACCTGGCCTGAATCCTATAATAAGTCCTTCCCAGCACCCTCTTCCTGAGACACCCCATGGTTCCCCAGGGCATGCATCCTCCCTCGCTGCAGTGAGCAATGAACTCAACTTGTTCGACTACAAGAGTGCCCTGGTGGTCTTTGGCTGGTGGGCATTGAAAATTTGGAGACAAAGAGCCAAAATACCTTCGGGAGGCCCACCTGTGAGTTTTGCCTAGTCTCGTACCTTCTTGAAGACCTTACCTGGTCCCAGTGGAGCCTCCAAGGTCTGTGTCTCAGTTGGAGAAGGCCAGGAGTCTCATCTGGTGCCTGGACAGAGGTGTCTGGCTTCCCAAGCAGGTTCCCGCCTCTGCTCTCTTGGCATTTGCAGCACAACACGGAGATGCTTCTGGAGGAACACCCAACATGGGTGTTGCATTTATGAATACACACATACGTTCGTAAATGGATTTATTGGTCAGCTAGCAAACATAACTGCGTAACTTGCTGCATGCCGTGGGCCAATAGGCCCCAGAGATAAGAAGATGAGTAACATACAGCCCCTGCCCTCAATGGCTTTAGAACCTAGTGGCGGACACAGACGGGTCAACAGGAACCATCAGTGCAACAGAAGTGCTGGGAGTATGATGTGTGAGTTCACGTCGGAACTTCGTTACTCCTCAGATGGCTTTACTGTTCTGCTTCCATCTAGTCCAGGCTTTTCTTCCACTGACCAAATTGTGTTTCTTCCTCCATTCCCTGCTTGTAACTTCTCTCATCTCTAGGAGCAGAACATGAATATGTTTTCTTAAATAAATATGTATAATATCCTGAATACAGAGGATGGAGCTGCCAGCCTCCTTGCCCAAAGAGATCACCCCTCTTCCTCTTCACTTTTCCTCAGCCCCTTCCTTTTCCCTCCTTCCTCGCCCACTTGTTTTCCTTCTCCCTGTGTTTCTTCTTCAGGTTCCAGTAAGTGCTCCCTGCCCATGTTTCTTCCTCCCGAAGCTGGGGAGCACAGTGGAAGGAGCGCTCTTTGGGATCTGTGTCTCAGCTTTGCCACTCACTCCTGGATGACCCAGAGCAGCTAATTTCCTAGGTCTCGGCGGCCTCATCTGTGAAATGAAGAGAACAGACTAGATCATCCCTCCACCCTCAGCTCTAACATCCTGTGTATGGAAAAGTCTCTCAGGTGCTTCTTCATCTCTCCGTGGACTCAGTTGCCTTTCATCTCTAAGTCTATAGCAGATGCTAATGGGACCTAAAGCCTTTGGCAAATGTCTCCCCACATTGCCTCTGCTGTCCCTTTGGCTCAACAGATTTTTTGTTTATTTGTTTGTTTTAGTTTGAGGCTTATGATTCTTCTTTGACTCAGCAAGTAACATTTAGACCTAGGCCCCTAGAAATCGCTCCTTGCCGGATTTGCTCTCCATGGAGAGTTTAACAGCCTTAAAACTACGCTCCATGAAAGCCCAGAATTTCCCCAGGAAGGCTTTATGGTGAGACAATGCTCAGCCATGATCCTAGCACATACATTCCTACACAACCATTCAGTGGCTCCCAGTCCCCAACAAACACACCCTGCAGAGCTGGCCGGTGACCAGCCACCTTAACCCAGGCAGCTTTCAACCTGACACTGAGACAATTAGCTCAGAAAACCCCCCTCATACCACATAAGCCCCAAGTCCTGAAACTAGCTTGTACGCCCCCTTTGCTCTTAAGTCCATGGTCATTTCCACGTTAGCCATGGTCCTGGCAGAGCCCTGCCCCAAAGTGCAGAGACAAGTGAGCCAGGAAGCTGGCAAGCTTCACCACCCGATTCTTACCATAGAGACAAAAGGAAACTGCATACAGGGAAAGAACGAAAATCCAGCACTGTGATTTGCTAGGTGGAAAAGGATGCTTAAGGATCTCTGTCCGTCCAGAGGGAAAGGGGAGCTTTAGGTGTTTCAGAGCAGGCCTGCAGAGCCCCGCCAGCGTGAAGCCTTCCTTGGCCCAGGCCTGAGGTCCTCGGCCACCTTTATTGAGGCTAATATCCCAAGCAGCCTGAGTGAGATTCTGGTCTCCCACTACAGTGGGAGTCCTCAAACTAGTGGCACAGTGTGGGGGGCAGAGACTGGTGGTGAAAACAGGGAATCCTTGACCTCAAAGTCACCCCCACCTCAACCTGGCCTGGGCCAATACCAAGTTCTAGGAGAAAGGCCACATCGACCTCTCAGCAATTGGTCAGCTTGACTTAATGCAGGGGGTGGAGGGCAGCTCAAAGCTCGGAGCACTCCGCCTTTGTCCCCTTGGTGGCGCCAGCCCTTGTGCTGGCCTGTTCACTAGAACAGGAGGTTCCAAAGAGACCTCAGCTTCCAAGTGAACTCCCCAGCCAGTCCTGAAGCAGCAAGGCTCACTGCGTGAGATGGATAATTGCAGAAGGATACCTTGATGGGAGTTTTGCCTAAAGCTGCAAACGTACACTGCCCTCCCGGTCACCACCTGTTGTTCCCCAGAACAGAGCGGCGTGGGGGGCAGAGACCGAGTTTGGTGGTCTCCACAAGGACTCCCGCCCTCCCGCCGCTCCTCTCCCAGCTGCCCCACCGAGTCCTTCTCCGGGAGTCCGAACCCGCCCCTTCTCGCCCGACGGGGAGCGAGGAAGGGGGGTGGGCAGGAAAGAAGGGATTGAGGGGAAGTTTCAAGGGGTGTGCCGGGGAGGGGGGAGGATTCTCATGAGTCAGCGGATCGGGCTCAGTGTGACTTCACTGCTTCCCGAGAAGAGGCGCCCGGGGCAAGAGGCCGCTCGGAGTGCAGCCGCTGGAGTGGAAGGTCGGAGCGCTGGGCGGGGCTACGGGACGGGGTTCGGGGCTGGCCTGGTCGCTCGGGGCCGGGGCGGCGCGAGGAGGCCGCTGGCGAGCGGGGACCGCTCGGGGCAGCGGCGCCGACCTCTCCCCCTCTCCTCCTCCGCCGCAGCCAGTTCCCGCCTCGGCCCGAGACGTGGCGCGCGTTCCGCCTGTAGGTGGCGCTGCTGAGGCGCCGTGGGCGCGCTGCTGGGGGTCTGGGTGGGGAGCTCTGCCCCCGCGGGGAATCCCGGGGGTGCAGGGTGGGCGGCCCATGCAAACGGATGGCGAGGGGAAGGCGCAAGGGGCCGCCACAACCCCCACTGTCCTTCGGGCCCGGCGCTCCCACCCGAGTGGCGGCAGAGTTCGGAGAGCCGACCTGCTACGCTAGCGTCCAGGCGTGGGGCCGCCTGGTGCGCGCTTCTTCAGGGTCCCTCGGGGCACCTATCGGGTCCCGCAGAGCTCGGGGAGGCTCGCCTCCAGCTAAGGGATCGCGGTTTATGGGCAGCGTTTCCTCTCCGGGGATGGCGCTCTTGACCCGCGGGCAGTAGAATGGAAAGTTTGAATCGCTTCTCCAGCGTTAGGGGTGGGTTTCCCTGAGCAGCTACTCTCCAGCCTGGCTCCCTTGAGACCAAGGATGCATCTCTTACAAAGGGACAGGCTGTGGCCGGCGTTGGGGTGCAGTCTGGGACCAGGGCTTGTGCTAGATGAGGGGTAGGGGCTCAGCTTTGGGCTAGGTGTAGGGCGATGGTTAGGGATTCCATGCTTGTCAACCCGGTCTTCAGCAACTATGTAAAAAACAAAAAGCGAAGAGGCCCATCTGGGGCTCAAACTTGCAACCTTGGCCTCGGTTGATAGAGCTTTGTGCCCTACCTCCGTGCAGGCCCTGAGCTCTAGTAGTCATGATGCAGCTGACCTTCCCATGTTGGTTCATGGTTATGTGGTGGCTGGTTAGTTAACATATTGAGAGTATCAGGGCACAAAAATAACCTGTGGCCAGACACCTTTAAGCTGAAAGAAAAAAGTTGTTGGGGGCTCCACCCTCACCCTTTCCAGAAGCTCCAGTGGCTGGCTCTTTCCATGATACAACTTTACATATAACTATATGGATAGAGTGTGTCTCCCTTATCGGTGCCAAGATATAAAAGCTATGCCCTGTACTAGGGTTCTGGGTGCCTCTTCTCCTCCGTCAATCAGTCCAGCTCCTCTGCTTTCAGGATGTCCAAAGCCATCTGAGAAAGTTATCTAAGGATTTTCCATAAAGGAGAGGAAAGGGGGGAAAAAAACCCAAAGGATCCTAAACGTTCCCAGGTTTCACTGTGTGCCAGGAGAAATACCGTCTGTCTCCCGCCCAGACCTCAGAGCCCGGGCCTCCTTCCTACAGGGCGGTGCCCAGCTATTCCTGGAAACCCCCTCCTTTCTACCAACCCCTTCCCCAAAGTGTCTCCTCCCAGAGCACGACCTAGGAAAAGGATCGTATTGTCAAAGTTTGATGTCCCCCGTCCCCTTTTTCTGTCCCCAACCTGACCTGCCACAGTCCTCAGCCTGCCCCCTCCCTTGATGCCCACATGCTGGCTTCTCCTCCCGGAGCAGGGCCTGAGCTGTGGCCTCTCCCTCCAGCCTGGCCCTGCGCCCCACTAGGTGACTGGGAGAGGATCTGATATACTAATTTGTGTTAATGTGATAATGGGCACTAATGGGGTCACGTGCTAACCACGGCCTCACTGCCTCAACCCCAAGTCGAGGTTGCAGGCTGACTAATCTCCACAGCCGGCTTGGGGGGCGGGGAGTGGGAGGAACCCAAGCCTGGGGACAATCCCAGGGTGCTGGTGCCTTCGAGCTGCTGCCTCGGTTTCAGTTTCATCCTTGGCTGACACTTTCCTCTGACGAGTGGAATTGCTTTGGTTTTCCTCCAACCCCTCTCCCCTCCGCGGCTGTCCCCCCCCCACTTAGACTGCTAGCTTCCCTCAGCCAGCCCTTCACTTCGTGAGGGGAGAGATGGGAAGATAATTTGGCAGCGATGAGGAAAAAATGTACACGTAGACACCTTCAGACGCACAGGCTCACATACCACACTGCCTTGCAGACACACACATGCACACGCCCTCCACAAACACACATGCATGCACGAGGGGACTTGACACTCACATCCAAGAGTCGAGCCCGTGTGTGTGTGTGTGTGTGTGTGTGTGTGTGTGTGTATGCACACACTGGCCATGGTTACACCCTCGCTCACATCTGAGGGACACACACAGAGTCACACATAGGCAGGCTAGGCCCTCCAGAGACCCATCCCACACACAGACCCACACACACACTCACACACTGTCACACACACACGAGCAGCGGCAGCCCAGTTGGATGGCTTCCTCAAAAGAGGGCTGGAAAGTTTGTTTGCTGCCAGCGAAGGGGCCTAGACATTCCGTGAAATGACTCATACTGCACCTTTATAGACATTAAATGTTGTATTTTTCTGGATTCAACAACAACAACAACAACAACAACCACCCTCTCCCCACCCCCCGTCATGGGGGCACGGTAGGGGAAGTGAGGCGTGCTGCCTCACGGGCCTCTGTCTAGCGCCCGCCTCAGGCTTGTCCTTGCCTCCCTGTGGGATGGGGCAATCCTGAAAGGGCAGAGTCCTTTACCTCCTGGTACAAAGCTCAGCCTGGACCCGCCCCTTGGCAGGATGTGAAGTGGGTGAAGTCGGGAGCCAAGTCTCCCTCACAGCCCCTCCCCATTATCCCACCGCATCCCCAGTCCCGAGGACCTGCAGTCAGGCCCAGTGCCCCCACTTGGTGTTCCAAAATGAGCCCTTCGTCTTCTCTCCATCCATTCAAGCGCCCTTCCCCAGCTCTCCTGGGTTTGTCCTTACTGCCCTCTCCCGCACAACTCCAGGAGGCGCCATTCGCCGTATAGAACACGAGCACCCCATACAACGTGACTGGAGCCCCCTTCTCTCTCCTGAGCCTCTTCTCCATCTGAGGAGGTACCGCCCAGCTCAGTGGCTACTTGTGTCCCTGTCCCCCAGCACACTCAAGTGCCAGGGAAATCACTCGCTGCTGTCCTCCGGCAGGGCCTCCATGTGCTGGCATCCCTCTGCACCCCCACTTGAGCCCTGCCCCCTAGCAGCAGCTCCTTGGGCCAAGGCCTCCCTAGGCCCACTCGTGTTTCCTGCAGCCTTGAGGGGAGGCACCTCTGGAGTGTCATTTGGAATCCCCGCAGGGCTGAGGGGCACAGCGAGGCTGCCCACCACACCAGATGGGTGCCGGGCCAGCAGATGTCGGGGGTTGAGGGGTTAACTCTAGTTCCACTGGACAGTGGCCCAAAAACTCTGGATGCTGTGCTGCCTCTGATAGGTGCCCCAGAGCAGTCGCCTGCTCTCGGCTCTTCTCTAAGGGACTTTTCCAGGCTGAGCCTAGGCCCCAAGATCGGGGCTAGGGACCAGTGGGATTAGAGCCTCCAGAGGGCTTGCCCTCATTTACTGAACTCTGCCTGAGCCAATTCTTCCTTATTTTTTGCAAATGAACCACAGGATTGGGTCCCTCCCCCTACACCCACCCTCCAAATCTCCCGCCAACCCAGAGGCACTGAATCTGTTTCCCAAATACAGTATTAGGCCGGCTCCCCTGGCAGTGCGTGCAGTGGAGACAGCGCCTCCCTGCAGCCGCTGAGCCCAGGGTGGACACAGGGCACTCACTCAGGGCCCGTGGCACCTTCTATATCTGGCTGGCATCTCCCTCCAGGCAGGCCCCTGAGCTGCTGTCTGGCCCCTCCAAAAAGTGAAACCCAGCGCTCCTCTGAAATTTTGTAGGGGCTCTGAGGATGCCAGGTCGTGTCCCAGTAGAGGCCTGGAGGAGAAATGTAAAGCTCCCCATTTGCATGAGAGCAGGGGTGGCTGAGGGGTGGGGCCCAAGCGGCTTTCCAAGAGCCCCAGCCAAGGAAGGTGGCTGGCCAGATGAAAGTCATAATCTGGGAAGTTGCTCCCAACTACATTCTCCCACCAGCATGCCTGTGCTTTGGCCTGGGCACCCCACCTCCGTCACCCCCCAGTATGTGCCAGACAGTAGATCTGCTCGTCTCCCGGGAAGGAGCACACTGGTATAACCTATCCCAAGGAATTCTTCTATCTTGCAGCTACTCAACAATCTTTTCAGAACAAACGCTCCTTCTGATGCCCAGCCACAGCCTGGGACTTAGAGATTTCCGTCCGTCATTTGCATCTATCTAGGGCCTCGTCATGTCAACCCAATAGAGGCAAATCTGGAGTTGTCGAACATATCAACAGAGGAATTGATTGCGGGCTGTAGAGAAAGGATTAGAGGGGACATCTCAGCTTTACAGGTGGGAGGATTCCTTTTAAACCATAACTTCTCTCCTGACTTTTGAATATGCTTCTCATTCTGAAAGTCTGATTGATAGGCAACTTTTCTAGCATGTGTCTGTGGTGGAAAGTAAAGGCCATGGCCACAGAGGCTGTGGCACTGTGGTATTTTGTTCTGGCCACAGGTTTGAATAGAATTTGTTGAGGCTCAGGGGTTAAGGGAGGGAGGAAGCAACCAGCCACCTTGTTTCCAGAGAACCTGGGGTAATTTGCAGGAGAACATAGGCTAGCAGGCACTGCTGAAAAGAGGGGACAAAGAGGAGCTGAGAAAGTGGCCAAGGTGGAAAGGCAAGTTGAGTGCAGAAGTGGGGAGGTGGCCCTACACAGGCTCTGGGCAGCCAGGAGGCCCCTCCTCTTCCAGGAGGACCCCAGTTCTGAGGCCCGAGAGGACAGAGTTGGGGTTGGAGAGTGTGGGGGGGAAACAGGGCTGGAAGGAGAGAGGCTGAGAGCTGGATGGCGCAGCCTGGGCATTCACGAGCAACTCGAGAAGGGGAATTCCTGCCAAGTCAGGGAATGAGCCATTGGCAGAGACATCATGCCTGTCGTCAGGAGTGGTGATCTCAGCCGGCTGGCCCCACCTGGCTGGGGCTCACCCAACGGGTAAGTGGAAGAGCGGGGAGCCAGGTGGGGAAGGGCTGGGCAGCAGCAAGGTCATCGGGAAGGGCAGCCCGGCTGACCTGGAGCCGTGGAGTCAGGAAGGTCATTCAGGTGGCCTATGGCTCCCTAAGGCGAGGGCAATACCAGGTTTTCATCAAGGGGGTGGGGTTTGCTTTGGCTGCAACTCCCAGATCATGGGGCTGCGGTTAGTTCTGAGTGGCTGCGGAAGGTGGGAACTTATGGGATTCCCACAGCCGTGGGCTCCAGGTCACTGGCAGGCATCAGGGCCTGTCACCGTAAGCTGGTGGGCCCAGTGCTGTCCTCTCTCCCTGCCCGTCCCAAGAGGAAGGCCTCTCCTCTGGCACTTCCATGCCTTGAGGTTTCAACCTTGGTTTAAACCACAAACATTCATAGGAGGCATCCACCATTCGTCCTCAGCAGCTTCCGGCCCTGGCAGACTTTCTCCTGATAGCTGGGTTGAGGGAAAACGAGATGAGACAGAGATGGTGCTGAAGAAGGCTAACGTTTATTGAGGGCTTACTAAGCGCCAGGCACTGCCACAGACACAGGCTATCTCATGCAAGCCTCACCACAGCCTTGGGAGGCAGATTCTTATTATCCTCAATTTAAAAATAAGGATAGTGAGGCTCCGAGAGTTTAAGCGACTTGCCCAAAGACACACAGCCGCTAAATGGTGCAGCTGGAATAGGAACCCAGGTCTGTCTGATGTTAGAGACCACTGAACTCTCAGCAAAATGGGAAAGTGTGTGTGTGTGTGTTTGTGTGTGTGTGTGTGTGAGTTTGTGTGTGTGTGTGTGAAGGTCAAGTAAAGGGGGCTTAGGGATGACTGGAACCTACCACAATTTTGAGAGGGGAGCCTCCCTGGCAAGAGAACAACAAAAAATTGTTGTGTCTCCTGATCCAGAATCCCCTGGGGAAAGTGTGCCCATTTACAAGAGAAAAAAACTGGAAATTTGCCCTCGGCACTTATTTCAGGGACTTAACTTTAGGTGGCCAAGAGGTCTCAAGGTGCCCCCGTGCCCCAGTCCAGCCCCTAGGTCTTCCCCCAGAAACCTGTAATCTGCAGCTACCTTCACCACCATCATCCACCACCACTTCTGCTCCCCAGTCCTGTGCCAGGGCCTCTCCTTTACCAAGGCTGGGGAAGCAGACAGATGCTGGTGGCTGAGCAGGTCCCTGAACCTCAGGCCCTTGGTCCACCCCCACCCCCCAGAGAGCCCTCCTCCCATGGGGCCCTTTCCGCTTTGCTGCTTTCTGCCCGGGTGGTAGATGCAGGGCTGAGGCCTGGCTGGGCCCCTCCTCCAGACCATACAGAGCCATAAGAAGTGAGAATTCCCAGCCAACTCCCTCCTAGAACCTCCTAGCTGTGGGACGGAGGAGGGTTCGGGCTGGTAGGATGCTGGGGCAGGTCAGAGTAGAGGGTAAGGGGGAGGCAGAATGGGAGACTGGGGTTCAAGTAGATGCCTCAAGCAGAGCAGCCTGGCTCTGGACAGAAAGGGGCATGAGCTTTTTCCCAGCACCCCAACTCTGGCTACCTTTGCACCTGCTGCACCAGCCCCTCTCCCCCCAATCCTTCCCCGGATTCATATCCTCCTGGTCTCCCCCACCTGGAGCCCTAAGCTCGACTTCCCTAAGAAATCCCCAAAACTCTCCAGTCGCGCCAAGTGCACGAGCATTTGGCCAGGGATTCCGCGGCATCTGGCATATCGTTCCCGAATTGTATCCTCTGGGCATCTCCTGGCCTCACCCACCCGCTCGGCCCGCCCTCACGCCAGGTCCTCCACACAGCAGGCGCTCAGTAATAATCTGGAGCGCAGGGCTGGGGCCAAAGGCGTCAAGCGAGTGGAGCGCGCAGGCCAAGGGGGCCGGACATAGCCATCCAGAGTCCCCCGGGAATGGAGCGGCTTTCTCTACGAGGCATTGTGTAGGGGCTTCCCGGACGGAGCTGCGGGCCCCGGAACGCGCCAGGTGGGGGGTGGGGCGCTGGGAGCGCGAAGTGGGCTCCGCGGGAGTCCTGCTCTCGCGGTTCCCCGGGGGCGAGCGAGCCGGGAGGGGAAGGAGAGGCCGCGCGGGCCCCTGGCACGGCTCCCCCTGCCGTGCTGGCGACCGCGGCGGGCCGGGGGTGGAGGGGCGCTGTTTCCACCAAGACGCCTCGTCCCTCCCTCGCGCCCTCCCCCCCCGCCCGCCCGTGGTCCCTCCCGTCGGTCCCTCCCTCCGGCTCTTCCCTCCCTCCCGCCCTGCCTCCTTCGCGCCCGCCCCAGCCGCCGCCTGCGGGGACGTGTGTGTCTCTAGTGCAATTTCCCCTTTCGCTCGGTTGTCTGATTGCAGGTCTCCGCTGGCTCGCGCCCCCTCCCCGGGCGCCCCCGCCGCCCCCTCCCTCGGCCTGACCCTCCCCGGCGTCCACCCGGCTCCCCCCGCACTCCACCCCACTCCCCGGAGTCGTTTTATCAGGGGCGCCGCCGTCTCACCTGGTATTTGCATCTCGCCCTCCAACTTGCCATTGGCGGCGCGACGTGTGGGAGAGCCCTGCGCCTCGCCCGCCCGGACCAGCCTGCCCCGGCGCCGAGGTGAGTCACGGGCGCGGGGCCGCGGGGGCAGGCGGGCAGGGAGGAGAGGAGGGAGGGAGGGAGGGAGGGAGGGGGACGGTGGCCCCGGCGGGCGCGGGGACCGACCGGGCGCCGCGCTCAACTTCCACTTCTCCTTTCGCCGGCGCCGAGGTATCGGCGCCACTCGCCCGGCCCGGCTTCCGAGGGGAGAAAGCGGGCTGGCCGGGCTGGGGACCCGCGTCTCGGCCCTCAGAGCGGGGAGGGGACCGCGGCGATCGACCCCGGCCCCGCTACCGAGCTCCTTCGGCGGCAGGTACGTCGATGGCGCCGGTTTTCTGAGCCTTCGGGGACCTCAGAAAGTTTGCCTGAGGGCGGGATAGGGGACGCCTGGGCCCCGGAGCGTAGGGGCTTGGGGCCCAGGGAAGGGTGGGAGAGCGGCGGCGTGTTGAGTCCCGCCCTTGCCTCGCCCCACCGCGTGTGCGTTGTGGAACCCGGACCACGGATCCTGGGTTAGAAGCTGAGTCGATTTCCTGAGTCGGGGTGGGGGCCGGTTTGCCTTCTCCCCAGGCAGCCCGGGGTCCGTGACTGGGCCTATCGTGACAGCCCGCCCCAACAGCTCGGTGCCCGAGGGCAGGAGGTTGGGCCTCACTGGCGGGGCTGCTAGATTGATCTGGCGGCCTTTAGGGCTTCTGGGACCAGGCGCCTTAGGGTAACACACACACACACTCTCTTTCTCTCTCTCTCTCCACACACACACACACACACGCACACGCGCGCACACACACACACACACACACACACACCTATGAACCTATGACTTGGATAACTGGGTCGCCAAAATAGAGACCTCTCTCGTCAGGGGCCGGAGTTTCGGTGTGAGCCGGCCGCCAGCCTTCCCGCTCCCGTGTTCCCGCTCTCCCGGGCTCTCCCGCCTCTCTGTTCCCTCCTCTGCTGCCGGCACGGGGACTCAGCAGCCGCGCAGCGCGGGGTCCCCTGCCGACAGCGCCTTGCTTTTGGAGACTGCTGAGGCGGCGGCTTTATGGATTCCCGGTCCCTCCGTCGCACCCGAAGTCTGCCGCCCTTCCCTCACTACACGGCCTTCCTGACCAAAGTCACCTCCTGACCCCATTGGCTCCGCGCCTCGGCCAGGTTCTCCCCGGCTGCCCACCCCCCACACGCCAGCCATGGGATTTGATGGCCGTTTGATTCCTGCCCCTCATCCTTCTGCCCGAGATAGAGGCCTGTCTGGTCCTGCAGCTTCTTATGGTTAATGTTTGGCGGTTCATTGTGGCTAATCATTTTAATTAGCTCTTAAAGTGGGGAGGATCAGTTAACCTTGAACTTCTCGATTTTGGCCTGGTGGGGCCTCATATGGGAGGAGTGCTGGGGAGGTAGGAGCGGAAGTGAGGTCACCACCCCAGGGCCAGAGCCACCACTGCTTGGCCCCAACAGCTGGTGGGCACACCCATCAGGGACTCACCCACTGCGAGCTGACCCCTGGCCTGAGTGCCAGGTTGGAGGGGGGGAGGTGAAGGGATCAGATCTAACTCTCTCCTCTGGGGAGACAGGACACTTTGGCACTGAAAATGCTCAGGGTCACGTTTGCACGGCAAGAATGCAGATTCCTCCTCGCGGTTAGTTATGTAGGGTTTTACCGATTATAAGGCACTTTCTCAGCCATTAATTCAGTAGACCCACAGCAGTAACAGATAACGGGGAGCTATCTTGAGTTAAGTGGAGGAATTAACTATCCTGGAGGACTTCCTATCCTGGCCAGTGTGGGGAAGAGGCTGCCTTGCAAGTGGTTGTCTCTGGGTTCAAAGCCTGGGAGGTGTGAGTTGCAGGGGTGGGGGTCGTTGAGCAGGCTCCACGTTGCCACCCTCACCCAGCCTCTAGCTGTGAGCCGAAGGAGTGGCTTGTTTGCAACTATGTCTGGCATTCCTCCCACTGCTGCACTGTTTGCTCGGTGGTTGCTCAGGAACTGGCGCCCACCCCTGGACAAACTGGAGGCCTGAAAGCAGCCCTCCCCCTGCCTTGAGCTAAGTGGTGGGACAGCAGCTTCTGTCTCCTCTGTCCTACATGGGAATCTAAAAACGAGGGTGCTGTGGTCCGTCATTCAGGGGCCTGATTAATAGGATGTCCAAAATATCCCTAGCCTGCAAAATTCAGGGCCTCCCTGAGAGGCCCAGCCAGACTCAGGCTGAGGGGGTTGCTTTCCCAGGGAAAGCTCTGCACCGAAGTTTGGCCTTGGTCCTTGCGAGCCTCACCCCTCACCCCTCAACTTTTTCATTTTCCCTCCCATCCCTAGAGCCAGACTGTCTGGGTTTATATCCCAGCTCTGTTATTTACTAACTGTGTGATCCCAGTCAATTGTGTGCCTCAGTTTCCTCATTTGTCAAATCAGACCTACCTCATAAAGTTTTGCTAAGGGTGAAATACATCAATACACATAAGCTGCTTATTATTAGAACAGTGCACGGCACATGGTAAGCGCAAGCGAGCCTTATGGTATTGTCTTACACGGTGCCTAAAACTCAGATTCAACTCAGCGCACATTTGCTGAGAACCAGTCCCAGTACTAGGCATCAGCGAAGGGGCAGTGAGGGAAATACAGAGGTGAAGAAGGCACCGCCTGTCTTCCGGGACTGTGTGTACCTTCTGGCATGGGCCAGAGTCAGGGTGGGGAGTGTGGGAGGGGGCCAGAGAGGGTGGCTAGGTCATCTATATAAATAACCAAAATTTGAAGCCGGGCTCGAATCCCTAATTCAAAGCCAGTGTGGGGAGCCAGGTACCTCAGACTTGGAGGCTTCTCCTTGTCTGGGGACACTGGCTGGGCTCTGGTCAGGACGCCATCCCTGGACAGAGGCCTGCCCTGGGATTTGGGTGAATGAGAGGGAGGGGGAGACCCAATTCCTGTGTGGGCTGCAGGTGGCAAGCATTCAGTGGTGTGATTTGTTGGTTTGCAGGACAGGACGGCGTTACTTAGGGCCACCCCCAGACTCCCCTCTAGCCCCTCTGCCTGCCATGCCCCCAGCACCTCCCGGAGGTCCCCCACCAAGCTTGGAAGGGCCTTGGGCAGCCTTCTCCCCTCAAGCTTGGGCCTGACCCCAACGCAGGCTTGCTTCTCTCTCCAGGATTTCTAAGCTGCAAAGAGGTTTCTGGATTCACTGCCAATTTATTCCCTTTGTGGTTCTCAGACTGAAAACTAGTTCTGCAGGGGAGAGAGGAAACTCATCCGAGGTACCCAGAATCCCATGGGCGCTTTCCTAGGGGTCAGGGGCTTTTCTCATCAACACCAACCTACCTGCAAATCTCTGGCCGCTGAGTCTTGCATGGCCTGTAATAGCAGCCGCACCGCTAATGCCCTATAGCTCGGACCCCAGCGCTGGTTGCCAAGGAACTGCTGGTCGGGGTGCTTATGACGGTTCTGACCTCATAGGGGCCGCTGAGTTTCAATTCAAAGGATATTTATTAACACCTACTGTGTGCCCAACCTGTGCTAGGTGCTGTAGGGGAGACGAGCGAAGGGGGTGGGGTGGGAGAGATGACTAAGACACTGATACAAGCAGAGGCGAGGCCAGCGGCTGGTCAGGTGCTAATTGTGCTCCTTGGAGCAGGGGCCAGAGGCGGCCGGGGCTCTGAGGTCAGCAGCAGTTGGAGGAGGGAGGGAAGGCTTTGTGAGGGCCTCGGCTCTGAGCTAGACCTTGAAGGGGGCAGGGTGGTGCGGGGGAGATTGGGCTAGGCAGAAAAGGGAGAGAAGACGCCTTTCTCTCTCTTTCCTGGCCACAGGTTGACCTTCAAAGCCTCTATAATTGTTTGGCGAATGCATGTCACATAAAAGACCAGGTCAGCCAGTGTGGGTGGCTCGGTGCAAACCCCAGTCTGCATCCTGGGAGATGCAAAGTGGATGGCCCAGGTGGGGAGCCCAGCGCCCCCAGGACGGATTGATAAAACACAAAGGTTGGCCAGGCTTTCCCGCCCCACAAGCTGAGGGGATTTCATGTTGATCTCCCGCCTCCCCCATCCCCTCCACCGCCCATGCAGAGGCCCTGGAGGGGAGAGGGGAAAAAGAGAGGCAGAGGGCACCAAAGGGACAGGAAAACTGCCCCACCACAGGTGTTACTGCAGGCACGGGCTGGTTGAGTCCCATCTTTCCCCAGGGTCCTGGGATTGCTCTGGAAGCCCAGAGGTTCAGGTAGAGGATAGAGATTTTCATTTTCTCAGCCAGCCGAGAACTAAAATGTCCCACATGTTTCTGTCCAGACCCCCTGGGGAAGGGCGAGGACTAGCCATGTATTTGTTCTGGGACTTCTGCATCTCCCATGCCTGGATGTGGAGGGGGACTTGGTCCTTGTGGGATTTAATTGGATAAAAACACCTGGACACACACATACCGCCCCCGCCATGCATCAGTTTTCCTCTCTCACTGCCCTCTTGCCCTGCACCCTCCCCAGCACATTGCAAAACCACAGACACACCAGAGTGCCCTGACTTTTTGGCCCGGGAAATTGTGTCCTAACGTGAGTTACTTGGCAAAGAGACCCCACCCAGCCTTCTCCCAGGGTGGTGAGGAGGGTCAGGCAGAGCAGGGAGGGGTGTTTCATGCAGGAGGATCTGCGAGGGAAAGTGCCAGAACATTTCTCAGCCAGACCAACAAGAAGCAAGAGGTTAAACAGCTTGCCCAGATTGAGGAAACTTTGCCCTAGGTTCCCATCTTCTCGAGGGACCCCCTTCTTGTCCCAGTGCTGGTACTTTCCACTTCTCACTCCACCTGCCCTTCCCGAAGCTCCCTTCCTCTTCCAGTCTAACTCAGTATTCTTCTCGAGCCCGGTATTATCCGGAGGAGGAAGAGCACAGGCTCTCTGCGTTCATATCCCAGACCTATCACTTACTGGCTGTGTGACTATGGACTAGTCACATAACCACTCTGAGTCTCAGAACCCACTTCCCAGGGTTTGAGTGAGGATTAAATGAGATAATGCCTGTAAAGCACTCAGCATGGTGCCTGGCACATGGTAACCACCCAGTAAGTGTTAGCTGCTATTATTCTGTGGCTCTTACTATTATTGTTGATGTTGTTCTTATCATTTCCTCCTCCCACACCTTTGACTTTGCCAGGCTCCAGGGATCAACTGCTTCTCTGGCAGTGCTGGCAGGGCACACAATGCCCATTCATAAAACCAACAGGGAGATTTTCCACATCTTTCTGCTAACTTTTTGTTAACTCTGCTGTCACACAGAGTAAGGAAGGGATGTGGAAGAAGATTGTGTGTGTGTGTGTGTGTGTGTGTGTGTGTGTGTGTTAAAATCTGAGTGGCAGGCAGTGCTGTAGTGAAGAGTAAAAATCAAGTCTTTAACATTTTTATTAACATTGCCATCTTTATCTCTTCACCACTTCATCTCAAGGTTCGTTCTCTGTAGGAATATGAGTGAGTTAGTTCCTTTGAGAGAAGACCTCATGTTCCATCCCTGGCAAGTATTTAGCAGTCATCAGTTTGTTGTTATTACCCTACTGAATGTAGGATTCTGGGAGCCGACCGGCCAACCACTACTCACTTTCTGCCTCCTTTCACTCATGCCCAGAGGCGTTGGGTTGGAGCTGGGACACTGCCTTTGCCCAGAAGAGTTCCTGGGGGGCTGGGGGCCACTCCCATTCCAAAGGCCTCCCAGAAAGTAACTTGGAGGTTCCATCTGCTAGCAAGTGGATTTTGTTTGCTTGAGAAGCCTGTGACCACCCACAAGGGCAGGAGGCCCTGGACCACCCTTGGACCACCCCTGAGCCACTTCACTCAGTCCCTTGGTCCCCACCCGTAGGCCTTGGGGGATGTGATGGGATGGGGGATGGGAGAGTGGGCAATTAGTCTTAACCTCCCCAAATTCCTGATGACCTGATAACAAGGAGGTACTTAAGACATAGATTTAGGAGATAATCTGTCTTTTTCCCATAATGCCCCCAGAGGATAAGAGAGGCTAGTTCAGCTCTGCTGATTCTGTGAGAATCCATGCACAGAAAACACCTGTCTCATTAGGTGACCACTTTCTTGGCGCCACCCTGATCCTAAAAAAAAAAAAAAAAAAAAAAAACACACAGCAGGCCCAGGCCCCTGCTCTGAAGAATCTAAACCCAATTCTGGAGCTCTAGTAACACACATGCACTTAGCCTCACAGCGGGCGGGAGCTGAAGTACCAGCCAGCCTGTGGCACTTAAGGTTTGTAGATTAGGTGATGGTGGGTTCGAGGAGGGCTTGCCTAGAGGAAGATCATTCTTCTCCCTCCTTAACTTAATTGGGGAAGGTCTCCTGGAAGTGAGAGGGCAGATGGCCTTTCAAAAGAGGAAAGAGAGCGCATTGGCTGTGCTCTAGGGGCCTTCCAGGCTCAGTGGGACAATAACAACGGCAGGAGCAGGAGCAAAAGATAAAACAACAAATCAGTACGTTCCAGGGTTCAGAATTTGTCTCCACTGGTGGCATCAAGGAATGTGTTTTCTAGGAGAGCATGCGTGTTCTTGCCTCTTGTCTTCACTGCTCTCGTATGTTGATACTATTGCATAGTTAAATTACGCAGTAATATTACTTCTGCTAAAATTACAGAGTAAATGCTGCTGTTGTCATTTTACCCAACCTGGGGACCTTTTTCTTTCTTTTTATTGAACAGTTTTATTGAGGCAATATTGACATACAATAAACTGCACATATTTAAAGCATACGATTTGATAATATTTGACATATGTATATACTCGTGAAACTAGTCACCCCCAAAAGTTTCCTTGTGCCCCTTGGCAATCCCTCCTTCTCATCCTGAGCAACCACTTACCTGCTTTCTGTGACTATCAGTTAGTATTCATTTTTTAATTGAAATGTACAAACCTTCATTGACTTATGATGAGGTTACATCCTGATAAACCCGTCGGAAGTTGAAACTATCTTACGCTGAAAATACATCAATTACCCCTAACCTACTGAGCACCATAGCTTAGCCTAGCCTACCGTCTTAAACATGCTCAGAACACTTATTAGCATACAGTTGGGCAAAATCATCTAACGCAAAGCTTATTTCATGATAAAGTGTTGAATATCTCATGTAATTTATTGAATAATGTACTGAAAGTGAAAAACAGAATGGTTGTCTGCGTACAGAATGGTTGTAAGTCTGTTGGTTGTTTACCCTCGTGAATGCGTGGCTGACTGGGCGATGTGGTGGCTGCCACTGCCACTGCCCAGCATCACATATCACTAGCCCGGGAAAAGATCAAAGTTCAGAATTTGAAGTACAGTTTCAACTGAATATGTATCGTTTTCGCACCGTCGTAAAGTTGAAAAATCATAAGTTGAACCATCATTAAGTTGGGGACCGTCTGTATTTGACATATAACATTGTGTAAAGTTAAGGTGTACACCATGGTAATTTGATATGTTTTTATGTTGTAATGCGGTTGCCATTGTAGTGATAATTAGCACCTCTATCATGTTGCATAATTATCCTTTCTATTTAGTGATTGGAATAATTAAGTTCTAGTCTCTTAGCAAGTTTGATGGTTGTTAATACAATATTGCTGTCTACATTCCCTACACTGTGCATTAGAGTTCTAGGGCTTATTCACTACTCAGTGTAATAGTTTGCATTTTCTAGAGTTTTATATACGTGGAATCATATAGGATGTACTCTCTCCTTGTATGGCTTCTTTCATTCAGCATATTTATTTTAAGATCCATCCATGTTGTTGTCTATATCAGTATTTCACTCCCTTTTACTGCTAAGTAGAATTCTGTTGAATGGATATACCATATATTGTTGATCTATTCATCGCTTGGTGGACATCTGGTGGTTTTGATTTTTTCTACTTTTTGGCTATTACAAAAAACGCTGCAGTGAGCATCTTTGTACAAATCTTTCTATAGCTATATGTGTCTTTTTCTATTGGTCAAATACCTAGGAGTGGAATGACTGGATCATTCAGTAGTTGTAGGTTCAACTTTTTAAGAAACTATCAATCTGTTTTCCAAAGTCATTGTACCATTTTACATTCCCACCAGCTGTGTATTAGAGTTTCAGTTGCTCCACATCCTTGTCAACACTTGGTGTGGGCAGTCTTAAAATTTTACCCATTCTAATGGGTGTGCAGTTGTATCTCACTGTAGTTTTAATTTGTATTGCCCTAATGACTGATGAATTGAACATCTTTTCATGTACTTATTTGTCACCAATATATCTACTTTGGTGAGGTGTCTGTTCAAAACTTTGGCCCATTTTTAAATTGACTTGTTTGTTTTCTTGTAGTTGAGTTTTGAGAAATCTTTATATATTCTAGATATAAGACCTTTATCAGATACATGCTTTACAAAGATTTTGTCTGAGTATGTGCCTTGTCTTTTCATTCTCTTCATAGTGTCTTTTTTTGGGGGGGGGTTAAATTTTTTATTGAAGACAAAAAATAGCCACATAAAATCCTTGCCATTTAGTGATTAGAATGAGCTAGAAGAATTTTTTTAAGTTATTATTAATGTAGACATGCCTTCAGAGTCATAGTGTCTTTTTTTTTAGAATATTACTACTACATTTATTTACTTGTTTGTTTGTTTATTTTTGGCTGCATTGGGTGTTCATTGCTGTGGGCTTTCTCTAGTTGCAGTGAGCGGGGGCTACTCTCCGTTGTGGTGCATGGGCTTCTCATTGTGGTAGCTTCTCTTGTTGCGGAGCACGGGCTCTAGGCGCACAGGCTACAGTAGTTGTGGCACATGGGCTCAGTAGCTGTGGCACATGGGCTCTAGAGCACAGGCTCAGGAGTTGTGGCACACGGGCTTAGCTGCTCTGCGGCATGTGGGATCTTCCCAAACCAGGGCTCAAACCCGTGTCCCCTGCATTGGCAGGTGGATTCTTAACCACTGCGCCACCAGGGAAGTCCCATAGTGTCTTTTGAAGAGCAGAAGTTTTCAAGTCTAACCAATCAGTTTTTACTTTTATGGATCATGCTTTTGGTGTTGTATCTTGGAATGCTTCACCTAGCCTCAGGCCATAGATATTTTTGTCTTATGGTTTCTTTTAGAAGTTTTGTAGTTTTAGGTTTTACATTTGGTCTTCGATCAATTTCGAGTTAATTTTTCTCTATGCTGAGTGGTACAAATCCAAATTCATTTTCTTCTTTTTACATATGGATATCCAGTTATTCCAGCACCACTTGTTGAAAAAGTTATTGTTAGTCTGTTACAGTTGTCCTTATATATAGGTTTATTTCTGGACTCTATATTCTGTTCTGTTGATTGATCTATTTGTTTATCCTTATGCTAATACCAATTGTTTTGATTACTGTAGCTTTATAATCATTCTTAAAATCAGGTAGTATTAGCCCTCCAACTTTGTTCTTTATCAAAGTTGTTCTTGCCTATTTTAAGTCGTTTGCAACTCCATGTAAATTTTAGAATCAGATTGTCAGTATCATTTTTTAATTGACATATAGTTGATTTCCAATATCATATAAGTTTCAGGTGTACAACACAGTGATTCACAATTTTTAAAGGTTATACTCTATTTAGAGTTATTATAAAATGTTGGCTATATTCCCTGTGCTTTACAATATATCCTTATGGCTTATTTATAATATCTTTTTTTAATACTTGCATTTATTCTATTTACATTAACTGTTATAGCAGATATGTTTGGCTGTGCTTTTGTGATCTTATTTTATAATCATGGATGACCCTAATGTTACTGTCATTTTAGAAGATGCTTAATCTCTTCACTGATATTCTTTTTCTTTTTTAATTTATTTTTGGCCGTGTTGGGTCTTCGCTGCTGTGCATGGGCTTTCTCTAGTTGCAGCGAGCGGGGGCTTCATTGCAGTATGCAGGCTTATCATTGCAGTGGCTTCTCTTATTGTGGAGCACAGGCTCTAGGCGCGCGGGCTCAGTAGTTGTGGCCCATGGACTTAGTTGCTCCGCGGCATGTGGGATCTTCCCGGACCAAGGGTTGAACCCCTGTTCCCTGCATTGGCAGACGGATTCTTAACCCACTGTGGCACCAGGGAAGTCCAATATATATATATATATTTTTTAGCGGTACGTGGGCCTCTCACTGTTGTGGCCTCTCCCATTGCGGAGCACAGGCTCCAGACGCGCAGGCTCAGCAGCCATGGCTCACGGGCCCAGCCGCTCCGCGGCATGTGGGATCTTCCCGGACCGGGGCACGAACCCGTGTCCCCTGCGTCGGCAGGTGGACTCTCAACCACTGTGCCCCCAGGGAAGCCCCGATATTCTTTTTTTTTAACTCGTTCTTTTAAAAATATATTTATTTATTTTTGGCCATGTCAGGTCTTAGTTGCAGCATGCGGGATCTTAGTTGTGGCACGCTGGCTTCTCTGTAGCTGTGGCTCACGGGCTCCAGAGCACGTGGGCTCCATAGTTTGTGGCATACCGGCCCTCTAGTTGAGGCACGAGGGCTCAGTAGTTTCGGCACGTGGGCTTAGTTGTCCCGCGACATGGGGGATCGTAGTTCCCCGACCAGGAATCAAACCCACATCCCCTGCATTGGAAGGCGGATTCTTAACCACTGGACCACCAGGGGAGTCCCTCATTGATATTCTTCAGTAAAGAGTTTCTTAACTTTACTATGCGTTTGCAAAATAGAACTATTTATTATTTGCCCTTCGTTTATAACCTTTTTTTTTTTTTGATATGCGGGCCTCTCACTGCTGTGGCCTCTCCCGTTGCAGAGCACAGGCTCTGGACGCTCAGGCTCAGCGGCCACGGCTCATGGGCCCAGCCGCTCCATGGCATGTGGGATCTTCGCAGACCGGGGCACGAACCTGTGTCCCCTGCATCGGCAGGCGGACTCTCAACCACTGCGCCACCAGAGAAGCCCTATAACCTATTTTTGGTGCAGGGTTCCATCATTATCTGCTCCATACATCATTTTCTAGATGACAGTCATATCCCTTTTCAACCTTGTCTATCTAGCCAACAAAAGACCTCTTAAAAAAAAAAAGTTATCCTCACACCGCATTCTCTTGAACCACTTTAGCTCTTATAACTGATCCAGCATCATGAAGTCTTTCCCAAGGGTCCAGTGATCAGAGCAGCACCCAATATTCACCAGGTAGAAACACTGTGGTTTTGTACAAAGAGAGAATGCTTTGATGATGACCTGATTGATCATCAACCGCCTTCTTGATGCTGTTTGGAATAAATGACTCTAGCTGGTAGGTGTTTTCCTTAGTAGAGGCCTGGAGCAAGAGAAGACTAGTAATGTTTGAGCCTGGAGACCTTTGCCCCCTAATTCTATCCCTATCCCCACCCCTAGACTGTAGCCCTCAGATCTATCAGGATTCGGGGTCTCTTTTCTAGAGATCTCACTTGGGCTGAGAATTTACACAGACTTAGTTCATGAATGCCCAGACCTGTGTTTGTTAGAGTCAGGAGAAGATTAAATAGACCTTGATCCCATGGATTTTACCACCTGATGGGGAAATAAGACATACACATGAAATAAAGAGCAATTCAAGATTGCGTGGGATTAAGAGATCTTGTGGTCAAATTTAAGGGCTATGGGAGTTTAGAAGGGGGCTCCTCCATTGGTGTGGACTCTCGTTATCAGGGCACAACCAGCTCCATGGATCTGGGGAACTTGGTTGGGACCTTGCTAGATGGGCACTATTTGATTAACCAAAACAGAGCAGCAAGGGCCTGGCAGGCCTGAGAAACTCCGTGAATGAGCCTGGAATGTTCCCTCAGGGGACCATGAGGAGACCACTGGGCTTGAAGCCCAGGCTTGAGTTGGGAAATCATGGGAAACGAGGCTGAGTAGGTAGGGTGGGGTCAGACTGTGAAAGACCTTTGGAAAGCAAGCAGATGAGTTTGGACTGTAAAGCTCTGCCGAGTACGGCTGGTGTGGCCACAGCCATAGATGTACATGTGTGCCCTGGAGTAGGGGCAGGCGCCAGCTCAGAGGCTAGGGGAGGAGCTAGGCAGAGGCAGGGCCATGACTGGAACTTACTCTTCCTCATGCCCAGTCAAGTGGGCTTTCTGCTGCACCAGGCCTGGCTAGCTTTTCAAAGACTTTCACATCCGCTCTATACAGCTTCCCAACAGAGACCACAGGCATGGGGAGTAGATGGGGAAGGCCGGCTCGCTCCAGGGCTAATGGTGTCAGCAAGAAACCCTCCCTTGCTCACTGGCACCCCTATTAACCCCGGAGCCACTCCTTAGGTTAAAGCAGGGTAGCTCCGGATGGCCTTTTAAAATGAAAATGTGCTGAGGAGAGAGGTGACACATTAACCCAGTATCACCCATTAACACATTAACACTAAATGGTTTATGATTTTTCTGAGTGGTGGGAAGTTACTTCTGGGGAGGTGGGGTGGCCTGCGGAGCCCTGACTGCTACTAGGGTCAGTAAGCTTGTGAGAAGCTCTGAGCAGCATGAAATCTCTGGCGGAGGGGGGCGGGGGAAGCCCGAGGCTGTGAGAGCCATGTGACATGGCATGCCTGTGGTTACATAGCCCATTAATGGCAAAATTGCCTGAGCAGAGTTTTTCCAAACTTTCCCACCCAAGCGCCCCAAACTATTGAATTGTATCTTAGAGACCTAGAAAGACACAGCTGTATAAAATTTCTTTGAAGTATGGCATTTTATCTGTAGTGTGATGCCGCGGTCTACTGCCTGAGCATATTTTAATTGATTTCTCAGTGAACAAAATGGAAGCCCCTGGAAGATGAGCAGGTTTGGACTGTGGCTTTGATTCCTGCTCTGGGGATTGGTCAGCTTTGGCAAGCAAGCCCTGTCCCTGTGGGACCCGTCTAGGAACAGGTCAGAACGTGAACTTTCGAGGTATTAGCCCAAAGTGCTGGAAGGGAAATCCATCACCTCCTGCATGTTTATTTGCCCACTGTCCCCATTCCTGTCCCCTTCCTTAGTTCAAACTCATTTGATGGAAAAATCTAAGCTGTTGTGCTCTGAGGGGAAGTCATCGGACTTGCTCAGTGGTTGGCCCTGGCCTCATCGTAGCCTTTGGGTGGGTGACCAGATCCCAAGGTGAGATGGAGACAGCGTGGGACCCAGGAAGCTCTGAGGTCTGGGCTCTGAAGGCTGTGCCCACGGATTCCCCAGCCTTCCCTCCTCCACCACACTCAGTCTGCAGCCCCTCATTCCGCCCCACCTGTAGCGTGAGGTGTTTACAGTACTCTGCAGTTAAAAAAAAAAACAACCAACTGTCTGTACACTCAGAGCCTTCCAGCCTACTGCTGCGCCCCCAGCCCCCTGCTCACCTCTTTGTGGCTGAGAACAGAAGAGCCGTCGAGGCTCTCCAGGCCAAAGTTAGCCTCCTCAGCAGCCCGAGCGCCTCATTTCTGTCCCGAGAGCCTGCAGATAGAGACAGTGACAATGTAGAAAGAGGGCATACCCTCCCCCAGCTTGTACAATGTGGACGACGCGCTATGAATATTCAGCTCTCACTCCGGCAGGCAGCAAGCTCTCATCCACAGCCCCTGCCTGCGAGGGGTGTAGGGGTGCCTTCCTGGAGTGACGAAACCACAGCAGGTAGGGCCCTGGGCAGGCTGGCTGTGCCGGGCGGGGCAGGGCAGCCGACTGGGTGAGGCCCAGATTCCCCAGGCTGATAAGGCAGCCTGTAAACACCCAGCAAGGGGAGGGGGCAGAGGGCAGGCAACCACATGGCAAGAGAAGGGGGAAACCGGAGCCCAGGCCTAGCTGCAGGAAGTGGGGCTTGATGTGGAAACATCCTGTCCAGTGGGGACTAGACTGGTGGCCATCAGCAGTCATTCCCTCCACCACGGAGGCAAGCTTAGCACGCGGTGGGGCTGCCTAGGGGCCAGGCCAAGAACCTGATTCCTGACATCTCCAAAGGACATGATCAATGGGTCTCTATTATGGGTTATTCTACCACCTAGCACTGCTGGTGGGCAGGGGCGGTGGGGGGGAGTGAAATCAGGACCAGCTACCCCCCCCATAGAGAAACTCAGCAGTGGAATCCTCTGAAAGCATCTGACTCTCATGGGAAAGTCCTGGTCGTCACTCTGCATGAGGAACATCAGCTGGAACACCTAATCGTGTCCAGGCCCCCTGCAGCACTCCAAGAAGAGCCCTGTATCCAACATGCCAGTCTCTTCCATCCTGCAGGGCTTTATAATTAGAACTGCAGACGGTCAGAGCTGGTGGAGCCTTTTGCAAAGGATCACCAGACTCATCCACTTCACTTAACAGATGGGGCCGCTGGGTCTCAGAGATGGGCAGGGACTTGGCCACGCTCATGGAGACCTAAGTTGAAGCCCCAGCTCTAGAGCATTTTCTACTCCTACCCTGTTGCTCTAGATCCAGCCGCCAACCCTCATGCATAGGGCTGCCTTGCACACTCGCTGAACCTCAGCAGTTATGCTTGTTCAGGGTTATGGGGAGGCTGATGGGAGGAGGGAGCTTCAGAATCAGAACTCCGAAGACCTGGAGTCTGGCCTGAGCTGTTCTATGAACTTGCGTGTGGCCTTGAGTGAGCCCTCTCTGGGCCACTTTTTTTTTTTTAATAACAGCTTTATTAGATATAATTATAATTCAATACCATACAATTCACCCAATTAAAGTATATAATTCAATGCCTTTTTGTATACTCACAGAGTTGTATGTCCTTCACCACAACCCATTTTAGAATATTTTTATTGCCCCATAAAGAAACTCTATACGCATTAGCAGTCACTCCCCATTTTCCCCCAACCTCCGAGCCTCAATTTTGAAGAGACACTGGCTATAGGAGTGTTTTAAGGGGAAAAAAACCCAGCAATGTTGTTTAGGCAGATGGGCTAACCCAGCTTACGGGGAACTTAGATACAAATAGACCCTACCACAGAGAAGAATGGGGTGGGCCCAGCGATAGGCCCCTGGCCACAGACCTGGCACCTATGAGGTGTTCAGGGCTGACTTTCCATAAATATTTGAAAAAACATGTGAACCAACACCCTGAGATAAGAACCCAGACTTAAATTATGTGTAAGGCGAGAGCAGGTGTATATTTATGGGGCAGGGACCATGCCTAAGCCACTCCAGGTCTGAAGCCAGCAACACTCTGGAAGCAGTAGTCTCCTGAGGTACAGGAATAGAGTCAGCCTCCTTCATCAACAGAGCCGGAAGCCTTGTACTCCACAATACCTCTCCTCCACAGCTGGCCACAGGGGCTCAACTCGTCACCATTTTGCCCAGAAAGTTACGTTTCACCTATCAGATGGAGCTTTGAGGCATCTGGGACACAGGCCTGGGAAGCTTTTGTTGAAGGACATCGTAGGGGCTCCGAGCCTTCAACGTTGGGTGTTGTGAGCAAGCTCGGAGCTAGGAATCTGAGCAGGTGGTCGCCAGCATGGAGCAGTGGGAAAAAGCACAGACTCTGAGGTCACACAGGCCTGGGTTTGAGTTCTGCCTCCATTCTTGACAGGCAGTGTGACCTTGGTCCTGTTACCTCATCTTTTCTAAGCCTCACTTCTCCTGCTTGTAAAATGGAACTATTAAAACAGGATTATTACCAAAAGAGATGTAACTGGAAACAAAGTTCAAAGAGCGTACTAGTTGGAAATAAACCTGGGTTCAAACCCGGGCTCTGCCACTGACTAGCTACTTTGCGATGCTGTAAGAATGAAAGGAGATAGCCCTACGGCAAGTGACTGGCGCGACACCAGCCCCGCGGCTTGTACCCAATAAATGTAAATCCGTGCCATCTTCCCTATGCTCCACCCTGTCACCCTGTAATTTTTACTGTTCGGTCCCCTTCCCCAGAAGCAGAGGAAACAGGCTGGCGTGATATCAGAGGGCACAAAAGAAAATCTTGCCCACTTTAAATGAGTACCCACGCCACTCTGCCCCTCCTGCAACATGCCCACGGTTGAGGCCACAGTGGCTACACCCGCCATCCCGGGTCCAACACTAGCTCAGATCAGTGCCAACCCCGCAAGCGCTTGCCCTGAGCTGGCACCGGTCTCAAGTGCTTCCACCCGCTCCGCCCAGTCAGGTGTGCTTTCCAAACACATGCCACCAGCTTTGAGTTGGGCTTGTAACCAAACCCTGTCCCTGGGTTTGCACTGCAGATGTAGGGAGGGGCTGGCAGGAGCCCGGGTGCACATCCAGATGTTGTCTCTGAGGCTTCCTTGGCATCCTCCATATCAGCTGTGAAGCAGTATTTACTCCAACTTGCGGGGTGGAGCGGGCACGCCCCTCAGGGGCGATGGGGCTCTATCGCAGGGGCGCTGGGTCTTTTTGGCTCTGGAGGCATGGAGGGAGGGGAGAGGGGGCGAAGCCAGACTGTTCTATTGACAGGAGGCCTGGCTGGTCAGGGCTCTTAGCCAAAAGCACAAGAAGATGACCTCTCAGAGCCGGGAGACCATCTTCCCATCCCTTTTCGTTGGCCCATTCAGACCATCATTTCTAGGGGTCCCCTTACCCTTAGCTTCGCTCACTGCTACTTGAACCTCATGGAACACTATTACCACAGGGGGCCAAGGTGGTTGTGTCTATCCACTATTAGGACCCCATCCCAGGCACCAAGGCTTCTAGAACCATCATCATGTACTTCTAACTTGTCTTCGGGGGGACTGACAACTGGGCAGAGGTGCAGAGCCTCAGGCTACTACTGCTCCTCTGACCTATTGCCTTGGGAAGGCCTGGCAGAGCTTCCGGTCACCTGCCCGGATCCCTCACGGGCTCACAGCCCCACTGCTAGGAGCCCCACCTTGCAAAGGCAACTGGGAGGTATTTACAAGTAGAAGTCACCACACCAAATCAGCAGCGGCTGTGGAACGTGATAGCTTCCTGTTCCATCACCCAGAAAATGCCACTACCCTTGACCCGCATGTAATAGAATACTTTGCTCTCCATTGTTGCCTCTGTCCATCGGCGCTAGGGACAAAATCATGCAAAGTTTTGACGTGCCATTGATTTCAGTGTCACCTGCTGCTCCGAATTAACCACCATGGTTGGCCTGGTTTCCCCAGGCTCTCTCGCTTCAACCCGTCTCTCCATCTGAAGCCACCCAGGGCTGGTCCTCAGCCCAGGCAGAACTGACCTCAGCATTTACAGCCCACTCTTTCACCCAGCAGGCTCACTGTGCTCTCCAAGGTGATCGCTAGGTGAGGTGATGAGCTCATGTGTACTCATCTGCTAACAGGAGAGGGTTTGTGGAGACAGTCCCATCTCCCTCCCAGGTCCCGGCTCCCCCAGCCCAAGCAGGCTGGCAGAGGAGCTGCTGGGGCGTCCCCTTGTGTAGACAGCTGTCTCCTCAGCCTTCCTGTGAGGGATCCTCCCCACTCACCCACAGGGCCCCTCCCCTCTCTGCACTCTCTGACCTGTGTGGGGCAGGGGCGGGGCTGGGAGGGCCCGCAGGCCCTGAAGGGGAAACTGCTGAAACCCCTGGGACAGGAAGTGGCAGAGAGGGGCTGTTTCCTCTGGCAGAGCAGGGGTGCGGGGAGGGCTGGCCCTATCTCCTGCTCCACTGCCTGTCTGCTGTGGGCCCTGCGAGGCCGAGGAGAGCCGAGAGCCCTTCTTTCCCTGCCTCCACCCCACCCCGCAAAATGGAGGCTCCTGGACCACCGGGTGAGGGGGGGCGGTGCTTCCTCAGAGGAGGCCATGTTCATTTTGCCGGAAGAGGAGTTCGGAGAGAAGGGCAGACAGGTCAGCAGAAGGGAAGGGTCGGGCGGGGCAAGTGAGTATAAGTGAGGGGGCCCACAATGGTAGGGAAAGCCACAGCTGGGCAGGGGAACCTTCTGTAAGGTCTTGTTCTGAGAGAAAATGATCAGAATGGTGCCTGCTCAAAACTGTGAGTTGCAAATGCAGCAGATTGCTGAGTCTCTAAATTGTAGGGCTAGAAAGGGCCTGAGGCCATCCAGTCCAACCCCCCTCGCTGTGCAGCTGAGGAAACTGAGGCCAACAAAGCAAAAGTGACTTGCTCAAGGTCACACCGTGGGCAGAGCCAGGGCTAGAACTTTCTGATGAAAATTGGCAGTTTGTACTTGATGTTCCATGCCTCCCTCCAGGCACCTGGGAGTCTCCGTGACATCTTCTACGAAAGGAGCTTGAATTTATTCACTCTGAAGGGGAGTGAAGCCTTTGGTCCAGGAGTCAGCAAACTTTTCCTGCAAAGGACCACATAGTAAGTAGTTTAGCCTTTGCGGCCCATGTGAACTCTTGTCACAGCAACTCAACTTACGATGCAGAACCACCACAGACAATACGTAAACGAATGCATGTAGCTGCATTCCAATAAAACTTTCTTTGTGGACACTGAAATTTGGACTTCATATAATTCTTCTGTGGCAGGAAATATTGTTCTTTTGATTTTTTTCCCCAATCCTTAAAAAAATACAAAAACCGTCCTTAGCTCACTGGCCACACAAGAAGATGGTGGGCTGGATTTGGCACATGGGCCATAGTTTGCAGACCCCCTGCTTTAATGTAAGTCAAGCTAAGGTGTTAAGAAGAGGAGAAGGAGGAGGAGATATATCAGGTGAGGAAGAAGCAGGTAAAGCTTTGTAAAGGAGGTGACATTTGCTTCAGATCTTGAACACCGTGTGGGAATTGGCGCTGCAGAAATTGGGGAAGGGCATATCAGGCCTAGGGGACAGTGTGAACAAAGACGCAGAGGTGGGGAAGTCATTGCGAATGTTAAATGTGTTCTGCACATGTGTGGCCTCATTGTTATTTGCCAGCCCTGGGTCTTTGGCTGCTGTCTGTTATCACCAAAGGAAAGGGTTGGCTTTTTTGAGGATGCCGGAGAGACAATGAGGAGGGGAGAAAGAAAGGTCACCTGGGAGTCACGGCAACTAGCTGTGTGACCTTGAGCAAGTCACTTCTCTTTCCTCGAGAACTCGGTGTCTGCAGTTGGATGACAGGAAGGATGGATGCCATGATCTTTCAGGTCCCTTTTAACTTTGACATCCTGAGACTGAGTCAAGGAGAGGCTTTCAGCCATGTGGGGGAGGGGGAGGGAGGAGCCCCCGCGAGCTCCCAGTTACATCGGGGCTGAAGGTGCCCTCCCTGTCTGCCCAGCCCAGCCTGTAGGCTCTTTCCACCTCATGCTTTCTCGAGCCCGCCTCTCTGTGCAGGGGACGCTGGACTGCCCCTTGCTTTTTCTTGCCTGGAAAGTAGCCAGTAGGGGAAGGGGGCGTTTGGAAGGGGCACCAAGAGCCAAGCAGGTCTCAAACCCCGCGCCACCCCTCCCACCTGGGGGAGCCCCAGATCCCAGCAGGGAGCCTCTGCATTCGTTTCTAGGACACATGCTGGCAGGGGCCTAGACAAAGAACACTGTCCCTTCAATAAAAGTTATCTGACTTAATATCCTTTTGGTGCCCAGCCACAGATTGCCCCAGCTTCTAAAAAACCCACTAATAAATTTAATTAGTCTCTGGTCAGTGTGTCTGTCCCCCGCCCATCCCCCCCCACCCCCCGTGGAAGCAGGCAGGCCTTACTGGGGGCAGGGGTGGGGGTGGAGTGTGTGCCATTCGAAGCATTTTCATTCAGCACATGCAGCTTTCTGCTACAGTGTCCAGAATGCCAGCCTCGCCAGGCCAGGCCTGCTCCTCTGGCCACTGAAGGCCTGTCGAGGCCCCACCCGCCAGGGTGTGTGTGTGCGTGTGCGTGTGCGTGTTCGTGTGTGTGTGTGTGTGTGTGTGTGTGTGTGTGTGTGTGTGTGTGTGTTTAGCAAAATGACTGTCTGGGCCCTCTTTTTTCCACCATTAATCCTGGATTTTTCAAGATAATCCCAACTTCAAAATGTCCAAACTGAGCTCATGTTCTTGCCATATTTCCTGCCCCAGTCACTCTATCTTTTACAATTCTCACAGCAAGAACAGGTTGCAATCTTGAGGTCTCTGCAATTACTGTATGGCCCTGTACTCTGTCATTTTATTCCTTCAGGGTGGCCCTGGGATTCACCTCCTTGGCTCCAGGTGCCCCACCTGGTCCCCTTCCATCTCCTCCACTCATGCACTCAGAACAAACTGATCTTCCTTGGGAACTGCTTGCTTTATGCCCCTCCCTTGCTCAAGAATCAACAGTAACTCCCAGTTGCCTTCCAGATCAAGTTCAAATTCCACCACCTGGTGAATCGAGGCCTATGCACTTATCCCCCTGATTTCCCTGCCCCCCCAGCCAGTCCCACCTCCTCCCCATAGTCAAACTGGTTTCCGCTCTCCACCATGTTTGATGATTGTTGGTTATGTCCCCCCCTCAGCCTCCATTTCATCCCACCACTCCATTTCCCTTTCTTCCTGTCCATCTAGGTAAAGATATCCTGAATGCTTAATGCATGACCTCAGCCAAAGAGACACGGATCTGACCAGGAAATCTAAAAACACACTTAGGGGGTAACACAGGGCTCTCACCTACATTGACCTGCTGGCCTTCCACAACAATCCCGTGAGCTAGGGAGGATGGCCTCGTTTCCCGGAGGAAGAGGGTGACCTGCCTAAGCCCCAAGGCAAAGCTGGGTCCTCTCGCTGGGAAGCCCGTGCCCTTACAGTCTGCAGGGACTTCTGGGGTCTTCTAGGCTGTGGCTGGCAGCGCACCCCGCTGGGGTTCAGTAGCTGGCCTGGATTTGGCTTTGCCCGCTTTCCCGCAGCATGTTCTCCCCATCACTGACTTGTTCTTCGCTTCCCAGGAGCGCTTGGTGCCCCTCTGCCTCCTGCTGGTCCCTGGAGCTCCGGAGATGAGGGTGTGGTGGCTGCAGGCACCTCCAGGGAGCGCTCTTTTGGCTTTCTCAGGCCAGGCCCCTGGGAGTCAGGACAGCTGGGGAAATAGGTTCCCTTTGTCATAGCCCTCCCCCCATCCCACTGGGGCTTCTTCAGTGCTCTTGCCACATAACCACAACCCAGAGGGCTAGGGCTGGTTGGAGGTGGTGAGGACAGGGGACTGGGAGCACTCCTTCAACCACAGCAGCCTGTCCCTCCCTACAGGGCCCCCATCCCAGGAGAGGAGCCAGCCCCTTCCAAGCCAACAACTGGAAGCCTGCAGCCCACCCTATCTATGTTCTAGAGCCATGGGGGGCATCCAGGAGCTTAATGGGGTCCCCAGCCCCCTTGCTCTCTGGGAGGTCACCTGGAACTCATCATCTGAATGAGTGTGTTTTAATTTTCAAAGCACTTTTCCACCACCATCTTCATTCACCCGAGACTCCCTGGTGAGCAGCTGCTAGGCCTGGATTCCCCTCAGCCCTCACCCATCTTAAGGATGACAGAGACCACAGCCCAGAAAGATGGCTGACTTTTCCGGGGTCACACCTCTTGTTGGGTCTCCTGGAGAAAGAGGAGCAGACGTCTCTGTGCCTGCGACCTGCAGCCCTGACCCCTCCTCCAGTGCGCCAGCTCTGGCGGGAAAGTAGGGGCAGGCCTAGAGCTGAGAAAGGGCAGGGGCAGTTGGAGAGGAGCTCTGGGCCTGCCTTACCATCAGAGCTGTGACAAACCATACACGGGAATCAGGCAGTGACCGAGGGCCAAGGAAGGAAACTGGGTTTCTTGTAAATAAGCGCAGAGAAACCCCAACCAACAGAGCTTGCAAAACCTTTATTTTTTTCCCTCCCTCTTCCTGATTTCATCTCAAATGGAGGGAGTGGTAAGAAGGCAGGAATAGAGGAGAAGAAGCTGACAAAATAGCTGTGGCCGGGGCCCCTTCGCTGGGCATCTGTTCGAGGAGGGGGGTCTAGCTGGCTGCTTGGAGTCCAGCTCTAGTTGGACCAAGGTTGTGCAGGAGTCCCACACTTGGCTTACTTCTGCTACGTCCATGGCTACAGACTGGACCCCCGAGTCTGGCCCTCTGCCTCTTAAATACACGCCATTGGTCATGTGGTGCAGTGTGCAAACGTGCAGCGTGATGACTATTGGAGGAGGGGCTGTTTTTAAGTAGAGGGTACAGCTGTTCCTGGGGTAGTTTCCATTTTGTTTGTGGTTGTGGGGGCGGGGTGTTGAGGGAGTGGGAAATGGCATGAAGGAAATTGTCACTTCCTTTCCAGAGAATTCCAGAAAGGTTTCAGGGAGGACGGGGTATTTCAGGAGTGAGAGCTGGCTGCGAGAGGGCGAGGAACTGGAGAACTCTGCTCTGTGGGCCCAGCTGACCATCTGGCCCCCATGTTTGCCGGCGTGTGTGAAAATGCCACGGGTGTTATTAGTGATTCTGTGAGAGCCATTGGCTCAGCCGAACGGGTGTAGATTTAAACTTGCTCCATGGAGACTGTGGACGTGGCTTTCACATAGGGGCTGTTTCCTGTAGGGGAGGCCCAGATGGGTGGGTGCTGGACACCGCTTGACATGTTCCAGTGACAGCCCCAGAAAGGGTCTGTACGTCTGAAGGGGGCCCAGCTGTGATGACGCAGGAACAGCCCAAACCACTTCTGTTTTGCTATTTTGGTTTTGAAATGCAATCACAACCACAGAGAACCAGAGGTGTGTGTTTGCAGGCGGGGGGTGTGGGCACCCTCGCTTTCTTGCTCCCTCCTGTGGCGTGCGTGTGCACACACACAGGCCGGGGGCCATATGCTCTCACAAAGGCTTTGCTTTCAGCCCAAGTAGGACAGGCCATGGGAGCCAGGGATACTGCAGTGGCCTCAAAGGGAGTGGAGCTCTTGCCACCCTGGGAGTGGACTTTGACTGGAGCCAGCTGTGAGCTTTGCAATGATGGGGCGGGGTGGGAGGAACTCAGCACCGGTTACTAAGGGTAACCAGGTGCCCGATTCCTTGAGCCAAGTGTCCTTGTGGACCTTCCTAGCCCCCCACTCACCCATGAGGCGGTGTCCAGGGCTCTAGGCCAGTGAATGTGTGTCCCAGGGCGTCTGTAAGGACGCCAGGGAGGGGAGCCCCTGTGCGGGCCTCCCCGGCCTCCAGCAGGGCGGGCCTTCTTGTGCTGGTGGCTTCTTTGGTTTCAGGTTCCTGGGAGAGGGAGGTTATTTTGAGGGACTTGGGGGAGAGTGAGTGAACATGCAAATGCGCCTCTCCCCACCTCTCACTTTCAAATCCTCAAACATCTGAAGGGGGAAGGGTGAAACCTTCTGGACTGGAAGGTTCCATGGGGGTGAGGGGAGACTTTTCTTAGCTTCCCACCCCCACCCCACACACCTCTTCACCTTAACTTCAGGCTAGAGCTCTTGGGCAGAACAAGAGACCAGGATCAGCCTTGGGTGCTGGCTGCAGCCCCACAGTAGCCACAATTCTGGGCCGTTGGGACCTGCACCAACCAAGTCCTGAATTTGGATATTTAGACACGCTGATACCTAAAGACGGCAATTGGATTTGTCTCTATCTTGTATTTCAAACCTCTCCTTTTTGCCTTGATGGCCAAGGGTTCCATCCAATCCAGTGGGAGCTGCCTTCCCTCTCCCACCACCCCCCTAGGAGAGCGGGCCTGGTGGGGGCTCACCCCAAGGACCCATGGGCCGCGTACACATTCTGCTACTGGCATTCTTCTCCTGGGAAGCAAGAGGACTTTCAGTTTTCCGTGTGTGGGGCCAGGTGGCCGTGGCGGCCCTCTCGCCAGCAGAACCCTGGGCCCCGCCCCGGCCCACTCCACCACAGCCAGCTTCTGCCAGCCGGCATCAGCTTGGTGTGCAGCCAGTATTAGCTCGGGCTTGTCATTCTCACAAAGGCAGGCCTGGCGGAGGAGGAACCGACGACTGACTGAGCTTGTGGCTGTGCTGGCCCAGACAGGACCAGAGCCCTTTGACACACAGAGGCTCTCACGCACATATCCCCACACCCTGCACATATGTATATCTACAGTGTGTTTGCATACCCACAGCAAACCCCCTCCCGAGCTCCCCCATTGTAAATTACAGTGCAGAAATACACAGATGTAACACACACAGAGCGCACACGTTTCTCTCTCCCCTGTAAGCTAGAGCACGTGACACCCACCCCACACCCAGTGTATGCATGGGTATACTTATTGCCCAGAAAACACACCTCACTGGTACTAGCTGACCAGTACCATTCATTCATGTGTTCGTTCCACAAACATACATTGAGCGCCTGCTACATGCCCAGCACCGTGCAAGGTGCTAAAGTTTCATCCATGCCCTCAGTGAAGCCACGTTCTAATGGGGGAGGTAAGGGAGGTGCACAGAACTGTGAAGAGAAGCCAAACTGATGAGCAAACCTGGAGGGAAAGGCCATGGCGGAATGACCTCGGAGGAGAGAGGGGCAGACACAGGAGTTTCATGTTTAGACAAAGTGGGATTAGGTGAAAGTGATCGCCTTTCATTTGATTAGTATGAGAATGCTTCCTGGGGGCAGACGGCTGGCCTGTGGGAGGGCGGGAGCTGCGGAATGCGGGCCTTGGGGCACTTTGGCTGGGGGAGACAGACCTTCCAAGCATAAATGGCCCTGGGAGGCTTCTCCAGGAGGCCACAGGCTCCCGGGTCACGTGCAGGTGGGGGGGGGCGGGGTGGTGGTGGTGGTGGTGGTGGAAAGCCGTGCTAGCAGGGCTCAGCCTCTCATTCACCCAAAGGGAAACTAATAAGACCTGCCACGTTGACTTGAGAGACTTCTCAAAGTTTTTGCTTGGGGGTGGGTGGAAAGGTGTGGGGGGGGCGGAGCCAGCCCTGTGGGCTAACGGAAAGGAAGTGGGAGAGGCCTGGGTGTCTCCTGTGGGGGAGAGTGCTCATCAGGGAGGTCACCCGTGATATCCCCCTCCCTTTCCTCCCCTTTGTCCCTCTCTGAAGTTCCTCCTTTCTTTATGGGCCACGAGAAGGTTTTGCCACCCTGACACAGCCAAAGGAGTGTCGAGGAGCTGGGGGTCAAGTGTGTCGCTCCTCCTACGGTGCGTGGAGCCAGTTCTTCAGACGCTTATGGTTGAACCAGGCTGTTCGTAGACCTGCCACACCTACACACACGCGGGTACCACGCAGAGCAGAACCCTCGGGGCCAAAGCCGTGCTACCTGAGTGTTGGGGCTGGAGATGCTGACCGCGCTGGAGGGAGGGGCGTGGGAGGGGAGGGAGGGGCGTGGGAGGGGAGCCAGGGCTCTGGGAGGCAGGCCTGGGTGCTGCTCAGACGCCTCGAGAAGGGCAGCGAGCACAGGAAACAATCAGAGGCCCGGGTGCCATGTGAGCACCCGAGGTACAGACTGTGAGTGCCACAGAGGACAGACGTGTGGACTGCAGCAGACAGATCTCCTGGAAGAGGGGGGCCCTGAGCTGGCCCTGGACGATGGGGAAGGTCCCCTGCGCCCTTCCCCCAGCTGCGGCTCTCCTCGCCGGTTCCCAGGGTGACAGTTCAGTATTGAAACTGAAAGCAAAGCTAAACCAAGAGCGCAAGCCACATATGGCACAGAGGCCATCATCTCTGGCGGGCGGCGGCGGTGGCTGGGTGGTGACGAGAGCGCAGGACATGCGGCCCACCTGTCCCTCTGTCTCCAGGCTCTCTGGAGGCGTGGTTGAGTCTGAGAGTCCCATCCCCTCAAGCAGGGTCAGGCTGTCACTGGCCCTGACAACACAACCCCTACAGTGAGACATGACTTCCACTGTGGACTCTGCCCTTCAGAACTCAGTGGCCTCTACTCCCAAGGCAAACCAAGCCAGGCAGAGCCTAGAAGACCATCCTGTGCGCCCAAATGTCCCCACCCCAAGTCTCGCACGCAGATTCTTTCCCCAGCCAAGGGTACTGTAGGGATTCTTCATGCTCCATCCATGAGGCCAGATGGGCTGCCCCTGGCTTCCCCTGTGGCCGCATCCTGGGGATTAATCTTCAGAGTGGAGAGAGCCCGAACTCCCGCTATCTCTCACCTTCTCCAGAGGGCGTGGGAAGGGAGGGAGGCCAGCTCAGGTGCAGATGCTGGTGACCCAGACTGGCATCGAGGCTCAGCCTCTTCCCTCTCAAGGCGACTCAATTTTCTCTTCTTCCTTCTTTCCTTACCTGCCTCCTTTTCTTTTCCCTCCCCCTTCTGCTCCCACTGTCCTCCACTTTTGGCTATCCCTCTTCTGGCAGTCTGTCCTAGGAACAGAGCTCAAGGAAGGTGACTTACTCACTGCCCCGTCTCTCCCTTCTCTGTAGGTCGCTCCTGCGCTTGGCCCAGCTCAGCATGCAGCCTTGAACCTGGCTTAGGCCACCACCTACTCCAGCTCTCTACAACCCCTATTTTACCGTGGCTCGTGGTGTGGGCTCTAGGCTCCAAGGTACAGCATCTCTTCATTTAGGAAACCCCACGCCTCCAGAGGGCCCTGCGGATCCTGCAGTCAGCTCTCTGAGAAGACAGCATGGCTATTACTCTGCAGCCCAGTGACCTGATCTTTGAGTTTGCAAGCAACGGAATGGATGACATCCACCAGGTATGGCCCCAGAGAACAGAACCTGGTCAGCCAGCGCAGACAATCAGATAGACACAGAGAGGCAGGCAGACAGCCAGTGAGCTGGCCAACCAGCCAGCTAGCCAGAAAGCAAATATTGTTGTTGTTGTTGTTTTAATGTATATTTTATTTATTCATTTATGTATGTTTATTTTTGGCTGCGTCGGGTCTTAGTTGCGGCACACGGGATATTCGTTGCAGCATGCAGGATCTTTTGTTGTGGTGCGCGGGTTCTTCGTTGCAGCGCTTGGACTTCTCTCTAGTTGTGGCATGCGGGTTTTCTCTCTCTAGATGAGGCATGCGGGCTCAGTAGTTGTGGCACGCGGTCTTAGTTGCCCCGCAGCACGTGGGATCTTAGTTCCCTGACCAGGGATCAAACCGGCATCCCCTGCATTGGAAGGCAGATTCTTTACAACTGGACCACCAGGAGAGTCCCAGTCAGCAAATATTGATCAAGCACCTACTAGGTTTAGGACATAGGGGCTGCTTGCCAGCCAGACTGTGCACCAACGCGCCCCATGCGGCCAGGCAGTAGTCATCGCGTGGTCGTTTAGTGAGCTGGTTTTGCCCACGTGCAGTTACAGGGCACGTAAAGTTCCCAGGCCAGCCAAGCAGCTGCTAAGTACACTAGCTGAGCTGTCAGTCAGCAACGGGCTGAATGCACACGTGTACACTGACCTCCATGTGCATTTTTGGCCACTTTGCTTCACCTCCAGTGTCACAGTGAGAAAGGTGCTGGGACAACCACATAGCGGGACTGAGAACTGCCAGCTGGCACCGCAGGGTACAGTCCAACCCCCAGCACCTTCAGACTCATGTCTCTAGCCGGTGGATGAGCCCTTCCATAACTGTCTTTTCAGCCTCGATCTAAGGATTCAGGATAAACTGGAGATAGGTTCCTCTGGTGGGAGGAAATTGGAAAACAGGACAGGATTCTGGCACTCAGGCCCCCACTGCTCCATACCTTGCCTGGCACTAGGGTACTTATATGTACCCGTTGGATGGTGTCCTGGCACACTCATCCCTACCCTCCACTACCCTCCTTCCACACACTGGAGAAGAAGAGGCAGCCAGGTCCGGCAGAAGGAATGGAAGATTAGAAGTCCAAAGCCCTGTGTTCTGATCCCAGTGTGGCCACAGTGTCACCTGGGCAAGTCCTGTCCGCGACCCTATCTGGCTGCCATCTCCCCATCTTCACCAAGAGGAGGTCCAGCTGGATTATCTCCAAGGGCACCCCAGCCTAATTCTGATGCTGTCTATCCCAGATCCCTGTGAGGATGGGAAACTTTGTCCAATCTCTAGTGACCTACCAAAGGCTGCCCCCTAGTGGGCTTGGAGTACATGGTACTTTCTGTCCAGCTAGGTCTTAACCTAAAGTTGCTCAGTTTTATCCAGCATCTCTGGCGTGCCTAACCTCCTGGACGAAGGGAAGAAAAATCTAACTCTACCTGGGTTCTCAACTCCGCTAGTCACTTTTTAACTTGTTTCTAGTCCACTCAGCAATTATTTCTGTTCTTCATAAAGGCTGCTCTTCACCGAAGCTGTTCTTCCCTCCCGACCCCACGCCTGCCCCTCCACCCTCAGCAGACAGCCTCTCCTCCAATCCACAGAGAAGCTCAAACCCAGGGACGCCCTCACTTTCCCTGCCTTCTCCCTCTTAGCAATAACATCACCTGTTCCTATTTCCTTTCCTCCGGCCTGGGACAAAGAAGTGACCCTCTTCCTTCCAAGGGTAACACCTACCCCAGTGCTTAATCTCTTCTCTCCTGCCGCCTTCAAGACCTCACACCATCCATCACCTCCTCTCTCTCGTACCTTTCAGACCTCCCACACCTGTCTCCTCAACCTAGAACATTTTCATGTCTCCCCAACCCTAAAAGAAACCCTTTCCTCCCTTCTGCCCACCTCCTCCAACATACCACCTTCTTAGGTCTGTTCTTCTCCCCAGTGTAGCCTCCACCCTCTGGGTTTACTTTTTCACCTCCCTTCTCTCACTCTTTTTAGGAAACAATTTTTGTTGCAAAATATACTGTGAATACAAAAGAGGTAACGTATAATGGAAAAGAATCTGAAAAAGGACATATATATGTGTGTGTATATGTGTGTGTATGTATGTATAACTGCATCACTTGGCTGTACACTTGAAACTAACACAACATTGTAAATTAACTATACTTCAATTTAAAAAATGAATACAAAAGAGTGCATAAATTATATATATATATATATATATATATATATATTTAAAGAATAACTATAAAGTGAACACGCATTAAGTCACCACCCAGGTTAAGAAATAAAACGTTACTTGTCTCCTAGAAGCCCCTGATGCCTAAAGCACCTAATGAGAACCTACTGTATGCCAGACCCTGTTCTAAGCGCTTTATCTACATTGATCTGTTTAAAAAACCCTATGGGGTCAATAATATGACCGCCCCAGTTTTATAAAGGAGGAAACCGATGCACAGAAAGGTTAGGTAACTTGCGCAAGATCACACTGCTCGTAAATAGCAGAGTTTGGTTTCAAACCCAGGTAGTCTGGCTCTAGATCAGCACAGTCCAATAGAATTTTCTGAGATGCTAGAAATGCTCTAGATTTGCGCTGTCCAATGTGGGGCCATGTGGCTATGGAGCACTTGAACTATGGCTGGTGCAACTGAAATTTTAATCTTGAAAAAAGGTACACAGTCACCGGTGGCTAGTGGCTACGGTACTGGACCGGTAGCTCTAGACTCTGGCCTTAATCACTACGCCCACCTGCCTGCCTCCCTCTGTCCGTCCTCCCTGAGATCTGTTGTAATGTGTTTTGAGACCCCAGCACTCCCCTGAAACTGCTCTAGCCAGGTGACTGCCCAGCGGCCAAACCCAAAGCCAGTTTCATCGCTTTTATTCTTCTGGATCCTTCAGGAACATTAGGCAGAACTGAGCATTCTCGTTCTTTTTTTCATGAAGAAAGAATTAACAGACTCATGAAAGAAAATTTGGAAAATACAGACAAGTAGAAAAGAAAAAAATCACCCAAAGTCTCACAACCAAAATATATAATTATTATGAACATCCTGGTATATTTCTTTCTATTCGTCATTTTTAAAAAACAGTTGTGATCGCACTCATTTTTTCAATTTAGCTTTGTTTGATTTTAGAACAACTATGTCCTCTGGGGGTCAAATTCTCATCCCAATAATTTTCTCCACTCCCAGGGATGAGCTCTTGGATACATATTTTTGACTCCCTGAGGTGTCTCCATTTTAAGTATCTCAGTGGTGCCTCCAACTCACCATATTCAGACACTTTCTCCCTTATCTTTCTCCAAAAACCTACTCCTCGTCATTCTGGGTTCCCCCTTAACAAGAACAGTATCCCCATGCACCCACTGAATCAAGCTGGAAATCAGAACCCTCTCCCCCATCCAGGCAGGGACTAGGCCCTTACCTTCCTACCTCTATAATGCCTCTGTTCTTCTGTCTTCATTCCTACTCTCATCACCACAGACTGAGCCCTAAGATGTTCACAATCTGAGCCCCTAACCCTGGTACCCAACCCTGAGCATAGGCTGAGTCCCTCGCCCTTTTTGCCATTGACGAATCCTTTCCCACTGGCTTCAGAATGAGCTTTATCCTTCTCATAGACTGAGCACTAACCCTGTTCACCGATTAACCCATAACTACGACCAGTTAGAACTGTCTGCCCCTGGTTGAGTGCAGCTGGTACAGAGTTAACCCATCTCTATTCATTAAGAACCCACTCAAAGCATCACCTAGTGAGGTTGGACCCAGAGCAATGTCATGCCCTACAAAGGACAGCCCCTGAAGGATCCAAGAATTAGGAATTGCAAGAAGGGTCAGTACAGAGGGCTTCCTGGGAGAGGCGGGTGAGCCCTGAACCAGATCCCTCTCTTTTCCATAGCTGGAAGACCCTTCAGTGTTCCCAGCTGTGATCGTGGAGCAGGTCCCCTACCCCGAATTACTGCATCTGTACTCAGGCCTGGAGCTGGACGACGTTCACAATGGCATCATAACAGACGGGACCTTGTGCATGACTCAGGATCAGATCCTGGAGGGTAGTTTTTTGCTAGCAGGTCTGTTTCCTTCCTGGGCAGAGAAGGTGTGGAGGAAAAAAGGGTTCTGTCTTCAGGGAACAGTAGTCCACAATGGCTTCTAGTGACCCCACGCAGCCAAGGTCAAGGCCCCCAACAGTTGGAAGTTAGATGGGGTGATTAGGATAAGCAGGAGGTAGTACCACTTCAGAGAGGAGGAAACCACCTAAATGGATTCATGATCTCCTGAGATGGAGCGGGACAGTGAGGGGAGACCAGCTGGGATGGGTGTAGAGAAAGGTGGAGAATCAGGGTGGGAGGCGCGCTGGTCCCCTCCCGGCTGCCCCCGGGCTCCTTAGCTCCATTCTCTGAGCTGGCCCTGGTTGTAGCTGCATCCACTGCCCTATGCCCTGAGGGAACTTTTCTTCTCCCCCACATCATGGAACCCGGCACCAGATGACAATGAAGCAACCTCGCAAACCATGTCAACCACTGAAGTCTTGCTGAACGTCGAGTCTCCCAATGACATCCTGGATGAGAAGCAGATCTGTAAGTTTGAACCCTAGCGCCTTAAGTTGAAGCAACACAAGATTCCCTTAAAAATATCACATCCGTGTATTAGATTCTCAGGGACATGTGCGCGCACCCACACCCACCCATATACACGTGCACGTGCTCTTTGGCTGTGACTGGAATGGGAAGGGCAGGACGGCACTGGAGACAAGCAAAGATGGCCAGGGTGACTGTTTGGGTTTTTTTTTCTTCTAGTTTTTCAATTATGGTAAAATACACATAACATAGCATGGACCACCTGAACCATTTTTCAGTGTGCAGGTCCGTGGTATTAAGTACATTTGTTATGTTGTGCAGCCGCCACCTTGTAAAACTGAAAGTCTGTCCCCATGAAACACTAACTCCCCATTTCCCCTTCCCCTCAGCCCCTGGCCACCACCATTCTACTTTCTGTGTCAATGAATTCGACTCCTCTAGGGACCTCAGATAAGTAGAAGCTTACAGTACTTGTTTTGGAGGGACTGGCTCATTTCACTTACGTAATGTCCTCAAGGTCCGTCCATGTATAGCATGTGTCAGAATTTCCTTCCTTTTTAAGGCTGAATACTATTGGTTAGGGTAACTTCAGGCCCCTCTGCTGTCTTGCTGAGCTCCCAGGAAGACCGTGCAGGGTGTGGCCTCCTCATCCCTTCACTGTTCTGGGAGGTTGGCCCCTACCTCCTCCGATGGCCCCCGAGGCAGGCTTCTCCCTCAGCACCCCCCACGCACTTGCCGTGACTCCACAGGAGGATTCCTGGCCCCAACTGCCCCTTCCCAAGGAAGCCCTGAAGCTGCAAATTCTGAATCCTAGCATTCCTAATCCCGACTCTGTCACTAATATTCATTCAGGATGCAACAAATATTTTCTGAGTGCCTGCATGTACCAGGCATGTGTGACCAGCTTGCTGTGTGACCTTGGGCACATGCTCTGCCATCTCTGGGTCTCAGTTTCCTCACCAGAAAAGCAGAGGAATTGGGCTAAATGATGTCTAAGGCTCCTTCCGGTTGTGAAATGAGTAGATGACTAAATCAAGGTGGCCCTTTTCCTTGGGTGTCACCTGGAACTTCCCCACCACCAGCAGTGCGCTATAAACGTGGCCGCCGTGATTGGGGCCAGCTCGTGCCCACAGCTCTGCAGATGTTTCCTCTCCTAGTGTTGTGAGACACGGGAGGCGTTTTCAGGTGTATCCTGTGTCTGGGGCCGTGGGGAATGGCGCCTCGCCCCGCCCCGCCAGGAGCCCACTGTTCTCTTGAGCACTGGGAGACCATGCCCTGGGCCGCACCCACCTCAGGCCTTTCTTCTTGCAGTCAGCACCTCCGAAATGCTTCCAGACCCGGACCCTGCTCCAGCCGTCACTCTGCCCAGCTACCTGTTTCCTGTCTCTGAGCCCGACGCCCTGAACAGGGCTGGTGACACTGGTGGCCAGGAGGAGTGCTGTCTGGAGGAGAAGGTCCCCAGAGAAGAAAGTACCAAGAAGACTGGAAAATCGAAGAAGAGACGTAAGAGAGAGAAGGGGGGGGAGAGGGGAGAGTGTTCCTTTAGGGGGGTGGGCAGTAGGAGGGGCTCAGGGATACCATAAGTAGGGGTGAGTGTCGGGGTTAGGTTCACAGACACATTTAAGAGAACAGCTCTCCGGTGTGGTGGGATGGACAGAAAGTCCTCCCTTCTGGAAAGACGGGCCCCATCAGGTGGCCTGCCCAAAGCCTGACATTTCCCAGGCCACCCCCATCTGCCCAACAGATATGTAAACTCTTAAAAACCCAATGATCCCCGTGGGTTGAATCCTGTACTGAGTGTTCAGACACCAGGCTTGGCCCCCTGGCCAGTCCCTGGCCCTCTGGGGGCCTCTGCCTCAACCCATGCTCTTATCTTCCCTCTCGGAGCTTACGGAGCTGAGACCATGTATGGGAGAGGACTTTGGGCTTTCCCAAGCCCCAGTGTTATTGATTTACTCAGGCGATGGCTGGTCGATACTGCCGTGTCCGTGCGGCAACCAAACCCTGGTGCCACACTTATCCACACCACAGTCACGCCTTTAGGCTGCCTTTTTGTTTCAAAAATTAGGCGAGGCAGATTCTGATCTTCTAAAGGTGGCGCATCGGTAAGCACTCCATTGCCCACACAGGAGCAGTGTTCTGCTCTACCTTTGGGGCCTGAAAATGAGGGCTGGCCATTGGGCAGGTGCGGGCACCTGAAGGCTGTGCCTGTGGAGAGTGACCCCGGGCCTCCCGGGGCCTCTGCCTTGTCTGCCTCATCACCTAACTTGGTGAGCGCTTGGGCCCTCCCTCCCAGGAGCCGCCCTTCAGCGCTCACCCTGGCTGGGCTCAGCCTCACCCTGCTCCCACCATCCCCCCACAGTCCGGAAGACCAAGGGCAACCGCAGTACCTCACCCGTCACTGACCCCAGCATCCCCATTCGGAAGAAATCGAAGGATGGCAAAGGTACGGCGGGGAGGCAGGTGAGGCGGGTAGGGAGCCGGGGGGCCTGGGCGCCCCCTCACCGCCTGCCACTCTGCAGGCAGCACCATCTACCTGTGGGAGTTCCTCCTCGCACTTCTGCAAGACCGGAACACCTGCCCCAAGTACATCAAGTGGACCCAGCGAGAGAAAGGTATCTTCAAGCTGGTGGATTCCAAAGCGGTGTCCAAGCTGTGGGGGAAGCAGAAGAACAAGCCTGACATGAACTATGAGACGATGGGACGGGCACTAAGGTAGGAGCCACTGCCCTGAGGAGTCACCAAGCTCTTCCTTCTGTCCAGGGAGTCCCGTCGCTAAGGGGCCTCCAATTTTCCCTGAAAAGACTGGGCTCTGGGTGATGTGTAAGTGCCTCGCTCCTGTGGCCTGAGTCACCGGGACGCTCTTCCGAGGAGGGAATTCCTGTGACTCTCCCGTTTGCTTGCCCCCCAGCCCATTTCCCAGGTCCCGCCTGGGAGGGACAGTCCCCTTCCTCTTGCATTTCTGTCCTAGCCTTTTTTTCTTTTTAGAGCAGAAAGAGAACTTTAGGGCCCCCCATCCCCAAGAAGGGCTTCCTTCATATTCTGCAAGCTAGGGGTCCAGGAAGATGGGCCTGACTTACCCACGGTCGGTCTCTCAGGTTGGGGGACTGCTGAACCCCCATCGTCCACCCCTCCCATCCTTCACTCACTCCCGTCCTCTGCCCCAAAGCAGGATGGGGGTCAGCATTTGAAATCCCTGCTTGTGGACCCTTTGAGTCATCAGGGGGGAGATATCAGAAATTTCATAAAAGCCTTCCAAGTCCGAGAGTTGGCCCTACCCCTTCCCTTGCCCTTGGGCTCCCGTCTGGCTCCCCGACCAGCCTCCACCTCGTGCGCACCCTGCCCGGGAGGGTGGTGTGTCCCTGGCTCACCCCCCACTTTCTGTCCCGTGTCCCACAGATATTACTACCAAAGAGGCATCCTTGCCAAAGTGGAAGGGCAGAGGCTGGTGTACCAGTTTAAGGAGATGCCCAAGGACCTGGTGGTGATTGAAGATGAGGACGAGAGAAGTGAAGTCCCAGCCACATCCCCTCAGGCCTCCACTCCCTCCACCTCGTCCAGCAGCACCACCCGGCGAGCCAGCTCCAGGGTATCATCCAGAGCTGCCCCGCATGGCAAGGGCGCCACTTCCTGGGAAAAGCCAAAGTTTCAGCACGTTGGTCTACAGCCATCTGCGAGTCTGGAATCGGGACTGTCTCTAGACGAGGAGATCCCCACTACCTCCACGGTGCTTGTCTCTCCACCAGAGAGCCAGGCCAAACGCACCAAAGCTGTGAGGTAAGTGCGCCCAGGCCGTTCCAAGTCTTCCCATAGTACCTCGTGATGGGGAGCGTTTTCAGCTTCTTGCAAAGCTCCGCTCTCTCTCGGGTCTCCTGGGACCCTTGTGGCATCCCTGGGAAGCCAGTGGGACACTTGTTGGTTAAAAGAGGAAAAGTGACTTGCCTGAGGTCACACGCCAATGTAACGGCCAAGCCAGCTGTTGACCTGGGGTGCTTCTCTTGCCAGCTGGGGCTGTTTCTGTTACCCCAGAGTGCTCCCCAAGCAGCCACCGGGAGCCTCTACTCCTGGGCTCGTCCCCCCAAGCCTCCTCCACTCCAGAAAAGAGGCAACATCCTGCCTTCCTCAGGCCCTCCAAGCCCACCAGGAGGTGTCCACACTAAGGTGCCTCCAATTTTCCGTGGAAACTTTGGCCTTCGTCTGGTTTATATGTATGTACCTGTCACTACGCTGGTGTGGGCCACAGGGATGCTCTTCTGAAGAGGGACGGCAGTAGAGTGGAGCGGTGACAAACACGAGCTCTGGAGTCAGAAAGCCTTGTGTCCCTGTTACTAGCTGTGTGGTCTAGGGCAAGTTACCTAACCTCTCTGTTCCTGTTTCCTCACACAGTAAAATCAGATTGTTAATCTTATTCGACTCATGGCTGATCGGAAGATTGAGTGAAATCCTGCATGCCAGCCAGTTAGAATGATCCCTGACCTTTACTAAGTGCTCAACAAACGGTAGCCAAAGTGACGACAAAGAAAACGCCTTCAGCTCCGTTCCTCCTGTGCCCTCCTTCTGAGCCTCCTACCTGAACCAAATCTGTTTTCTGTTTCTCCTCAGTACTTCTTCAGTGCCCAGCAACATCCACCTAGGAGTGGCCCCTGTCGGGTCAGGCTCGGCCTTGACCCTGCAGACCATCCCGCTGACCACAGTGCTGACCAACGGGCCTCCTGCCAGTACTACTGCTTCAACCCAGCTCGTTCTCCAGAGTGTTCCGCCTGCTTCGACCTTCAAGGACACCTTCACTTTGCAGGCCTCCTTCCCCCTGAACACCAGTTTCCAAGAGAACCAGGTGGCAGCACCAGGGGCTCCGCTGATTCTCAGTAGCCTCCCCCAAATTCTGGCTGGGGGCAACTGTCCGACCAATCCAGCACCACCCTCGGTCACAGGGGCTGGCCCAGCAGGGCCCAGCTCTCAGCCCCCCGGGACTGTGATTGCGGCCTTCATCAGGACTTCCGGTGCCACAGCAGCCCCTGGGGTCAAGGAGGGGCCTCTGAGGCCCTCCTCCTATGTACAGGGCATGATGACTGGGGCCCCCATGGAGGGGCTGCTGGTTCCTGAAGAGACCCTGAGGGAGCTCCTGAGGGATCAGGCTCACCTTCAGCCACTTCCAACCCAGGTAGTTGCAAGGGGTTCCCACAATCCGAGCCTTCTGGGAAACCAGACTTTCTCTCCTCCCAGCCGCCCCACTGTTGGGCTGACCCCGGTGGCTGAACTTGAGCTCTCCTCGGGCTCAGGGTCCCTGTTTACGGCTGAGCCTAGTGTGACCACATCTGGGAGCCTACTGACCAGATCCCCAACCCCAGCCCCCTTCTCCCCATTCAACCCCACTTCCCTCATTAAGATGGAGCCCCATGACATATAAACGGAGGGCTTGGGGGGAAGTGTGACCCACCAGGCAAAGTGGAGCAGCATTTGTATATGGACTTCCTCTAAGAGCCTGACGGAAGGAGTGCACCTGCCCTTATATTTCAGTGGGGGGTCAGTACACCACACCCCCGTGCCCCACCCCTGCCCGGCGTCACCATGGCCAAGACAGGCCCAGTCGGAGCATCCCTGGTGTCAGACCACAGCTTTCAAGAGCACTAGGGGCTATGTTCTTGTCGGGGTAATAGGCTGACTTGGTGACGGAGGGCAGACCTCCTGAGACGTCTGTAGCCAGGGCTGGGGTAGGGGCTTCGTGAGAAGAGTCTTTTTGCCTGACTGTATTTCACCATCTTCTTTCCCTCCACAGAGTACTTACTATCCCGTACGTGAATATCTCTGTATGTATTTGTGTGTACTCGTGGGTCTGTATCTCCATTTCTTTGGTGAGGACGGGGGTGTAGCTGTGAGGTCTTCAAGGGTGTGTGTCTCTCTGTGGGTCAGCCACAGAGATGGGGAGTTTTCTGTTTTAAGGGAAAGCCTTCTCCGGTTCCCTTTGTACAAACCAAGATTCGGTTGTTCTGAGCCTATGGGGTACAGGTTGGAGCCGCCACATCTGGAGAGATGTCACAGAGCTGGAGCAGGTCCAGGGGAAGAGACCTTCGATGAGCATGTGTGTTGGGGAAGACGCTTTCTTCCTGGGGTCAGCCTCTTTGCCCACCAGTCATTAGCCAGCAGGCCGGAAACATCAGCTCCCCAGAGCGCTTCGCTGAAGCGCCCCTCCAGGGGCAGACCCAGCCACAACGTCCCCGGGGGGAGGGGGGCTAAATTAGCTGGATGTTTGCGCCAAGGGCTCGGGCTGTAATACCAGCGTTCACGGGCGCCCTGCCCTGCACCCCGAATCCTGGCTTCCCTCTTGATTAATTTTGCCCCTGCCGCTTCCCTGCTGGCAGGCGGGGCCGGGGACAGTCGGATAATCCAGTAGCGGTGTGCTTCGGGCCCACCTCTGTCCCCGCTCGTGCCTACTTGCTGCTCAGCCTACTTTCTACTCCCCTCACAGGTCGGTCCACCCAGCCACTTCCGCGACCGCTGCAGCAGACCACCTCCAGTGGGCCGCGGCCCCTGACCTCCAGCTTTCTCACCTCACCCTGATTCCTCCTCCACGAAGACGGGAGCCAGCAGCTGTGAGCTCCCTGTTCCTCCTGTCTCTCCATGTGCCTTCCTTCCATCTTTCCTCTTTCTGAGAAGGGGTCAGCCAATTTTCTCTTGAAGTCAACCCCTCGGCCTGGGGCCTCCATCCTGTCCCCTGTCTCTTCTGTGAATTCGCTTTCCTCTCTCCGCCACGTTTCAGAGCCAGCCTAAGAGCTCTAATATGTCAGCCTTGGAAACAGTGATATTATCTGGTGAATTTGGTTAATGTGAATCAGTGCCTCAGGACCTTTGCTATGTCCCTGGCACAAAACCAGCCACGTGACCTAACTACCTCCCCTGGTTGCCCTTCTCTCTCCTTCTGGTCACTGCCAAGCCCGTTATTGTCCTCTTGTTCTCCCTCTTCTCCCCCCAGGAGGGAAGCATACATGGTTGTGCAGGTGTATTTCTCACACGTCTCCAGCGCTTGGCGTTAACGTGATTTTTTTCTAATAAAATCAGTTTATTATGACCATTTCCTGGTGGCAGAAAGTAAAGCATCTTGAAGGGGGTCACCTTTAAAAGTAATTTTGGCACAAAGGTGCCACGTGGGTTGAGACTGGCCCTGCCCCCCTCACCCCAACCCCATAGAACTCATCATACGAAGGTCTTCTTCACACTTCTTGGCCCCTGTGAGCCCTCACGGCACATGACACTACTTCCCATCCCCTTGGGCACTAGCTGGGCTCATCCGAGTCCTCCGTCACCCTCTCTCTCTGTGCCCGTCGGGCTCCACATCCACCACTTTACATGTGGGTGCCCCCAAGGGCCTTATCCACCCTCCTGGCTCCAGGAGGGCTCTTTGGGTTGGGTCTGGAATCTAGAGCTCCAGCCCTCACTCTTCTCCTCAGCTTGTGGCTCACATTCCTAGCGGTCTGCTGGACAGTTCTACCCGGGTGCCTGTCAGTCCCTCAAAGAGTGCCCCTCTATCAAAAATGGCTATTTGAAAGTCCTCCACACACACAAAACCTTTCGAAACAAAAAGGCCATCATGACTTGCCTGTTTCTCTTAATGCTGCCACCATCTTCCTGACCTTCTAAGCTTGACATTTGAGAGCCAGCTGATGGCTGTGTTCACTTGACCCTGTCCCCGCCCCATTTCCTGAACTCCAGCGCAGTTTGCCATTGTCTCTCAAATCTGGCCGTTCTTCCACATTCCCAGCCTAGCTCAAACTCACTCAGAGCTTAACCCCGTCCCCAGACATATTGGCAGCCCCCCAGGGTGATCCGACTCAGCCCCTCCAATCTGCCAGGGCACCACCTCTGTTCTTCCTCTGCCAGGATGCCTCCAGGTCGGGGTGACACTCAAAATACTTAACCTCCGGGTTTCCCTGGTGGCGCAGTGGTTGAGAGTCCGCCTGCCGATGCAGGGGATCCCAGTCCGGGAGGATCCCACACGCCGCGGAGCGGCTGGGCCCGTGAGCCATGGCCGCTGAGCCTGCGCGTCCGGAGCCTGTGCCACAACGGGAGAGGCCGCAACAGTGAGAGGCCCGCATACGGCCAAAAAAAAAAAAAAATTAACCTCCAATCTGTTCTGAGCAGCTGGGCATTAACCCTTTATTTTCTGAATCGTGAGGCAGTCCAGGGGTCCTGGAGGAGGTGTGGGGGAGCACTTGAGGGCTCAGGTCAGCCGTTCCAGAAGTATTTTGCGCTTAGCATCAGCTCTGTCTTCAGACAAGTTCCCAAGTCTTCGACCTTCTGGCAAGGCCCTTCACCATCAGGGCCTGACTTCCCCAGTCGGCTCAGCATTGCTTCCCTGACCTGTGTACTGCTCCAGTCAAAGGGGTGGATTGGCTGGCCTTTGAATGTGCCTCTGTTGGAGTTTCCCACCTCTGTGCTTTTGCTTTACTTGCTTCTGCTCAACCGGAATGGTCTTCCCACCCCGCTAGTACCAATTAAGTTGTATCCATCCTTCAAGTCTTGGTTCATGGAAGCTGCCTCCCCAGACCAGTTTTGGCAGTTTTGGCAACCGATTGTGAGCAGCCTGTGACATCTCTATAATAATCACAAACTGTTACTTACATCCTCAATGACCTGAACCTATTTAGTCTCCCCAATTACCTTCTGAGGGGCAGGGGACTGTATCACCCAAAGAGCAGGGCACACTACGAAGAAACTAGTGAGCATCAGCGGACGGTTACTGATTGAGCTGGTGAGAGATGGGGGACCAAAGTTTGAGGTAGGTGACCTCCAACCTCCCCTCTGCACAGGCACTCACCCCAGGTGCTCCACTGCCCAGGGCCTGCCCTCCCTGGCTCAGTGCCCTCATGGTACCCCCACCCCACCCCCCAGCCTTAGCATCCAAGAGTTGTTACTACTTTGAACATCCCCTGCCCCTAAAGAAACTTCCCTGTCCAGTTTCTTTCCTACTCGAAGTGTTAAATTAGCTAATCTGATAAACTAACCTGTGCTGATATAGTTATGGGAGAGGGCTAGAGGAGAGCCTCAGGAGACAGGTTCATTTCAACCAGGGTCACGTGGCAACAACATCCCTGCCTTTGCAATGGTTAATAGAGTCAAGAGACTTGCTCCTCACCCCCAGCAGCTGATGCATTACTCCCTCCTCTGAGCTCCCACAGCACTTTGTATATACCTCTTATTGTAGCACTTAGCACATGGTAGCTCCTTAGCTATGTGTTTATGTATGTTTCCCCTCCGATAGACTGTGAGCTCCTCAAGGACAGGGACTGTGTGTTAGTCACTGATGTATCCCCAGCGCCTAGCACAGTGCCTGGCACACAGTAGGTGCTCAATAAATGTTTATTGAACGAATGAATGAGTCCTGTTTCTAACCATGGGGATTTCAGCCCTATACTAAGGCAGGCAAGAGGGGCGAGAAAAGGACAACCCATACTTGGGGGCTACCACGGCTCTTTTCCCCTCATATAGCACTGCAGGCACCTGCCTCCCTTGCCCACGTCTGCAGCCACCCCAGGACAGCGACAGCAGGGTCCACAAGGAGACCAAGGCTGCTTCCAGCAATGCCTTGCTGCCACCAGGTGCCCCGAAGACTCTCAACTCCTGCCCTTTTCTGCTGCCCCCTTCCTGGGACAGACTCATCACTATTTCCTCATCCCTGGGTGGGACTGAGTGGTAGAAGCGTCAGGCCCTGTGGGAGGGGCGGAACAAGAAGGTATTCTCACGATCGTAGTCTTTCTGACCCCATCATGTATTTTTAAAGAGGCGGTTGCCTCCGGCTCCAAAGCCGCTGGATCCGAGGTGAGTGCGCTCATTCCCCTCCGGCTGCTCCCAGGCCTGGGAGGCCAAGGCGGTCGCAGCCTGTGAGAGCCTCGGCCTTGGCACGCCAGGCGTGCGGCCTGCGTCCAGCAGGTGGCGCTATGGAGCCGGCGCAGGCGGGCGGGTGACCCAGCGGAGCCCGGGAAGGGAGAGGCGGCCAGGGCGGGGCGTGCCGCTCTTGGCGGAGGCGGCCGCGGCCGGCATCTTCCTCTGCCTCTGTCCTGACCCTGCGCCCCAAACTGTCCCTGGGCGGCTCCGGCCCCCACCAAGGCCTTCCATCGCTCACTACCTTGGAACTTTCGCCCCGGCCCCCTCCCCCTCCCCTTCCCCTTTCTAGGGGGAATTCAGCAGTCGAATGAATGCCCTCTCCCCATTGGCCGGTCGCGCCCTGGCCCCGCCCCGCAGCCACCCACCCCCAGCCTCCGGGACTAGCAGGTGAGCACGCGGCGGGCCTGGCCTCCTGCGCCGGCCGCCACGCTCGCACGGGCGGCGGGAGTGAGACCGGGCCGCCGCCCCCAGTCGCGGGGCGCCCGGCCTGGCCACCTCCCCACCGCGGCCTGCGTTTAGCTACACTTGCGCGCACCGCCGCTTTCAACCTTGAAATCGGAGAGTGATCGAGGCACTCGCGACAGCCGTCTGCGCGCGGAGGGCCCCGACCGCCCGCGGCGTGAGCCCGAGTTCCTGGGAGGCGTCCGAGTCCGTTTGCCCAACGCTGCAGCTTAGCAGCCCGCCTCGCCATGGAAACCCGTGGTCTCGGGGAACACGTGGAGCCTGGCCCGCCCTGTTGCGGGGTCCAGAAGGCTCCAGCACTTGGCCCCTCCCCCTGGGAGCTAAGCAGGTCGCCCTTGGGGCGGACCTCATCCTCCGCAAACCACACACGCACTTGTCTTAGCAGGGACGGGACACCGTAAAGCACCCAACAAGCTTCCCCGGCACAGGGTAAAATATGGAAGGGGCAGGAGCTTACCGCCCAATTCCCCCCCCCCCCAACCCAAATAGATCGCGGGTCGTCCTTTCTCAGAGTACGGAGACTTGAACAGTGCCTCCCTCTCAACCCTGCACCCCAAAAATGAACATTCTGGTAAGACCATCATTAACTGTAAGCTCGTGACCTCAGCACGTAGGAGGAACTAACTTCAGCTAAACAGCCATGTTTACTCAGTGTGATTCTCTTCCGTCGGCAGTAAATTGAGCCCCATTTGGCAGATGGAGTAATGAAGGCTCGAAAGATTAGGTTCTCTCTCACCCGAAGTCAGCCTAGATGGTAAGTGGTGGGCTGGCTCTTTCCCCTAGGCCGCACTGAAAGGATTAGATCACTTAATAAGAGGCCATCGTCCTCACCCCAGTCCGGACCAGGGATGCAGATTTACCTCCTGCTTTATGGGATTCACAGTCCGTACCTCCTGCTTTGCTCTTCCCACTCTGGCAGAAGGGCAGTGAGAGGACTCCAGAAAAGGTGTGGGGAAGGGAACCCAAAAGCAAGAAAAGAAACTGCTGTTTGGTCCCGCTTTTAACTCATCCCCTTTCTCCAGAGAAATAAAGGGGTGTGCACACCCACACACCCCAAACACCCATGGCTGTCCACGGGTCCCCAAAGGACCATCACCTATTCCTTTGGAGTCATTCGGACTTTGCCCACAGCATGTCCCTCCTGCCCTAAATGGAAATCCTTACAGCATCCCCACGACTCTCCCTTCATCCTTTCTTCTGAATCTCAAGGGATCACCTTTTCCCCTCCCTCTGCCTGTCCTACCTCCAGCACATTTTACCAATGTATTAAAAGAAAACCAAAAAAATACTCTGTCATACCTGGTTTAAAGAGTTCCCATGGTTCCCCATCACCTCAGGCAAAAGTCAAAGCCATACTCCGTGGCATGGCTGGCAGGGCTCCTACACCCTCCTCCCCCACCTGTACCTTCTAGCTCCGGTGACACTGAAGTGGGTTGTAGTTTCCTGCACATAGTACCCTTCTTTGTCTCCAAGCCTGTGCTCAGATGTCTCCTTAGTTCAAAGATTCTTCCCTACCACCCCTAATTCCCATTTTCCTACTTGTCAACTAGGCATCACTTCTGAACAACCCTGTGCCCCTGCCCATCCCTCTGAGCTCCCATAGCATCCCTGGCTTAGCTGGATCCTTGCACTCGCCACATGGCCTCAGGTGTTGTTTGGGAACCCGAGGCCTCAGGATCAGAAAGTGGGTAAGTGCAGGCTCACAGATCACTCCTGGGGCTGGCTGGGCTCCTGTCGGCCAGACACACAGACCCCTGGCCTGTACGCTGATACGACTCTCCAGAGACTGCAGCCACAGTGAGAGGTCCTAAGAACATAGCTTAAAAGGGCCTCATCCCAGGCCTGCAGGCATCCCGTTCCCCTCAAACAATAACAGGCTCATTCTGGAGCCAGCAGTCAGAAGGAATTATAGCTTCTACCACTGTTTTTCAGAAGTAGGGAGAAAAGTTGTAAAATCCAGGATGGGCATCTTGCTTCCATAGTAGCGGGGTCTTAGGAAAGCAGAACCACAGAAAAACTGCACTGGGTACGGGGGCAGGGGGCACACCGGCATGACAGTGAGGGCAGTGACAAGACCATGAAGTCAGCTGCTGACACCGGTGGCCCAGGGCAGGAAAGAGAGCTGGCAGGCAGGTGATTTCCTTGAGTTAAAGAGTGGCATCCCTCACAGCCACCTAAAAGGTGGTCCCTCCCCACATCATGCTCCTCCTGTGCAGCGCACGCCCGGGGGGGGAGGGCCCACCAACCCCCGCCGCCCCGCGCCAGACCAACGCAGGTGCTCAATTCTCCCCACTGGCCACCCCCGGGATTTGCCCCGGCCTTTCCTTTCCTCTCCAGATCTTGCCCCAGTGACCCAAATGCTCACTGGCCACTCCACCTTGTCCTCATTTGCTGTGCCCATAAGGACCCAAAACTGCAAAGCAGGATCAGGGCTTTCCCCACTGACTTCATGGGGACGCCCACCTTCTGTAACCACGGAAGAGCCAATACGGGGAGGAGAGAAGACAGGAGACAGAAGCCCTGACACAGGTTTTTCAGTATGCAAGTGTTTTTGACTCCACAGCCAGTTGCTTAAAATTAAACATAAAGGGCAGCCAGAATACACACCCAAATGCAAAAAAGTAAAGGCAAACATAAAATAAACCACACAATACCATGACCCCCAACAGAACCAAAAAGTTAAAACCCCAAAAAACCCCTCATCTTTATATATATATATATATATATATATATATATATATATATACACATATATATATATATATATTTTTTTTTTTAGAAAGGGAGAACAACTGTTCAAAACCAACTGGGCAGTATGGTGGGGGTGGGGAGCAGTCCTACAGAAGGGGGCCTAGAACTTCCCCCTGGGGACAAAGAACAAACACAATACAAAGAAAATAACCACCAATGCTCCTGCAAGGGTCAGGAGTCTCCAGAGAACAGATTGTCCCATCCTCAAACTGGCTTTTTTTTTTTTGCCTTTTTTTTTGTCCTTTTTTTTTCCATTTTCTTCTTTTGTTGTTGTTGTTTTAGCACCTGTACAATAAAACTGTACCATCTCCAACCAGAGCTGGCCGTAGGGAGGCCCTCCCGCCTTTGGATGGCACACACTCTCTACAAGGATTGTTCGGAAAAATAGCAATCGATAGAAAAATAAGAACAAGAGTGGGAAAGACAACGCCACAGAGGGGGCTGGGACAGAGAAGCAGCCCAAGCACCTCCCCCTCTCTCCACGAACAAACCCAGCGCTGGAAGGGAAGCCTGCTAGGGCCGCACACTCAGCCCCAGGTCCCCAGGCAGGAGTGGAGGCCGGCAGGAGACCAGTCTCCTGCCCTCATCTTAGGAAATAGCTGAGGCCTGGGTTCAACATCTGGCAGGCAATCCCAGAGCCCTCTGCAGATTCCAAAGGAGAACAGGTTGGGGGCAGAGGGAGAATGAGGGAGGAGAGAGAGAAGAGAGAGGAAAGTGGTGCTCTGAGTCAGGCAAGGGGGAGAGATGGGGACAAGGGTGGGGAGCCGAGAGGCTCAGTATCCAGGGAGGCCGGGGGCGCAGGGGGGAAAGCTGCAGGAACAAACCCATACTGTGCACTCTGAGGAGGGCAGTGAGGACAGCAAGGAGGGGGCTACCTTATCCTTCAGACCCATTCTCAACTCTCCTCCATAAGAGTCACTCATTAACCCCTTACTCCCATAATCCTCCCCTCCCCAGTAAACACTAATCTCGAGACAGCAGGGCTGCTGCAAAGGGCAGGAGGGTGAAATGGGAAAAACTGGGGGAGGGGTGAGCACCAAAGACTCAGGATTCACCCCCCACCCCCCAGACCTGGGCCAGCACCAGCCACCATCATTAGTCACAGGCCAGTGGCCCCCCCACCCCTCCCCGCCCCCTCCCCAGTGGTGGAAAAAACCCTGGGAGTAACTTTTTCGGAGGGAGGGAACAGCTTCAGAGCTTAATCGAGAAAGACAAAGAAAGGAGGTGAAGAAAGTCCCTCAATACAACAAGTTGTCTCAAATCGTCACAGTGATACAGACTTATCAGAAACCAATGAAACAATACAAATTAAATACTAATAAAATAAATACTATGGAAGACAAAAGAACACAGGGGAACAGAGGGGGCGCTCAGAGATTTGGGCTTTTCTCTTTTCTCCTCCGGACAGGCCGTGGCCACCCAGGGCCCAGGTTTGGTCTTGGTCACACACAAGGAGGCCAGTCCAAGGGACCCTGGCGCCACCTCCCACCACCCCTGGGACCTCTTGTCCTCAGACGTGGAGTTCAACTTTCCACCCCCGTCACCAACCACGACAACAATGACGATGACAGGGAGATGAGAACTAACTGTAACCAAATTAAAAAAAACAAAAAAACAATCCAGTCACTAATGCTGGCATTGATAAGGCGGCTTCTTGTTGGTCCGTATTATTGCCTCTTTCTGCAGTCTGGTGCTCGGTGGGGGAAAGACATGGGAGGTGGGGGAAGGGTGAACTTGGGAGGAGAAAGAAGAAAAGGGAGGGGCTGTTTTCCCGGTCAACTGTTCCAAGGCTGGAACTCCACCTCGGACCCTAGGAGCCGAAGCAGCTCCGCCTCGTACCGCACCAGCTCCACAGTCTCAGAGGAGCCTGGGGCGGAGGTGGCGTCCATGCCTCCAGGCCACTCGGCGGGGGTCAGCAGCTGACTGGAGGCCACCTGCCGGTAGAACTCGGCCTTGGGCAAGGTGGCGATTTCAAAGTGCGGGAACCGAGCCTGAAAGATCCTCGAGGAAAGCTTCAGCCTCTTCAGGACGTCGGTAAAGAGAAACCAGTTGCAGGGCCTAGAAAAGGCAAGAATGGGAGTTAGGGGAGGGGGCCAAGGGGACGGGGCGGCGGGGGTGGGGTGCTGGGAGCAGGTGGGAGGGCTGCCGGTCTGGCCACCCTCCACTAAGCCACAGACCCCATGAGTGTAGCGGAGGTGAATATTTTCTCCTGTCCCCTACATTGGCAGGCCCAGCTTTCAGCTAAATGGCGAGCACTCAACCCATGAGTGGTGACCTCTTCCAAAAACGGGGAGCGGGAGGGAAATGGGCCTTCCAGAACCTAAAACTCTGAGCAGGCTTCCCCAGGCCTTACCCGCACCGTGACCTGGAATTTACCATCTGCTGGGACCAGTTCTGCCCCCAGCGATCCCTGCCAGCCTGTCTGGTTTCCCTTTCCTGTTCTCACTCCTGCTTCCCCTGCCTCCTTGTTCTCCAAGATCTTCCCCGGCAGAGGGGGAGCCGTGGAGAAAGGCCTAAACTGCGGGTAATCCAAAAGGCATTTCTCTTTGGCTCTGGAATGCATTAGACAAGTTTTTTCTCCAGCGGAGCACCATCATTTCTGCAGGGCCGGAGCTCACGTTACAGCTACAGCCAGTCTGACTTTGCTGAGCACACCCGACTGGGCGACAGCCTGGGGGCAGTCAGGAGGGGGGCTGCTAGGCTGGCCCGGGCCAAACGCTTGCTTTGACTAAACCACGAGGAAACGCTGCATCCCCATGTCAGTGGTCCCTGTTTCCAGGGCTGTCCCTCCTCGCCATTCGCCATTCCACTGTCCCACTTCCAGCCTTTACCACTTTTAGCCTGGACTATATTGCATCAGCCTCCTAACTGGTTTCGCTCTGCCAAGAGCCACCCCCCACCCACCCTCACTGGGTCCTCTGTTATTCTTCGTTTCCTAAAAAGAATATCGGACCTTTTCACTCGCTCCCTAAACCACTTTCAATGGATCCCCAGTATCTCCAGCAAAAAACCCTTCAAACTCTTTAGCATGATTATCATGCAAGACCTCATTCAAACACGACCCCATTCGACCCCTTCAGCCCTGTCTCCACCCAATCTCCCTCTCTCTCTCTCTCCCTTTCTCTCTCTCTCTCTCTCTCTCTCTCACACACACACACACACACACACACACACACACACACACACACACACTGCACACTGTATCCTCATCCCACCAAATACCAGCCACTTGAGGAAGGACTAGCCCTGTTTTCTGAACTTGAATGTCTCAGTGCCTTTGCTCGTGCCACACCCTCCATCCTCCTCTCCTCCCTGGCCCAGTGCAGACTCCCTGTCACCCGTGAAGCCTTCCCCCGATGTAACCGGTTGCTCATCCCATCTTCCACAGTCTCATGGCACTTGGCTTGTACCCTTATTATAATACCTGTAACAGAGCCCATTTCAGAAAGAATATACAAGAAATGTAAACTGTGGTTCTCTCTGTGGCACAGAAATGGGGACTTGGGGTGGACTGGAACTTTTATTTTTCACTGGACACCCTTCTGAACTGTTTGAGTTTTTTACAATAGTAAATCTGCTTAGGAACTCGGTCTTTTATTAGAGTTAATGGTATACTTGTCTGTGTCCTCTATCAGACTGGAGATTCTTTGAAGGCCAGAGCTATATTCTAGCCCTCAGGGTTTGACCTGGTACAACTGCTTAAGACATGTTTCTGGAATTGAATGTTCTGTACAGCACCTAAAACTTCTACCCAGACCCACAGTCCTCATCCCTGAAATGCAGCATTTCTTACAAATGACAATAACCTCTGTCATCTCACACAATCAGGGAATGGGGTGTTCTGGGTTAAGGGAAAGGGACTACAGATGCCAGACACTTGGACATCGCTTTCCAAGAATGGAGGAAAAACCCCCTCAGAACATTAACATTGGTGATCACAATTCAGTCTTGCTTTGATGAGTCAGAAGGCACTTCTGAAAGCCACAGGGCCTCGGAGTCATCATTCTACACACACACACACACACACACACACACACACACACACACACACACACACATTTCTTTAAGAACATAAATGTTCATTCACATCGCGCTGTAGCCGTGTGGAAGGGCAGATTCAGAAGTGGCGCTGGAGGATGTAACATCAGGAAAACCAGCTCTGCTGGTACCAAGCTCTCAACGGAAAACCTGCCTGCCGCCCAGCTTGCTGAGTGGTGCGCGGCCCTCGGTTGCCCCGTGTTCTGTCCGCACCTAAAGCACACTACCCCGGTCCTTTTACTGCCTGGGGCCCAAGATCCTGTTTCAGAGAAGGAGGTGCTGAATACTTTGGAGGAATTAATTAACTGTGCAATACTATATCCCAGAGGCCCAGCCCCGCCCTCGGGGATCAGCTTATGCCCAGAAGAATAAGGACCAAAAGCCCGTGAAACTTGATCCCTACTAGTGTCATCATAGAGGCTATTTTTATTCTTATCAGGCCAGGGGGGAAGGGATGCAAAGAAACTGTGGTCTAGTGGTTAGAGTCGTCAACTGAGGGGCTCCCTCAGAGGGTTCCTAATCCATTGCCCCCTCCTCCCCATCTATCATGTGCACTTCATGTGCTTTCATTTAAAAAAACATAGGGTCTGATATTTTAAAAATAGGTATCAAAGAAAAAGTATCCTTAAAAGTGTCTGCAAAGGTACTTGAAATACGTGAAGACACCAAGAAGAGGACACTTAATGATGGAGGCCAAGAACGAAAGGACAGTGTATCCTGCATCCTCCTAACTGGTTCAGCCACGGCCCTGCAGGCTGCTGAACTCCCTTCTGAATCATCAAATAAAGGTTAAACTGGGTTCAGTCTAACGCTAAGTATCAAGTATATCCTAGTCTCTGAAAACGGGTGATCCTCGTTATAATATGCACGGTAATCTGAGAGGACAGCAGCCACGCCATCATCTCGCCAACATTAAGGCAATGAGAAACCAGCCTGTGGATTACTTAAGGACCCCGGTGGCCCCATAGCTATGGCAACCATATGTCCCGGCTTTTCCAAGAATCTCAATTTCAAATATTCTGTCTGGCTGTCCCCAGAAACCACAAAAATGTTCCAGAGATTCTAATAGTTCACCAGCCCAAATATCTCCCAGATCATCTCTTACACCCAGGAACAGGGCAAAAATCCTTCAGAGAGTGAATCGAGATTTTGGTTTTGCAAAACACACATAGTCAATGTACCTAGAGCTATTCTGAACATATCTAATCTGGGCTGGAAAGTCAGGCTGGACTTGGTCATATATTATCTTTCCTATGCTCTAGCACTTGTTCTCCAGGTCTCAGCTTCCTCCTGGAGAACTCCAGCATTCTCAGGGAGGTGGGCCCTGGCCCGGGGTGCTAGTACTTGGTCCTCATAGATCTCTCACACACTCACCCGCGGGACACTGACACCTGGAGGTTGTAGCAAGGGAGAAGAGGCTTGTCTGAGAGCTCAAACATAAAATCATCCCCATCCACATCATCTCCTTCTTGATCGGAGCTCCCAGGAGGATTATGGAGGAGGTCACAGGCAAACCCATCTTTTTCCTCTGTAAAGACATCATACAGGGAATTAGGACTTAGCTACATGCATTAAGACCAAAGAAAAGAAATGCCCCAACAAGATAAAGAGGTGTGGCGGTGGGTGATCAGACGAACCAGATCCCCAGTCAGGGCCAAGTGTCTCTGATGTCATGGCTCACAGCCTTGGGAGGGCATGTGAAAGTTCTAGCCCCGGGAGGTAGTACTTTGTGGCCAGCGATTCCTTATACTCCTCCACCTTTCAACCGGAAAAAAGCAAGGTGGTGTGAAGGATACACTGCCCAACTGTTGGAGACAGAAGCCTGAAGATGTCATCGGCAGTTGAAGGCAAGGGAAAACACCTGCCCTTCAAACTGCAGCTTTCCCAAGCCACCAGAAAGCCTGCTGGCGTCCCCAGAAGCCCGGAGGGGGCTCAGCCTGTTCCCTTCCCCAGCCGTGTGTTCGGGTGTGGCCTGCCTCTCCTGGTCCAACTTCCCCCAAGCTTAGTAGCGGGCGCCTCCCTCGATCTGCAGCCCCTGGTCCAATGGGTGAATGCCGGATGACGGCCACAGATAAAGGCTCACTGCTCTTCCAACAAAGGAAAGCTCGGGCCAGACGGCTAAGGGCTTGGGAGACAGCAGCTATCATCTCAGAAACCCTGTGTGCATCTTGGGGGCAGGGTAGGGAGGGAATGGTAGCTGCCAGATGAGGGGCTGGGTCCCTCTGGAGTGTGAGCAATACCAGAAGAGGTGACGACGCACATAGGCGCTTCTGGCAGGGTTAGGACAAAGCAACGGAGGAGAAAGGGACTTGGAAAAGAGAGAATTTTTCAAGTACCCAGGGTGGGGAGTGGTAGAGGGCTAATGACGGATGGCTTTCTCCAAATCAATGGCATCTCCTGGTTTTGGCCAACAAGTTCTGAGTCTGGGGGAGGCATGGGCTAGAGTGTGGGCTGAAAGGGCCTGTAAGCTACTAACGAGTGAAGAAGGGCTACCTCCATTAGGTCACTCCTGGCTTTGAGAAGAATCAGTGAAACCCAAAGCAGATCCCAAACCTCTGAGCCATAGACAAGGGTGGGAAGAATCCCACTTAAGGCTTACCCAACACAGAACTGCTGTAAAAGTCCCAGGAAACGCCAGGATCACCCTCTGCCCGGCCCTGAAGATCCGAGAGGTGATCTGATGAAAGAAGAGAGGGAAGTGAGAAAAGGAGGTAGGCTAGAGAAGGAACCTAGAAGCAAAGTATATCCATATGGGGTTAGGAGAATGGGAGATGGAAAGGAAGGACCATAAGAGGGGCTGGGAGCGACCCAAGAGAAATCCGCTTCCTGCTATCCATCAGAGGTTACAAACCAGCAGCCAACAACCAGCTCTAGCCCGCTTACTGTCTAGGTTTTGGCCCAGTGTTTTAAACCCCTATAATTTAATTAACTTCTAACATTTTAAAATTGGGAAATTTCACTTAAAAATTCGGATTTCCAACTTTTCTTGAAAAAAAAAAATCAGGAGATCTGGCAACACTGCATCCACATTCCTACATGTCAACAGTTGGCTGGAGGGAGAGGCGACATGTGCGTTCTCCAATTCAGCAGGCCCCACCCAGCCTGCTCTGCTCTCTAACACGATCAGCCTAAAGGCATTTAGGCCTGCGACCCCTGCTTCAAATGATGTAGGGAATTACTCTGCAAGCAGAATCCTAGACCTATCCCAGGATTTCAATTCCCTGTTGGTCACAATGTTCATATATCCAATCGCGATCTTGCCAATTCAAAGTAAGATAAGGAAGCATAATTCCTTCTGTTTCGTCTTTGAAAACATGGTAGGGAGGGGAATGGCCAAGTTTATCCTCATGAAAACCTATTGCTTCCACTCCTAGGTATATACCCAAAAGAATTAAAAAAACAGGTATTCAAATAAAAACTCATACGTGAATGTCCCACAGCAGCTCTATTCACAATCTCCAAAAAGTGGAAACAACCCAAATGTCATTCAGCTGATGAAGGGATAAAAAAAAATGTGGATGAACACTATGGAATATTATCCAATCCTCCATTAGGAGGAATGAAGTGCTGTTACACACTATGACATGGATGAAACTAGGAAAAAAGGAGGCTAAGGGGTTAGGACTCAGTGTTTTTTTTTTTTTTTTTTGGCTGCACCACATGGCTTGCGGGATCTTAGTTCCCGACCAGGGATTGAACTCAGGTCCTGGCAGTGAAAGCACCAAGTCCTAAACACTGGACCACCAAATTCTCCAAAAAAACCCCATTTTAAAGCCTTTGCTTACTTGATCTGAGAACAGACATCAGGTCACCCCTTAGCCTCCCTGTTCCCTAGATAAGCATCATCTAGGTGAATTGTTTCACCTCTCAGCCCCACGTGGACAAAAAGCAGGTTTCCATGACAAATTCAACTGTGTCATCTGTGGGCACATGGCCCAGTGGTTGCCAATATGCCATGTAGTACAGTTGACAAGCTGATTTAGCTGTGACACCTGGGCAACAGGACAGGAGAGAGTCCAAAGGGCACAGGTGAGGTGAGGGTGCCCCCTGAAAACCAAATCCCAGGAGGAAGCTGGCAGCCACTCTTAAAGGAGCAGAGCTAAGCTTCCCGGATGGAAGGCACCGCCACGGTCCAATATACCTTCCCTTTGGGTCACACATTCTATCAGCAAAAATGCCCATCAGTTGTTGTGAGCTACTGAAAGAAATCGTTTTTTAGCAACCTTCTAGGAGATGAAGGGTTTCTTCCGAGAGGAAAAGGCAGTCAGAGAGAAGCATTCAAGTAATGGCTGAGCAGCCGGAGGGGAAAACCTATCGTCATGTACATTAGATCTTTTGTGCATTCTATGAAAAAACTCTGAGGTCACGGCTGCCAGCTTATTTCCTCTTCTGTACCGTGTGCCATTTGGGAGTTAGAAGTAATTCCTTCCAAAGGCCTCTGTCAGGTAGGTGTCTATTCTGTGCCTAGCCCTGTGCTAGGTGTCCCGGAAGATAAAGGAATGAGATCGTAAGTTCCCTAAAGGCAGGGCCCACGTCTGTCCTGTTCATCACTGTCTCCCTGGTACCAAAGCCCAGGTGCCTGGCACACAGTAAGAGCATAATAAACACATGGGGAAAAAAGTGGGCAGCGGGGCAGAAATTACTATAAGGCGAGACTCTAAAGTCACGTGCTTACTCAGCCTGGGTCCGGAACATATGCATTCAAGTGACTGCTGTCCCCCACACAGGTCACACGAGGACTCCATCAGAGCAGCCCTCGCTCACCACATTCCTGGGGCTCTTCTCTTGGAGCTGCCTTCAGAGACCCCGGCACACTCCTCTAATTTTCCTCGCTGGCGACAGATCTTTGTCATTTGCAGGTGAATTTGCCTTTTTGAGACAGCCCAAAGTTAACTGGCACAGGCAAAGATGCCAAAGTCGGAACAGGCCCACGAGTGGCATACAAGAGGAACCATCAAGGTCTGCTTGACGGGGCAGCTTTGAGGCACGTTTCCTCACACGTCTTCTCGTACAATCAGGATGAGGAGTGACTCCTTTTCCCTGATTCTCCCTTGCCTTCCCCTTAACTTTCAGTTCTTTCCGCTTTCCTTGCCTTCAAAAAGAACCCTCAGCCCAGCAATCCCGCTCCTAGGTATATACCCCAAATAATTGAAAACAAACAAATACTGAATCAAACAAATACTTGTTCACGCGTGTTCACAGCAGCACTAGGCACAATTGCCGAAAGGTGGCCACAACCCAAATGTCCGTCAGCTGATGAATGGATAAGAGAAAATGTGATCTATCCATACGAGTGGATATCATTCAGCCTTAAAAACATGCCACTACGTGGACAGACCTTGAAAACATGACGCTACGTGAAAGAAGTAAGACTCAAAAGGCCCCATACTGTATGATCCCATTTCTATGAAATGTCCAGAATGGGCAAATCCACAGAGACAAAGTAGACAGGTGGTTGCCAGGGGGCTGGGGGGTGGCGTGGGAGTAGAGAGCAACTGCTTAATGGGTATGGGGCTTCATTTTGGGGAGATGAAAATGTTTTGGAGCTCGATAGAGGTAGTGGTTGTACAACACTGTGAACACACTAAACGCCACTGAATTGTTCACTTTTAAATGATTATTTTTATGTTATGTGAATTTTGCCTTGATAAAAAAAAATTTTTTTAAAGTACTCAATGTGAGCCGTGACCCTGGCAATCAGAGTTTCTCTATGTCCCAGGGTCCCATCGTACCCCTCCCCATCTCCTCCAACCAAGTCACCAGCTGAGGGACATGAAAGGAGAGAAAAACAAAAAACAAGCAGTCTTCGACATGGGGTCATATGGCTGAGGTCTCTGGCAGGAAAAACAAAAACCTGTGATTCAGTGACCTCAAGTGGTAAATGGCTAACCCTTTCATCAGTGGAAGGAAAAGCAGTCCTGATACTTCCTCCAATGCCCCAACCCAAACTGCAACAATTCCCCCCAGCTCCCACATTCTTTCTGACAGAGGACGAAAAACGAGTCTGTTTTCCCTTGGGTAGGTTGGATATTATTCTTTTCTTCAAAGGGTCAAAGGGAAATCAGTCACATGCCTGCCTGTAATCTGGCCCAAGGAGGAGGTCTTCCAAAGGCCTCTCAGAAGGTTTGGATGGCTTGGTGTTCCGAGCCCAAGGATGAGAGAGAAAAGGTTCACTGTCTGACCTCCAGACAGTGTTAGGCCAAGCCAATGTAGGAAAGTCCACATTTTCAACCCACACGAATTACCAGCGTCTTCTGCTTTACAGAAGAATTCACTACAGGATACCATCCCTTTATATTTAAAAGAGGATTTGATTCCCAGACTTTTCCAGAACAGGGGACTTGTACAAAATGAGGATGCTCTACATGGGGCACAACCCTGAGAATCTCTCTGGCTCGCCGTTTCCGCCCTTTACACCCTACAGGGACTCGCCTTCATTTGCTGCCCAGTGGGATCTCCACTAGGGGAGGAAGAAGACAATTAATCTATGGAGAATTTGGTCAGGCAAATGCTTGGGGATGAAAAGCAAAAAGCTTCTTAACTACGTCGGCCAGACAGGCAAGGTAAAAAGAAACCCGGAAGTCCACACGGAGGCATCTAGGTGTAGGGGCCTCCCTAACCCTCAACCTCGTGGTGCTTCCTGCAGCCACTCTACCCAGTGGTTCCTTGAGATTTGGGGCAGGGGAGAGCTATGGAGATGAAAAAAGAGAAACACCCGGTTCAAGGAATCAAAAAGCTCCTGGTGATGGTTGCACAACATCGTGAATGTACAAAATGCCACTGAATTGTTCACTTCAAAATGGTCCTGTTAGGTGAGTTTCTCAATTAAAAAAAAAAGGCGGTGGGGGGGGGACTTCCCTGGTTGCGCACTGGTTAAGAATCCGCCTGCCAATGCAGGGGACACGAGTTCGAGCCCTGGTTCTGGAAGATCCCACATGCCGCGGAGCAGCTAAGCCCATGCGCCTAGAGCCCGTGCTCTGCAACAAGAGAAGCCACCGCAATGAGAAGCCCGCGCACCACAGCAAAGAGTAGCCCCTGCTCGCCGCAACTAGAGAAAGCCCGCGCGCAGCAACGAAGACCCAACGCAGCCAGAAATAAAGAAATAAATTTATTTATTCTTTTTTAAAAAAGGCCCTGAGTAATACTTCTCATCCCCCCCAAAACAGCCTTTGGCCTCAAGTCCCTCCTCCCGGTGCCTGCCTCCCCCGGCTGCCAAGGTCCTAGCCAGATTGAGCACTTTCCCTAACAGCCAATCAGAGCTCTGTCTTCAATCGGCACTCAGTATTTGCATGGAAAAGAGGTGGCCCAGTTTTAACACTCCTTTCAGCTCCTGGCTCCCACTATGAAGTTATAGCTCCATGCCCATAAAGTTGAGAAACAATGTCAAGATTTGAATGAAGGTGCTCAGCCTGGACAGGCTAGGAAGTGCCACAATTAAGAAAAGTCTTTTCTTGCGTCTGCAACACAGACTAGCATCCAAGTTAGTTTAAGGAGGCATCAAAAGGCTTTCTAGTAGTTGGGATTAGTTAACAGACATGAGAAGAAGAGAGAAAAACGTGTTTATTTCTAATTTTGTAACTACTTAAAATGGTTTCAACATTCAAACTCCTTGGGGATTTTGGAGAAGGGGTCCGGGAAGAAAAGACTTTGCTTACAACTGTGGTCAGAGACAGCTTTATTTGGACCCAGAGGGCCCCAAGCCCTCAGGAGGGCAGTCTCTAGCCCAAAGACACCCCTAGATGAGACCTGCTGATCAAAGGAGAGCTTCGTGCAGTGCTTTTATCATGTTGAGATGCTCTGGATGGTCCCGTGTGGCAGCTTTTCCTGGGAATTGTGTGGAGTGCAGACAACATGCGTGCGCGTGGAGGAGAGTGCGTGCGGTGCGTGGGATGCAGGAAGAGGCCACAGAGGGTGGCTTGCCCCGAGCCCCGGTGATGGTCCAGCTAAAGTGAACAAGAGTCCTCAGTGGCCCAGAACAAATGCCTGAAGGAGCATCCCCAAGGGGCTCCACCCCTCACAGACAGGGGCCTGGGACCCCAGAGCCGGCAGAGGGAAGAGGCAGTCCTGCTCCAGCCAGAGAGGCTGGGTCCTGCTGGGGGCGGGAGGCCTGCACACAGTGGGGGGCCCACAGGGATGAGTTGGTCTGGCTGCGGACTGGCTGGGGGCTGGCTGAGCAGGAGTCAAGGGCTCCCTCAGCGGCCTCCTATCGCTCCCCCTCCAGCTTTCATTAGTACCTAGAAGGCAATTCCCACCTAGTCCTCCTTCCATGGGGACCTTTAGCTTAGGTTCCTTTGTTTCTTCCTCCATCATCAGCCACCTAGTTAACCTCTGTTCAATAAACAAATGAGCCCCTGATTGGGAGCCCAGGACTGTATTGGGGGGGGCGTGGGGGGGGCGTGGGGGCATGGGGGGAGAGTTCGGGGCTGAGGCCACAGCCCAGGAGAGAGGGAGCAGCCTCGGGCAAATCCTTGACCCTGTGGGCTTCCAGGCGAGAGGCGCTGAACCACAAATACTGAAGCCTCCGAGAAGGATCAGCGACACAACTCCCAGCTGCTCCATCTGACCAAGTGCCGCTCAGGCAGCCTGAAGAAGTCACTGCTAGCGCAAGGGCCAAGCTGTGATGTCACGAAGGAGGCGGGGTTCCTTCATTCGGAGGTCAAGTCTGAGGAGATTCCCACTGAGCATGCCCAAGCTAGACTTCCCTCCTTCCCTCCTCCCTGCTGCCCAACTCGCCAGAGCTATCTAACTGCAGACAAACAGCTGTCATCCGCTAATAAGAAAATAAAGGCAAGTTGGCTTGTGGCCCTTGCCATGGGCCTTAACACTACTTTTCCAGAGGGGGCAGGTGAGGGAGGAAGAGAAAGGAACAGGAGGATGCAGAGGGAACATCAGAGTTACCACAGAGTGTCAGGAATAAAGTATCGGAGGGGTCCCAAGGGTTGGACTTTGACCACCAACAGGGAGAAAATACAAAGTGCAAAAACAAAAGCAAAATGTTAAGTGTCACTTCTTTGCAACCGACATACCATTCAAAGCACAAGTCCACACATTTTGCCCCCAACTAAATCTACTAGTGGGGCTGCTGTCCACAGGGAGGCCTCCCCACATACCAAACGGGGAAATGGGTCCCCGCGGGCTACCAGGGCCCTGAAGAGGATGCGTGTGACGTGGACGCTCAAAGCACAGGGACAAGAGGAAGCAACCTTCTGACTTTTTGAAGTTCACAGAGATTTCTGAGCCACCAGAAGGAAAGCCCGTGAAGAGGGCTGACACCCCTCACAGGAGGTGCTTGAGATGGAGGAAGATGAAGGGCATCTCGGGAGCTCAGGGATCAGAGGCCAGCCCCAGGAACGAGGTTTTGAGTCTGGGCCGTACTCACCACTCAGAAAGCGCTTCATGGTGTCGCTACTGGCCAGCTTCATGGCCGTCTGTCCCGAGTAGGTGGCCAGCGTGGGGTCAGCCCCGTAGGACAGCAAGAGCCAGATGGTTTCCAGGTTGTCGTTGACCACCGCATCATGAACTGGCCTGCGAGGTGATACAGGGTGAGAACAGCAGGGCCCAAGTGGGAACCTGGGTGTCTAGGCCTCAGGCCACCTCATCAGGGAAAGCAAACTGAGCTGACCCCAGTGTAACGTGGGTAAGACTTAGGGCAGGGGAACCACTTGCTGGCCTGCACTGTCCTCTATCCCTACCTTTCTCCTCCCTCCCATTTCTCTCTCTTATCTTTCCCCCACCATGACGGGACAGTCCCCGTGGCACAACGGAGCTCCGCTGTTAGCTCTGGAGCTCAGGAGAGAACAGGTCCCTGACTGAGGATAAACTTAGAGCAGATGCTGGGGGATATGAATGGAAAAACCCAGATGATTGCCCCAGAGCAGGGATGAGCAGGGCTGCTCCACACACCAGGCCGGTGGCCAAGCGGAGCCTACACCCTCTGACCCAAGTCCCCCCACTCGGTATGCAACTTGTGTCAGTTTCACTCAGGAAGTAGGCCCTCGAATAGAGCACAGGAGAATGGGTGCAATTTCTTTAAGACAATGGCAGGTGTCTTTTTTTTTTTTTTTAAGTATACAGAGATCAACTCAAGAATCAAATCTGGGATGTTACCCTAAGGTCAACCTCCCATTCCTAAAGCCCGAGATTCTGCCTGAGACAGGTGCACAGGATGATCCCTAGACAACACCAGCCTCCCCTCAGTGACCAACGTGGACTGGCCAGCAGGAACTCATCCAGCCTTGCCCTAAACCGGTCCGAACTGGGGCAGGTTCTCTTGAGGGAGGGGCTGAGCGGGGAGTTGGGAGGCGGCGGGGGGTAAGGGGAGCAGCCTTCTTGCCTCGTGCCGTCCTGCGCGCTGCAGTTTACGTTGGCACCGTGCTCCAGCAGGATGTTCAGGATGTCAGTCCAGCCCCGGGAGCAGGCCTCGTGCAGGGCCGTGTAGCCAGCGTTGTCACGGTGATTCACATCTTCACTGTCTTTCTGGAGGCAGTAGAGAACAACGTCCTGTGGGAACAGGGAGAGCGCTGTGAGCAAACAGAGGCCAAACTCTGGAAATCACCCTAGTTAGGTCTGAAGCTCTCCAACTGTCCAAAGAGTCTCAGAACCTGCTCTTTAGTCCAGAGACTGACAGGCAAATCTCAAAATCTTTTGCCAACAAAATCAGTCCTGAGGTGCCATCGCCAGCGGCTCAACTTCCGGCCGTGTCCTCAGCCACGGGGAGGCAGTTCTAATGACCGAGAACACTCGTCTGGGTGTGGTTTGCTGGCTGAGGCCCTCAGAGAGGCTCACCTGCCCACCCAGAGCTTAAACCCTCAGGCCTCAAGTGTCTGAGCACTCTTTCTGTAGTCTGGGGCTTTTTGAGACAGCCCCAGACCAAAGAAATGAGACATGTGCTGGCAAGCACAGCCCCTGGCAGTAATTTGAGAACAAGGAAGAAAGAATTGGTTTAAGTACTATCCCTGGATGCTGGTTTTAATTGTTTTAAGTACTATCGCTGGATGTTTATCCCTGGGCAGTCAATTCCAGGCCTCCCCTCAAATCAAGACTGTTCCAAGGATAAGCCAGTAAGGTCACTCATCCATAGTAGTGATTAGCTTCCCTGGGCTGAGACGACAGGACCAGAAGCGGGACTCCAGGCCTAGAAGCTGCCTAGCTAGTCTAGGATGAAGCTGGTGAATACGCTGACGGGGAGGGGAGAGGCAGCCCCTCTTCTGAGGGAAAGAGGCTGACAGCAGCTACCAGGGGCCTCTCATCAGCTCGCCCAGGGCCTGGTGAGATGGGACTCAGCCGTCCTGACTGACAGCTAGCTCACTGGCTGGCTGGCTGGCTAGAGCTAGCGAGCGCGCAAGCCTGCATGTGCCCGCTGCCTCTACCCAGGGGACCACAAGGCCCCCTACCCTCCTCATCAGTGCAGATGTTGCCTCTTCCTCCAGGCCTCAAACTACTCCTCCCTCCCTCCCTCCCATGACAGGCTGTCCAACTTGCTCTTGCCCCATCCTGATTGGTTGGCCTGTGGTTTCCTGTTGGCTGGTTTGGCCCCAGGTAAAAGAAGTTCACTTAAAGGGCAAGCGTTGGTCATCATTTTTTCTTTCGATCTCCCTTGGCAGCTACCCAGGCCCCCACACGAGGTGCTCGAGACAGATACGTGGTTTGCCAGTAAGACACTGTCAAAGCGGCTCTCCCATGCCAACCAGGCTGGCTGGGAGTGCAGCTGTCTTTAAATGAGTCAGTTATGGGTGTCGGAAGCCTTAAAAGAAAAGAGGGCCTACTCTGAAGCCCAGCAGCTCCACCCTTCAGAGCAAATCCTGGGGAAATAATTGGCGTGGCGGGCAAAGGCACATGGTCAAGGAGCTCATATCAACAAAAATGTCCAACCAGGTAACTGCATGATGGCAAATGAGTCAGGCTTCTACCCCTACCCTGGCATTTGGGAATCAAAAAGACTTTGGTGTGAATTCAGACTCACATGTACGTAGTAGCTGAGTGATTGTGGATGTATCACTTAACAGTGCTAACCCCTGATTTTCTCACCTATAAAATGGGGTTAATAAAACCTACTGCCATAGGCTTACGGTGAAGATGAAAGGACACGATGTAATGAGAACTCAACACGACAAAATAAACACCAGCTTCCTTTCCTAATTTCTTTTCGATCCATAGGGAAGTAGCATGAGGTGGGGTGAGCTCATCTCTGCCCCTCCAATGTACTCCTGACTCCCCCACTACCAGAAGCCAAAACGAGGGGAAGCTGGAGAGGGACGTAAAGAGTGAGCGATGATCACCCCTGTCCCTCTCTGAGTGGGGGAGCCACGGCACAGGGAAATCCAAGACGACATAAAAACCCCCAAATCCCATTTCTGGCCTAGGAATGTACTGGATGATACTGTGTTACCATTTCAATTCTGTTCATCCTAAATTGCCTTTCAAAAGGGTTTGCGTTCCCACACACCACGCCAGGGTCAAGGCGGCCCCAGAGGCCGTCTGCGCAGTAGGAGGAGGCCAGCCTGGGCTCAAGCCCCAAACCAAGCCTTGCCCAGGCCACAGAAGAGCCAATGGGGAGAAGCTTCTCCACAGATGCTCGGGCAATGGCATCCTGTGGCTGGGGGGGTGCTCCTTACCTTATAGCCAAGACGGGCCGCCCGCTGCAGGAGGGTCTCGCCAGCATTTTTGTTCACTATGAGCCGACGAGCCTCTGGGGGGATCTGCCGGGCTGCGGGTGACTCGGAGGCCTCCTCTGGGCCAGCACTTCGGGACTTGGAGGGCGTGCATGGCTCTGTGGGTTTCGCTAGGGTGGGAGATTTGGGAGATCGTGTCTTCTGCTGGCTCCAACGCCCTTTGCCCTGGAAAGCAGAGACGCAGTCCTAGATCAGCACAGGTCCTCACTCATTTCTACCTGGTGAGCAGATGCTAAGGGGCTCAAGTCCTCAACCCCAGAAACCAAGGAATAATGATGGGATTGGAAAGCACAGGTTGAGGAGACATCCCAGCCTCTCTCAAGCACTCTGCATGCCGTCTTTACCTGCCTCGGTCCCCGTTTATTGCGGTTTTTACAAGTCATCTCGATAAATAAGTGGGAGCAAACTCTCAGAGTAAAGAGAAGTGGAGACAGCTAGCTTTGACTAAAGAGGCACGGCTGTGGAAGCCTTCACTCGTGTTGCAAAAACCTTTCCCCCACATCCAGCCCTCACCAGGCTTTTCCCACCTCTCATCACACTGTGTCCCCGATCACACTCACGCCCCGCTGGGCTGGTGGAAAGCGATCAAGCCCACGAAGCAGACAGACCGGCTTTTGAATCCTGCCTCTGCCAGCCACTAGATACAAGACCTGGGGCAAGACCCAACCTCTCGGAGCCTCACTTTTTCCCTTGCGGGGTCTTTGAGATAATGAACTAGAGCAGCTCCAGAACAATGCCCAAGGTGGGTGCTCACAAAACGTTAGTGTCCTTTCCTCATGAATGACCCCTGCATGTCTCCTTTATCCTCCCATCTTGAACTGGAATGTCTAGAGAAAGTTCCCATGCCTGGCCCAGCACTGTTTAGTGAGTCTATAGGGGCAGGTAACTTGTCTCTTTCAGATGAAGGGAGGGGACTTCAGATGGGGAGGAACTGTGTTCGAGGAGCTGTACTAGAGGAACCAGACCCAAGGCGCCTCATCTGCACCTGGACCTAAGTTAGATGATGAGATTCGAAACCTGGAGTTGATACCATAAGTGGACAAGACTTTGGGGGGGCCTTGGGAGAGGAGGGTATGACTTGCATGTGGAAGGGTATGAATCATTGGGGGGTCCGAGGACAAGAATGTACCCTCATCAGACTTTAAGATGGTCCCTGATGATCCCCACCTCCTGAAATTCATGCTCTTGTGTAGCCCCCTTCTGCACTGGAGAGGACTGATCTGTGTAGCCAACAGGAGAAGGCAGAGAGGACGGTGTGTGACTTCCAAGGCTAGGTCCTAAAAGACAATGTTGCTTCTGCTTTGCTCTCTTTTGGATCACTCGTTCTGGAGGAAGCCAGCTGCCAAGTCATGAGGACACTCAAGCATCCCTTTAGAGAGGCCCACGGGGCAAGCAAAGGAGGCCTCCTGCCAACAACAAGCATCAACTTGCCACCATGTGAGGGAGCCACTCTAGAAGCAGATCCTCCAGCCCCAGTCAAGCCTTCAGATGAATGGAGCCCTGGCTGACACCATGACTGCAACTTCAGGCATGGGAGACCCCAAACCAGACACAGCGAAGCTGCTCCTGAATTCCTGACCCCCAGAAAGTGTACGAGACAATACATGTTTATTGTTGGGCTAAGCTGCTAAATCTTAGGGTAGTTTGTTGCACTGCAACAGATAACTAATACATCACACTTCCCCAAGTCCCTCAGAGCATCAAAGTCTCACTTAAATCCTGTGTCTTCTACAACACTCTGGTCCCCACTGCCCTCTTTCTCTGCAACACCCAGAACACCTAGTCTGAATCACATAATCCAATGCCTTATGTCTGACTGTCAATTTCCTCTGGTTGTCTCACAGACAAGTCTGGCCTCCCCTGCTACGTTTGAAGCTCCCCGGGGTCAGGGTTCACATTTTCATCTTCCCTTTTGTTCCTTACAGCACTTAACTCGGGGTTGGGCACATCGCTGCAACAAGCATTTGTTGACTTGATCCAAGGCAGCTATATATAGAGCCCTGGGCAGCCAGAAGAGTTGCCTAGAAAGACACGAAGCCAGGAAAGGAATGGCAGCAGGGAAAAGACAAGGTCCCAGGGCATTTGTTTCCTCTGGTAAATCCCAAGACAAGAGCTGCTATACGTCCACATCCCAGAAGGGCAGAGAGGTACGACAGCTGGCAGGAAGGCACCGGCTATGAGTGTAGAATGCTGCTTTATTGCCGGGAGGATAGAGGTGCATTATGGTGATACTGGAGGATGCTGGGTAAAGTACCCAGGTTTTTGCTAAGCCAAGCCAGGAGCCAAAGGGTGACTCTCCTTCTAGGCGCCAGAGCTGCCAGAGACAAGGGAGGCTGCCAGAGACAAGGGAGGCTGCCTGAGGGAGGAGCAACAGCAAATGGGGACCACCTCCCCCTCCCCCCTTCCTCCCTGGCTCGGAGCCCCTGCGGGAAGAAGCCTTTGGCCGATGCCCCAGCTTTAGTGTTGCAGGTGCGTCCCCCGCCCTCCCACCACCTTGCTTCCCACTACAAAGCACTGTGCCATGGGGACAACTGGAGCAGGTGGTGGTGACTAGGAGAGAAAGAAAGGTGGGAGGGAGAAAGGGAGGCCCTGTGAAGGGAGAAAACCTCTCTGGGAGAACACTTCGGTGGGCACACCGCCAGGCAGAATAACCAGACAGAGGCATCAGCGCGTGCTGCTGAACGCGAGGCGGCTGGTCACCTTTGCGTGGGACGGGGTCATCTGAGCGTGTGGGGAAGAGCAGGGGAGGGGGACGCCCAGCTTTCGCCAGAGCTGCTCAGGGTTGCAGTGTCTCCCTGCCCAGCTGCCCCCTCCCCCAGTGTCCCCCGGATAGACAGAAGCCACCCATCCACAGGGTGGAGACATAGGCAAAGAGTGGGGGGCGTGCGCCAGGGGCAGCCAGGCCGGCCTCACACCCCAAGTCTCTCACTCGGGTCACCGAGTAACCTCGAACAAGTCCCCTAACCTCCCCAAGCCTCAGTTTCCTCACCATAGAATGAGGACAGCTACTGTGGGAATTAAGAGCAATCATGCAAGCAGAGCACCCGGCACAGACCAGACTTCCCCTCTCCTTCCTAGGCCCCCTCCTTCCTTCCCCTTCTCCTTCCCCTAGGTCCCAGGGAACTGGCACTGCTACCTTGCCTCTCCGAGCCTCTGTCCCCTCATTCTTACCTCGGCCTGAAGCTCGAGGATGTACACCAGCCTCAGAGAGAGCACTTTACTGTTCTCAAAGCCCTTCACATCCGTTGCCTCCTTTCTTCCCCCAAGCACCCTCTTGAGATGGAAAGGACATGAAGTATCATCTCCATTTTTAAAGATGAAGAAATAGGCTTGAGTACTTTGTTTGCGCTGGAACCAGATTCCAGAAGAAGGAAGGGGAAAGGAGGGGAGACTCAAGCACTTGGGTCTCCTACCTTTTGCCAGTGCCACACAGGGATCCCTGCTCTGGAGCTGGAGAGAACCATAAGGATCACAACCACCAAAACAAGCCCAATATGACCTTTTTTTTAGTTGTCATGACAAACACATATTACAGGTAAACATTTGAACCTGAACCTCACTCCTCTCAAATGTACAGCTCACCCAGGATAAGGACGGTGTCATTTTTTTTTGAACAGTGCAATGCGGAACTCAACACCAGTGCCATGAACATCAGACCCAAAAGAGACGTCAATTTTGCACAGGGGTTCTAGAACGCTTGCCTAGCTATTGATCGGTGAGCGCCCACTTACCTGCTCCTCTGCTTCCATGAGAAGCAAAGGAACTGAGGAGTGGGGTTGGGGAAGTACAGCTATGACCGGCCCAAGTGGAAGAATTCCTTCAGCCCCACCCTTAGGCAACCTTTGTCTGGACATCAACATCCTTGCTTCTGTAAGTTGTTTTCTACCTTGATTGACTCAGAAAGCTCCCTGATCGGTTTCCAGTGAGTTAAGCCCATACAAAAGCTTCTTGATTGGATGTTAACAAGCTATTCAGGGTAACATCCTGCCATATTCTTTAGCTCTTCCCTAACTCAAAGGAGATTCAAGGATTGTCAAGGAAAAGCCATCATGGGCCAAACCCCATAGTTTGCAGATGCTTCTTGTCAGCTCTAACTTTAGTTCCCATTCTTCAAATCCATACCCCAACCCTTCTAGAACTAGTTTAAAATATTTTAATAAATATGGGTTAATTTGATCCCCCCCCTCCCCACGGTGTACTCACTCACTCGGAAGACTGTTGACTGAGGAGCCTGCCTGGAAAATGTGCCACCCTAGCCCGGCCCCGGCCGCCACAATGCCCCTCCTCTACAGCTCCCCTGGCTGGTAATGTACCTTTGCCTCTTCTGAGACCGTCGTCATGTGCTTGGTCTTGCACTTTCGTTTTCCTGATGGCTTTTCTGAATTTTCAAGGCAGGCTGGCTCCTCTAGGTTATTTGGGAGGAAACCATTTGGTGAATCCGAAATCCCCTGGGCTTTGTTGGGCAAGAGAAGGTTCCTGTTCCTGAGGCGGTGCTCCGAACTTTGGGAGGAAGTCTTCTGCTTACGGGCCTTTAAATCTAAAGGCAAGAAACAGGAAAGAATGGATGTCAGGGAAATGGAACACAGAAAAGCAACGCCTTCCTCTAAGCTGAATCAGAGGACTTTGGGGATTAGAACCTCAGTACAAAGTTGTGTAACTATTCGCTACCCATATCTGGCACGGTGCTGACTATTCCACTAAAGGCTTCTCGAATGGACACTGTGCTTCCGCATCAAAGTCCCTCTTCTACACGCAGGAGACAACTCCCAGCCCTGCTAGCAGCGGGTGGCCCATCTGGCTGTCCCTAAGATGAGGGTAATTTTAAAAGGATTTCCCCATAGCCCAGAGCAAATCAGAACTTTCTTTTCAGCTTTTCCCCACTTTGTCTTTTTTTCCACTCTAATACGAAAACAAATTTAGCAGCTCTGCTGAAGTGAAAAGTGAAGTATACTGGGGTGGGGAGTAAATGGTAGAAGGCTTCCTTCGTAGCCTCAGCTCTACCCGCCTGACTGCCCTGTTGGTCTCTCTCCAAGCACACAAAGATCAAAGCCACAGAAACTCCCTGAAACCAGAGGCTGCCATGGGCCGACTTAACTGGTGGGCAATCACAGAAACCTGCTGCCCTCCATGGCTGGAAATCAAGTCACTGGGACACACTGGGCAACATCTCTAATTCTAGCCATAGCTCACTGAACAGAGCACATTCCAGCTTCAAAAAGGCCTGCTGGGAACTCCATTACCAAGAGCCTCATCCCACAGGGTCAGTCCTGAACTCCAGAGGTAGGGGGACAGATTGAGTTTATCCTTATCTCTTAGCATTACTGTTACATGACTTGGCCACTAGCTGTGTGACTGCTGAGGGCAGGTCATAATCTCCCTGAGCCTCAGTTTCCATGTCTGGAAAATGGGGAGCATAAAACCCACATAACCCCTTATAAAGTGTTATAAAGAGTAAGGTATCATTATCGTATTATTTAAGTGTAAGCTCTTTAGGTAGGGCCATGCCCGTGTGTTCTTTATCTCCCCCACAGGCCTGGCCACCATGCCTAGTACACGGCAAAAGATCAGTATGTCTGTGAAGTGAGTGACTTCAGCCTCAGTTTCTCCAGGTTGTGAAACGAAGGGGTTGAGCAAGATCCAAGCGTTCTCAACTCGCCTCCCCCGACCTTTGCACGCGCTCTTACGTGTGAAATTGCCAAGGGCAGATCCGGATGTAGGAACCATCATTACAGCATGAGGAACTGTCTGCAGGATATGCACAGCTCTTAGAAGGCCAGCTGCCGTACCACCCCTTCCTCCCAACTAGCTCCAACCCACTAGTGGGTCCCCACGTCTGTCTAAGAACTGCTGTGTTGGATGGCTTCTAATGGCACTTCCAGCCAGCACGTTCTCAACCAGGCCTTTTGATGCAACAAGTTTGGGCTGAGGCAAAAGAGGAAGGAACAGAACCGTGCCTTGTGAGGACCTCAGGAAACACAGGGAAGCCATATTACAGCATTCAACGCCACAGGAAAAGCAGCAGCCCCTTCCCTGTGTACTCAGGGCAGGGCAGGCTGTGGAGTTTATTCAACTGTGGTGGAGCAGCCTCACAGTAGCACAGAAAGGAACAGAGGGTGAAGGTAGCAGGTGTATTGCTCTTCCTATCCCCTCCACAAATCAAGAAGAGAGAGACCCAAGCCAAGGACGAAAGGAAAGATCATGAGGCCCAGACAGGAGTAAAGTGACCTGTTTAGTTTGGTCTCTGCCTGACTCTCTGATGTCAACCTGAAAGAGGGTAGCAATAGGAGGGATCAGAGCTTTCGGAGAAAAGAGATGTTTGCCAGGCAATTCCTTCATGAAGAGTCACCATCAGATCTAGAGGAAGGTGACCAGACCACAGGCCAAAGCCAACAAACTCAACTCAAAACCCGTAGACACACATGGAGGGAGAACGATCTACTTTCCAACAGCCGGAGCTGCCTCCACGACAAGCAGGATGCCTTGCTGAGTGGCGTTCCCATACTCCTGGAGGTGGTTGAGGCTACCTGTCAAGAGTGCTGTGGAGATCTCCGCATTGAGTGGAAAACTGGGCCAGGTAATCTCGAAGGTCCTTCTGGTTCCAAAAGCCGATAAGTTCCATAAGAAGCTTCCAAGCTTCTAGGAAACCAGATCTCATTAGAGAAGACTGGGTGGTACAAAAGCTCCTCTTCATCCTAACACAAGTGGCTGAGGCCAACTGCTTGACAACTCACTCCTGACCAATCCATATGGCTGTGGCAGAGAACTGGGAAAATCATCTCCACGCTCTCACACGGTTGATGAAAATTGGCTCGATCACTCTCTTAAGTGCGGGAATAGGTATTGTGTATATCTCTACTTAAACACAGCTGGAAATGAGGCTTCGCCTTCTTTGCATTATAGCAAACCCAGAATCTACTACCCACTCACATGTGGTTATTCAGTTTTCACTAATATGGAGACCGCAGATATTTACCGGCAGCTCAGGATGAATACATTATAGGAGCCAATCAATTGTTGTTTCAGGGGCAGAGGTCAGAGAAAGAGAGTGAGAGACAGAGGTGTTCTCATTGAACCCAGAGACGTGCTTTTTGCTCATCTAGAAATCCACTATAGGAATGGGCCCGAAGAGCGCTTAGCCCAACAAACTGATATTAGCCTTGGTGACGGTCTGTGCCTCCATGATTACATATTATAGCGTCTAACGTGGCCAAACAAAGCCTGGTGTTTTCTCCTTGGGCTGCCTGCTTTTCCAACAAAAATGATGCCTGCAGGTCCAACAAAAATGATGTCATCTGAAAGCTTCACTCTGCCTCCTAATGACCTTTGTGGCTTTAACTAAGAAAGCCAAGTTGTGCCCGCTTCTACTTGAAGTTCTTCTGTTGGGTTGAGGAAACCATTGTGCTTCTTTTTAGTTTAGGGGCTGGAGGTATCCCAGGAAAGGCAGCCAATACCCTCTTTCTTCTTGAAGCCAGGATTCTAGGAGAGAAAACCCAACCTCCCAAAAGACCCGACTCCCTCAAGCCAACCAGAGAACTCCCTGGTATTGAGTTGTCCCACACCAAGGACGTCACTGTGGCCTTGCCCACAGGTCCAGACTTTTATAAAAAATTGGAGAGCTCGGGGCTACATGTCCTCAGCTCACCTGTAGGTCAGTCCAATGTCATTCAATCTCAACCCCAAGCCAAGACCTCGGGACTGGAGTTGAGTGACCCCCTCTGGCAGCTGGAGCTCATAGCACCATGTTTCTCTGGGTGCAGAGGCCTTTGGCTGGCGTAGAGGAGGCAGAGGTGGGAACACCCAAGATGCCCGAGGGTCCCCAGAAGCCAGAGTCACTGTGGTTTGGGGACGGGGGGCAGCAGCCCCCGGCCGGCCTTACCTGCTCTCCCTTTCCGCCGCTGCTCTTCTTCTTGTTCAGTCAGGTACTCCCCAGTCTGGTATTTTCGGCTCTTCTGCCGTCTCCGTTTCTTCCTCTTCACCAGGCCCTCCTCCTCGTCTTCCTCCTCCTCCTCGTTGGTGTCCCACATCTGCCGGGCAGCCTCTGTCCTCCAGGGCATCTCTCGGGCTCGCCACAGGTGCCTGCGGCCCTGGCTCAGCAGGGTCTTGTCCTGGGCATGGTGGCTGCGGTACTGGGTGTCCCGTTGGGTCTTTCTCACCTTTCGACGCTTGGCCGGGGTGGGGGTCACCTCCTCTTCCTCCTCGGTGGGGAAGACTTCCTGGCTTCCCATGTCACTGTCTGCCATGCCAGCAAAGGAGCTACAGATGCTTCCTGTGGACGGGATGTACAGAGGACGGTCAGGTACCTCTTCAAAGGACCAAGAGTACGGTGTCGAAGCAAGTGCCCTGGATTAGGAGTTTGAAGGTCTGGGTTCGAGTTCAGGCTCTGCCAGTTATTGGCTGTATGCTCTCAGAAAGTTCCTTCACTTCTGTCTCCTCGTCTATAAAATGAGAATACTGTTCTCTGCCTTACTGACCTCACAGGACTGTTCTGAGGCTCAAATGAGATAATTCACCCTTAAGCGCTTTACAGAGTCCAATATATTACACAGCTATCAAGTATCCAAACCACACACCCTTCCTCATCCACGCTGCCCTGCCACTTTCATTCATTCCACAAACTCTTACTTAGTGCTTATAAGGTGCCAAGACTTGTCTGACGGGCAGGAAAGGGCCACAGGGTTTAGTAGAGGGTGGGGGAGGGCAGACTGACATGGCGCTCCCGCCCGTGCTCACTATGTGACCCCCCAATCTTGCTGACAGAGCCACCCTGGGCAAGCAGAGTTGTCACCAAAGAGTCTCAGGAAGAGTGAAGCAAGAAGGAGCCCCTTTCCTGTGACACAGCCTGCGTTAGTCCCGCCCAAATGCTCCTCAGCCACGCCCTCTTCCCGTCATTGACCCCACCTCCTACTGAGCAGCCAAGAGTCCAGGGGTGGAGCTTTCTCCCCAGCTCCACCCCCTGCCCCACTGCAGCTGTTCCTCACCGTTGGGCAGGCACTTCCCCCTCCTCTCCTCACCACCCCAGGATGAGGGGACCTTTCCTACCCTCCTCTGCCACCCGGCCAAGAGGCCATTTTCCTCCCCACGCCTGCCTTCAATTCTGCTAACAACAAACACAGTCCTAAATTGGCCCGGTTTAGTGATCCAGGAGATCTGACATCTTTCTCAGAAGCAGCTCTGAGATACCACCATCTTTCTCCCGAGGCCCGGCTATTAACTCGACAATCCCCAAACCCAAGCGAGGTCAGCAGAAGAAAGAAATGGTTCGAGGGAATTCCCTGGTGGTCCAGTGGTTAGGACTCCGCGCTTTCACCGCCAAGGGCGCAGGTTCAACCCCTGGTTGGGGAACTAAGATTCCACAAGCCTAGCGGTGCAGCCAAAAAACAAAGAAAAGGTTCGAGGCTAACAGGGTGGCAGTGGCTCTTGACCAAAGCTTCAAGTCAGTCAGTCAGACTGCTTAAAGACAGCAAATATCCAGGAAACTTTCCATTATACAGACTAGGCAGGGAACGAAGTGTTCTAGTTAATCTAATATTCTGGTTAACACGAATCACCATAGAGATCACACAGGGATCACCAATTTCCAAAGAATCAAATACACTACAATGTGTTTAACACTGAAATGGGAACGGCTGTAATGTAATCGCTCTTTGATGATTCAGAGGACACTTCAGGATTTTTCGAGGCCTCCAGGCTGTCATTACGAGCCCCAATTACCACCGCGCTCTCCACGTGCTGAGGTGCCCGTTAATAGAATGTCAGATAACTGAGTTTACACTGTGCCCTGCTTCCCCATTCCACCCACGTTGCATGGAAATCTGGGTGAACCGGGGCAACCATTTCTAGCACTAAGTACCAACTTGGAGGCTAGCAGGCAACAGTAGTAGCTAGAAAGGGCTATCCTTTTTTAGACCCTGGGGGTTGACCAATACAAGTTCAGGGGACCAGAGGTGATTCTGCTGGCCCTGACGACTCAGTGACCATTTCCAATTTGGATACCTGGCACACAGGGCAAGAGGACAGAGGCCCAAAGGTTAAATGTTTGTGCCAGAGACTGGCCCCCAAAATCACGAGATGCCAAAGCCTGGAGTAGAATCAGTTTTCCTGAGTGGCACAGGCCTTTCCTCTTTCCACCACTGGCTGCCAACAAGAGATGTCAAATCCCTGTTACAAAATGCTAAGTAAATCATCCTAAAATCGTGGGCAACGACCCAGCTCCTACCCTGGGCTCTCTCGTCTCTGCAAGGAGCTGGGCATCTTGGCACGGTGAATCAAATTCCCAACTCTCCACCTGGGCCAATGGCAAGGTCGCTCGACCAGACTTCTACCTCTCTGCAGAGGAGTGCCAAGGTGGGCCTCAGCCTCAGACTCACTCACCAGACTGACTGCGCGTCCGGGTGCTCAGGACCACGGGGATGAAGTCGCGGAAACTGCTCTTTGCCTTCTTCTCCAAGGAACCTGGAGTGGTGTGTGGTTTGAGAGTAGAAGGCAGAGATATCACAATCAGAGTCTCAGGACGGGAAAGCCTCCCCCACCCTCCCAACCCGAGAGGCTCAAATGGAGAACTCAAGGGAGGGTTTGTGTTCTCCCTGCATTACATTTATTAATTTCCCTTATGCTGCTATCACCTACGTATCTCTTTTAGAGAAGGAGCTTTTCCCGGTGGTTTTTGAAAACTGGAGTTGGGTCATTTTTGCTGACACCAAAAAAGGTAGTGCACGGCATCGATTCGCCGGCACGCCACAAAGTGGAAGGCCCGGTTGTCTGGACGACTGTGAGGCTGCTGCGCCTCCACAGCGTTATAACTGAGCTGGAGCAGGTCCCAGAGAAGGGTAACCTCCATGAATCGCAGAGGATTGAGCAAGGCAGGAAGATGGGAGCAGGGAACGGCGGACGGCGGAAAACTGCTATATAGGAACAGACTAGAGAGAGGCAGGTCACATCAGACAGGCAAGGCTACGAACACCGGCTACTATGGGCAGGAATACGCGGGCTTCTCTCTGCTGAGGGCGCCAAGGAACTATTAGTGGCAGAGCATACGGGTTACGTACACACCTCCCCAACCCAAACATCCTGTGTGTCCCTAAATAATAAGGGTTTAGGACTCCTCCAACCCTTCTAGCTAGCTAGCTATTAATTTTTAACTTTTATAATGGGAGTTTCCAAATATACCAAAGGTAGACAAAACAGTGTAAATAACCCCCATTTGGTCTTAATCCTCATTAAACCCATTTCGTCCCTGAGCCTAGACCCACTTCAGGGTAATAGGTTGGCTACTCTGCTGTAGGACTGACTCTTGTCTATCTGAAAAGCACCACTTCAGAGTGTGCCTTATTCTAGCAACCAGGGTGAGCAGCATTAAGCCCCCACTCCTGTCTCCCTTCTCCCTCCGCTTAGATTTCAGAGGTGTCAATTATATCTTCCTCCTGGGACTTCCCTGCTGGTGCAGTGGCTAAGACTCCATGCTTCCAATGCAGGGGGCCCGGGTTCAATCCCTGGTCAGGGAACTAGATCCCGCGCGCCGCACGAAGATCCCGTGTGCCGCAACTAAGACCCGGCACAGCCAAACAAATAAATAAATAAATATTTTTTTCAAATTATATCTTTCTCCCACAGTGAGGAAGTCTCACTTTCCTGGTCAGTTGCAGAGCCCCTCCCCCCCCACCCGCCATAGGGATCCCTCTGCAGCCCATCAAGAGGGCCAGGACCCGCGGGGCCTACCTTCCTCGTGGCCATCGGCTCGTTTTCCTGGAGACTGGGACTCCGGCTTTGTTGGCTTCCGGTGCTTGTGCTTTACCCTGACTCCATTGTGCTCTTTTCCTGAATCTGAAGCCCCCCTGGGGCTTTTCTTGGTGGGTTCCTGGGGGTCACTAGGTGGCTTCCGGCACTGTGGAGAGGTGGAGAGAGTCAGGTCTGAGGTCAGTTTCACCTCTTAAGAAAGCTCTCTTAATGTTGAGCCCTGTGCCCTGATACTGACACACGGACACGAGCTTCCCACGTGGAGGCTGGGGGAAGGGGCCGCCCGCTGCCTTCCACAGTGGGCTACAGAGGCTTTTTGGACTGAATCCAGTGCCCTAGCTAATCCCCACAGACATCCATACCCCATCATTTGAAACACGTCCACAGAGTCTGCATTCACAAGCCGAATAAACACCCAAAGTCATTTGAAAAGGTGCAAAGTCAGGCCCCATACTCTCTATATCCGAACAGCAATAGAGAGATGGACAGAAAACAAAAATGCCTCTTCTGCAAGTTGGATGACTACATTGTTCAAATAACTTCACTGTGAATAGTACTGACACCAACAACTGAAACTAATTCTCATATGGGCCAACTCAAGAAAAATTATCTATTTGCACATGTAGATTAATACCAGAAAAAAGATTCAACTAAGGCAAGAAGAAAAGTCTACCACGGCAGCAATTCCAATCTCCCCGTACTTAGGAAAGACACCGAAAAGGCCCAGGCATTTTCAATAATGACCCTTTACACTCTGAGGCCCTTTCACCTTTTCCAAACACTCTCTCTAATATTCGGTTTGTTCTTCCCAACAACCCAGAGAGGAAAACCTAATATCACACCCTTGAACAGACGAGGAAACTGAGCCTCCAAGATAAGAGGTTAAATGATTTGTCCAGGGCAACACAGCCCAAGGCGTCCACTTGCTCAGGGGCCGTCCGGGACCAGGCAAACCTGCAAGTTAGCTGCTCTGTGCCTGCAGTGAGAAAATGGCTGAGCTAGGACTAAGACCCAGGGCTCCTGGCGCCCATCCCGGGCCTCTTCACCTCAGCTCTCACTCCTCTTCTCCCTCACTTGTGTCCTCCACTGGTTTTGGTCATCCCCACTCATACCTACTGCCCAGCGCATGCGGTAGGCACAATGGTTGTGCTTACACATTGCAAGGACACTCTTGAGCCTAGCAGTCACACATCCTCACAAGCTTTGAGATCTCTCCACGCCACCCAACAAGAAATAGGGCAAGGTAGGGATTTCTAGTATTGTAGTATCCAAGGAGTGCAGAGTAAGCAACACATTTTAACAATGACAGCGGGCCCTAGGAAGAAAGGAAGAGTTGTTTTCCCCCTAAGCAGACCCGCACGCCACATTCTAAAAGGTTATCACGGTCCAGCTCCAGCTAAGGGGATGGCAGATGTCTTACTGACGCAACATTTTTCCGGCGTGGGGGCGGGGGGAATATGTCTCCATAGAGCCACCATTCCCCATCAAATTCCAGGGACTCCTGCTATCCCATGAACTCCTGCTTCTTATTCAGCAGAGGGCTGAGCTGAAAATTCAGTTTCTCCCTTTACTTGCTGCCAGCTCCTATAAACCAAAGTGTTAGGAGAAAGAAAGAAATGGGAAGGAAAGAGGAAGATGGGCAACTGCTGCTTAAAGTGTGACCTTCAGGTATGGCCACAGAACAACTACCTCAAGTCAGGCGGAATAAAGTTCAGTGCATGTCAATTTGAACATGTCGTATTTATTTCTGAATATCATTTTTAGCTGGCTCTTTCAAGTACAGATCATTAACTTTTACTTCCTAAGAGAGACAAAAACAAGTAAAACAGAACATCTAGAAGGGATCTGTGTCTGTATGTTCTGCAAGGGCAACACTCAGAGTAAAAATATATCGCACACTCCAACTTAGGCAAAAAGTTGCGGTGATGAAGAGACCATGTAAGATGAATGTTCTGGTTAACAGAGTTTTGAAGGGTTTTCCAAAGAACTTTCCAAAAGATGAGAAGACAACCAGCACCAGATGAAGCAGAACTTTCTTTGCTGATGACTCAGAAGGTCCTTCAGGATTCCGCACGGCCTTGGGGCAGGTGGTGTAGGAGACAGGAGACTGATTCTTTTTAAAAATTTTTTTTATTTAATTTTTTTATTGCAGTAACATTGGTTTATAACATTATATAAGTTTCATGTACATAACATTATACTCCTACTGCTGTATACACTACGGAGAGTATTCTGATTCTTGGCCATACCCTGAAAGGGGCCATACCCTGGAGACTGGGCTTCCGGCACTGTGGAGAGGTGACCCCTGATTTTAGTTTTGCTTATCAATGGTTTCTTTCTCAGGAAAATGGAACATAAGAAAAGAAAGATCTAAGTTATTTGCTTTCTGGAAAAATGGACATTTACTAAATCATTACAGGCGGCTGCCAAGGGCTGCTTCAAGGCTCCTGACGCTGTGACTTTATTCTCTGCCCTCTGCATCTGTCAGTGGGCCCAGTGAACTGTTCATCTAATATAGGAAGGGGCAGTGCCTGCCTGTCAGCGAGTCGCCTGCAAGACATAAGCTCCATGAGGGTCTATCCTATTTGTAATACTAATGATATCAACAGCAGCCACTAACACTTCCCGAGCACTTACTATGTGCCAGGCACTGTTCTAAGCATTTACACATATCACTTCATTTTATCTTTTTTTAACAATAGCTTTGTTGACATATAACTTACTGAGATATATCATACACTTATTTACGTTTATTATTCAACTGTTTTTAATACAATCACAGAAATGTGTAAGGATCATCACTATCTAGTTCTAGAACTTTTTCATCACCCCAAATAGAAACCCTGTACCCATTAAGCCGTCACTCTCCAATTCCTCATCCCCGCCAGCCTTAGGCAACTACTAATCTACTTTCTGTCTCTGTCAATTTGCCCATTCTGGACATTTCACATCATCATTTCATTTAGTCTTTACACAGCCCTATGAGTAGGTACTATCACTGTCTCATTGTATAGATGAGGAAACTGAGGGCGAGACAGATGAAGTAACTTGACTGATATCACATAGCTAGGAAGAAGTAGAACCAGGATTCAAACTCAGGCACTGTGCCTGGCTCCAGAAAGCATACTCCTCACCAAAATGCTGTACTGTCCTCCTGAAGATGTATTCCCACTGCCTGGGAAGGACTGGCACACAGTAGCCGCTCAACAAACACTTGCTAAATGGTCAGTGAAACAGCTATACATAAGCAGAGTGGAAGATAGTGTGGCATAGCTCAAGATGAACATGAACTTTATTTTTCTCTTTTTCTTTTAATTTTTTTAAATTGGGGTATAGTTGTTTTAGAACGTGAACTTCAGAGCCAATAAGACTGGAGCTTGAGTTCCACTTCTGTCATTTAGTAGCGGTGTAACTTTGGGTAACTTACTCATTTTCTTATCTGTGAATTGGGTGTAGTGTTCACCTCATAGGGTTATTTGAAGGATTAAGTTAGATAACATACGTAGAAAGCACTTGGTATGTAGTAGGAATTCAACAAACAGTAACAACTATAACGACATGAACTATTATTATTACCACCAAGAGCAGATTGCAGTCACCTGAGCAAACGCTAGACATACGCTGTACTGTTTAATGACCTATGTTCCTACTTGGCATGTCTCTGCCGTACTGAGGTGGTCATGGGGTCACTGAGAAAAACCCACCCAAACTCTACTCCCAGGGTTCTTAACCTGGAGTCCATGGGTGGGCTTTGGGGAGTGGGTTGGGTCCGTGAGCCCCTTGAAATTATGGGCAAAGTTCTGAGGTCATGTTTCAGGGGACAGTGTTCACAGCTCTCATCAGCTTCCCAAAGTGCTCTATGGTCCAAAAAAGACTAAGAGCTTCTGCCACAAACAAATTCACAGTGCTCTGGCTAGAAATCTATTCAACATCCAATCTGAAGGCTATTAACATAACCTCAAATTGCTCCATATTTTGAATAAGCCCTACCTATCCTCAACTGCTTCAAGAATCTCCTTGATCACTAGTGTCCTTCAGATCCTCTTTGGAGGAACACTGGATTCAGGCCAAGTCCTCTTAGCCCACCTTTTTGCCTAGAACCCTGCCATCATCCTTAGCCTATTAAGAACCCAGACCTAGATGCCCATCTGCCTTGGACATCAAATTCCCAATGGGCTGAAACCCACAGCTGCCACCCCAAGCATTAGGGGGAAAGGAAACTGGTGGATAAGCCCAGAAGCTGAATTGGCTCGAGCCCCACAAAACTCCAAGCAAATCCTAAGCAGGCTTACCCCGGTGGTGCAGAGAACAACCTTGTCAAAGGCCCCTTGCCTCCCTGGACCCTAAGCTCTCAAGGCCAGCAGTTATCTTAGAAGAGGAAAAGGAAGAATGGCCATGCAAGGAAGGGCCTGTTATTAATTGATTTCCCTCCCCATATCGTATGGTATTCTTCCACTTTCCAACCTCATCTGGGACAATGGCTTTCCTAGCCTCAGGGACCGAATCATTTCCCACATCTACAAAATAGAAGCCCACCTCTCCCCACGCTAAAACACCATATATGGAGAATGTTACTTGGTAAGGGTCATGATTCACTTTACACAAGCCTTCCAATCAGTTCAGTTCACAGAGCTACTCAAGAACACTGCACGAGGGCTTCCCTGATGGCACAGTGGTTAAGAATCCGCCTGCCAGTGCAGGGGACACGGGTTCGATCCCTGGCCCGGGAAGATCCCACATGCCGCGGAGCAACTAAGCCCGTGTGCCACAACTACTGAGCCTGCGCTCTAGAGCTCGCAAGCCACAACTACTGAGCCCACGTGCCACAACTACTGAAGCCCACGCACCTAGAGCCCATGCTCCGCAACAAGAGAAGCCAACGCAATGAGAAGCCTGCGCAACGCAACGAAGAGTAGCCCTCGCTCACCGCAACTAGAGAAAGCCCATGCGCAGCAACAAAGACCCAACGGAGCCATAAATAAATAGATAGATAGATAGATTAAAATTAAAGAACGCTGCACGAGGTTGACGTCTGCAGGACAAAGCAGACCGCTGGGGTCTCGGCCCGGCCCTCAACCTCAGCCCAGCACTCACCTTGGGTCCAAGGGAACTGCGGACCACAACCTTGGCTTGCGGCTGCTGCTCCTCTCCATCCTTCTCTTTGCCGCACTTCATTTTCTTGGGCGGCAGAGGTTCGGTCACCCCATCGGTCACCACCGAGTCTGGCTGCCACTTGTTCTTGCAAGGAAAGACACCTACACTTTCCTGTTTCACTCGAGCCTGCCCAGCCTTACTCCGCACTTCAGCTTGGCCCCTCTGGGTAGCTGCTGGGAGGCCATCGGCCCGGAAGCAGGTGGCTAAATTGAAGACCACATCACCATCCACCTTCTCCATTTTCACCCGCCCCAGGTCCACCTGGCTTCCGAGCTGTGCAAGGTCTGTGCTGGAGGCCCTCTTGCCGCTTGGGACCACGTCCAAGATGATTTCCTTGGGGCGGCTGTCATGAGGTAGCAAAGGCAGCTCGGGCATCTTGTGCAGGTTCTGGGGGGTGGCCAGGACCAGCTCATGGGACATATAGGTGGCCAGCACTTGGTTCTTAGGCTTCGTGTCTCCTGCCAGCTTCAGGCCGCAAGCCCCCTGGGGACCTTCCAGCTTAGGAGTGCTGTCGGGGCAGAGGTGGCTCTCTGATTCCTCAGGCCCCTGATTCACTCTCAGGTCCCCACTGCTAGGCTGCACAGACAGTGCCAGGGTCCCTGTCTGAGGGCTGAGCGTCAGGAGGACAGGGTTCACTTGTTCCTCGTAAGGCTTGGCAGCAATCCGGCAAGTTTTGTTCTTGGTGCCCGTGTCCTGCTCTGGAGCAAAGGGGCCCCCGGGCCGTGGCTGCCCCTCGGGAAGTCCATGCACAGCCTCACTAGGGCCAAGGGATGGCACACCAGAAAACTCAGAAACGACGCTGGTGGGCCTGATGGGCACCCCCTGGCTGGGGGTCAGCTGCCCGGCACTGGAAATGCCGATAGAAAGCAGAGACGCCTGGTGGTATGGTGACCAGCCAACAGGCAGGACCTGGGTGCTGGTGGGTTTCCCGTTGACTGAACACCGTGGGTAAATATTTGCTGGCCCTGTGGGCTTCCAGAGGGAGAGCTCCTTGGTTTGGCAGCCCGGCAGCCCAGGGGCGATGCGGGCTGGGGTGTAACGCTTCACTGTGCTTGGCTGTCCCTCAGTCCCAGCCTGGCTGCCCTTCTTGCCACAGGGGGCACCAGTGCTCTTGGGCTCTCCTTGATCGATGATGGAGATGGGCTCCTGCTTGGGGAGATGACGGGGGTCTCGGTTGAGGCCCAGGTTGGGGTCTTTGTTCAGCAGGAGGGATGCAGGCACTGGGTTGGCCACTCCCACGTAGGTGCCGGGAATGGTGCTGATCAGCGCAGTGGAGTTCTTCACCCAGGTGCTTGGGTCCCCGTTCCTCACGATCTCAGGAAAGATGACGAAGGGCGAGGAAGTGGAGCCCAGGCATGAGGTGACATTGCTGCCGGCAGCCTGGGTCGTGCGCTGGGACCTAGACAGGACCGTGGAGAGGAGGGCCTTGCTGCTGGTGTGCACGGGGGTCAACACGGGCATGGGAGGCGTCTTGCGCTGGTTCGGCAACGGGAGCTTCTGCCGGTTGGACTTGGAGGAGAGGTCCAGGGGCATCTCGCTGCACTCAGGCGGAGAGGCCATCTCTCGCTCCAGCTGTGGAGGTGACTTGAGGGGAGAGAAAGTGACGGAAGTCCCTTCTGTTTGTTGCTCGTTGCCACCTGGCATCTTGGCAGGATGCGGTGGGGCTGAGCTCACGCTGGGGGCTGGCAGCAGAGGCTGTGGTGGTGGAAGCACCTTGGCAGAAGCAGTGGAGAGGGAAGTATCTGCCAAAGGCCCGGGGACCCCATCGGGTGCAGGCTGGGTGCTGGTGCTGCTGGATGGGGAAGCACAAGGGAGCCTGTTCACCTCCAGAGAGACCAGCTTGGACTCCGAAGTCAGAGGCCGGGCCACAGAAAATGCATATGGGTAAGACCGCAGCTCTGGGGAGGCCAGCACCCCAGGGAGACACCTGTCCTGCAGGTAGGATGGCAGGACAGGGAGTGTAAGGGTGGAGGAGACTCCCAGGGTGGTTGGCAGTGTGGCCACGCTGAGTGGCTGCCCACAACTTGGAGGCGGGATATAGACCAGCGGCTGGCTCGGGGTCAGCACTGTCCCTGGCTGAAAGGACAGGGGTACTTTTTGCATAGCTGGTGCCTGAGCTGCAGGAAAACACACTCGACTCAAACTAAAGGACGCCGGGATGGGTGCAGAGGTGGGAATGGCAGTGGGCGTGGCAGCCGGCATGGGCGTGGGGGCTGGAGTGAAGATTGGGGCTGGGGTGGGTGCAGGCACCGGCGTGGGAGCAAAGGCAGGGATGAGGGTGGGGGTAGAAGGCGGGCCAGAGGACGGGGTCGGGGTGGGCATCGGCACCGATGGAGGGGCGGGAGCTGCCGGAGGCGTGGACGACGGCATCGGAGCCAGAACTGGAGTGGGGACAGGTGCGAGGACCAGGGTTGGAGCCGAAGGGGGCACAGGAGCCTGGATCAGAGCCAAGGGAGGAGCTGAAACTGGGACTGAGATAGGGGTAGGGGCTGGAGCCGACAGGGGGACGGGGCCCGACGGGGGAGCAGAAGCTGGCACGGGCACCAAGACTGAGGCCGAAACCGAAAGAGGGTTCGAATCGGAGATGAGTGTGGGCACTGACGGTGGCGCCGGAGCCAGAGCCGGGACTGGTGCTAAGGGAGGGGAAGGGGCCGGAACCGAAGTGGCAACCTGGACGGGAACGAGCCCAGAATGGGGCACCGGGGCGGGGACAGAGAGGGGGACCTGGAATGGATCTGGAACAGATGGGGGGACAGAGGCTGAACTGGGAGCCGGGGGGCAGATGGGGGCTGGCAGCGGACTGAAGTTAGTGGTAACCAGAGGCAGGGTGCCCTCCACGGGGACGCCAGTTCCTAGAGTTGCCAAAATGAAAGTATTCTTCTCCCCGACACCCTGCCGAGAGTCCAAAGCCTTCGCCCCAGCTGGCGAGCAGTCCACCTGTTTGCTCATTTGGGTGCTGAGGGGAGTCCAGGAGCAGTCTGCCGTGCCGTTGCTGGCCTCTGGGCCGTCAGAAGTGGGAAGCTTGAGCCCGTCTCCCGGGCTGCTCAGTGGCACCAAGGGGCCCCCTGCCTCTGCCACATTCCCAGCATAGTCCATTTTCGGCTGGGCGTCGTCAGGCCTGTCTTCTGACTTGTGCCCAAGTTTTTCTGTTGCACTGCCATCTGGGTCTGCCCCCCGGGCATTACTGCCACTTCCAACTGCCGTGAGCTCCACCTGCAACGACAGAGCAGCGTGCCCATCTTAGCGAGCTCTCTGTAGATCGTGCAAGTGTCCCGAGGCCCGGGAGAGGTGACTGCTGGTCCTCTTTGCAACTCGACCAACCAGGCAGAAGCAAAGAGAAGCTGGCCAATTTCTGTCTCACATACAGCAACTCCTGGGAAACACCCTGTCCTTTCCTGGCCCCCTTCTTGGGATGGCAGGCTGGGCACGTTGCCTGAGCAGTTCAGCTCCACCCGTTGGCAGGTGGCATGTGGTTCTGCATGGCCCCTTACCTTGGAAAAACTGCTGACACAAAACTCCTGAGATCCAAAGTGCTGGCAGTCACCTGTCGTGGACTCCTCATCAGAAAGAGGTGCTCTTCTAGCATGGGAGACACAACCAGAAAAGGGACATGAGACCTAGTCTTCAGGCCACCACCACCTTCCCCAGAACGCTCCCTGCCTGCCTGGGTTCCCATAAAATCCTCCTGTCTCGCTTCCCTTGGTGGCTTGGGGGAAATCACAAGGAACTAGGGGTGGGGGAGGTCCAGGCTGAAAACCGGAGCCTCTGTGCCCAGCTTTTCAAGTTCCTGCAAAGGAGCCTGATCTGACTAGACTCCCCTCTTTGGGCTGTGTGTCCTAGGCTCTCACCAGGAGTGTGGAGGACCCCAGCACCTTTGCCTTGTCCCTAGAGCTTATCCATCAAGGTGACCGCCCAGGAGGTACTGAGCATTGCCAGAAGGGGAGAGGTCATTCACAGAAGATCCCAAAAGGCATGCAAACTGCTTTTCTTGTAAATATGATCTTATTTTAAGTCTACAAGGAAAGCTGGCTGCAGGTACCATAAGGGTAACCCTTTCCTAAAACAAATAACCACCCCCATTGTGTTTCATGTTCCAAATCCAAATCATCACCTAGTCACCCGACGAGCTTGCCTAGAGCAGGTACACGTTTACTAGCGCACATAATGATACTCATTTGAGGCAGGTCACTGAGCATCAAGGGGCATTTCAAGGGCACAACTTCTTTCCCTCTAGGGTATCTCTTCCCCTTCTCTAGGGCACCAGAGAGCTCAAGCCAGCACCCTCCTCCCTACCTTTCTGCTCTTGCTTGCATCCTATCCCCTGCCAGCTCCCCCACTCCCTGCTTGGCCTCCCAGCACCACTGCATTTTCTCCCATCGCAAAGGGAAGGAAGCCTTCAAGGCTACAGACCCCGAATTCAAGTTGGTATATTGCAGAGGGAAATGCTCAAGGCCAGAGAGCTGGTTCCCAAAGGAGGAAAACTCAACTGTACCCTCACCTCCTCAAAATGTCTTCTCTAAAATTTGGGCAAGAATCTTAGAAAATGGTATATCCTGACCAAAAAAAAAAAAAAAAGGTCAGACTGGGAGGGTGAAGTTGAAGAGAAGACAAACACCCCCTGGAAGTTTGGTATTTTGAGTTATAGCAAGAACGTGCCACTGCTGCCCTAGGGAAGACACCAGTGGGGCAGGAGCCATGGTGTGAGTGGCCAAGTGGAAAGCTGAGGTGCAAGAATAAAGCTCCAGAAGAAACCCTGAGATGTGGTTCCTAGGGTGCAAAGCACAGGAATGCTCTGTGCACCTCTGGGGAGCTAGACTGCCTTGGGGTTTGCCCCCCTTCTTCAGAGCCTCGCCCTGAGCTCTGCAACAGCCAGGGAAGAAGCCAGCAGCTGCCTCACCAGCCATCCTAACCAAAGGGCAGTCAGGGCGCCCACAACCAACCCCCACAAGAACTAACTCCTTCCCTCCCACTGGAACAGGGCACTGTTGATGGACCCCAAAATTGTACCTGGGGCAAGAGAAGCAAAAAAGGCAAGGGGATCACCGCGGGCCTCTCCCCATCTTTTCAGGGCTCCAGAAGGGACTAACCGGGGGGGAAAGGCTTGTTCCCTTTAAAAGGCATCTAGGCTGGCAGAAGTGGGAGGGTTCCACTGCTGGCAGTGACTGCTGGTGACAAACAGAAATGATCATAAGAAGAGAGCAGGGCTGGAGATGCAGTCAGGGGTCCCGAGGAAGGGGAGCCTGAGGGAAAGGGCAAACACACTTCGACATCAACCCCTGAGAGCCCAGAAAAGCAAGACCAATACCCAGCCTTAGGCCAGGCCAGGGATGGTTTTGCGGGGAGGATGGTGACGAGGCAAAAGGAGCGGCAGGGAACCACCCCCTTCACCAGCCCCACATGAGGGACCGCAGAGGGGAGACACTATTTCCATTTCCCCCGTCCTGACCATACAAAGGGGAGTTCAGCTGCATATTCGGCCCTCCTTGCTCGGCTCCCACCCTGCATAAAGTCACCTTGAAAGTAGACACCCTGCCTTCGAAGGCAGCCACCAGAGAACGGCAGAGCCACCGGCCCAGAGACTCTGGAGGTGGCAGCGACAACAGCAGTCCTGGCTACTCCAGCCATACCCACACCTGAGTGCCAGCCCCCAAGGCTCTGAGAAAATGCCCTGTGGCCACGTTTCAAACCCTCTGAGGAGAGAGGTGTGTAAAGCCAAGCAAACGTTAAATTGCTCCATTGAGAGAAGAGCCTGGGACAGAGACAGCTTGCAGGGCAGGGGTGCCTGGGGAGAGGAGGGTCAACCGGGCAAGATTAGGAGGGCATGGGTGGCGGGGAAAAGGGAGCAGGGGTCAAAGCAGTCTTCAGTCAGGTCTGAAAATCAATCCCACCTTTTCTTCCCAACAGAGATGACCCTGGGCCGTTATGCTCAAGGCTTTGTTGAACTTAAACCAGAAACAGCCATAACCTTTCAGGGCTGTTTTCCTAATTATTAAGGGCTAGCACCACTGTCAAACCAGACCTTTTTCATTTCCTGTTGGGTCCTAACTACATGGCACACATCTCGCTTAGATCGCAGTCCCTGCAGACTTCCCATAGCACCCCAAGACTGCCTTCATTCCAGCCAAGGTCTCCCCCAAACACACCGTGTGAGAAATACCAGCCCTCACCTGAAACACCTACTCATCCCCCAAGCCCCGGCGCAAAGGCCACTGCCTCTGGGAAGCCCTCCTGTATTCCCCCAAGAAGTTTTTCATTCTGGCCTCTAGACTCCCACGGGACCTGTACACGCCACTCAACAGCACTTACCACCAATATCCCATGACTACTGGTTTGCTCTGATTGAGTTTAATAAATGTTTGGTGAATGAAGGCATGAATGGGTACAAGAAAGGAAGCAGCAAGCAAGCAGAGGGATTTAGCTGGAGGCTTGTCTAGAGTCGGCCACCTGAGGCCAGCATAAAGCCCCTGTCCCCAGTTTCTACAGCCCTCAGCTACATCTGATGGTGCTAGGCAGGCTTCTCAAACGTAACTTTAAGAGTTAACCCCCAGATGCAGCTTTACACCCAAAATGTCGAAGTTCTACAGGTGGTCAAGGGCTAAGGAAGATGGTTTTTAAATAAGGTGAGATCACATTTTAGAAATCAGCTATAGCATGGCCTGGGCTGTAGCGGGAAGGTGACAGCAACGGGTAGATGAGATCAGGAGTGACAACACTTAAAAAAGGTCATCTTAACCACTTGGCATATTTGGTAATCTAACGTCCCAAGAAAGGTCCATAAGGAGGGAAAATCAGGTTCGGGCCCACTTCCTGGTCCTTTTTCAGAGGGGATTTAGAATAGACAGTAAACTAAGGTAACTTGTTCATTGATTTTTTGAAGGCTCTAGTCCAGATCTCTACATCAAAGTCTCAACTACTTATAACTAGCTGTCAATGAATACTCCCGCAAATCAATACCAGCACTCTGCCTTCCCCAGATCATCTCTTAGTTATTATCTAAGGACATACGTCATATGCAAAGGAAAATATCTTTCTCGTGCAGATCTGAGAATTTTGTCTTATTTTCCTTGATCTTGATTTTTATATTCTAAAATTAAATTCCTTTTAAGTCCATCTCTAACTTGTTCCTCAGTATAGACAGCGTTAAACCATCAGGAGCTAATGGCTTTAAAAAAATAATAAAAAGGTCTATTCTCCTAACCTGAACCTCACACAAGTACATACTTCTCCAGTTAAGAACAGAAGAAAGTAGATACACACAAAGATGCCCATTCCTTTTCCCTTCAATAATACCAACACTCTCCCACATGCACACACACCCATGCACACACTTCCAAGATTTCCCCAAGGAAATGTCAGATCTTGAGTCCCAGGAAAAGCCATATCGTTCTGTATTCTAGGTGACTGACTTGATGTATTTGGATTTCAACAGTCGATATATTGAAACCAGCAAGCATGGGGGAGTCATACCTTCTCTAAAAATGGGAGAGGCAATGCAACCATCACACACAGCTCTTTGGCCAAGGGTTATGAAAATCAAATGTAGAATCTGAAGGCCATTTTGAGTGCTCTTCACATGGGGCATGATCAGGAAATGGAAAGGCCTGGTCAACCCAGTATTTTGGTGAACAGAAAACTGAAAACACACGCAGATCAGGCAAGCATCACCAACTCTCAATTTCATACGAAAACTACGTTAAGCAGTTTGATCCTCCTTTGATACTTCATAAGGATCTCACTGCGAATCATCATTAGCCTCGTGAGGCAGGAAAGTGCTGATCACCAGAATACCCACTAACAGTTTCCAGTATAAAGCTGAATGACAAAATCGCCTTTCTTCCAGGCTTAGATCAAGGACCAAAAATATCTTACACGTATCCTTGAGCACAGAACATGGATGCAGCAAATAAAACTTGCAATTGCCCAAGCTTCCCTTTAATCCACAATCTGACAGTTCTTAATGAGCAGACAAATACTAGTCGGCAAAAGGTCATCTGTTGGCCTCCTCACTTTCATCTGAACAGGGATGGCATGGCAGAGCAGGCCACTCACACAGCCCCAGCCCCAGCCCATCTCAGGAAAATTAGAAACAACCAGCAGCCTCCTCCCCAGGGTCCCCCCTCAGGCGCTGCTGCAGCTACCTCGCTAGGGAGCAGGCACCGCTCACTGGAAGCCGGCAACAGCCACCTTCCCAGCCTTCTCACCTCTCCTCGTTGATGCCACACATGCGAATCCGGTCAGAACTGGTCCAGTTGTGCACGCCGCTGTAGAGCGGTGCTGTAGAGATCATGACAGCCACTCACCACCAGCTAGGACCTGCTGTGGCCACTCCCCCTGGGGAAAAAGAACTCCCAAAAATCAAAACTTGTAACACGGACAGCTGCTTTAACCACCTTTTATGCGGAAACATTTAAATAAATAAAGGTAATTAGAGCACCAAAATGTTAAAGCAGTCTCTCACAAGCCAGCCTGCTATGGAAAATTAAGGTCCAAATGGGGATGAGGGGGCACCAGCTTTCCAGGAATCCATAGGTTTCAGGATGGAGACGAGGATGCTGTTAATCACCTAGAGTGATTAAATTATCTGAAAGACAGATATGCATGAGTATTCGAGGAAATTCAATCTATTTCAGACAAGTGAGATGCCAGTATATTGTTCTACACACTTTTAGCCTAACCAACTACAATTAGGGGGTCATTCCCATATATGAACAGGGCATCGAAAGACTACTGGGGAATCTTTTTCTCGTCAACTCTCCAATCCATGAGTACTGAAGTATTTGAGTGACATAACCAATTTAAGCTCTCCAGAGGAAGCACATGCTTTCTTTATAAGCCCTTCAAAAATACTCATTCTAATTTCAAGTTAAGAGTTATATAGATATAATGCATATACCTAACCTGGTTTAAAGTGCCCTTCAGATCAGATGCCATACTCCTTGTGCTCTGACCACAAACAAACAGAAAACAATGCTCCATCAAGAACCGCACATGTCTGCCCTTGGCCCTTCCTATCCGTCTGTCATCCCCACGACCTACCGCCCCCTTCACCAGCCAATGTCGGGTTCTCGCTGTTGACAACCACTGCACAGCCAATTCACCTTCCAGAGAAAATGAGGCATCAAGAGAAAGAGGTTTATCCAATGAGGTTGTCTTGAGACCCTCAAACTCGAATTAACTTATTAGCTAAAAGCCTTATTCATCAAAGCTCAACTGAACAAAACCCTACAGTGATCAGAATTTTATGCTGTTCTCCACTTTCCAAAGAAGTAAACCACAGTAAAATACAGTCACCTCAGGAATTTGTTTCATTTATCCTTTATACAATTTTCAGAGATTGTCCATATTCAACACAATATCACTTACTCATTCAACAAATACGTATTGACCACCTACTATGTGCTGGCACTGTCCTAGGTACTGGGGATTTAACAATTAACAAAAAAGACCAGAAATCTCTGCCTTCATGGAGCTTATATTCTAGTGGGACGAGATGGACAATAAACACGTTAAATGAGTCTGTGTTACAGTATGTTAGAAGGTGGTATAACACAGGCGAAGGGGCAAGGGTGATGGTTGGGGGTGGGGAGTGGAACGGGCTGCAACGTGTAAGTGCGTGAACCGAGTAGGCTTTGCTGAGAAGGAGACATTTAAACATCCTGAAGGAAGCAAAGAGGCGAGCCATGTGGATATCTGGGGAAGAGCATTCCAGGCAGAAGGAACAACCTTGTAAAGGTCCTTAAGGCACGAGGTGCCTGCTAAGATCAGAAAAGAGCCAGGAGGCCAGCGTGGCTGGCACAGAGGGAGCAGACAAGGGAGAGAGTCAGTGAGAGGACAGCAGGGCCACATCCCCCATTCTCTCCTTGGTCCTCATCCTACTCCTGTCCCTGTCGCATAGGATACCGCTGCCTTTGCCCCTTCCTTTGTACTTGCCCCTTTCCTGGCTTTTCAGACCCAGTGCCTGCTGGCCTATCTGGGGCCCTTCTCTCCTGCCACCCCAGAAACCTGGCCCTCGGTCTCTCCTTACCTCTGCCACCCTCTCCTATCCCCCTTCCCCTTCCCTCCCTCTTTCTCTTCCTACCCCACCCATCTCTCTGTCTCTTTCCCTTCCCCCTCCTCTCTCAATCTCTCTCTCCCATTTCTCTCTATTTCTCCTCATCATTCCCCTTCCCCCTATTATTCTCCCAGATTTCTCTGTCTTCCCCTCTCCTCTGCTTCTCTTCTCTCTCCTCCCCTGCCATGGTCCCCTCTCCTCCAATGTTCTTCCCGTTCCCACCCCTCCTGCCCCTGTCCTCTCCCTCCTTTATCTCACCTTTCTTATTTCCCCTCAGGCTCCACTCTCTCCTCCCTTTCCTCCTCCTTCCCTTCCTCCCTCCCCGCTGCCCCCCCCACTCTTAGTCCTCGGGCCTCAGCCTTCAGTCTCCCTCTCTTGTCCTGTCTTCCTCTGTCTCTCCTCTTCCTGTCTCTCTAGCTCAAGTCCGGCTCTCCCCAACCCCTCCGCTCCCCTCCCTCTGCCCTAAACCCCCACCCTCTGTGTGTGTGTGTGTGTGTGTGTGTGTGTGTGTGTGTCCTGCCCCTCCTTTTCGCTTAGCTCAAGAGCTCCCACAGTTTCAACTCACCCCTTTGTGCGCTGATGACTCCCAAATCTGCATCTCTAGCCCTGACCTCTCTCCTTAGGCCCAGACCAGAATTTCCAGCTGGCAGCAACTTGCTGTTAATTGGATGTCCACCGAGCCCCTCAAACTCAGTGTCTCAAACCGAACTCATTATCTGTTACCATAAACCTGCTCCCCACCCCCATACCCAGCGTGTTTCCTACCTTAGGTAATAGCGCCACTATCCCCTAGCCTGGAAATTTCAGCATTCAACTCCTTCTCTCCCCCACCACCCACATGCCATCAGGAGTCAAGCCTTAATAATGCCATCTCCATCCTCTCCTTCTACCCCTCTCACGACTGCCCTGATGCAGACCCTCATCATCTCTCGACCAGAATATTACACTAGCCTCTTAACTGGTCCCTCTGCCTCCAATCTCTTAATTCTACAATCAATTCATCTTCTAAAGAACCAGTTCGATCACATCACCCCCTCCCTCCTCCAAAGCTTTCAATAGCTTTCCTCTGTCTTCAGAATCAAGCCCACATTTCTTAGCACAGCATTCAGGGCCTTCCACAACCTGGTCTCAAACCTCCTGTCTAGCCTCCTCTTCAGCCACATCCTATTTCCCTGCAACCTTGCCACCCCAACTCCTGACCCGTCCCTGAAGTGGCCTCTCTTGTGTCCCCTCTTCCTTTCTGTCCTCTCTCAAAGCCTAGCTTAAATGTCATCATGTCATCTCCCCAGCCCCAGCCCCTGGTCGGTTAACTCCTCCCTCTCTGGTTCTCCTCAAACATTTCATTCCCACCCCTACCACAGCACAGATTCTTAGTCCCTCTGCTGTGTGGTTAGTTGGGGATGTGGCACATCTGTCTTGCCCCCACCCCCAGACAATCAGCTACTTACGGTAAGAAATACTGTCTTTTCTGTCTCTGGTTCTTCTGCGATATCTTACGTGTAGTAAGTACTCAGTATATACGTGTTATATGGAAGTGAAACCTGGATGAGAATTGAGGTGGTGACCCTGAGAAATTACATGAAGCAAAAGAAACCTCCCTAAAAAGTATTCACCATGCTTACTGTTTAAAAAAAAAATGTATTGCAATGAAAACGCTATGCACTATCTATAGCACACCCTTCCAAGCTGCCTGATTCTAGCCCAGTTCATTGTCTTTGAGTTATTTTGCACCTTTGTAAATTGCAGGTAACTGATGGATATGCAAACTCTGTCTTGTCCCATGCAGTTTGGATTGACTTTCCTCCCCACTGTGGAAAAACCAGTTTTGCCTCCATTTGCAATTCAATTCCTTTACTCCATATAAATTTGTGCTTTTTGGACTTTTTCTTTGAACCGGCTATAACATCTGTCTGGTTCTCTTGCTGATTAACGAGTAAAATAAAATCTTTAATACGTGTTCATTTTTATATCTGTAAGAGACTCATGATTTTATCTTTTTCTGAAAGTTATCTTTAACATTCCTAAAACAGTTATGTGGGCTCACACATAATTTTAGAGAGATTTCCACAAGGGGTAAGACAAATGGGTTGACTGTCTGCGTCACATCAGGTCACCAGGATCCCACTCCCTAAACATCCCGGTTGATCAAGTTTTGACTGTTTCTTAGAGTATCTTGGAATATCCCAGTTTAGGAAACAACAGCTCAGCCTGTTGGCTGACCAGCCTGGGACAGAAATCAGAGGGGGGAATCCTGGCATTTGCAAACAGAATAATGTATAAAACATCATTACCTAGATAAGGGAGTTTTTAGACCCCCCAAATCCCCAAATAACAATAACAACAACAAGAAAAGCAAGTAAAAACCAAAATAATTACCATACAATGTGCATTTTATGACCACCTAGAGAGCAAACCTGACCCTAGGCAGCCCCACTTTCACAAGATCCTGAAGATAGAGCATCTGCTTAAATCTCAACCTCCCACTCTTCCACTATGATTTTGTCAGACCAACACCTCTTCTTACGTGAAGTCCTCTGCTGCTAATTAATAGTAGCCTTTGCGGAGGCAGGGAGGGGAGGAGAGGGGTAGAAAGCACAGTCAGGAGAGCACAGAGCTAAGTGGTCTACACAAGAAGCAAAGATCGGTTCTCCTGAGCCAGAAAGTAGGCAAAGGGAACTTCTAAAGAGGCACTGGTGGCGTCAATGCCCACATAGGGCAGGAGGAGTCAAGGACAATGCACACCAACATTTCCCAAGAGTCAGAATCACCGAGGTGCTGGTTCAAAATACAGATTCATAGGTCCCAGCCCTGGAGATTCTAATCCAGTAGGCCCAGGGTTTTGTTTTGTTATTATCATATCCAATCAAATTAATAACCACTCAGCTGTACACTACGCCTCAGGAGAGGTGAGCAGAAAGGAAAAATCCTACAGACACGCCACACTTGGTAGGTTTCACTGGTGTACACACTTGGGGCCCAGCTTGCTTTTGCTCGTAGTGCCTGCACTCATGTGTGGTGTACAACTCTCCATCTCTCTCTCACTCCCTCTCTGATGGGAACCATCACATCAAAGGCAAAAGGCGAAGTTCCTAAAAGGAACTTGGAAGAAACCTGGTAATCTCAAGTGACCCAGGAAGCACAGGGATACGAAATACCGCAAAGGATTTTCCCAGATGTCACAACCATGTAATTGCTAAGAAATGAACAGCTGCACGGCCCCAGAATCGAATGCTGGTCACTGCCTGGAAGGCAGCAGGACCACTGTGAGCTGTCCCCACTTTGGGGGGAAAAACTCAAAAGACACATCCAACTCGTGGTGAGAACAAAGGAGAACACATGCTCCACCAATCCAAAGTGATAAGTGTGGCTGAAAATATAAAGAAAGAAAACTTTTTGATTTAGAAGGCACGTGTACACATAAGTAGAAGGACTGACCAAGACACAAGGGAATGAATCCAAGAAGCGGGCGGCAAGAAGCAGGTAGCCAGGCACAATCACCGCACTATGAAACGGGGGAGACCAAAGAGAAATGGACTAATAGGAGAGCAATAACCTTAAAATGGTGAAAAGCGCCGCTAAGCTGAGGGCGAGCAGGTAGCAGACGAAAAACCATGATGAGGTAGAACTCTTTCCCCAAAAAATCCAAACGGAAAAAAAAAAATGCTCGAAGACAAGTGCAGGTGTGAAAGGCATAAAAGAGAAGCCCATAGCATATAACAACCAAAAAAGAAAAAAATGAAATAGGGGAACCTGAAATATTTCACCATAGTGGGCCAAACTGAAACACTGGGGGGAAGCACTGAAGACAGACATTTTAGAAAAGTTTAGAGAGAATATGTTCTCAAAAGGGGAAGAACATCGAATTGTAGCCCAAGTTAGGGTTGAGAGAGCTGGTAGTAAGGGACAGTCAGCACTAAAATCTCAAAGGAGATTGTACAGATTGGGTAGACTTTTTTGGTTCTGTTTTGAAAGGAAGATGCCCAAACAAGCAGATTTCACAACAACGACAAGCAAAAGCATGTGAGGAAGAGGAGGGCATGACAGGAGGTAACAGAGTATCTATCTGACTTTTTTTTTTTTTTTACGAAAGTAGACATTGTTAAAAACTTTTAGTTTTTACCCTTGAAAATGACCAGACAGGGGATTTCCCTGGTGGTACGGTGGCTGAGAATCCGCCTGCCACGCAGTGGTTGAGAATCCACCTGCCAGTGCAGGGGACATGGGTTCGATCCCTGGTCTGGGAAGATCCCGCATGCCGCGGAGCAGCTAAGCCCACGGGCCACAACTACTGAGCCTCCGCTCTAGAGCCCATTAGCCACAACTATTAAGCCCGCGTGCCGCAACTACTGAAGCCCACACACCTAGAGCCTGTGCTCCGCAACAAGAGAAGCCACCACAATGAGAAGCCCGTGAACCACAACGAACAGGAGCCCCCACTCGCTGCAACCAAAGAAAAGCCCACGCGCAGCAACGAAGACCCAATGCAGCCAGAAACGATAAATAAATAAAATAAAATAATAAAATTAATAAATTTATTTTAAAAAAAAAGAATCCACCTGCCAATGCAGGGGACACAGGTTCGATCCCTGGCCTGGGAAGATCCCACATGCCGCGGAGCAACTAAGCCCGTGCGCAACAACTACTGAGCCTGCACTCCAGAGTCCGTGAGCCACAACTACGAAGCCCGCGTGCCTAGAGCCCGTGCTCGCAACAAGAGAAGCCACCTCAATGAGAAGCCCGCGCACTGCAACAGAGTGGCCCCCGCTCGCCGTGGGGCTAGAGAAAGCTCACATGCAGGAACGAAGACCCAATGCAGCCAAAAATAAATAAATAAATTTATTAAAAAATAAAAGGAAAGAAAAGAAAATGACCAGACAGGGTGTTTGTTAGTCTAGTGGACCAGTTCCCCAGAATCACGTAGCTCCTTTTGTGGCCAAAGACCCCTTACGTGCAGAACAACTGGTGCTGGCAACGCATGGGATACAACTAGGACCCCTACACATAGCATGAAACCTGCCCATTTACTCCAGCTTGGACTCTGCCATCCAGACAGTAAATTAGAAACTCAAGATTAAGAAGGCCTCAGTTAAACTAAATCTGGTAGTACTCCCCCAGGGCTCTTTTGGTTCACACTGTCTTGTGACCTGGAAGCAATTATGACTCTAAAAAAATGAAAGAGCTGGAAAATATTCCTCTTGAAGCCTGGCCCTGAGTCTGTCCTCAAGAGGATAGGCGTGGCCAGTAGACAGTTAAAGAAGGAGGGCTGGGTCAGTGATGACTAATAAGTAAAGAAAACCAACTTTGGGACCTACTGCTCCAAGAGAAGTCCAGAGCCCTGGGGAAAGCTCCCGTAAGACAGAGGTATTCACATTCTGATTTCACAGAAGCAAAGGAAAGGCCACCCTACTACCCCACTTTGGGAGAAGCAGCATCTAAGACACCCCCAAGGAGATCCAAGTGATCACTGGCATTGAGATCCTAGGGAACATGAAAAGGCCACGGCTTCCACCCAGTCACTGGAGTGCCTTTAGAGAGATGTCAAAATGTCTCAAAATCATTGTTTTCAATAGGAAAGTTTACACATACCCAACAAGGATAACTTTACCTGACTTTAGATATAGAACCCTCACCACAGGTCTTACCCTCCTTGTCCCTCTGCCTTCTTCCACGTGTAGGACTAGCATTCCTATTTTTCCTACTTAATTACATATCCGAAACCTCACCCCCCAATGAGGAAGTTCTTCCAACTTAAATTGTCTAATTTAATGATTTCCCATATAAGGATATTCTAATATTCTCCTCTGGCTCTCCCCTCAATATCAATATGCCCTCTTCTTTCCCTACCATTAACCAAATACCATTCCTTGAAACTCAAGAGTCCTGTATACATGCCCCAATCACTCTGCTTCCCTTTATGCAAAACAGGTTCCTCTACCACCATACACCACCACACACAAACATACAAACACACAAAATCAACTGAAAATAATCTGCTGGGCAATTGAAAGGAGGAAGGGGCCCTTTGCACTGTTCATCCCCACCTTCTATTCTAGCACTTCCTGGTTACCCTGAGTTTTTTTTTTTTTTTCATCCAAATAGTTCCACGAGTTCTACTCCAAGGGATAAGTCTTATAAGGCACACTGCATCCTGTTCCCAGATGCATTCATTCCTGTATTTACCGAGAAGGCTAAGGAGCTGTCTGCACACGGCTCTAGCAAAGACACCTTCACAGACTCCATGGGTACCTCCATGTTTGAAAACCCTGCCTTATAAACATTTATGAGACTTGGATACAAAGGAATGTTAACTATCTGCTAAACGCATGAGAGCTTATTCATTCAAATGAATAAATGTCGTTACCTCCAAAGTAGTCACTTTGGGAAGCTAGACATTCATCTCAAAGCAGTGACCAAGGCTTGTGATCTCTTTGGAGCTCTCCCGGTGAGCATTACCATCCAAACCTTTCTCAAGCCAACTCACAGCCTTTTCAGTCTCCTCACAAGCGCTGAATCCATCCAGAGTCATTTTGATGTTTTAAAACTGCCAACACCCATTCAGAATCATCTAATCACAAAACTGGCAATACCCTTGAAGAATGATATAAAGTTTACCGGCGGTAACCGTGGGTTTCACATCCGCGGTTGGCTGAATCGGGGATGCAAACCTCGCGCGCGAATGCGGAAGGCCGACTGTGTTCCTTCTACTCCGCTATTTTTTGTCAGGGACTTGAGCGTCCACGGATTTTCGTATCCATTTTGATATCCACGGGGGTTCCTGTAACCAATACCCCGCAGATACCAAGGGACGGCTGTACGATAGTACCCAAAGCCTAAACTGTGGGGGGCAAAACTTGGAGGGCATTTTCAGCCCCCACTTCTCAACCATCTGAGACATCTCACTATATGCAGTTACTATGTCATCTGCAAAAATTGAGAATAACACAAAAGCACTTGAACAGACCAAAGGTAATCGATTTCAGCAGTTTAGTAGGCAAAAACAAAAGTTTTAATCTCTCACGTATATTTTCATACCACCAGATCATTTTAGCTTTTCCACCCACTGCCAAGATACTTTTTTCCTATTATTCAAATAGTACTCACTTCCATTTCCTGCTGCAAGGAAATTATTTTACTCCATCTAAGGAAAATACCTCATCATAGCTTTAAACTGGACCTAGGCTCTAGGAACAAGATTTTGTGCAACTTCTAGATGTCACAGATATCTAGAAAACCTAAACATCATGAAATTAATCAGTCCTTTTCCAAATGCAAAGCCACCTCAAAATGTCACCCTAAGTAACTAGGGTCATCCTTTGAACACTTCTCATTTCTACTAGATCAAAAAAATGAGTTGGCTTTCCTCAATTTGGTCTTCAGCAGGACCATGTGAATATTTGGTGTGTCTTTCACACTCCAAAGTTGAATCATTGTAATCTGAGACTTCAATCCCTTTTGTGATGCTTCTGTGTCCTCCCTGCCATAAACTGTGACAGTGGCTCTCAGGTCCTCCATTTCAGTATACAGCATGCATGATATGGAATTTTTCACCTAAAGAGAATTCCTCCTCACCAAACTTTGGCCCTTTTTTTTTTTTTTTTTTTTTTTTTGCGGTACGCGGGCCTCTCACTGTTGTGGCCTCTCCCGTTGCGGAGCACTGGCTCCGGACACGCAGGCTCAGCGGCCATGGCTCACTGGCCCAGCCACTACGTGGCATGTGGGATCTTCCCGGACCGGGGCACGACCCCGTGTCCCCTGCAACGGCAGGCGGACTCTCAACCACTGCGCCACCAGGGAAGCCCTGGCCTTTTTAAAAAAAAACTCTCCTGGACCTCTTACACAAATACTTGGAGAGGCCATTATCAGCCTATTTTTTTTCTATTCTCTCACCCCAGAATATGGGCTTAACTCATTTTGTACATTTACTCATTCAAAGGTACACACACACACACACACACACACACACACACACACACACACAAATTAGCTCACAGAATTTCAAACTCTCAACATTGGCTCAACCTGCTACCAGTCTATAGGTTTCTCAAGGCCAGAAAAAATATTTTCTACTTCTTTTAATAGTTCCTCCCAATAGTGTCTAGCATGACACAAAGTACACAATATGCGCTAGATAATTACTTGCTAAACTACAGGGAAAAACTAAAATTCCCTCTACCCAATACAGAAACCAAGAACAACCCCAAGTAAAAAGCATTGTGTCGGGCTTCCCTGGTGGCGCAGTGTTTAAGAATCCACCTGCCAGTGCAGGGGACACGGATTCAAGCCCTGGTCTGGGAAGATCCCACATGCCATGGAGCAACTAAGCCCGTGCACCGCAACTACTGAGGCTGTACTCTAGAGCCTGCAAGCCACAACTACTGAGCACCCGCACCTAGGGCCTGTGCTCCACAACGAGAAGCCACCACGAGAAGCCCGTGCACTGCAAGGAAGAGTAGCCCCTGCTCGCCGCAACTAGAGAAAGCCCGTGTGCAGCAATGAAGACCCAACGCAACCAAAAATAAATAATTAGTTAACTTTTTAAAAAAGGCATTGGGTCTTTGAATTCCTTTTACTTCCCATGATCTCTCATAAACTTTCTTTCTTCTCCTTACTTCCATGATAAAGAAACCACAGAAATAAAATAAAATTGGGCTGGGGCAAAACAATAAAGTCAACTTCCAATTATCTGTAGCTTAGCCGCAGCTAATTTTTAAACCCAGCCGACTTATGGACTGCCTTCTGCCACTTATAGTAGATGTGTGCTCAGGGAACAACTCACTTTAATATTTGCCTAAGCATAATATAAATAGGAAGGTAGATCTGCTGGGGAGGGGGACAGGTAGAGAATAATAATGCATTTCTGAAGTCAAACAGAAATTATTAATTTGTTCACTGATCTAGTTTTAAATTGGCCTGGTATCACACTCTCCCTATATTGGCATAGCTGATTGTTGGCATCAAAGTTCACTTTGGCTGCAGAGAGGGACTATATTTTACAGCCCATCGTTTTTCTCTGCCCAAAAGTTTGGTTTGGGGATACCCGAGCTATTTGAGACGTTAATCTCTCTCATCCAATCACTGAAGAACATCCTTGTCATAGAGCCATACCAGACCTGGGCTCTATCTACCAGCTCTTGTAGAACTTCCAGATGTCAGAGACAGCTGGAAAGCCCAACCAGTCATAATTAAACACAGCAGCCCTTTTCAGAAAGCAATGGCTTTTTAAAATGTCACCCTGGTAAACTACGTTTGGGTCATTTCTAAAGGACGGACCAAAATGTGCCCTGAAGTTTCGACTGGATATACACCCTTCAGTTCCTGTTCTGAAATACTAAGCACGGTTACAGCACAGCTGTTAAAGAAGCTGCCACTTCCACCTCAAAGGTGGATGCAATAATGCAGTGATGAGCCAAGCTCTTTCTTCCTACCACGTCGTAAATGCTAAATATGTACTAATACAACAGGAATATGGAGAAAGAGCACAGAGAATCAAGATATAAGGGGAGCACTCAGGAGCTATTGATAGTTTTCTTTCTGCCACCATGTTTACCATAGTGTAATATAAAAAGGTAATGTCATAGGACACAGTTGAATAAGAAAAACTAGATTATACTATAATAATAGATGCCATTTATTGGGCACCTGCTATGGACCTGGCACTATAGATGCATCATCTTGTGTAATCCTCACAGCCCTGTGAGACTGGGATTATCATCTCCATTTTATAGATGAGAAAACTGAGGCTCAAGAAAGTTCCACACGACTAGGAAGTAGAAGAATGAGGACTGCAACCGAGGGCTGTTATGTCTCCAAAGGCCTCCAGATAATTCTGATGCAGGCTAAAGTCTGAGAACCACTGGACCACACTACCCCGTGCGTGGTACCACCAAGTCACGCTGAGTAAAGCCTCGTCATAGTAAGACACCTAATCACCTCTCAGGTCTAGGTATAGAGTGCCTCCCCTCACTCCGGGGCTCAGAGCCACATGTAGTGCACTTCTCTATAGAACTTGGAAAAATGAAAACCTGCTTGCTCTCCTTGTCCCCGGACACCAGCATTATAACAAAACTCGACTGTACCCTTAAATGGCACTAACACTAAGATTTCTAGGCATACCTTAGCAATGAGGTAACCAAATTTTGTTTCTTAGCAGACAGTCAAAGAAGCCTAAAACACAAAACTTTGCCTGCCCCTCAGTACTCTCGATTCTTCACGGATACTTAGCTTAAGGTCTTCTTAAAATCCAAATGAAGATGTATCCTGCGTCACGTACTCTCATGAATAAGCTAAAAATTACCCCGTTTTACAAATAATAAATCATCTCTCTTCAAATTCATCACAATCCATTGGGCAGGGAGAATATGACCTTGACATGCAGCCTGCAGCCACTTTTTAAACAATGATTCACTTTTTAATGTTTTATGGGGAAAGGGTGGCTTCTGCTTTAAAAAAAAAAAAAAAAAAGAGGGAACCAGAACAGCATATTGGAATGATGGGGATAGAAAAAGAGTTAAATTTTACTCTTGACCAGAATTCAACTTTAGTTCACCAAAGAAAGTTTTCATCATAAAAGAGTGCTTTTAAGTTATGAACAGTAGGAAAGCATATGATTTAGAAGGAGAACAGTTTCTACGTTATTTTAAGGATGACCATTCAAAAACTGGCGTTAATAAAGCCTAGTTTGTATGTGAAATTATATAAAATACTGTATAGCATCCTAGTGGCCGAAAGGTAGATTACTTCTTATTACCTCCCTCTTTGGCCGGTCAGATGCTAAACCTTCTGGCAAGCAGAGACTCACACCCAACTGGAACTCCAGCATTAAGAAATTTCCTTTCTTTTGGAAAACTCAAAGGTCTAGGGCCTTCCTTCCTCCCTCATGTAATCATCAGTGGCTTCTCCTTTTCCCTGTCTATTTTATCCCAACAATTTCCACTTTCCCCAGCGCTCTCTCCTTTCCACTCTAGTGTTCACTTTCCCACCCAACTCAACCATGAACTCCTCCTCTCTCAATCCCAGATGCTGGTTGACACTGGAAAACAGCTCTCTACCCTCTGAGGCCATTCTAGTCCATCTCAAACTTAGCTCAGCCTAGAAGCAATGAACCACTCCAGCTGTCCAACCCCGGATTAGCGCCTCTCCTCTATGCCCCCACCCCACCCTCCAATTCTGGCCCAAGGCTCTCAGGCCACTGTTCTTTATCCTGTTTCTTTCTGGAATTTCCATCATCCATCTCCATATATCTAGGATTCCTCCCACTTGCAGACTGGAAAAACTGGTGTATTCCCACTTTCTCCTTCTTTCAAGGCCATTCTATTTAGGACGGTTAATTCCTTCCCCCATTCAATATCCTTACTTTAGTCTAGATTTTCTAATTAATGCTTAGACTTATAAGCCCTGGATCCCAGCTAACTTCTGCTTCCTGGGCCCTCCCAGGGCAGCGGCTATCAAAGGCAAGTTTTTACCTTCCCCACACCAGCTCCCAATGACATCTGAATAAACACCTTCCTTCTTTGGCTTGTTATCCCACCCTCTTTCTCTATTCTGCATTTTTCAGCCTGTACAGTATCCCTAAACTCCCTATTTCCTTATGTGTAAATATATTTCTATTTCTTCCTACATATCAGTTTCTCTGTAGCCCTATTTTTACCCAAGATCATCCTTCTCTCTTGCCCAAACCTTACTGATTCTAGCATGGAAGTGTAAAGAGCCTTAAAGATTCTTCAAACTTTACTTTGGAAAACATTATCCTGGAGATTTCAAGGTTCCACTTTTTCCTACTTAGCCCTAACATGGAACCAGTGTGATCACCTTTCTTCCCTCTTCACTGTCCAACCAACCCACTTCTGACTTCTCTTTCTGCCTTCCTTCTTTCTAGTATTCAAGTCCTTTTCTCCCATAATTCTGTTCCCCTAAAAGAATACCCTCTAAAACCCATAATCCAGACTCATCATGTTGAGATCCTCTGCCCCCTGTACTAACCTTTTTTTTCCTATGTAGTGAATTGTAGCATGAGTAAAGCAAAGAGACATCTGGAGGAACCCCCTTTGCTTCCCAAGAAAGTTTACATCACTGAGAAAGAAAGGGATCCTCCTTGCCTCCCTATCCTCTCCTGGTAAATCAAAACAACCAACTCTACAAGTGCCCTTGGTACAGCCACCATTGCTTGTGGAAATCCCCTCCCCCTCCACTCTGCCCAATCCAGACTCCAACTGCAGAGTTTCCCAGGGACTTAGCTTTCCTCTGCCCTGTCCCAACAATTTGCCATCTCTTCCTTGTGGCCTCAAGAACTAGTCCTCCTTAACCGAGACGTCAGAGTCCTCTCCCCTTCCTTCATCAGCAACTTCTCAGGGCCATAACAAAAAGAAACCTACCTACCTTTGCTGCAAAGCTAGCAACGGGGTCAACCCTCGTAACATCAATTTGAGTAAGGCTCTGTGCCCCATGGCCTGTGCCTCTTGTCCCCTACATCCACCCCAAGAGCAGCTGCCTCAGTTGCCGTATCAAAAGATGAGACTGCCTAGCAATATCCACATAGCTTGGTCAGATGGCCATGTCCCTCCTCAACTCCATCAGCCTTCAGATTCTCTTAACTTGCATCACCAAGCCTCCTGCTCCTCCTAGCTCCCCCAGTCTTTCCTACTAACTTTGCTTCTCCATCAAAATTTTACAGGTTCCTGCCTCTGCATTTTGCTTCTATTTGGAGCCTCTGGATGATTCTTGGGATTAGGTTACCCCATTTAATCCCCCGGTGGAATCCTCCAAATTTCTTTCCTACATACTGTCCTCTTCAGTACTACGTGGTGACATCCCCATCCAATCTAAGTACCCCTAAACTCTGCTCCACTGTGCTGCCTACCATCTCTCCCCAAATAAAGCTTCCTCTCTCCCAACATTCAAGGACAGGACAGGTAAACAGAAAATTAGATGACCTTTAAAGTCCCTTCCAACCTGGTAATTTTATTATCGACCTAATCTAATCCCAACCCCGAATACATACCCCATTCATTTCCCCCGAAAAACGTTTCAGCAGTGTGACTTTGAGAAATAGCCTAAGTTGAAAGAACCACGGACTAACCAGGGCAATGCAAACCTACAGTTGCACCCCCAGAAGTCTCACCAAACATTTCTGCAATTGTACTCCACCTCTGTGCCACGGGGACTGTCTCCAAACTGCCTTGAGAGTATTCCGCTGCCGCAGAAGTTACAGGGTCCCCTTCCCACACTCGCATAAAGAGCCCCTAAACCGTGGGCTAGACGCGTCCTCACCAAGGTACGCCTGTCCTTACTGTCTACTCTAGAAGACACCAAGAATAAATAAGTATCACCGCATCGACAGCTTCGTACAGCCAACACTGAAATTTTTCAAAACAATAAAACAAAACCAGAGTGCTTCCACTGGGGGGGGGGGCGGAATAGAAGGGCACCCCCACCGGCCTCCCAGGTTTGCAGTGTGGTTCCCTCCCGCCTTTCCCCTCGACCACGTCTTTGCCTACAACAATCTCCCGCACCTCCATAACTCGAAATCCCCAGCCGAGGTGCGGCCGGCTCCTCCCAGCCTTGCCCCGGACGTCCCCCTGGCCCAGCCTCCCTCTCGGCGGGACCCCAGCAAGGAGGGCCCCCTCCATCGTCCAGCTCACCTCCCGGTCCCTTCCCGGGCCTCTGGGCACCCCCGCAGGGCTCTGTCCCGAAGCAGAACCTCGAGGAGCCAAGCCCACGAGGCCCGTCGCGGGACCCACCCCCCGCTTCCTTCTCCCAGCACCTCGTCCTCCATGCACCCGGCCCCCGGGGCTCTTCGTCGTCGTCGTCCCGGCTCGTACCGCCCCCCGTCGGGGGCTCCACCCCCCGCCTGCACCCGCCCCCAGGACGGCCCCCTCCCCACCGCGCGCCGCCGGCGCCCTCTGCCCCGGCACGGGACTCCCTTTGGCCTCCGTTCCCCACCCAGAAGCGGCGGCGGCGGCGACGGCAACGGCTGCGGCGGCCCCAGCAGGAGCAGCAGCGGCGGCGGCGGCAGCGGCAGCAGCGCCGCCCCGGCCCCGCCCCGCCGCCCGCCGGAGCCCCACGCCCCGCCCGCCCGCCCCGCCGCGGGACTGCTCCCCCCAAAGCCCACCACTAAGCCCCCCCCCACCCCCAGTCCCCAGCCGCGATCCGTTCGAATCCAGCTCCGCCAGGCCTGCTGTCCGTTCCTCACGCCCCTTAGGACCCGGGGTGGGGGAGCCCTGGGGTTCGCGGCCATCCCTCTCCCTCCTTCTCCAAGGGCTGGGGGATTGCCCCCGATCCCGAAACCCGGCCCAGTAACCGGAGCCTCCCTCCTTGCAGCCCTCGGCTTCGCTCTCAGACCCCTTGCCTCCAGGCCTGGCGCGAAGCGGGTGGAGAGCTTGCACGCCGGATCTCCCCCCTGGCTTGCCGGGGCTAGTATGAATTGCCCCCGATCTCATCCTCCTTCAATTTAAGCCCCCTCCCCGCCGCGCCCGGCCCGGCGCCCCCGCCCCTAGAGCGAGGGCAGCGGAGCCAGGGCGCTCCGAAGTCATCCCCCGCCTTTTTTCCAGGGACTCGGATAATTGCCCCTGCCCCCATCATAGCACTCCCACTCCCGAACCCAGGCCCCGCCGCCACCTAGGGGTACCCCTTACCCTACGGTTCCTGCACCCCGACACCAGGGAGAAAGCAGCCCTTAAGAGCACCCGTCGCACCTCCCCTCTGAGGTTGGAGGGTATTTTCTCCTGGTCTCTTCAGGACTTCATCACGGACAGCCCCCCCCCCCAAAAAACAAGCCCTTTCTCGCCCTGCCCTGCTGGCCAGCCTCCCTTCGGATCGTCGGATCCTTGGATCAGGGGGTTGGGGCCAGGTAGTTAACAAGACCGTAGCCTCCACCTCCCTTTCCGAGGAGTGGGGTAATTCCAATGGTTCCCCCCCAGGATCAACCCGACCCCCGTTTCCATGGAGACCCCCGCCCAGCCGGGATGAAGACTCTCGGATCGTGGCGAACAAGTCTCACCTGGCTAAGGGAGAAGGGGTGAGGAGGGGGTAGGGTAGGGCAAGAATGGGGTACGAAGGTGGAAGTGGAGGGGAGCTGTCCCGAAGGGAGGGGCGAGGACAGAGCGAGCTCCAGGGAGCGCTACGTCCGGGGACACGAAGAGGACGGCGCCCCCGGGGGGCAAGCAGAGCGGCCGCGGGGCGAAGAAGGGACAGGGTTGGGGAAAGGCTTGAGGTAGAAAGGAGCGGGTGGAGGATACGAGAAAGCCGGGGAGTCAAAAGGGGTGGAGGGGTTGGAGGAGAGAAAAAAAAGACGCACCTGTTCCCGAGTCGGCTCCGCGGGGAGGCTCAGGCCGCCACCCGGACTCCCTCTTACCCCCTCTGAGCCACCACCCGCCTAATACTGCCCCGATCTGATGCCCCCTCCGCCCCTTATTGCCACCGACCTCCTTCTCCTCTCTCTCGGCGGCGGCGGCGGTCGGACTCTAGGAACTGAGAGGAAGAAGGGAGGGCTCAGCAAAGCGGAGGAGAGACAGAGCCACACACTGGCAGCAGCCGCGGCGAGCGAAAGAGTGAGGGGGAGAGCGGTGTGTGTGTGTGTGTGTCTGTGTGTGCGAGCGAAGCCTGGTGGAGTGGGTGCCGGTCGCAGGGCTCGACGGGAAGTGGAGTCCGGTCGGATTCGCGGGCGGCGCCAGCCACCGCTCCGCGGGACTACAACTCCCAGAATGCCGCCTGTCCGGGGGGAGGAATGGGGAGGAGGAGGCGAAGGGAGGGAGAGAGCAAGAGAGGGAGGGACGAAAGCAGGGAGCAAGCGGCGGCGAAGGGGGCAGAGCCAAGCAGCCCCGGTGACACTGGGAGGGGAGGGGAGGAGGAGGGGATCGCTGCGAGGACCGAGCGGATTCCGGAGAGGGAGGCAGCGGTAGCTGCAGCAAGCCGGGCAAAAAGCTAGACTCCCAGGAGAGGCGGAGGCGCTCAATTCGAGAGGCTGCAGGAGCTCCACGCCCCCCCCCGTACGCCCCACGAAGGGGGAGGTTGAGGAAGGGAAATGATCAGTGCACCACGGCCAGGGGTTTCTCTCTTTCTTCCAACGCTCTCCACCTTATGCCCCGACCTGACTTTCTCAGGCCACTGGTGCTGGATCCAGTGTGCAAATCCGGAGACCCCAGATCTCCCCTGCCCGGCAGCACAGAGCAGACACATTCAGTCCCCTTCTCCCAGGGGCCTGAGGGAGGCTCCCCTTGCTGGCAGGGCGTGACTCCCCCCTTCATCCCGCCCCCCTCATCGCCACCCCCCATCTCCCTCCCCGGAACCCCTCCCTTGAAGCCGGGGCTCGCGTCTCCCTCCCAGCCAAGAAAGGGACTCCCTCGGGGGCGACTACCCAGCCCCCTCCCTTATACTGGGCCCTTACCCACCAGTATCCCCTTCTTAGCGTTGCCCCCCTCACCGAAGTAATAGTGGGAGCGACCCGAGTTGGACTGGTGGCTACTTTCCCTCCGAGACTAGCCGTCCTTGGCCACGCCGACCCTGTGTAGAGATAGAGAAGCACATTAATTCTCCCGTTCCCCCCCCCTCAAGTTCGGATCCCCGTGGAAATGGCTCACAAGGAAAGAGGGGTTGGTAGTGGAAGTGAGCTGGGGGTGAATCCCAATCCTCAAACCTCATCCCAGGCGTGGAAATCCAGGGATTCGTCCCCTTTCTTAAAAGCCATCAAATCGCTTGGGGGGGGGGCGTTAGTTGGGGGTAGATTATCTAACCCCCAATGTCCATGCTACTCGAAGCAACGCTACATGTAGGAATAAGATAGGAACTAGGCTGCCGCCGCGAGAGGAAAAGTATTACCCCCCCTGCCGTCGTCCACCCCCAAACACACAACCCTAGGAGAGTCAGATGGCCGAGCAAGGGGCGGGGGGAGGCGGTGGGAGTGCTGGAGAGTGAAAGGGTTGCGGCGGGGAGGGTCCGCGGCCCCCTGAGAGCAGAATCCAGATGCTAAAGAGGTGGGTGGGGGGGGTGCGGCATAATTGCAGACAGTGTCTCTCCTAGCTTTTCCCGGAATCGCCACCGAACACCGTCTAACACTCGTAGTTGCTTACCAGTCAATCCCCTAGCCCCATTTGTGCGCTTGAGGCTGCCAGAGCCCGGGAAGCCCGGGCACAAACTCCGCGGAAGCTGGCCTTCGCCGCCGCCGCGCTGCCGCGGGCCTCCCTCTCTCCGCTGGCGGCCCCGCCGATCTACCTTCGCCCCCGGCCGAGGCCAGACCCCGCTCGCAACTCCACGCCCCTACTCCACCCCCGGCTCCCCCTCCCCTCGCCCTCTCCCCGCTGGTCCGGCCCAGCCCCTAGCGCCGCGCCGCCCCGCCCTACTGCTCGGTCCCGAGCCCAGCAAGTGCCCCGAACTCGCCCCCCGCCCCCACGCCCAGGCCAGTCCGGCCGGGCCTGGTTTCCCCCTCCCGCCGCGCCCCGCCCCCGAATCCACGTCCTACTTCGCCACCCAACTCGGCCCGATCCGGGTTCGGCCCGCGCCCAGGCCATCGGAGTCCCCGGTTCGGTCCGGTGTACGGCCACCCACCCCGCCCTTGCCTGGGTGCCGGCCTGGCCCGCTGCCTGCGCCCGCCGAGCCGACTCAGGCGCGCGGTCCTGGTCCCGGTCCCGGTGCCGGCCTCGGTCCCGGCGGCGTTGCCGCGTCTCGCCACGAGGGCTGGGTCCACGCAAGATCCGAACCCGCGCGGGGTGGGGGCCGAGGAAAGCAAGTTTCTTTATCTTCTCTCCGCCCCCGCCGCAGGGCCGCGCCGTCCCCCCCTTCCCCGCTCCCACGGAGCCCCCTTCACCTGGGCAGAGCCCCTCGGCCGCTGTCGCAACTTTGCTCTTCTCCACGCTGCCGGGGAAGCGGGCGAAGCGGGAGGAGGAGGGAGGTGGAGGGGGGTGCTGGGATCAGGCCGCTGGGCTCCGGGAGGACACGTGGGGGAGGAGGGGAAGGAGGAGGAGGAAGGGGGGGCAGGCCTGCAGTTCTCGGGGCTCCCCCTGCCAGCCCCGGGGAAGCCGGAACCTCGCCGGGCAGCCGCAGACCCCGCACTGGCCACGGGGGAAGAACGGAGCCACCTTCCCCGGCCAGCCCGTGGCTCCAGGAAGGAGGGGGGGCGAGCAACGCCGCTTGGGGTCGGAGAGCAAGCGTTTTCGCTCGAGCTTTATGTGTGGCTCTCTCTTTCTCCGTTTAGCCTCTGTGTATGCGGGGGGGTGGGGTCTTGCCTGCGGGGGGGTGCCCCCACCGGACGCCCCGCCCCTCCCCTCCCCCGGCCCCCCACTTCCCTAACCCGGGCGACCTCGGTGCGTGGCTCCGGCACGGGCACCGAGGCCGCCCGCGGGTGCAGCCCCAGCCCCGGCGCCGAAGTGGGACAGGTGCTGGGGAAGGGAAAATGCCGGGGCTCGCTGTCTCGCCTCGCGTCTCCGGGGCGGCCCACCCTTCGTGGCAACGGCCGGGTCTGCAGCCCCCGTGGGCAGAACTCAAAGGGCAGCCCCCGGCCTGGGCGTGGAGGCATCTGGGGGGGGCGGGTAGGAGTGAGAGGCCCGAGGGAGGAAGGAGGAGGGGGACGAAAGGTCTGCAAAGGGGGGAGCCTGCACGACTCGGGCCGAAAACCTGGCTCTCTTTGCAAGGCTCCTCAGTCACCAAACTGAACCCCTTGACCCTTACCCTTTACCCTAACGACTCCTCTCCTGGCCAAAGGAATAAATCCTCGTATGTGTTTACATCCCAGGCTATCCCCGGCACTGAAGGGCTGAGAAGCCTGCGGTCCACATTGGAACTCTGATGACTTTACATTAACTCTGAGGAGAGCAGCTTGCGATGGAGCTGAAGCTGCCGGGCGGACTTACTTTCAGTCTTAGGGTGTTTCTTAGCAGCTCCAACCCTGACTTGGTGGTGGGGACTTCAAAGGCATCGCCTCAACCTACAGGGTATTAGGGGAGGTGCCCTGCAGTTCCTGGAGGGTTCAGGGCTTTGTAAACGGAATGTGAAATGAATAGCAGGAATTTGAAAAAAAATCTTTAATGTGCAGATATATTGATATTATTTATTATATATTTATCTATACTAAGGAAGCCAGAGGGTGATGTGGACTGGAAGGAAGCCCTGCAGGATTAATGTCTTCCTCCTCCCCCTCCTCCCCGCCCCCCTCCTTTGTCCTAGGCCCAGAGGTTCCATCTCTAAGCTGTGGGGTGTCTTCTCTCCTCTCCTTTGGAAGGACTTTAGAGATGGCAGTTGAGACTTGCCTGGTATGTCTCCCTCACCTGGTTTGAAGGATGTGTGTGAGTATTGCGGAGGAGGGCAAGCCTCTAAGGCTGCAGTGGCTTTGCTGCTGGATGAGGCCTGGTGTTCTATGACCCCTCTTGCTTGTCCTCACCAGCGTCAAAATCTATTGCCAGCAGTGTGGACATACCGCTTGCCATTTTACTTTGCTTTGGGAACCTCTTCACTAGCTGTTTTACTTGACCACTCCTGCCCTGCCATGCACCCCACACACACCTTAAAAAGTGTTTGGCCTAAGTTGCACCAAGGGAAAGTGGAGATTGGGAAATGATTTGTTTAAGCTAATCAACATATGAACTCGAAATGCATTATTAAGGGGGGAAATTGCCTCTATCGGGCCTGATAATGCAGGCCCCACCACTTCTGCTTTGATTTAAATTGGCTGTCTTCACTGATTTTAATTAATCTGGTAATTACTAAATCTCCACGTCTCTTAAGGCCCTTAGGGCCTTAGGGCTACTTTGCTCCTTGGTTTGAGGCTGAAACAGATTCTGGACACCTCCGTTCCCACTCGTCTGTGTCTCACCATTTGGCTGCATCATTTATCTGGCGAAATAAAGGTAGGGGCAAGATGGCTATTTCCTGGCTGAAGCCCTAGCATTTCTGAGCCTTTTCCTGTTGGGGGGCCACACTTCCTGCCCTACAGGAGATGATGGGAAACCAAGGAGCAGGGTGGGGAGAGCTGTGGGAAACCTTGTAAAGAATGTAGAGTTTAATGATTCTTTTATTTGAGGCTAGAACCACAACATCATCATAATAATACCTTACCTTTGTACAACATCAGAGTGTTTACAAAGCCCTTTCGCTTGTGTTATTTCATTTGTTTCTCACTACAACTCTTGATGTTGTAATTGAGGAAACTGAGTCCATGAGCAGCTATGAGTGGCTTGCTCAAGGTCATATGGCTAGTGAGTGCCTGAGCCAGGATTCAACCCCAGTAGTCCTGTTTCCACATCCGGAGCTCTTTTTAATATGGAATAGCACCTCCATTTCATGTCAAAATATTCATTTTCAGGCAGGGTTGTTTTTCTAATTGTTTCTCCCATCGCTAACAGCTGGACTCAGAGAGGCAGCTTGGTGTAATGGAAAGAGGATTGTTTGGAGAGTTCTAAGAATCAGATCCCAGTCCTGTCTTGTCGATAGCTAGCAGTGTGACCTCAAGCAAGCCCTAACATTTAAGTAGTGCCAGCCTGATGCCCGGTACTGTATTTTGGGTCTTCCCCCTGCTCTAAAATATGGAAATCAATGCACCTGTCATAACTCCCTTACAGGGACACCCCTGAGCATCAGATGAGATAATGGATGGGAAAGAATTTTGTACACTGTAAACCACTGGGCTCATGCAAGACTTATTATTATCAGCGTTGGCACCACCAGCCTCCCTAGGTGTAGCTCAGAGACCTAGGGGTGACACTGGCCTGGGGCCTACCTTCCTGAAGCTTACCAGACAAAACAGGGCATTTGGGGGGGGGGGTCCCAGGATAATTTAAGCTCCAAACCAACCTCTGGCTAAATTCATAGGATAATTGCTTTAATTCTCTGCTTTGTTCTGCAATCACAGGCCTTGTCTCTCTGGTAAAGCAGCCCAGCCCTATGACAACAATAACAACAGTAAAATCCCGGTGGTTTAGATCTTTAGAGTGTCAGAATGAAGCACGTTTGAAGCTTCTGGTCATCCCTTCATCCCCTGCACCCCAGTCAGTTGAAGGTGAAGTCACGTTTGGAACCCAGGATCTCAAGACTGCTGAAGGGCTCATTCTAAGTCACCCCAGTTGAAAGCAGACCAGGGGAGATCGGGGTACAGAAAGAACCTTGCAAACGTGGGAAAAGAGTGGGGCTGGTACTAGGTCAGCAAGACTGACCACGAGTTACAAACACTATGTGCTCTCAAGTGTTTCACTTTATGCTCTAGGAGGGGCCACAGGGGAAAATTCATTGCCCCCTATTCACGTAAATCTCAAATGCACAAACCCTATTGCAGCAGGTTGTTGCTGGAGAAGCATGCCAGCGGCTCACTGCAGCTAAGGAAGGCCTGGTCTCTGCCCTCTCAGAGCCCGGGGTCTAGATGGGGAGACAGTATGTCTGGTTAAACTTAACTCTGTAAACAACCAACAACCTTTCTGGATTTTATAGCCAAAGGGGGGGAAATGAGGAAGGGGACTAAAATCACCCCAGAGGTCTCTCCGGGTCAAGCCTCCCCCCTTCCCTAAGACTCCTAGGCACTTAACAAGGTTCTTAATCAAACAGACAGTGTTAGAGGTGGAAGGAACTCTAAGAAATCATCTGCCCTCCTGAAAAACTGGCTGTGGCTGCACGCTGCCAACAAAATCAAGTCCATGAGCCTTCACCTAGCTTTCAGGGCCTTCCCCGATCCGATTCCAGCCTCCTTTCCTCCCATGTCGCTCACAGGGCTTCTGTTCTCACCAAACTGGCCCTCTTGCCATTCCTTGGACAAGAGGAGCGCTTCCTTGACTGCTCCCTCAGCTTTGTCTTATGCCCTTCTCAGCAATGTTGAAATGCCACTCAACCATTACTTAAGCCAGCTCTTTCCTGCCACCTTCCCTGATTCCCCACTCCCTGACCCCCACTACCTCCCTACTCCCTCCTTAGTGGTACCCCACAGTACTGAGCTTGTCCCTTTAGTTAGCACTTCTATGCTCTGCCTATTTAGCTCTCCAACCAGATTTTCCCTTTCTTGGATGAAGGAACCCAGTATTTCTCATCGGTGTGTCACAGCTCCGTCCTCTCCTCCAAACATCCCCCACCCTGGCACGGAGTAGGCGCTCTATGAGTGTTTGTTAAGTGAATGAATGAATGGATCATCTAATCCAACCCTCTTATTTTATAGTGGGGAAACTGAGGCCCAGACCTGGCTTCCCTTCTAGCCAGTTATTAAAGACTCAGGGTTTTTTTAAAATTTATTATTATTATTATTTTAAATTTATTTTTGGTTGCGTTGGGCCTTTGTTGCTGCACGCGCACTTTCTCTAGTTGTGGCTTGCGGCAAGCAGGGGCTACTCTTCTTTGCGGTGCGCGGGCTTCTCATTGCGGTGGCTTCTCTTGTTACGGAGCACTGGGTCTAGGCGCACAGGCTTCAGTAGTTGTGGCTCGTGGGCTCTAGAGCGCAGGCTCAGTAGTTGTGGCGCACGGGCTTAGTTGCTCCGTGGCATGTGGGATCTTCCTGGACCAGGGCTTGAACCTGTGTCCCCTGCATTGGCAGGCAGATTCTTAACTGCTGTGCCACCAGGGAATTCCCAAAGACTCAGTTTTAAATCTTGGTCCTTTTTAGTCTTTCTCTTCCCATTTAATTCATGCAGTCTCTGAAGTTAGACAGATATGATTTGAATCCTGGCTCCGCCACTTCGTAGCAACATTACCTTGGACACTCGACTTCCTTCTGAGCTTCAGTTTCCTCATTTATAAAATGAGACCTAATAAATACCTCCTGAAAATGTTCTAAGGATCAGATGAGTTCTTGTATGTTAAGTGCTTAGAAAAGGGCCTGGCCCCTAGTAGACACCCCATAGTAGTTTGTTTTTTTTTAAACGTGAGGAGTTTTTAAAGAGTTCAGAACTTCGGAGCACCTGCTTAATTCAAGCCTGGGAATAAAAGCTACAACCTGAACATAAAGAAAAAGAGAGGTGTATTTTTGAAGAGGAGAATGGAATAAAATTTAGAAAGACCTTTGAGTCAGTCGAACTATTCCCTCTTCCTCCAAAGAGGCTAAAGAAGATTGAGAATAGCACTCAGTCCAGTGGCCCACATTCAGTGGGAGCTCACCAAATTCCAGTTCCTGGAGCGGTGCATTCCTCTGGCTGTGGTGGTGATTCAGGATGCTGGCACAGGATTGACGTGCCCTGCTGAAGCTACACGTACTATTCTCACCCCTATCTGTGTGCCTATACTTGAGCGCCCCTTCACCTGGCCAAATCCTTCAAGCCCCGCTGCCATGAAGCTTTCTCTGAATGCTTCTGCCTCTGAACTCTTGGCCCCATGGCACGTACTACTTAGCACTTAGTTCTTTTCTGTGCTCTGTGCCTTAGTTCTACCTCCCCATCTGAGGGACTTGTCATAGTCATAGAAGGTGTATCGCCCACAGTTTCTGGGAGCATTCAAGGAGGCAGAACTCCAGGAATACTTTGGGATTGTTTGACAGTAGGTGTTCAGTGGGGGCATGGGACCCTTCAAGTCCGGGCCACACTATTGTCTCCCAACCCCCCGACCCCCCCCCCCGCCACTCCTCAAATCAACCACTCCCAGGACACCCCACCCAGCCTCTTCAGTAGCCATCTTCTCTCTTAGAATTTGCAAGTATCTGGAGGGCAAGGGCCATGTTTTACTGTGTCCTCCACACAGCCCAGCATAGTACTTCCAACATTAACAGCCTAGAGTGAGCACATGGTTTTGCTGCTGTAGATAACTTGGTAAAGATACCGTGCTTATTCTGGGCCTGTGTGTTTATATGTGTTCTTGTGTGTCTGTTCTTGCTCATTAAACTTCAAGGGGCTCCAGAGGAAGAACTGTCCATTTTGGGAAGACAGTCGTCACAAGATGATTAAAAAAACAAGTTGAGACCTGGGATTTAGACTTTTTTTTAAAATCCAGGAAGCCAGCATTCTGCCGTCAGTACATACTCACTTTAAATGCTCACACCAGGGCTTCCCTGGTGGCGCAGTGGTTGAGAGTCCGCCTGCCGATGCAGGGGACACGGGGTCGTGCCCCGGTCCGGGAAGATCCCACATGCCGTGGAGCGGCTGCACCCGTGAGCCATGGCCGCTGAGCCTGTGCTTCTGGAGCCTGTGCTCCGCAGCGGGAGAGGCCACAACAGTGAGAGGCCCGCGTACCGTGAAAAAAAAAAATTGCTCACACCAAAATTTCTCAAATTTAATATACACAATAATCACTTGGGGGGAGTGGGGAGCTTGTCAGAATTCAGATTCCAAGACACCCTCCCAACCCAGGGTCTTATTGAATAGGTCTGGGGTGGTGCCTCATACTCTGAATTTCTAACAAGCGCTACCGGGAAGTTGGAACCAGAGGATTTTTAGATGACCCTTTGAAAGACATTGAGCACTTTTTCTATTTTTATCTTCACCAGGGACCCCCAAACTTTTCACTACCAAAGGTTTCATTATTTTCCCCCTCATAGACCCCATTTTAAACACACAGTTATATGTCACTTAGTGTGTGCTAAACACTGTTTTAGGATTTTACAGGGACTTCCCTGGTGGTCCAGTGGTTAAGAATCCGCCTTCCAATGCAGGGGATGCGGGTTTGATCCCTGGTCGGGGAACTAAGATCCCACATGCTGTGGGACAGCTAAGCCTGCGTGCCACAACTACTGAGCTGTGCGCCACAGCTAGAAAGAAGCCCACGCGCTGCAATGGAAGATCCCGCGTGCCACAACCAAGACCAAATGCAGCCAAATAAATAAAAATAAATAAATAAATATTTTTAAAAAGGATTTTACAAATAGTTACTCTTTAAATACTCCTAACAACTCCATAAGGTAAATACTATTCTTTTCCCCTTTTACAGATGAAGAAATTGAAGCCCACAAAGGTTCGGTGACTTGCCCAAAGTCGCCCAGCTAGTAGGTTTTTTTAACTGAGGTCAAATTCACATAAAATAAAGTAATAATTTTATTTTATTTCACTTTTTGGCCGCACCACACAGCATGCGGGATCTTAGTTCCCCAACCAGGGATGGAACCCACACCCTCTGCAGTGGGAGCACGGAGTCTTAACCACTGGACCACCAGGGAAGTCCCTAAATTAACAATTTTAAAGAGTGCAATTTTGGGTGGGGGGAGAGATAAGAGTTTGGGATTAACACATACACACTACTATATGTAAAATAGGTAAACAGCAAGGACCTACTGTATAGCACAGGGAACTATATACTCAATATCTTGTAATAACCTATAATGGAAAAGAATATATATATGTGTGTGTATAGAAGATACACTTGCTGTACACTTGAAACTGTCAAAACATTGTAAATTAACTATACTTCAGTAAAAAGAATAAGCAAGTGCTCTATAAAACTATTATGTACAAACTATTATGTATAAAATAAGCTACAAGGATATATTATACAATACAGAGAATATAGCCAATATTTTATTATAACTATAAATGTAGTATAACCTTTAAAAGTTGTGAATCACTATATTGCACACCTGTAACTTATATAATATTCTACATCGACTATACTTCAATTAAAAAATTTTTAAAGTGTTTTGAACTAACAAAATATTCTATAAAAACATTCCATTTCAAAAATTAGAAATCTAGAAAATATTTATCAATGTTTTCATTAAAAATAAATTCAACACTGAAAAAAAATAAAGTGTGCAATTCACTGGCATTTAGTACATTCACAACATTGTGCAACCACCACCTCTAACTAGTTCCAAAATGTTTTCATCACCCCAAAATGAAACTCTGTACCTGTTAAACAGTTGCTCCCCTTTCACTCTCCAGACTCTGGCAACCTCCTATCTGCTTTCTGTTTCTACAGATTTAACTATTCTGAATATTTCATTTAAGTGAAACCATATAATATGTGGCTTTTAGTTTCTGGTCAGTATCAAGTTTTCAAGGTTCCTCTGCATTGTAGCACGTATCTTCATTCCTTTTTATGGCCGAATAATACTCCGTTATATGGATGTGCCGTAATTTGTTTATCCATTCCCAGCTACTAAGTTTTGTTTTTGTTTTGGTTTTTTTGGGAGGGGTCTGCATTGGGTCTTCATTGCTGCGCGCGAGCTTTCTCTAGTTATGGCGAGCAGGGGCTACTCTTCTTTGCGGTGCGTGGGCTTCTCATTGCAGTGGCTTCTCTTGTTGCAGAGCACAGGCTCTAGGCGCATGGGATTCAGTAGTTGCAGCACGTGGGCTCTAGAACGCAGGCTCAGTAGTTGTGGCTCAGGGGCTTAGTTGCTCCGCGGCATGTGGGATCTTCCCGGACCAGGGCTCGAGCCCATGTCCCCTGCATTGGCAGGCGGATTCCCAACCACTCCACCACCAAGGAAGTCCCCCAGCTACTAAGTTTTGAACTCGGTATCTGAATCCAGGCAGTCTGGTTCCAGAGTCTGTGTTCTTAACCCTCTGTACTCAAAATATTTATCTACTTAAACAGGATATATTTTAAAGTAATAATTTTCCATTGAATAATGTATCAGATACATACAAAATTGGGCCAGAACTTCAGATCAGCCCAAGATAGTCACACTGAGGTCATTTAATTCCAGCCAAAGCCAAAAACACTTGCCCTTGTAGTTAACCTCTGCAACCTCATGCTGGTACGTTTCACTAGACTTTATGAAATACCAGCGCAATTCGTTGATTATCTCCCAGGCTTTTATGGGTTCAGGGACCCCAGTTTGGGATCCACTGGTTGCAAATCCCTGCAAGACACCCAGTCAACAGAGAGGTTCTATTGAGTTGCTCATTAAAGTCTACTGACAATCTAGAAAGTGGTCTCATGCACGTGAGAAAGGTTTTCCACACCAAGAAGCTAAACAAGAAAGGAGGTGGAAGTTAACCGTTACTAAATTGGAAAATTCCAAAATCCAGGAAGGCATTCTGTTTGAATGTTCTAGTTAACTAATTAGAGTTTCCCCACCAAGGATGCACATGGCCATGTACTGAGGACCAATAAGACAGCCCTTTAACTACCCCCACCAAAAGGCGACAGCCTAAGCTGTACTTACCAGAGAGGATTTCCAGACCCAGAGCAGAGCATCTGCTCTGACAAAACCCAAGGTGAGAATGCTATTCCAACACAATGCTAATCGCATGATTTTTCTCCTGGTTCTTCAAGGGTGTGGACAAAAAAAAGAAAAAAGAGTCAGGCTTGCATCTCCTCTGGAGGTTTGTGATACTTGCGCCCCATGTCTGAGAGCCCCATTTGATGTTCTGAGCACCGCCCTCTCCAAAGGGGCCCCTTGTTGCCCAATCAGAGACTGAACAACCAGGGCTGGATTCAAAACCATTAGCCCTGGCTTCACTCAGCAGAATAAAATGAACATCAAGGAGAGCCTTGAAGGGGAAAAGATGCTACAAAACATGTCGCTTGAGAGGCGAGAGGTGAATGGTGAGCAATGAAGCTTCTTCATTTTTGTAGCCCCAGGGTCTAGCAGAAGGCCTGGAACTGATGGGAAAGCACTCAAAACATGTTTGTTGATTGAATGACTGACTGAAAGAGAGCCTTCTTCTTGGTGTGGAGGTCGTTATGGAGGCATTGTAGAGCTGCTCTGTGGGGACAGAGAATGGAGGGAAGTTGGCATGGGTCTGGAGCGCCCTGCCAGGACCTACACAGACCATGTTTTTCTCTGCCTGAAAATTTCTCCCAGGCAAAGTTCTCAGAGCCTGCAAGTCTCAAAAGTAGATTCCTCGGAGCTCACTGTGTGCTTTATTCTACTGAACTCAAGTCACAGAGACTTAACAGTGGCATAGTGTTGTGGGGAGAATCTGATGAGAGCACCTATATAGAAGCATATTGAAAAAGATAGAAGGCCAGGGAATTCGAATTCTTGTTAACTTACCAGTATGGCTCTGCATGGTCTAAATGACTCTTTGTGTTACTTGGCCAAGTAGGTTTCTATCTGTGGGTCTTATCACTGAACATGCACTTGTGCAGACGCCCCCCCAACACACACACACACACACACACACACACACACACACACACACACATTTTATAATGTGGTAAACTCCTGTTTGCCAAAATCCAAATAACTACAACCCTCAAAGAGTCGGAATGCTCTTTTTGAGATGCAATGCAATAATCCCTTACATTTGTATGGGGCTTTGCTGGTCACAAAGTGCTTCCCCATCCATGACCCCATTTGTTTTTTGATTGATGTTCAGAATGGTCCCGAGGCTTTGCAAGAGACTGGAGGGTCTTGTGAAGCTTCAAAGAGCAATGACGTGTGGTGCAAGTGGCCTTGGCTGTGTGCAGGGCCTCCGAACACCAGGCACTTAGTTGTGGCAGAGACATCAGGTGTACAGTGACTGTCACAGACTTGCAGGGACATATCAGCTCTCGGGGGACTGGGCTGGTGCACATGGCTCCTACAGCTGAAGGGAGGAGCTGAGAGTCATCTGCACACAGTCAGCACTAGGGCAGCAGAGGAGACAGAAGCGTGGGCACACCCATCGCTCTTTCCTTCCAGCAGCCTTTCCATCAGTCATTCAACGGGCAGACATTGAGCACTTGAGCTCAGAAGGAGCTTGTTCTGGGTGTTGAGGGTGCAGAGACGAACAAGACTTGTCTCCTAGTTCTCCCTGGCCATGTAATCTGTGAGGTCTTCTCCCCTTCAAATGGCTCCTTGTTCATTATAACCCTATCTTTCCAGGGGCAAATGTTGAGGGAAGGGGTTCCACCCAGTCGCTCCCTCCCATTTCCCTCCCTCTGTGTCTCTGGATCTCTTTCTCTCTCACACACTCACATACACACACATACACACACAGACACACACACACACACACACACACACACACACTGCTTCACTCAGGGCCTCAAAAGCCTCAAGGCTAACCTGGCTGTGTCATGCTCCTCTATTAAGGAGAGTATTGAATAAACCAGACCCATGGGAGCAAAATGAAAATTCATAATGCATAGCAATAATAATAGTAATCCCTCACATCTGTATAGAACTTACTAGTTTACAAAACACCTCCATCCTTATTTCTTTATTTGATCCTGTGTCCTGTCATCATCTTTCATATTCAGAGGCAATCTTCTGATTGTGATCTCCACGTATGAGTGAAGCAAGACTAAGCCAGGGCTAAGAGTCCGCTCCCCAGGTAATGAACCTGCCCCCCCGTTTGTCTTTTTGTACCTTTTTCTTTTTTGTCTTCCCTCTTCCTCTTGCTGTGCTGTCTGTGGAGCCTGGAGTTGCCTATGACTCAGCTTCCCAGTCTCTTGGGAGCCTGGAAGCCCATGGGAAAAGGCTGTTGATCAGTAGCCCCTCAAACGGGGCCACAAAGCCTTTGGCTCCTGCCAGGATGGATGGGTGGGGTGAGCAGGGGAGACCCTCCTCTTTGGGTAGCCCCCAAATGAGCCCTCAACCACCTCAGCGGATTGGGCAGGCCTGGCCTGGGAGAAGAGGAGCACTTTCAGTTGAACAAGGAAAGGAGGGTGTGATGAAGCTTTTAGTAGGATGTGAAATGAGGCTTTGAAGCTGGGAAGGCAACGGCTGAGTGCGGGCTTTGCAGGGTGCAGACATACTGAAGGAGCCTGGGTCTTGCAGGAAAAGATGTTAGTGAAGGGCAAAGAGGAGCCCCCATTGCATCCACCGGGTTTTTAGGCCGTTTTTTTAAAACCCTAACTAGTTCACTCATCCCCATTCCCTCCCGTACTCCCATATCCCCTTCATTTCTCCAGTCTCTTCACTGAGCCCTCTTCTCCCGCCGTTCCTCTAATGCAGCCCCAATTTCCTGAGCTAAAAATGCTCTCAGTGAAAGTCCACCCCAGATTGTTCTGAAGCCATCACAGCCAAACGTTCTCAAACTCCCCCATCCCTCTCTCTACGTGGTATTTAGCACATGGCTTGGGCCATACCAGCCACACCCTCCACCTGGCCCAGAGCTGGCCCCAGATGGGAATGCCCAAGCAACTAAAGAGGAGTAGGGGGTATAAAGCCACTGTGCTCTGGTGATTTGCAGCAGTAGAGGATCAAAGCTTGTCCTCCCCTGGTAGGAGGGGTCAGGGCCGTCAGTCCTGGCAGTCGCAAGCAGGGGGCCCAAACAGCAGGGAAAAGCTGCTTTTAGCTAGTGGCCAGGTTTAAAAGGGACGATTGTGCCTAGTGGCTGCCATGCTGGGATGGGGACGGAGACCCACGATCTCCTCCCTTCATCCTTGGATGTGAGCAGCAGCCAACTGAGGCTTCCAGCGTTGCCCAGCCTTGGAAGCTCCCTTCCTTCAGGAAACGAGCTTCGCTCCAGCGCAGGAGCCCCCGGCCGAGCCCTCTTCCAGCTCCTACCCTGACGTTTGGGGCCGGCCGAGTTAGCACTGTCGCTCCAGCAGTGGCAGCCTGTGCGGAGCGGGAGTGTGTAATTGCAACCACTTCCTGCCCCAGCTTGCCCTAGGGCTGGCCCCGCCCCTGAGGACAGTCGGGGCGGGGCCCAGGTACAGTGAGGGAGTCCGATTGGTGAGGGGCGGGGCTGCCGAGGAGGGCGGCCCTCAAGGGAAATCAGCTGAGACTCATAAAAAGGCGGTGTGGAGCGGCGGGCGGGGGGCACGCCCTCGGTTTGAGCCAGCCGCAAGAAAGAGCTGGGGCCTGGGGCATTCTATTGGCACAATCTGTCCCTGCAAAGAACGATCCAGACAACAGTCCCTCTCGAACTAGTAGACGACTAGTTCCAATATTAGCTTTATTCATGAGCTCTGAGCACTCCGAAGCCCCAGTAGAGAGGGGGAGGGGAGACCCTAGAGATGCTCCCCTCTCTGGCCTTGGCACTGCTCTCCCTGAGCAAGTTAGGACTGAGACAAGCGGGGGGGGGGGGTGCTGCTGAAAAGACTCTGGTGGTACACAACACCCTTGGTCTGCAAGTGCCTCTCCCTTCCTGGAGCTTCCAGGATTCTCTGGCTGGTGGCATCATCGGTCTGTTGTCTACCCAGGCCTCGGAATGCCCATTGTGTGCAGAGCCCGTGCTACATCAGGTACCCTGGAGGTACAAAAGAAGCAGAAAGGCGTCTCCCTCGCTTTGGGGAGCTGGACATCAACTGGGCATTAGGGTGGCAGAGTGGGCAAAACATGCCCTTGATAGTCAAAAATGGAGGTTGTGGCCCTGCCCCATCCTCACGTATTAGCTGTGTGACTTTGGGCAGCTTGCTTATCTTCTCAGCTTCAGTCTCCTGGTGTGTAGGATGAAGCTGCTAATACTTGCCTTATAGGGTTGTGGTAAAGGTAAAATAAAACACGCTTTGAAAGCTATAGAGCACCCTACAAAGGCAAGGAAGGGATGCTCACGTTAAGTGGGGTAGAGGTGGGAGAGAGGACCCTGATGGCGGGAAATGAATGGGCACCAATGATTAGAGTGCAAGCTATCCACGGGAGTGTTAAAGGAGCATGCTGTAAGAGGGCTAGCGGGGCTGGCGGGGGTCGGGGCGTTTAAGTCTGCCTGGACTTCCACTTGGAGGTGGGTCTGAGAGAGGAGATTCCCCTAGGAAAAGGTGGGCAGGCGAGGTGGAGAAAAAGCCGTAATTTCTCTCCTTTTGAGAAGGGCTTGCAATGGTCCTGGTTGCCTTAATCATGCCCATGTGAAGAGAGGCCAGCGGTGGGTAAGGAGTTTTGTCTGGGGGGAGGGGGTTGCCTGTCAGCCCTCGAAGGCAGCAGCTGGAAGCCCGCCGCTTGCTCACATACCACGCCTGCAGCGTGCACACGGCTCGCTGGAATGAGCCCGGAATGTCTCCTCTCCTCGCCCTCTGCAGACCGAGGAGAGCCGAGGGGAGCTGGGCGAGCCAAGCACGTTAATGGCAGCTGCAAACCTGTAGGCTTATCGGTCCCCTTCGAACTCTGGCAAGGGCTGCCTAGGCCCGGCTGACCCCTGCCCTCCCTTCCTTGCTCAGCAGCCACACGGGGGTGGGGGCGTCCTTGTTTGCTAGGTGGGTGTTGGGGGGAGGGTGTACCCAGGTGTAGTGGTGGCACATGTTTCAGGGATGCACCCACGTCTGTGCATGTCAGCAGCTGTGTCTGCATACTAGCGTGTCATACATGTTCACGCTCCAAGTGGCACGAATGCGGGATTGACATTTCTGCTCCTGTCTGACTTTGGACCTTCTCCTCTGTAAAATGAAGAGACTTGTACCAGAGCATCTCAGAGGGCCCTTTCAGCTCAAATGTTCACTGTTTCCACATGTAGGGCTATGGCTACTTAAAAAGTCAGAGCAGTGGAAAAAAAAATCAGCCAGGGCTTCCCTGGTGGTGCGGTGGTTAAGAATCCGCCTGCCAATGCAGGGGACACGGGTTCGAGTCCTGGTCCAGGAAGATCCCACATACCGCGGAGCAACTAAGCCCGTGCACCACAACCACTGAGCCTGCGCTCTAGAGCCCGTGAGCCACAACTACTGAAGCCTGCACGCCTAGAGCCCGTGCTCTGCAACAAGAGAAGCCACCGCAATGAGAAGCCTGCACGCTGCAACGAAGAGTAGCCCCCGCTCACCGCAACTAGAGAAAACCCACGTGCAGCAATGAAGACCCAACGCAGCCAAAAATGAATAAATCAAATAAATAAATTTATTTTTTTAAAAAATGAGCCAAACCAGTTGTGACGTTGGTTGTCGACACTTCAGATGTTTAGGTTTGAAGATTCAACTTTCAAAAGGCCAGTTACTTGGCATCATGTAACATCTGTTCGCTTTCCACCCGGACTGTGGCATGATGGTGTTTGTCTATTTGCTGTGTGTTTACATGTATGTAAGTGCAACTATGGGTGCGTGTTTAAATTGCATCACAGAATATTAGAGCTGAACGAGATCCTGGAGGTCATCTAACTGAATCCCTTCCATTTCTGATTCATTTATTCAACAGCCCTTTTGTGAGCCCGGATCTGTGCGGGGGAGCTGCAGAGATAAATAAGACATAGTTTCTGCCCTCCAGGAACTCACCTCTAGCAGGGGGGAGAAACATGTAAACAAACAATTACAATACAATGTGATAATAGAGGTATAAATCCTATGCTATGGGAGCCCAGAGGAAAGGCCAATTAATTCCGCCTGGAGGTGTCTGGGACAGAAACTACAGTGACAGTCTCACAATCATTCTACAGCCAATGAGCTTTCACCTTCACTTTCCTACTTCCAAAATATTCATCCTTGTTCTCCTAACCAGCCTTCTTCTCAGGAAATCTAGGAAGATGCACACTAGGTCTAGGTAACCAGGAGAACCTAGAAACTCCTAGTGAGCTGGGAGTGAGAAGTTCCCGGCTGGGAGTATAAGGCTATGAGAAGAGAACCAGCACCTCTACACAAAGGGCCTGTCTGCACAACCGTAAAAGGATTGGCCAAGTGGCATGCTAGGATCAGCACCACCCACTGGGATCCACCGTGACCCCCACCCCTCTCAGCTCTAGGCCAGGGAGAGCCATAGTTGCAGATAGTTGAGTGAGGTTGCCTGGTGTTGGAGGGATGGAGACTGAGAGGGAGGCCAAGGGAACTGAGACTCCAGTCCTTCTTGCCTGGCCAAAGGGGTGTGTGGATGGAGAGCGCCTTCAACAGGGCGTGCCCTTTGAGTTTTCTGCCCGAGGAACGTGGCTGCGTTAGGCATCCTGTCTCCCTTGCCCCGGCGGCCCTGGTTAACAGCAGTGCACGTTACTGCGATGGTTGCTGATGGGGTAGCCGTAGTCGGTGCGGAGGGCAGATTAGAGCGAAGCTAACTGGCGGAGGGGAGGGGACACAGTAACTCTGGACTCGACACCAGAGGTTCCAACCTCTGTCCTACCTGCCCAAGAGATAGCTGTGGGAGGCTAACTTCCAGCCCTCAACCTCCACCCCACCTAGCGTCCTTCTCCCTCTCCGCGGGCAAAAGACAAACCACCCTCGGGGCCTACCACCACCCACCCACCCGCAGGGCGGGAGCACTCCCTCCCCCTCCCACCCCTCGATCCCTAAAGCCAGGAGATGCTACGGCGAAGGGAACCCTGGGAGTGCGCCTTGAATGACCCCCCAAACACATCTGGATTTTTGGAGTTCGGGCCAGCCCCCGAAACGGACCCCAGGGAAGTCCGCCAGAGGGAGGGGGCGGGGGAAGGGAGCGGCAGAGCCGAGCGAAGGGCCTGCCGTTTAGGACTCCCGGCCCCACGACTAGGACCGTCCCAAACTTCCTGTTTCTTCCGGCCGCTCTGACCCTGGGGCTGCAGCTCCGAGATAGCTCGGGGCCTGGAAGTGCATGCTGGGTAAGCGCAGACGGACAGAGTAGGCGAGCTGCTCGCTGTCGCTGTCGCCGCGGCGCAGGGCCGGTGTGGGCGCGCGCTCGCCTTCCTTCCCCGGCGGTCACGCTTTGCATGTGGGATGGGCAGCGGGCAGGTGGCAGGGAGGCCCCCGCGCCCAGGGCTCTGGGAGGAGCTTAAGCCGGGGCGGGGGCGGAGGGGGAAGGGGAGGAGGTGGCCGAAGGGGCGGGGGTGTGGGCCGGGAGTTTCTGCATTTTAAAGGGAAGCCGAGTCGTCTGCTTCGGAGGCCGAAGTTCGAGCCGACCTCGCCGCGCCAAGTGCAGGAAATCCTGGAGGGGCAGCGCAGCCGGATCGGCCCCGGCCCGGCCCCCGGCTCTCGCGCCCCCCTGAAGCCCTAGGGGGGTCGTTTAGGGCGAGTAAAAGGAAGCCCTTCTTTACTCTGCGAGGAGGAAACTTAACGGAACGGGTGACCCCCTCCCTCCCCAAAGATGGGCCAGATTTAGGATTAAAAAAAAAAAGTGTGGGCAAATACCCGACTCCAGAGAAAAACTAAGGTGATCCCAATCGCGGAGGGGGTGAAGGTAGGAAAGGACAGCCCTTCCCTCAGTGCTTCCGTCCTCAAGATAGACGGCATGGTGTGGGGGGCCTGAAGCAGACGACGCTCGACTGCTATCCTGAGGTGCCTTCTCCCCAGCAGCCCCACTCTCCTCCCCGATGCTGCTACTTAGTTCCCGCTTCAAGACGCCGGGGGAGAGAAGTCGCCGGGGAAAGATAGTTAACTGCGTAACGAGATTAACCACCCCCCGACCCGCACCTTCCTTTGGGGCCACACCCCCTGAACGCCACCGCGTCTCCCACTCCCATCACCTCTCAGTAGTCCCCACTCTCTGGCTTCGCCACGTGTTTGCGTGGCATCTCGATGAAACTGGTAGTTATGCTCTCGACCTGGGGTCGAGGTTGGATATAGGACCAAGCAGGGTGGGAGGTACGGCACACAGGGGCCCACTTCACAGATTATTGCTCCTATTTTGAAGATGAAGAAACTGAGGCAGCCCAGAGAGCTTGGACGTTTGCTGAGCTCACACAGGGAATTAGTAATAGAGGTTAAAACACACCTTGGAGATGGGGTAGGGGTTGATGTTTAAGACTCAGATTAAGCAATCACATCCCCCCACCAAGTCTCTCCAGACTCCATGCCTCCCACTAGCTGGGTGCTACCTTAGCAATCCTCTCTTATCCTCTCTCTGATGGCACAACGCACTTAGGGTTTGTTTTGTTTTTTTTTAAATCACGTTTCTGTCACCCATGCGCTGCTGGACTGTGAGTGCCTCAATGATGGAGACAGGGTCTTGATATTTATTATGTGATCTCAGTACCTAATAAAATGCCTGGCACATAGAAGTCATTCAATAAATGTTTCTTTTTTGAACAATGGAAATCAGGAGTCCAGACTCCCAGCCCTTTTCAAGTCAAAATGCTCTCTTATCCCATAACTAAGACCCGGCACAACCAAATAAATAAATAAATATTTTTCTTTTAAATGCTCTCTTATCTACCCATCCACCTACACACCCGGCTTAGAAGTACCCCTTTAGGCGCAAGATCTTTCTATTGCCACATATCCCTGGTGCTGGACTCTGCAGTTAGAGGGGCTTTCAAAAGTAGACACGGGGGGGGAGGGGCCGTCTTGGGCTGGCTGGCTAGCTCACCTAGCCAGGGGCAGGCTCAAGCTGCCCAGTTACAAATCTGTTATGTATGTTCTGTACTCTGGTGCCCTTCTCCCGAACCAAAATATAGCAGGCAGTGCAAACATTTATGCAAATGAGTCAAGAGCCCTGCTGCTTTCAAAAATAAATGATGGAGCCCGTATCAGTAGTTGCAGTGTGTCTTGGCAGGGTTTGGAAGGGGCCCTGCCCGCCCCTTGCTAGTTCTCTCGGGAAGCCAGGCACAGTGAGAAGCAGTGTCCCCTACCCCCGTAGTTTCCCCCTCCCTTCCAAAACTACAAACAGCCACAAACCACATGGCCCACAAGCAACCGAGATTTGTGGCCTTTGGAACCTCCCAGGGCAGGGGTCAGTAGGGAGGTCAAAGGGGGTGTAGGCATCACACAGTCCAGAGTCATTACTCTAATGCCCTCTGGGAGAGTTTCAAATCAATGGGCCTATTTGTCCTCCCTCCAGGGAGGACTGGGGGTAGGGCAGTGGGGGTCCATTATCATGCCCACCCCCACCCCCCATAACACTGCCTCCAAAAAGCTCACTGAAGGCCTGGTAGCCTGCAAATCTCCCCACTACCAGAAAAGCAGAAACCGGAAGTGGGATGATTTCTGTGGGGATGGGCAGACAGGACGCGTTCTTTGGATTCTAGGTTCGGAATCTAGGAGTCTGGACTTTCATTTGGGAGTCTGTGGCATTTACAATGCCAGTGGGGTAAGCCAGGGCCACTGTTGACCCCCCACATTTTGGTAGCCAGCCAATTTCCAGCAAGATTGTGCCCTGGCCCATGATTGTCCCTATTCCTTCTGGGAGAGTTTTAGAATCACTCGCTGTGGGAAAGAGGCGAGATAGTATAGTGAGTGGTTGAGGGCCTGGACTTGGGTGTTGGCCAGACCTGGATTCCAAACCCAGCTCTGCCACTAACCAGCTGTGTGACCTCTTCAAGTTACCTTCTCTGAGCCATAGTTTCCTTATCTGTTAAACCGGGAATAATAATAGTACCTACCACATGAGACTGTTATTGGATTAAATATGATGTGTACTATGCACTTGGCACTTGCTTACGTGCTCAATAAGTTGTAGCTGTGGTGACCATTCTTAATAAGTTTTATTTTTATACATCTTTATTGGAGTATAATTGCTTCACAACTGCAAGTTAAGTATTGTGTTACCTGTTACCTATCAAACCTGGGGCATTTCTCAGCTCAAGTCCCTCCCTAAGATCCTGGAGAGATGGAATTCCTTCCGGCACCCCTCCCCTCCCAGCATTTGGGTAATTGTTATCAGGATTGGCTCGGGATATGCCTAAGGTGCGGCAAGGGTGGCTTTGGCCACAGGCAGTATCCCTTGAGGGAATTTAGCTTTATTGACTAAAATGGTTTTAAGTTGTGGTCAGCGCGGGGGGGGGGGGGCGGGGGCGGGGCTCAGGGAAACTGTCCCTCCGTAAGCTCTAAAACACATGCCCATGGTATCTGGGGCCAGGCTAGTGCCATGGCTCTAGGCACCAGCTAAGCGTGCATTTACAGTGAGGCAGCTTTGAAAATGGTTTGCCTGATTTACTTGATAACTTCCATCTCTAAATGGCCTTTGTTTAAAAATTTACCCTGGTATGGAATGAGAGAGAGTTCACTTTTAATTCCAAATTTTGGAGGCGGGGGTTGGTAGGCCAGGGAGTGGCAGTTCGCTAAGTGCTGGCCAAGATGGGCAGGGAAACACAATCTGGTTCTGCCAGAAGTTCACGAATATGTAGGTCCAGCTCTGCTTTTGCAGGGCACTTTCGGATTCATCCTTTTTTTCATTGAGTTTGTACTGCAAAAGAGAGGGAGACTGAGTGTCTCTCATCAGACTCTGGCTCCCTGAGGTTGGAGTCCTTGTCATCCACCCTCACAGGACCAGGAGCCTTCCGACGGCGGGGTCCTAGTCTCCCCAGTTAGGCTGGCGGTTCCCCAGCCTGGGAACCGAGAGCGTTGCCTCGGTCCTCGGAGCGTCTCCCCCCACCGGCGCCCGGTGCATTCCTTGATGTTCGAGGCGCCCGGAGGCTCAGCACCCGCGGCAGAGCGATTGGCGCGAACGGGGAAAGGATGATGCCTCGGGGGCCCTAACTCCCCAGACCTCTGGCTGGGGAGGGGACGGGGGAGCTGCAAGCCGTCCGCGGAGGGAGGGGCCACGTGGTGGGGAGCTGCAGAGGGGTGCCCCCGGAGTCCGTCCGAGCCCTTTTGTCTGTCCCCCGCGCAGAAGCCCCCTCCCCAAAGAGGGCTGGCATCGGGGAAGGAGGGAGGTCCGGGCAAGGGGTGGGGGGGAGAGGGGAGGGAGGGAGAGGAGAGGGAGCGAGCACTATGGGGGCTGGGAGAGGCTGGAGGGGTGGAGGGGCCGGAGGCCGAGCCGAGAGGAGCGGCCGGAGCTGCCCGAGAAGGCGAGGAGGAAAAAACGGAGGAAGGAAACCCATCCTGCCCCCAACACCCGAGTGTCTCCTGTTACCAACCGAAAGGTGCTGCCTCAGGAAGAGGTGATCGGAGCCGTTGAGAGCAGTCGGTCACGTGAACCGAGGGGGGGCGGAGAGAGAGCGAGAGAGAGCGAGAGCAAGAGAGCCAGTGCGAGAGAGAGCCGACAGACAGACCGACCGACAGACAAAGAGCCCAAGAGGGAGGCCGGCGGGGCCCGCGAGAGAAGGAGGAGCCGGAGGGAGGGCAGCGCGGCCCCGGGCCTCCCCCTCCCTTTCCCTCTCCTCCCCAGCCTCAACTCTCAGGTCTCCCACTTGGGGAGACCAGTGATCCAATGAGGGCCGGAGACCCGGTCCTCCCGCAGAAGGAGCCCTTTATTCCCCTCACTGTCTCACTCTGCCCATGCAGCTAGGCTTGACGCTTCCCCATTCCTGGAACGACAAAATCAGCTGTAATTGGGCCTGGTAAATACTCCTTTCTAGCTTGCAGAATAAGGGCAACTCCCTGTTATCCGCAGGGGGGCTTCCCCAGGGCCCTGGGAATCCGGAATCTTCCAGACCTTAGAGCTACCCCCGTCCCTGCAAGTCCACTGGGAATTGGGACCCCGCGGGGTAGACACTGTTGTCCATTGCGCAACAAGAAATGAGGTTTGGGTGAGGAGTCCACTGTGCCAGGCACTGTGCTGAGTCCGGGGGCTGCTGAGATGGACAGCACAGCTGAAAGGCTGTGACCTCCCTTCTGGGAGCTTCCGCCCTAGGAGAGGTGGTCACAGTCGGACAGTCAGAGTTGACTGTGAAAGGGCTCTACCCAGCACTCGGAAAGAGCTAGAGGGAGTATGGAAGAAGGAGAAATGACCGAGGAACTAACTGCAAGGCTTCTTGGAGGAGCATGGCCTTGAAGGTTGAGGAGAGCTCTGGAGTCTGGGGGATGTAGGTGCAGGTGGAGGGATTAATCTGAGCAGAAGGTCTGGAGCACAGGCTAGCTCCTTCTAGCAGGAACCTGCACTGGTTCATAATTATAAAGATAAATTTGCTGTTTTAAAACAAATTGGATTGTAAACATTGATATTTTTCTTGATCTAATTGCAGGCCCTACTGCTGGCCCCTTGTTCATGCTGATTACTGGGAATTGGCTATAATTTTACAAAGTGCTACCAGTTCAATGAAAACTTTCCTCAGCCCACTTTTTCCACTTTTTCCATTGGGGAAGCACGGGCTAGAAGGAAATGAAGTCAGTATCCTGTCCCCTGTCCCCCCTGCCCCACAGGGCTAGGAGGTGACCACCCACTGATGAGTCTGGGCCAGGGGCACAGAGAGGTTTGCCTTGGTCCTGCCCTCCCCTCTCACTGCCTGCTTGGCCTCACCATTGGGGTCACTGCGCAGGGATTCCGAATCCAGATTCCAGGTCCCTGTGAGCAGGTCAGGTGTTCCTTGGCTATCCCAGGCCTTTCATATTGGCATATTAATCGTGTGAATTCCTTTATCTTTCATCTTTTTTAGTTTGCAAGATACCCGTCAACTCCCTGTTATCCTCAGGGCCTTCCAGGATGCTCTGAAATTCCAGCGTCTCCCTGACCTTAGTTAGACCCCCTCCCAGCTCCAGCCCGCGAGGAGCTGGGGCCTGACAAACACAGGGGTATTTTAGTGGAAGGAAGGACATGGTAGCTACAAGCCTTGGGTGGCAGGCCCAGTACATGGAGTCCCCAAGATTAGGGATATCACTTGAGATATGACTAGCTGGGTTGCTCAGGGCAAGGGGACCCAAGTCTCATAGGAAGGTGTATAGCCCTAAAGGTACCCTTCTCAACATTCTGGTGAAAGGGCCGTCTCTTCCCCAAACACCTTGTAGACACACGGTATCAACATCACCACAATGAACTTTTTACGACCGTTACTCATTTATTCCTTCATTCTTTCCGTTATTCCACAAACATTTATTCAGCATCACTGTGTGCCCGTCTGTGTTCAGGACTGGGGACTGAGTCCCTCCCCACCAGGAACTACTGCTCTACTGAGAAAGAGATCATAAATTCTGAGGAATGGGAGAGAATGCTTCCCTTTGTTCCTAATCCAAGAAGGATTAATTAGTTGAAGAAAGGGACAGTTGGGAAAAGGTAGAAAGCACATGTTCATTGTCAAAAATTTGGAAAATAGAAAAAAGTAGAAACATAATTTTTAATCAATAATTTTTAATTATGTCACTTCTGAGCTGTGTGGATTTTAGCTAGTTAGCCTCTGGGACACTCAATTTTCTCACCTGTAAAGTGGGAGTAATTGCCTCACAGGGTTGTTGTGCAAAGACATGTGATAATTTATCTAAGTAAAATGCCAAGCACAGACCTGATACTTAATAGGTCTTTGATAGTTTGCCTGTACCTAGTATTGTTAAATAACTACCATCCAAAGACAATCAACTGCGGTCAATATTTTGGTGCATTTCCTTCCAGTCTTTTCAAAAATGCATAGTTTTTCCATACAATTTGTGATATACCATCAATGTACCATTTTATAGCTTGCCTTTTTTATTTTTACTTAAAATTATAATAAGAATTTCCTCATGTTATTAAAAAGATCCTTGTAAACATCATTTTAGTGACCATGTAATAGCCCCTTGTGTCGATTCCTGTTGCTTTTTAAAAGCTCCCAGGTTATATGTCAATTATTTCTCAATAAAGCTGGGAAATAGAAAATAAACAAATAAAATAAATGAAAGCTCCCAGTCCTACTGTCTCCTTTATCCTTTACCCATGACCAGCCCGGCAATACCATGTCTTTGCTGAAGACAATTATGGAAGCACCTGTTTCCCACCCGCCACGTTCAGATCTAGTTATTTTCTGTGACATGGATTGGTCCTTTCACCTGGGCGTTTCCACAAGTGTCTGCCCTTCCATACACTCATTGGCAGCCAGACATTCTCAGGCCGTGTGGTACCATGTTGTAACTCAACACAGTGCCTGCCTCAGAGGACCCTCTCCTCCTCCCCCTCACCACCTTTGCCTCTCCCCACTCCCTAGCCTGCCCCTTAAGCTTGGGCTGCGAGTTCCTTAAGGACTCTCTGGATGCCAACTCCACTTCCACCCTTCCAGCCAGAGATGGCACCTCCACTGCTCTACAACCTCAGTTTCAGTTTTTTTGTTTTCGTTTATGTTTTTTGTGGCCACACCTCACGGCTTGCAGGACCTCAGTTCCCTGACCAGGGATCGAACCCGGGCCACAGCAGTGAAAGCCCAGAATCCCAACCACTAGGCCACCAGGGAACTCCCAACAACCTGTTCTGATGTCACCAAGAAAATAGACTAGGAGGCAAGCACTGTAGCCTCTGGCAGGTCTCAGGAGGGCTATAGATCAAGCTTCTGTGTCTGGAGGAAGCTTAGTAGGTCCTCCTCTCTCCTGGGCGTTGCCACAGATGACAGTGAGAATTACACAGAATAAGGAACCAGTGAGGTGGGTGGAGTGGGAGTGGGTGCTTGTCTTGGGGCATTTCTTTTTTCATTAGGTAAGCACTTCTAACCCCTCTGAGTTTCTCCAAATGGGGGCTGGAATCGTCAAATAGATGTCTTGCTATGGGGAGACCTAAAGTCAGCAGACATGTTTCTTAATGCAGTCCTCCAGCTTAAAGAGAGAGAAGTCCTTAGATACCCAGAGTGTTCAGTGTGAAGCAGGTAGTCTGGGGTTCTAGAACAGGAGACTTCCCTTGGGGAGAGGAGAATGAAAAACCCTCTGGTGTTCTAGGAGAGACAAGGAATTCTAGTCAATGGGACAGTCCCAAGAGCAAAAGCTCATTCGGTGGACAATGTCACGCATTTCAAGTCGGTGGGAAGAGAATGGATTATTTAACAAATGGTTTGTGGATATCTGATTATTTTGGGAAAAAAGTTAGCACCTCATGCCATCTGCCAATGTAAATTCCATAGTTAAATCCTAGTAGCCTGATGAGTCAGGTTCTTGGTTGCAGACCACAGAATCTAATTCGAACTAACTGAAGCAGGAAAGGAGTTTGTTGGGAGGCTATTGGGGATCTCACTGTGACCGTGACTATGTTAAAGAACCAGCCTCAGGAAAAGGGTAGGAAGCAGGGGAGGCAGGCACAGTCAGGATCATGCCAAGGATGGGCTTGCCCGGGATGCTGTGACTGCATGGTCCCCTCCAGAGACTTAACTGCTGCTCTTCTGCATGTCTGGCTGCTGAGATCTCCAGGAATAATTGCTTTTCTCCCCTGCAGTGCTGTACCACTCAAGTTCCAAAGTCCAGAGGGAGAGAGGGCATCTGACTGGCACACCCTGGGCCATATCCCTGCTACCAAGCTGCTGGTGGATAGAGAAAGGGAATATCTGCCTTCGTGTGTCTTGGGATTTGCTTTAAATCATCAGAGTGCTTGAATACTGAGCAACTCAAAATAAAAAATGTCCAAATACAGTTGCTGATGCTTCCTGAGCACTATCAATTCGCTATACATATTCCCCTTGCCCCACTCCCTACCCTGCCCCCTAAGCCTGGGATGGGGGCTCCTTAAGGACTCTCTGGATGCCAGTCCCGTTTCCACCCTTCCAGCCAGAGATGGCATCCTCATTGCTCTACAAATTCTTTACATATATTATTTCATTTAATCCTGAAAACCACCCTGTAAGTTGGAAACTATTATTATCCCCACTTTATAGTGGAGAAAGATGAATATGCCCTTGGTCACAGGGCTAGTAAGTAAGGGGTGGAGCTGATTTTGGTCCCAGCTCCATCTGACTCCAGAGCTAATGCTTGCACTTATACACTCTGCTCCAGAGTGGAAAAGAACAGCGAGCAATAAGACCATAAGCAACCTAGAAGAAAATAGGGGAATATTCCTCTGGTCCTGAGAATAGGGGAAGTCTTTCTAGACATAAAGGTAAACAAAGAAACAGTAAAGGACATGAAAATACAGATTTGGCTATGTAAAACTTCTGTATTTAAAAAATAATAGCACCACAAGCAAAATAAGATGGCAAGGAGTATTTACAATATTTGACAAAGTTTAAGTATCTTTGATATATAAAGAAGTCTTACAAATCCACATGAAAAAGACAAACATCTCATTAGAAAACTAGGCAAAGGACATGAATTGGCAATTTGCAAAACAAGAAACACTAATGGCCATTAAAGTAGGAAAAATATTCAATATTGCTAAAGAAGTGCAAATACTGAGATATTGACATACAATTTTTTACCCATCAAGTTCACAAACATATATGTATACATTTTAATTTATTTTAATAATAGTTATTTAAATAATACTCTGTTGGTAAGAGTTTAGGGAAGCATGTTTAAAAAATCAGCTTGATTGATGGATACTTTAGCTACAATTAATGTCCATTTAAATGGTGCAATTTAATGAGTTTTGGTATATATATCTACCCGTAAAACCACGGCCACAATCAAGATACAGAACATATCCATCATCCCCAAAACTTTGCTTTTAATAGTCCATATCTTCCCCCATGTCTCTCCCCAGGTAACCATGGACCTGCTTTCTGTCACTATAGTTTTGTTTGTATTTTCTAGAATTTCATATAATGAGATTATACAGTATATAGTATTTTGGTCTAGTTTCTCTCACTCAGCATAAATGTTTTTGAGGTTCATCCACGTTGTTACCTGTATTGGAGTTTATTCCTTTGTATTTCTGAGTGGTATTTCATTGTAATAAATATACTATTAAAAAATTATTTAACCGGTGATAGTTATTTGGGTTGTTTCCAGGTTGCACTGACTGGGTTATTGTGAATAAAGCTGGTATGAACATTCTGGTAAGAGTGTAAACTAGTAAAATATTTGAATAGGTCAATTTGGTTCTGTGTGTCAAAATATTAAAAATACACCTATCAAAATTACATGATGTACACCTATCAAAATTACATGATGTACAAGGTTTGCTTCAAAATAATCCATTGGCAGGAAGAAACAGGTGAAGGTGTAGGTGAAAAAAGATCAGCCATCAGTTGATAATTATTGAAACTAGGAGATGGGTACATGGGGGTCTGTTAAACTATTTTACCTTTGCGTATGTTCCAATCATAACATTTTAATACTCATACCTCTTGATCCAGTTTTTCGTAAAATCACATATGCACAAAAGACGTCCATAAGAAATTATATTTATAATAATGGAAAAAGCTAAACGATCTAAATACCCAACAAAAGAGTGGGTAAATAAATTACAGCACATTCATTGAACAGAATACTATGAAGTCTTTAAAAATCATGTTTTCAAAAAATATTTAATGACCTTGAAAATTACAATATACATTTTATATAAGAAATGTAGGTTACAGACCAGTTATATACAGCATGATTCCACTTTATTTAAAATATATAGTAAAATACAAAGACTGGAATGTTAATGATGGTAAGCTATGTGGTAGGATTACAAATGTTTTTTATGATCTTCACAGTTTCCTGTATTTTCAAAATTTCTACAACGAGCATGTGATACTTTTATAATGTTTTTAATGAAAGAAAAATAGTATTTCTTTTTCCTCTGGTCTTTTGCATTCTTTTGAACTCTCTTCCCTTACAGTGTCTTATTTTTAACTCTACAAGATCAGTAGAACAGCTTTTTTTACATTCCCACAGACCCAAAGTAATACATTCTCAAAACTAGATGGAACCTTAGAGACTAAGACTGATCCCATTTTTCAGATGAAGAAACTGAAGATCAAAGAAGGGAAGTGACTTATTTAAGGCCAGCCACACAGAAAATGGGTGTCAGAGTCAAGACTAGAAGTCAAGCCCCCTGAGGCCAACTCTAGGGATGTTTCACTGCCTTCTGGAAGGGATCCCAGGTAACCCAGCTCCTGACAGGGAGCGTGACTGGACATTCTTGAATAGGAGGCCCCAAAGATAAGACACCTGCCCTGACTTCTAATCCTGGTCCTAACCCTGGCTGCAGACTGAACCCAACCCCATTAATCCAGGCCTCAATGGACCCCTCAACTCCACACGCAGACCAATCTCCCCAGCCCTGGCCAGAGGCTGAATTCAGATCTGTGTTGCACAGGGAGCCTTTTCTCCACCCTCACCCTCCATCATACAAATCTGTATGATGGAAAGGCTGACAGGGGCAGAATATAGGTGAATCGATACAACCTCCTCCCTTCAAGGGTCAAGGGCAGCACTTTCCCATAGGCAGGCAGGCAGGCAGGCAGGCACCTCTTAACTAGAAAGACAAAGGCAAGTCCAGGGCTCCAACGGAGGATACTAAGAGCCAGCGTTCTAACTTGGGGAGAGTCTGGCTCCTCTTGAGAACATCTCTCCTATCCGTCCATGTGGCTCTCTGGGGCCCTCAGCCTGCTGGATCAGAAAGATCAGGCCCGGAGGCCTTTCCCGGGGTCCCCGAGTTAGCTGAGGGAAGGGAGCGGCCCAGCGTAGGGCGGTTCTTGAAAGGCCTTTGGGAAACAGGGGCGGGGCGCAGGGGTGGGGAGAGTTGAGAGCTGCTGGAGGGGCGCCAGAAAAGATCGAGGGAAAAGATGCGACACGTGACGCCTGGTTAAAGGAATTGGAGCTACAGGAAGGAATGGACCATCCTCTCTTCACCTTCATTCCCGGAAACTCTGTCAGAACTCCGTCGTGTTGGGAACCCCAGCGGAGGTGACTGGGACTCCCTCAGGGATAAGGAGTTCGCCAAAGTTGAAAAGGAATTTCTCTTCCTGCGAGATAATTGCACCAGTGCCTCAGTTCCCCCTATCTGTACAATGGGGCAGCAATAGCCTTCCTGGCCCTTCTTCCTTGGGGAGATAAGTGAAAATGCATAAGAATCGGGTACAACGTTGTTGAAGCATCTCTGGTTTCAGGCTCAGCTGGGAGGGAGGTACACGGCACACTAAGAGAGTTATAATCCATTTTGGTGCCTTTATTGACAGGCACTGGAAGGCTGGGCATTTAGCTTAGGCCTTTTTAAGGGCTACGCCACAGCTCCTCGCCCCCCCCTCCTTAAATTTCCAGGGGTGGTATTGGGAGGAAGGGAGGGGACTCAACCCTTGCCTCTCCATCCTCCCTGGCCCAGCAGGGGAAACCTATTCCAACATCACTGCTCAAAGATTAAGGCGACCCCTCAACGTTCAGCATCTTGCCAAGTGGAAAGAATTCCTTTGGGGGCATAAGGTGGCCCCATCTCTGAGTCTGTGGAACACTGTCGTCCAAAACTTCGCTGTTTGGAGTTCCTGAAATCTGGAAAATGAGCTGTCTCTTTCTAGCTGTAATTGTGTGTGTGTGTGTGTGTGTGTGTGTGTGTGTGTGTGTGTGTGTTGGGGCGGTTTGTGGGGGAGAGGGAGGTGAAGTAGGTAAAGGGGAGGGAAATGACAGGTAGTATTGCAGGTATTAACCTGCCCAATAGATTTTGTTTCCCCTCCCACAAATGCTTAGAAAAAAAAAAAAGATCCGCAAAGCCAGAGAGGAGCTTCAGGGTGAATCTTCTGTGGTTTAAGGCTTTTCAGACCCCAGTTAGCCCTCTGCCCACCTGAGCAAATTAAAGATAAGGATGAAAAAGTAAAAAGAAGAGACCAAGGTAAACATGTGACTCTCCTTTTTACCTACATCATGATCTTCATAGAAAAGATGCCAGTGGCAGCAAAGCTACAAACCCAGGTGACAACATGGAGGAAGCAAGGACCATGGGAAGAAAAAGGAAGCTGACCACGTGTCTTTCTTGAAAAACTTTCCTTTATTTCTCTATAGCCCAAACTGTGAGCTCAAGGGGCTTACAGTGTGGGCAAGGAAACAGATTATAAGAAACTAGAGAACAAGGCAAGAGAGCAGAGCATCAAGATTCAGGTTAAAAAAAAATCAGACAGGATGAAAAAGTTGAGAGGTGGTCAGAATCAGGGAAGGTTTCTGGGAGGAGGTGAATCTTGAACCTTGACTTGGAAAATTCAGGTATGGAAAGAGGTAGAGAGGGTATCAGACTAGAGGGACACCACGAATCTGAATCCATGTGCGGTGGGGGGTGGTGCCAAAGAACAAAGGCTGCAGAGAGCAAGGTTTGTTCAGGGAGGCAGCATGGCTGAAGAGGAGGGTGCTGTGTTGCAAGGTCATTGTGCAGATCTGAAGAGAATGTACTGTACTGCGGGGGGTCAAGGAAAGACATGTTGTTTCCTTTTGAGAACACTGGGAGCAGGGAGAGACTTTGTCTCCCTTTTGGGAACACTGGTCCCAGGCGATGTGGGAGAGGCTTCCACAATTTCCCCAGCCCTTGGGACACACACAGCGCTCAGCCCTCTGACCCCTTGCACCCCATCTTCCTTCCATGCTTACAGGGCTAAAGGGTGATTTATAAAATAAGAATACTGACCCCACAAAGATCAGTGTAATTATTTTACAATCCTACTGTGAACATGCAGGTTGCTGCATGGGTGTGCATGCGTGTGTGCGTGCACGTGTGTATGCACGCTACAGTGCAAGGACACACACAAAGCATGTCTTGCATTTTGTCAAACTGAAGCAGAGCAGGTGGCAACCTGCTTGGCACTCTTTGAGGCAGGCTGCACAGCATAGCAGAAGAGCACAGGACTTAGATTTGAATCTCAGCTCTGCCACTGTCCATCTGGGGGACCTAGGTAAGTCCCTTCACCTCTCTGAGTCTCGTTTTCTCATCTGCAAAATCAGGATAACAGTACCTCCCCCAATAAGGTGAAGGTGAAATGAGATCAACAGGAAACCACCTGGCTCATAATAGATACTCAAGCATGGACAACTTTTTATATTAATTACCCAACTCCCCCAGGCCCACATCACCCCCCCACCCCGGGAACCTGCTGTGCAAGCCTGAATTCCCACCGTTTCCCACCAAGCCTCAGCTCCTTTGTTGAAAGAGCTGTTCCAGGCAGTGCTAGGCACTGTTTGTGTGGGATGCAGGACACAAACATGAAGCAGAAACAAATGTGGCAAAATCTTGATATTTGTGGAATCTAGGTGATGGGTGTGCATTGTGTTATCTAGTCCTTTGTGTGGGTTTGAAACCCAAAGTATAAAGTGAAGCAGAAGCCCTCCTCAGCTGCAAAAAAGGTTACATCTATCCCACAGGAGAGCAGCAAGCCAGCAACTAATTTTTATGCCAGGCAGAATGTGCAAGGAGGCCCTCAAAGAGGGACTACTGAGTGCTGCAAACCCAGGCGGGTGGGCGGGAAGATGACTTCACCTGGGGCACTGTGGGCAGCTTCCCAGAGGCAGGGGCAGTTCAGCTGGTCCTTTGAACAAGAGACTTTGATTTGCAGAGAACAGGGTTGGGGGCCTGGTTACAGTGGTCCAGGCTCAGAGAACAGTTGCCAACTGCATAGACTCTGGCACAGACCTGACTGGTGTGCTTTGAGAACTGCAGTCCAGTTGGGTGTGGCCGGAGGGAGAACACATTAACCCCTGAGTGCTCAATAAACAGTTGTGGAGAAGGCTGAATTGATCAGGTTAATCTGTTCTTTGCTAGTGAAGGGCAGAGCCAGGAGGGGGCCTATTTCAGAGCTCAGCTGGGACGTGTGGATGAAGGAGCATGGAGCTTGAGCACTGAACTGGTTCCTGGGGTGTGGGGTTACTCCGGGTGTAGAACTGGAGGGGAGAGGGTGAGTGCCTGGGGGCGGGGTGTTGGCTGGGCCTGCTCAGGGCCCAGAGTACAAGGCAGAATTTTCAAGGAGGCAAAACAGAGCAGCATCACGGACAACGAAGGGTGAAAGTTCTCTCCTGCCCGTGCCACCTCAGCCTGTTGAAGGCCCAGAAATCCCCTGCCATCTGTTTGCATTCTTTCCTAGGCACCTTGAGGATTTTTTTTCCAAGTTAAAGAGGCTCCTATGCAACCACAAGACCTGGGGAGGGGGTGGCATGTTAAGCCAGTACTAGCTTAACTCCTTACCTGTGCAGAGAGAATTTTCTAAACCAGTACTTACCAACCTTCCAGACTGAGAGCAACACTCTCTTGAAACAGGAAGGGACAAAGGGAGAGGGGGCATCAGTGGAGCTGGCGAGTGAAGAGGGACACTCCATTTGGCTGAGGACAGACCTCCTTGGCAGGTGACAGGGAGGAGAGCGGGCTTCAAAAGGAGAGGATGGGTCAAGAAGCAAAGGCCAACAACGTTGTCTAGGTCACAGTTATTTCTCCTGAGCGTCCTGTGGGCCCCTCCCTGCCCCCTTCCTCCTCACTTTGGCCCCTCTCAGTACTGTGGTCCCCACCCGTCTTCACACACAACAGGAAGAAGGCAACTGAGAACAACCCAGAATACTCTCTATAGGATGGGTCTGGTTAGCTGGGGAAGGATGCCCAGGCCACTACCAGGCTGGTCTCCACCTGGGAGAGCCAGCTTAACTCAAGCTTCTTAGGCAGGTGCCAGGACAGAAGGCCCTAGAATCCAGCAACCCTGGAACAGGACAGTGATCCTTATGGGCTAGAGCTAATCCCAGGTTAAAGGGATGGCCTTGAGAAGTTGGAATTAACCAACCAACAGCATCCCTTTGCCAGCTATATTTGGGAGGTTCTGGGGACACCAGGGGTCCATGTTCACCTTTTATGGCTAATATCTAGCAACCAAAGGTCATTTATTTTTCATCTTCATTGCTGCCATTTTTGGAGTGTATACCATGTGCTAGGTACTTTATTATCATCCATAATTGCTAAAAGGCGTGGAACACTTACAGCGTGGCAGGCTCAGAACTTGACTTGTATTATCTCAGTTCATCCCCACAACAGCCCCGTGATGGAGGTACTGTGCTGGTCCCCATGTTACAGAATGAAAACAGAAGTTCAGAGAAATGAAACAACTTGACTCATTGAAGGCCACATAGCGAACAACTGGTAGAGGCAGGATTCAAACTCAGTATGTGGGTCTCCAAAACCCACATACTATGTGCTTCAGCAGCCCGCTCCACAGTCTCCAGCGTGCTTTGCTGCCCTGCTCCTAACTAGCGATGCCTTCTCCCAATTAGTAGATTAGTCATGTGTTGACACTTCTAGTCTCAGTCTAATGGCTTGTTTATTTAACTGATGGATGCTGCTCCCCATTTGAGGCCATTAGCATTTAAACAAAACAAAACAAAACAAAACTGTTGAGGCTGGCATAGTGACACTGTGTTTACTGTTTTTCTCCCAGTGTTAATTGTATTTTCCAAATATGTATTTTGATGTGCTAACGGTCCCTAAAGAGAACATCGGAACAGTTTAGTAATCTCCTCATGTAGCTCCAGTCCCACTCCCCTTAATCTCCTTAGTGAGGGGGACAAATGGCTTGGGGACCAGCCTTGGCTAGGATGGGGAAGAGGGATGGTGACTGTCCCATTCTGAATAATTAGGGGGCAGAGAGACTGGGGCTGGGCTAGCAACTCTGTCCTTGGAGGCTAAGCCCTGGAGCATCCCCCCTCCACACTTGGGGAGGGAATTTCGTATTTCTTTCCAGGACAATAAGAACATCTGTGCCAAGGCAGAGGAGGAGGCCGGGCGCTCCGAGGCATCTCTGCCCGAGTCTCTTGACACTGTCCGATTGTTACTGTTTCAGTTTCTGCTTGGATCACTGACCGTGTCCATTTAGAGCAGGCTGGCTTGGGTAAAGACAGTGTAGGGCTGAGGAAGGACAGAGAGGACCTGTCCGACTGGGGGTGGGGGTGTGAGTTGGGCAGGGAGCTGGACTGACCCTAAAGTGACCAGGTTACAAATAAACCGCTGCAAAGTACGGGATCAATCTTGCATCCATAAATGGGAGGAAGGAGCACTTCCACTGTCCCTCTTTCCCTGGGGTTGATTGCTGTTGATCGGGTCCAGTTTGTTTGTAGCCTCCTTACTCTGACACAGTGGGGTTCAGCTTGACCTTGGGGTAAATGGATGAGGAGCTTCAGGTTTGATCCTTATATGGGACAGTTTGCTTTACAGGGAGAAAAAAACTGGCTACTTCCTTCCTCCCAGCTCCAGTTGCAAACTGATGGGAGTTAAAGTGGGGAGTTTACGGCTCCCTGCAAACCCATTCCCAGTACTGGAAAGTCACACCACCCAGTGTGTTCTGATGAGTGCAGCCGGTTCTGGCCCTATGAAGTCGGCCTGGGACTGGGAATGAACTAAGGCAGCTCCTTATTTTCTTCCTTACTCAGGACATCCAGCTCTGGAACTGGGAGTTCTGAGGACCAGGAGGAGGTAGGCATCTGCCTCCTGCATAATTAGCTACATCAGACTCAAAAAACATTGACGGCCCATCCCTTTGGGCATCATGCTGTGCCTGGCACGAGCTAGTAATCCCGACCCGGTCCTGGCCCTCCCGAGTTTACAACCTTAAGTCACACGATAATGACACAGATCCCAAAGGCGGGCAGTTAACAAATAAATCCACTTGTCCGCCAATCACAAGGGATCCATTGAGGGAGCCACAGAGACAAACAGGGCCCCCTTCAAAGAGCTTCCAATCTGGTGGGTAAATAGGTAAGACTGAGTGAGGGCTTGGGGGAAGAGGTTCAGGCGAGGAAACGCGGTCAATTTGGGCATCACCGAACAGACTGTTTTAGAAAAAAGTGCCCATTGACCTGTGGCTGGGTTTTCTGTTCACTTGAGCCGCGCCTGCCACCCCGGACTGAGGTTTAATTCCAGTCCTCCACGCGCGTGGGGTGGATACAAAGGGCTAGAGGCAACGTAGCTCTGCGCCCGGGAGGTGGGCAGCCCGGGACTGGGAGGCGGGGGCCGAGGCGATCCGCGTGGGATCGCCCCTTCTCCTTGGGTGGTCGGGGCGTGTCAGTGGCCCTCACCTCTCTGGGCCTCACGGTCCGCAGCTAAGTTTCCTCAGGGTATTTTCGGGACAGTCCCCCTCCCACCCCATCCCGCTAGTCGCTAGTCCCTGCTGTGCACTGCGCGCTGGTGGCACAGGTTTGGGGCGGGAGCCGGGAGGAAGCTCTGGGTACAGTCATCCCATGCGGTAGGGTCGCAGCGTGTCCCCAGGGCGCGCCGGCCAGGCCCGGGTTGCGGGAGGCGCCGTGGCCCGCCCGTCCCCCAAACACTTCCGACGGGCGCCTGCGTCCCGGGCGGCCGTCGAGGGCCAGGCGGGGGAGGGGGCGACCCGGCCCAGGTTCGCGCTCCCGGGCCGTGCGCCCGCCCACGAGGTGCTGGTGGCCGGGGGACGCCGGGGCTCCCCCGAGGGCAGGCTGCGCGCCTCGCGGGGCCGGGCCGCCGCAGGGCCTGAGCGGGCGAGCGGGCGAGGCATGTGTGTGTGCGTTTGTGTCTGTGCGGCGGGACTGCGCGGGAGAGCGAGCCGCCGACCCAGGAAGGGGTGGGTCGGGGAGCGGCGGCGGCGGCGGCGGCGGCGGCGGCGGCGGCGGCGGCGGCGGCGGCGGCGGCGGCGGGAGGAGCGAGCCGGGAACCAGGGAGGTCGGCCGGGCTGGCGGGCCCGGAGCCGCGGGGAGGGAGGGCGGAGCGCCGAGGGCGGAGATGGGGCCGCGGGAGGGAGGGGGCCGGCGGGGCGCGGCCAGGGGGCGGGGCGCCGGGACCTGGGGAAGATAAGAGCGTGCTCGCGGGGAGCGAGGGCGGGAGTGAGGGAGGGGCGGGGGACTTAGAGACCAAAGAGGAGACAAAAGGACGGGGTGGGTGGGAGGGGCGTAGACAAGCGGGGGTAGGGGAGGGGCGCCGGGGGACGCCTCGGAGGGAGGGTATGTGTGTACGGTGTGGGGGGGCTGGTGTGGGAGGGACTTAGAGAGGGACGTGAAGGGACAACATAAGAAGGGAGCGCGGGGGTACGGAGAAAGGGGGGTGGGCCGGGAGTGCTCCACCACGCTGGCCACGAAGGGGAGGGGAAGCCGCGAAGGGGAGGCCGCTGGGAGGAAGGGCCACACACAGGGAGGGGGATCCTGGGGATGGACAGTCCGCGAGGAAGGCGGGCCGGGGCTTCGGCGGGCTCGGGAGGGGAAGGGTGAGCAGACGCGGGGAGAGGGAGTGCTGCAAGAACCCGAGGGTGGAGGCGGATGGGCGTGTGTGGAGCGCTGAGGGCAGGGATTTAACGCTGCCGATCCGGATGACCGAAAGACCACGGTGGGGGCCGCACAGACGGGACGGGGCTACCAAGGCAGGACGAAAACTGCCCAGGGGAAAGTGGGACCTACGAGGGCTGCAGAAGGGTGGCGGGGGCGGCCTCGGGCTCGGCAGGAAGGCGCCACCACCGCCCTCTGCCCGTCCCCAGCGTGCCCCGCCCCGTCCGGGGGCCCTAAGGGCAGGGGCCTGGGCCGAGGGGGAGCCGAGCCAGGGCGGTACCATTCGGAACAGAGAGGGGGGCTGGGGGGGAAGGGAGGAGCCAGGGGTCAGAACCCTGTTGGGGGCGGGGGGGCCACACCCTGGGAAAAAGGCTTGGGCACATCCAGAATGGACCAATCAGCGAGCAAGGCCAGGGTGGCGTCAAGGGGCAGCTCCGGCCAATGGGAAGGGAGAACACTTCGGAGGTTCGGAGGAAGAAAAGAAAAAAAAAAAAGCCCCACGAAACAACAATCGAATCCGTTTGGGGGCTTGGAAGGCTGGGAGTGGGCGTCGTTTACAGCACGTTCCAGCGCCTGCCCTCCCCTTTGAAGGATGGGGTCGTTTGCATCACTCCTGGGCCGCGGGGAGCACACGGAGCTGAAGAGGGTCCCGAGAAAGTAGACGGGGATTGGCCGTTTACAGGGGGCACTTGATTGGGTGCTTCGATTTGGGGGGGTGGGGTGGGTGGGACGGAGGTGGCAGCTTTGTGCTCAAAAGAGTGAAATAGAAGGTTATGGTCTCTTCGAGGGAGGCAGGAGTGGGCAGAGGTCCACCATTCCCCCTCACTGGCTACTGACTTAAAGTGACAACCAGCAAGTGGATCGCGGATAATCTCAAACCAATGGATAACTTAAAAATACCTCTTGAGCTCTGAACACTATCAACATATTCAGTTCCCTTCCCAGCACCGGGCAGGTTCTTGAGAGGATGAGCAGTGGTAGTCCGGGCCCACAGCTGCCACTGGGAATTTTATAGACATTTATGGCGTGGCTTTCGGCTTCGGAGTTAGTCTAGGGTCCCACTGCTTAGTCACTAACTGCAATCTTAAGCCTCTAAAATAAAGGCATTGGGACTAGTTACCTTTGAGGTGGAAGCACTTGGGAACTGGAGAGTGATGGGCTCAGAAAAGAGGGCCATATTGGTGGGGGCCATTGCAAAAGAATATTCGTGGAGTGGCAGAACTTTTGGCCCAGGGATTCCAAATGTCTGCAAAGCTCCTGAAACTGTATGTAAAATGGTGTAGGTGTTTGTGCATTTTTCTGGGGAGGGTTCATAACTTCAAATTCTCAGAGGGTTCTGTGACACACAAAAATTAACCCCCATCTTGGTCTAAAAAGAGTAGGGGGACCCATCTCCAAGGCAGGAGGTGAAGTGCAGTAGTGGCTATGTCCTTTCGGAATCAATGGAGGGGTTTCTCCAATTCCTTGTGAGGACTCTTGGCTGCAGGGGCCCTCTCGATACGTATTGTCATCCAGAGAAAGGCAGGTTCCTCAGAGCCGAGAAGCTGACGTAAACTGCCATGCAGCAAAGTAATGCTTGAATAAAGTATAAACAATGGTGAGGAGTTGGCCCTGCTTAGGAAGTAAAGGGAATAGAGCTTTACTTCTGAAAGCTCATCTACCTCATCTGTAAAGTAAGGGTAAAAGTGCTAACTACTCTAGATAGCAACCTGTGTAAGCCGGGAGGCTCACACATGAAAAGAAAACCATAGTGGTTAGACTTAAAGCTGAACCCAGCTTCAGCACCATCCTAGGACCAGCCTCGAGCAGAATCCAATTGAATGATTTGTGCATAATGCTGCTAGGTTCAGAGGTTAAGAATATACAGTATTTAATTACTATCCCTGACTCTTTAAACTGGTTGTTTATGGTTATATCCGACGTGATGGATTTAAGGTTGTAGGCTAGGGTAACTTCCCTCCAGTCCAATTTAGGACAACACAGTCCTTGGTAAGAAAATAAGGTCCCCTGACAAGTGCGACTGGAGAAATGCAATGAGGAGCATCCAAAGGTGTCTTGTCTAACTTGAAGGAAATGGGAAACAACACAGAACACACTCCAGTTAAATAGATTAAAAGAACGCCTTTATTTCTAAAATGTGGCTTAACTACACCCACGGTGTGCTAAGCCAGTTTTGGAACTGATCCTGCAGCTCGGAGTAAAACCGGACCAATGGAGGAGCAGTCAGGGCTCCCAGTTACAGGCACCAAGGTGTCACTACTCCAGCAACTCAATCTACAGAGTTTTTCTTCAGCTGTTTTTTGTGACGTATGGAGAGTCGTTTTGGATTTCTCTGTACGACAGAGAGGTCCGACCTTGAGGAAGACCGGTAGCCCACATCCTCTGCTTTTATAGGCTTAATGATATGGCCTGGCTTGGTGACAACCTTGGGCATAGTCAGCTTTTGGAAGGACCTCTGGGTGTTCCATGTAGATCCTATAGGGGTCTGAATGGTCCTTTCAAATTGCTGATGGTGTGTGAATGGATATGGAAGCATCCGCACCTAGAAAGGAAGGCAGAGTGATGTGGCATGAGCCAGGCCTGTAAACTCTAATGGCACCTGGTCAGGTAGTTTTAGCACATAGGCCATAGTTCTACACAATGGTTGCAGTGAGTGAAGCTTCTGAGAGGCTAAGGTATCCCCATGCCCCCATCCAACCTTAGGAGTGCCAATCTGCTTGATGGCATATGGGAGTAGAGGGGCCTAATTTGGATTAGAACCTCCCTTCCCCCAGGCTTACACAACAATCTAGGGATTGAAAAACCATCCCAACAAGGCCCCTGCAGCTATAGGAACACTACAGGAGCTGCAGGTTGCTGGCCCCTAGTGGGTCTCCCTATACAACATTGTGACTGCAAGACACATCTGAGTATTGGTGTATCTCTGTGACTCTCCTACCCTCTTCATGCTCTTAATCCCTTCCTTTCCTCCCCTTGATTCACAGGATTGATGTTTTACGGAACCCAAAGATTTACTCCTGAATCCTGAACTCTACCAGGCTATTACACTTAGCTTCATGCTCTTCCCAAGTCTCATTTCCTTGCCCAGGATTCTTCTTCACTCCACCAAAGCGCTACCTTCAGACATATAAATAATCTTTAAACACCTCCCCAATGGCCAAAGAGGAGCAAAAAGATGTAAGCAGAAAAACGGGTAAGTTACAATCAGTAGTCTCTAGAGATACTCAATGGAAGACTCAAGAGAAGCTGAGTACTGCCGGGCAGTCCTGGTGGTGGTGAAGGACACAGATTCTTTAGGTTAAGGGAGGGTCTTAGTGGGGTTGACAGCTAGATCTGTGCATGTCACCCAGAGCAAAAGAATAGAAAAAAACACCTGCACAAAATATGCAGTCTTGGGAGGTTTTTCCCCCTTTGGCTCAAAGTGCTTTATTCTATTGCATGCTGGGACCTGAAGTATATATAGCTTATTAAAAAGATGAAGAAAATCAAGGGAGATTCTTGGAAAGTTATTTGTCAATTTACTGTGACTGTATTAAAAAACAAATAGTTAAGATTCCTGGAAGGGAAAGTGATCTTTATTGAGGTCTGTACTCTGCCCTTCGCCTAGAATCCGGGCCCGGTGAAGCACCCCTTTTCTCTCCCTCTTATCCCATAACTGCTTGTTCATTGCCTATTTTCTGGTTATATATCCTCAATTGGGATTACAATTCAATTTATGCAGCAAAATAAGATCAACAGAGTATTACTGAAATGATATTTTCTCCTCTCTTCTGTACCTATTAAATAGACCTCCCCCACTTCAGAAGGAAAAATACAACTCATTTCAATATTAAACCGGCTGGGGACAGATCACAGGGCCACAGACTTTCAGAACTGAAGGGAACATAAAGGTCACCGAGTCCAGTCTCATTCCCAAGTCCCTTTTACACATGCTCACAACCCCAGAGCAACCCCTTCTCTCTTCTGACCGGCAGAAAGTTTTTCCTTGAACTCTGCCTTTCCTCTAACTTCTGCTTTATGTGACTTCCACACGACAGCCTTCATTATACTGGAAGACCATGATCATGCTCAAATCTGCTCCTGTCTTGGGTAAACATCCCTAGCTCATTATCACATGACACAATTTTAACCTGAACAAGTACTGGTTGATCTTCATTTTTCTTAAGATGCAGCTTAAACCTATAGCCTCTGAACATTACCTGGACTATAAACAAAAGCCTGCAGAATGGCAATTCTTAGTTTGCTGAGACCCATTTGCATCAGCATTATCTGGGGGTACTAGCTGAAAATGCAGATTTGGGGGCCTCACCATTGCTGCAAAGATTATCCTTTAAGTTTTAACTTTCCCAGCCAGTAATTAAAACAGCAGAGTCAGTTTGGAATTATTCATCTCAGAGCCAGTGAAAAGAAAAATAGATCCGATTCTGTGGCCAAGATCACACATCCCTCTTGACCACAGAGCACCAGAACGCTCCTCCCAAGCAGGAGAGCCAGGCAGCAAAGAGGAGGTTGCCAAAGGGCTCTCTATCCCTCACCTGATGAGCCACTGCACGGATGTTCCGCTTCTCATTGAGAATCACATTTGGCAAATTCTTGTCTTTCCTTGGAGGACCCTCAGGGGCTTTAACGAGAAACCTGGAAAGCAGAACGGCAGGACGTCTGACTAAGAGCATTAAGGACTTAGTCAAAAGGGCAGAGAGGACACATGAGGGTCAAGTGGGAGAACCTGGTGCCCTTCTAACAGGCTTTCTTCCTTGTTCTTACCGGCGTCTCTTCTTGGCACTGGGCTTCAGGCCCACACCACCCCACTCGCCCCAGCCAGGCAGAGTCAGGTCCACATCCTTCGGCTTACTCGCCTCCACGGCTTCCCTCTTCTCTTTCAAGAAGTCTCTGATGACATCATCCCCAGCAAAAGCTTCCTTTATCATCTGCCTTTGATCTCTCTCTTCATCTTCCTGGGAAGAAATGAACAACAGCTACAGCTTGTCTCCTGAGCCGAGGTTCGTGGCAAGACCGCTCAACTGCTGGGTCGTGACATTTTAGCGCCCCCTAGGGGGAAGTGCGGAACAATGATGGTCTTGCACTACAAACCCATCGGCAGCCAATCAAGCTCCAATCTTCTCTCTAGGGTAAATATCCCTAGCTCATTATCATATGACACAATTTTCAACTTTCAATAAGGACACTGCAGGGTAGAGGAAGGAACGGCCTGTGTTAGGAGGGGGAGCTCCAAGTGGGCCTGGCCAGAATGTGGGGGTCCTCCAGCTTATATCTCTGAAAAGACAGGCACCACGGCTCCTCACTTGAGCAGTTTCAGTGACTTAATCGGGGAGCCCCCCCGCCCCGGATCATTCGAGATCCCACCGAGTAGAGCAAAATATTGTCAACAGCTCACCGACTCACCTTTGAGTTGTCCTGCCTGGCATCTGGTCAGAGCTCTGAGTGACTCCCTCTTTCCTCTGAGGGCTTTAGAGTCACCCCAGGGAGGATTCGGTGGCTCAGAATTTAAGGCGAGGGAGTCTCAGCGGCACTCACAAATTTGCATCTACGAAACTGTCACTGGGACAAGCCGGGCCCATACTACTCCAGACCTCTTAACTGCCGCCATGTGCCCCCAGCACAGAACTTCACTGATTCTATTCCTCGCGGAGGAAGGACACTTTCCACACCAGCTCTGATACCCCCCAATGGCCCACGACCCTGGCTCTGCTCACCAACTCCTCTACTGTCGTGGGAACTGCCAAGGACTTCATGGAAGGAGATTTTGTGGTCAGGAGGTTCTGGAGATCAATCATTTGCTCCTTCCTTTTCTTCTCCTTGGGGACACCAAGATGATTACTTGGGTTCCTCTCCAACTGCTGCCCTTCTACCGCAACTCTGGGAAGCTCCTTGTTTTGAAAACATCCTTCTTTGCCCAGCTCCTCCAGTTCATCCAGAGTTCGTGCTCTCTCCGGCCTCTGCAGCAACAGAGGCTCCTCTTCCTCCCCGGCAGGTTCCTCTCTCTGGACCGCCAGAACTGTCCTCGTTGAACTCAGTTCTTGCTTCCTGGACTGATGGCTCTCCCTGTTGAGTTTCTGAGACAGTGCCCTCAATTCAGACAGCACCTCCTGGCTGCTAAGATCTGGGGGAAGAAATGAAAGCTGTCGGAAAAGTAGGGTGGGAGCTGCCTTGTCAACAAGCGTCTACTGACCTCTCGCTGGGCGCTGGGCACCATGGGAGACATGCTAACGGGGACAAATGGGTAAGAGAAGATGCCATTCGCTGGATCTCCTGGCAAGTTCACTAATCATTACCTGTCAAGTCGTGGACAATGGAGTTTAGGAGTTAAAAGCAGCATGTTGGGAAGCAGATGTCCGGGTCCTATTCCCAGCTTTGCCAATGACTCACTGTATAACTGGAGCTGTGGCTTATTTCCCCGTAAACTCTGCTTGGGAAGATCACCCCAAATTCCAAATTTGTATTAAAAGAGCTGTTTTAGCCAGTGGCCTCTAAATTTAACTTCATTGTCATTTATTATTTGTAATTGCTAAAAAACTGTGATTTCTAATTTGTAATTTACACTGTAATTTCCTACTTGTAAAAACTGTATCCAGCACTGTTTTACCTTAAAGCAGCATTTCACAATCTGCTGTGGCAGAGTCAAGTAGCTCACACTTTCCAGCCACGAGCATCATCTGAGCAAATACTGCTAGTCTCTGAGAGCCCCGAGGGAAACACAGCCGTGACATGCTTTTAAACTGTCCCTTGCGTTGACTCAAGTTGCCTCCATTCCCAAGTTCATCCTGCTCTCTAGCTCTGGCTTGAAGCCACTGGAAGAAGCTACTTAGATCTGGCCTGAGGACATGCATGTTTATTCTCAAGGACTAACTTTCCTTGCTCATTCTGTTTGGGGCCACGCCTTCCCACTATTTTAGGATACTATTTCCCCAAAGGTTTGGGATCATTCTATTTACCATCCAAGGAAGTCCAAATCCACCTTTCATTCCGCAACCAACTGTTCTACACGTTTCACTAGATGGGCAGCTTTTGAGGGGGCTTGGGAGGAACCATCTCGGCCTGCGGTGCTGCTTTCTACAATCCTCTTGGAAGCGACTGCTTGCCAATTATTAATCCCAGAAGTCTTTAGCTGAAAACCCTAAGTAAAGGTCCTCCAATACATTCTAAATGACAGCTCTAAAAACAAACTTTTTTTTTTTTGCCACTTGCTGTCGTGTAAATGCATTCATTATTCCTCTAGGAAATATAACCGGACCCAAGAATCTGTCCAGATTCAGGTGATTTCTGAAGGCAGTTAGTTTCCTAAGCAGGCTTATAAGGCTTTGTCCCCAGAATGGGAACTCTGACCTGCCTCAAGGGTGCTAAGGCTGCTAATTAATATATAACATGCAAATCGAGTCTGAGCATGGTGTAACAATTCTAATTTACCCTGTACCTTGTGAAGTCATTCATTCCTATCAAGAAAATCACACCCCATATCAACATATCGACAGACAACTGCAGCGATGATTTGAAGACACTTCATAATGTCTCAAAATACGCCTCTGTGTCTGTGGGTGTGAACAACTTTCAGATTTGCCAGTCCACCACATGTACTTCTCACTGGCTTGTGGGTACCAGTGATGTTAACTCCTGCCCTTCCTTCAAGGATGGTGTACTTCTGTCTTTCTGAAGACTGGACACACACTCTAGAGCCATGCAGATGCCTGCTTATTAAATGCCTTTGAAGGAGAATGGTCATGACAAATCTGTTTTCTCTTCAGGGACCCAGGGCACTCTCTTGAAAGTACCTAGAGCCTAATCACTCTGTGACACAGGTGGGTGGACCCGGCTTCCCTCTCAGTCTGCCAAGAGCACCAGCACTAGGCACTCCTCCCCTCTGGTCCACCACTGCTCACCTTTTGCTTCTTGACTGCCCACCGGCTTGGCGATCTGGTTGAGCCCAGACTTTTGTCTAAGTGATCGCCTTTCCTCAAATTCTTTCAACAGAATTTCTTCCGCCACCACTGGTCCTTCTTCCTCACTTTCAGGAGCCTCCTGGGCTGCAGGCTCTGCAAGTTCTTCAGGGTCCCCCTGGACCTCAGCCTCTTTTGTGTCACCTGAGTGATTCCTGAACATCCAGGGGTTCGGTCTGTCTGCCTTCACCTGCACCTCATTCACCACGTCAGGGACAAAGGGTTCACCCTCTTCCTCCGCACCTCCCTCCTCTTCCGCACTCTCGGAGGCCACCTGGATCTTCTGCATCAGCTCTTTGTTCCTGGCCAATTGTTCCTGCATAGCCTGGCGAGCCTGGAGGAAAGGGTCACGGCACGAGCACCTTGTCATTAGTGACCACAGTAACACCTTTCTTGGTCCATTTCTTAGAGCTGCCTCCTCTCAATCTGACTTAAGTATTTCTTACTGGTACCTACTGTTCAAACTGCACATACACCACTGTGTTAACAGCTATGGAATAAAACAGAAGACAAATTCTTTGTCCTCAAGGAATCAACATGTGAAACAAGGTTTTAAAAAAAAAAACACACAACTCCTCTCCCCTTTAACTGGACTTGCCTTCAATGCTGCTTCCCTTTCATCTCTCCCTTTCCACCTTGTTCCCGGTCATTTTCCTCTCTGCCTTAGAGATTTTCTGATGCCTTTTTAGAGTCCTGGTTTTCCAAGCAACCTCATGGCTCTTTCCCAACTCTGCTTCTGCTAGCATCCTTATGGATTTTCCTTTCTTTCCTCCAATTCCATCTCTGATTCTTAAGAGAATGGTATTGTTTTACATATATCAGTAATGTGAACAGAGTGATCCCCCCGGTAATATTAGAGAGTAGCCTCAGAGTCCCCTTGCTGAAGTTGTCTTAAATCAGAATAAAAGTTAAGGCTTTACCTACACAGCTGAACAGCGAGCCTGGATGGTCTCTCACCCTGATGGTCTCTTACCTCCAGGTCGTATTTGGCCATAACTGCCTTTGACTTTGCCCATTTCCCACTGTTCTGGTGCTTAAGGCTCATTCGCTCCTGGAAAGAAAGGGCAGAGTGAGATCCTTATTGCTTTCCGGGGAAAGCTGGTTCAAGGGTTGGAGGCCAGAGGCAGCCTCACCATCATTCTGGCCTTTTCGAGTTTTTCCAGTTCTTCCAGTGCTGCAGCAGGATTGACCTTCCGCAGCTTCTCGAACTCTTTTAGGGCTTGCTTGGCCTTTCCTTTCTTCAGAAGTTTGTGATACCTATAGGATGAGAGAGGGGTATGGGGGAAGAGATTTAGCTGAACCACTGGCGCCACACACGAGTGCCCCGCCACACAAGGGGTTTCCCTATGTGGGGGAATGGAAAGGACATCACAGAGCTAGCTGGCTGCAGAGAGCCGGCTCGAGACATGCGACGCCCCGCGGGACTCTCAGTCCCTGCAGCCCCCAAGGGCAGACCTCTGCAGAGCAAAGAGTCCCCTCTGCTTCTAGAACGCAAGGGAAGAGCAGAATAGGATCCAAAGAGGCAAAAAGGCAGGAAGGAAGCCCTACTGGCCTCCACAGCTGTAGAACTCAAGAGCTCATTCGGCAGAACCACTCTGTGATGCCCTGGAAGGGAGAGAAAGTAATTGAACAGTCCTCTTTTTAGCAAAACCAAGACGGAAAGCCAAAGCCACAGGAGCAGGTACTACTGAAGGAGGCAAAACTCTCTGAGGTTGGTTTGAAAAAGAAAGAGGCTAGTCACTACTCTTTGGGACCTCTCCTACATGACCCCAGCCGCCATGGGCAAGGTTCTCTCCTAAGGACTCGTGATTCTTCCTCGTCACTTTCTTCCATGGAACCCAAGGCCAGTACACAGGGGCCTCCTTACTTTTTGCTTTTGATTTTCTTCTCTCTTCGAGCCCTGGCCTCATAGTAGGACTGCAGGGCCCGGGCCCTTTGAAGCTCTGCTCGGCGCATCTTCACCTATAATGAATGACATTTACAGTGACCCCTGGGTTTGACGGCAAATGCTGGGAGAAAGAGAGCATGTCTGGGTGGATTAAAGGGCCTAGCACACTTACCTCTTCCAGGCTCATGGCTTTGAGAGAGGCCTTTTCCATGGGAGTCAGTAAAGGGTCCGTCACTGGCTGCTTGTTCTTATGGAGGAGATTAAAAATCTCCTGCTCCAGGGGAGTTCTTGCCTTAAGGAGGTAACAGAACACTCTAAGTCTTAAATCATGCTCCTAGAGTCTCCCTCTTTACAATCCTATGGCCATATACTCTATGACATTATAATTGGAATCACGAACTGGATAGGACTGACTGTTACAGCAAGAGAAGGGGGTTCCAGGCTCGCTGTTCAGCTGTGTAGATAAAGCCTTAACTTTTATTCTGATTTAAGACAACTTCAGCAAGGGGACTCCGAGGCTACTCTCTAATATTACCGGGGGGGGGGGGGAGATCACTCTGTGTTCAGATTACCAATGTATGTAAAACAATACCATCCTCTTAAGAATCAAAGCAGGATGCCCTTAAGGTCAATGCTGGCAGGAGAGAGGAACAGCAGTACCAAATTGTCAGTCTTAAGAGTTGCAAAACAAAACGGCCCTGTATTGTTATGTATATTTGAAGCACAATACTCTTAACATAAAGTTAGGGACCTCAGATCCATATCAGCCTCCTTTTAAGAATACTTCTAGAGAAAAGGGGAGGTTAGGTCTTAAGATGAGCACAAAAAGACACTGCCTTTAACAATAAGACCTTCAGGTAATTAGCCTGCTTCCTGACAGTTCAAATTTAACTCTCATCAGTTTCTAACTTTGGCTCCAACTCCTCAGTTGCCAGTTAACTTTGCATACTAGGTGGTGTCTACGCTGATGAAATGAATGGACTGTGAACCAGTGACTTTACATGTCAACAAAAGACCCCATCTGCTGCTTGACTGATATTGTGAGGATGGCTAAAATAATCAGGCTGATCGTGTCATGGTCCACTTTGGCAAGGCACAAAGACAGCCTGGGGCAAGAGCCAGTTTCAAACCTCATGCACGTATTTTATGTGGTTTTCTTCAACGACCATATACATCACAGTCAGTGTTAAAACTTACAAGTATCTGGACAAATGCATAAACACACATCATCACACGTTACACGGCACTATTGATCTAACCATAAACCTACTGAATAGTAAAGGTGCATGTTCTTCCATTTTTAGTATTTGCAGTAGTAATCAATCACAGGCTACAAAGTGATTTATATTACAATGTTGTAATCTCCCTCCAATTCAATTCAATTTACAAACATTTATTGATTGCAGCTACATTCCAGGCACTTGTGCAGGGTGCTACGAATACACAATTAAGATAGTTCCTGTCCTCATAGAGCTCATAGCCTTTCAGAGGAAAGAGACATATGCACCACTAACAACATAATGGGTTAAATATTAGACCACAGGAGTAATCACAGAGGAAGGAACAATTAATTCTGATTAGGAGGTGGGGCAGCTCGGGGAATGAAGAGACTTTTTTTTTTGCGGTAGGCGGGCCTCTCACTGTTGCGGCCTCTCCGGTTGCGGAGCCACAGGCTCCGGACGCGCAGGCTCCGCGGCATGTGGGATCTTCCCGGACCGGGGCACAAACCCGTGTCCCCTGCATCGGCAGGTGGACTCTCAACCACTGCGCCACCAGGGAAGCCCCAGGAAGAGACTTTTTGAATTAGGCTTTGAGGCATAAGCACAATTCTACAAGGAGGTGGAAAAAGCCAAATGGAGAGATGAGTATAAGCAAAAACACAGACCTAGGGAAAGCAAAGGTATGTCAGGGAACAATGCACTGTCCAGTGTAGCTAAGATGCCGGCACTTCTGTCTCATTCGGTAAGTGGAGAGCCTTTTGAAGGATTTTAAGCAGGAAAGTGATAATCGGTTTTGTGTTTTGGAGACAAAATCCTGGTGATTGTGTAAGGGGTTCTACGGAAGGTGTCAAATGAAAATGAGGAGGAACCAGGGATGTGAGAGTTATTACAGAGACAGAACTACAGGACTAGACCCCCTGCATGGGCTGGGGGTGCTGGCAGTTGAGGGGAGAAGGAGTTATGCCATTGACTGAGTTATAGCATGAAGGTCGTGGTATAGAGCTTCAGGGTCTGGGGAAGGAAAATGCCAGGCTTTCTTTGTTGTTGAGAAGTTTAGGTGCACAGGGGAGAGCCAGGTGAGGCCTGCTAGTCATATGGAACATGGGTCTGGAACTCAGAAGGAGTTGAGAGTGATCTGTACCATGTTTACAGAGCAAGAATAAAAAGGACTAAGGAGAGTCAGATAAAAAGCAAAACAAACAGACAAGAAAACAACAGCAGGACTACGTCACAGAAGCCAAGGGAGAAGTTTTAACCACATGATGTGTTAATAGCGTCAAATAGGCTGAAGACGCAGAGGACTTGGGATCTGGCAACTGGGAGGCCCCTTGCTAACACCTTCTGAGAGAAGTTTCAGGAAGGCAGTAGGGGAAGAAGGTGAGAGAATGGAGACCAGCTCTTCCCAAAGCATGTTCCTCAGCAGCTGACAAGATTTACTTCATTTTTTAAAAGTTTAAAATTCAATGTGTTCGATTTTTAATAAAATCAGCCTGTCCTACCTGGGTTAGAGTAAATCATAGGGGTTTCTTTACTATCTTTTCATAGCCTTTAAAAGGCTAGCGTAGGGGCTTCCCTGGTGGTGCAGTGGTTATGAATCTACCAGCCAGTGCAGGGGACATGGGTTCGAGCCCTGGCCCAGGAAGATCCCACATGCCGCGGAGCAACTAAGCCCGTGTGCCACAACTACTGAGCATGTGCTCTAGAGTCCGTGAGCCACAACTACTGAGCCCGCATGACACAACTACTGAAGCCTGCGCGCCTAGAGCCCGTGCTCCACAACGAGAGGCCACCACAATGAGAAGCCCGTGCACTGCAACGAAGAGTAGCCCCTGCTTGCCACAACTAGAGAAAGCTCGTGCGCAGCAACGAAGACACACAACAGCCAAAAATAAAAATAAATAAATAAATTTATTTTAAAAAAAAGTCTAGCATACACCGTGGACCGCCAATCTCCAGTAGGGGCATATGGCATTTTCTAGCAACGGAACCCTACCAAACACCCCACCCAGTCCCACTCCCAGGGCATACTGAGAAAAGAAGGTTTTGAGGAGAACACTTTGGGAAATGCTAGTGTCGGTTGCCAGTGGAGGGAAGGAGGGAGTGGTGGGAAGTTACCTCACATCATTTCTAGCACTTTACAGTTTACAAATGCTTTCTCACACATTATCCCCTTTAATTCTTCTCAGCTAGAGTCAAACGGAATTTTAGGAAACTGGACCAAAACTACAAGTGCAGACATTTTGGATTCTTAATTTCCAGAAATACTAGTATATTGCTAGTCCTTGGGCTTTGCCCTCTAAGGCACTGCCAGCCACAAAGGACCCCCTGACTTCTCTGTGCCATGTTGGTGTAATTTCTCAAAGATGAACCTTAGGGCTTCCCTGGTGGTGCAGTGGTTGAGAGCCCGCCTGCCGATGCAGGGGACACGGGTTCGTGCCCCGGTCCGGGAAGACCCCACATGCCGTGGAGCGGCTGGGCCCGTGAGCCATGGCCACTGAGCCATGGCCGCTGAGCCTGCGCGTCCGGAGACGTTGCTCCGCAACGGGAGAGGCCACAACAGTGAGAGGCCCGCGTACCGCAAAAAAAAAAAAAAAAAAAAAAAGATGAACCTTAGAATGAATGGTACAGCAGGTTTGTGTACAGCATCTGGGCCCCACTCTGTCTCGCACAGGGAGTTCCTGGAGATCAGAGGCTACGCCATTCTCAGTGCAACCCGCCCCCCCCCGCTTCTCATCTTTAATGACCAACTCGGCTTTGACCTGCCATCTCTAAGGTCATACCAGCATCTGGAAAAAGCAAGGTGCAGAACAGCGTGTAGCAGTACTACTACTTTTCTGATTAAAAAAATGAGGTAAACATAAATATATCCATAAAACTCTTAAGTTAACAACAACAAAAAACGTATAAAAAAGTGGTGATCTCTGGGTGAGTATGGAGGTAAAAATGAACAGATGGGGGGACAAGGGTGGGGTCAGACTTTTCTCTATGTATTTTCTATACTTATTTTTGAATCCTGCAAATTGTATTACCTCAATTTTTTCCCCCTAAAGTCTCCCTTCCATCCTGCAGCCACACTTTAAACCTGGTCTCTTTTTCATGTGGAAAAGGAAGCATCCTAGAAAGCAAATGGTGGTGACTTCAACAACAGTATCCGAAACAGAGCTTATCCCTGTAATGAGCAATGACTTGCTCAATTTCTAGCTATGGCGGCAAGCCATGTTTACTTTGATGATCTTTAATTACCTCAACTTCCTGACACATAGGACACCATTTTCGGATTTATAGAAAGCAGAGAAGCCATCTATCCATGGTTTGGGCACTGATGTTTTGGACTATTTTTCTACTAAAGACAGAACACCACATTATAGACTGCATAACCCATGGTGTATTGGAAAAGAAAGGCTAGCTGTTCTGAAGTTGTTCAGACTAAAAATTGAAACTTTAGGGACTGACACAGGATTACTAACTTTTAATTTTGCCAATGGCATAACTACCGTTCCACCCCCAACCCCATCATTTACTACCACCATCA